>NC_084527.1:3993214-4632142 GCF_024500275.1 Phycodurus eques
TCGTACTTTCATAAGGAAATACAGACGGGGCAGACAAACGTGTGTTGCCTTAGAGTTGAATGACTTATGAATAAGAATTGATGTCGAATGACATATAAAGGAGAAATTAATGAAAAAAATTGACATCACGAGCACCTTTAAAAAGAACATTTTAAACATTTCAACTGAAATTCCTGCTTGACACTTGCAAATGACATGAACCAGTACACGGTGGCTCACTATCTGGCTGACACTATTGCCACCATTTATTTAGTTTCAACTCTAATATGGAGTTTCTACGATGTATACAGTACCTACCAAAGAAGAGACTTATTATATGGTGTAGTGTAAGCAACATAATTAATGAGATACTAGCATTTAAAACTAACAAACAGGGAAAAGCAGCATATTTATTCATATTGCCGACGTGATTGTGTAGTGAATTTTATGAAATATTGATTCAAATACTATGAACACAAATTTTTGTATTAGGTTGAATTTCATTTCTACTAGCAATAATTACTTTGTGTTGTTGTTTGTTTGTTTTGTGGTTGTTGTTTTTTTAACTTAAAAAAAAAAAAAAAAAAACAGTCCAAAGAACTATCATGCTGTTTTTCTGCAGTTTTCTTGTTATGGCTGCACCTTGGTGGGACATTGAGCAAAATGTTTTGGAGTTCCAGCTTCAGTTTAAGCTGTGTGCTCAACAGCCTGTGCCGTTAATTGGCCAGAGTGTGCTGTGCATATATGATAAAGATTTATCTGCTGTGCTGAGCACTGGGCACGGTCCACCGAGGCCCCCTCGACTGGCGAAGACCCATCCTAATATTTGCCGATACGTGCCACAAATCTCACCGTGTTGGCCGTACAAGGGCACTAAATCCACTGTTTTAATTCACACACCGGATAGTAACGGTGACTGCAATAAACTCCATTAGTAATAGGATGTTTTTACATCAATTCAAGAAATTAATTATGCACACAATCAAATAACTGATAATGTTGCAGTCCTCATGTAGTCTAATTGGATGAAGTATTAAGTTCCAGTTTAATTTAGTTGTGCTGAAACAGCAAATGCTTCAGATGATTTCTTTTTCTGCCCAATTCTGCTGACATGGCTGAAGAAAGCCCCACATGGAGCTCTGCTTTCACTGTATGCAATACAGCGAATGTAGTTTATTTTTATGTAACCAGAACACGAAAATGACAATTCATAACTTAAATTATGTGAACGTTTTACAGGAAACAGTATGCAATTATATTTGTATTTGTACTGTAAGATGAGCAATATTTCAAATGCATTGAATCAACTTTGTTATTCCATATCTGTATACCATATGGACAACATAATTAACTAATGTGACATTATTGATAAAGTTACTAGTGAATTATTGTTGTGCTTTGTCCCTGAGGGCCCAGAAAGACTCCTAAGAATAAAATGTATCAATAAATAATATGTTGACCTATTTCCTTGTCATCATATTGTTGAGACATAAACAGCACCTATCTATTGTAGGCAATGGATGCCTTTCCCCCCATGTCACTGCATATTTTGTTTATCTGCAACTGGATGTCGAAATGTGGTAAATAATGACTTTCATGACTTGGGTACTTCATTGCTGATCTGTCACGTGGCATAACCACTAATGCAATACACTTAACTTCGATGGAACGCCGCTCATCAAGTCAATGCCGCGGCTGTTCAATGCTACGACATTCCCACAGTTGGCCAGTGTTTGCATGCACAATAAGCAGTATGCATAAAACATCTGCAGTCCGGAAATTTCACCATTAAGCGTGCAGTTAAGAGTCATGACAAATGTTTGGATGGAAGAGAGGATAAAAGTAAAAAATAATAATAATAATTTTACTTACAATCTGGCCTCTGGTTGTGATGACTCGCTGAACTGTGTGCTGCCGTTGGACTGGAGAGGAACTGGGGAAGCTTCTTCGCTCTTGTTCCCTCGAGCACTGGTCAAGCTCGGAGGTTTATGGAAAGAGCCCCCCAGGCCCGACTCGGCCCGCCATTGAAAGCAGGAGCAGCGGGTCCGCACTTCTTTGTAGAAGGTATTGAGCCACAGGGTGGACAGCCACGGACAGCCCAGAAGGTTCTTGAAGGCGACGCGGAACTCGGGGCTCCGGCAGTAAATGATTGGATTGAGGCCAGAGTTGACGTAACCCAGCCAGTTTAAGAGTCTGAAGATCCTCTCCGACGGAACGCTTCGGTCAAAAGCGTTGATGATGTTGGCGACGAAGAACGGCAGCCAGCACACGGTAAATGTCCCCATGATGATACCTAAAGTTTTTAGGGCCTTGTGTTCTTTGACAAGCAATAACCGCGACGGTCTTCGCTTGATGCCCTTCCGCCACAGACCACCGTTGTACGTACCCTGGCTTATGCACACCGACTGGAGGGCCGCATTGTTCAATTCGGAACCAACTTGCATTTGCATTGCTGGACACTCGTGCTTGAAACGCATTCTGCTTTTATCGATGAGCCTCACCTGCCGTCTCGCTATTAGGAAGACCTTCGCGTACACGAAGATCATTATAAAGAGAGGAATGTAAAAAGACACTATGGAAGATACGATGGCGTACGCCCAGTTGGTGACAAAGTCACAGCAAGCGGGGTCATCGTAGCACATTCTGGCTTCGTATTCGTTGCCCGCGCGCCAGTAGCCTTTCATAATCGGTACGAACGAGATTAAGGCGGAAACGATCCACACCAAGCAAACGATTGCCCTGGCGCGCCACTTACACAGTAAAACTTGGTGTCGGAGCGGCCTCGTGATCGCTATGTAGCGGTCCACCGCTATCACACAGAGCGTCTCTATGCTCGCCGTCACGCACAAAACATCCACCGAAGTCCAGAAATCGCACGAGGTTTCGTCCAACTGCCAGTTGCCAGTCAGCACGATGGTGGCCCCCAGGGGCACCACCAGGACGCCCATGATGAGATCAGCGCACGCCAGAGACATGATGAAGATGTTTGTTGTGGTCTGGAGCTGGGAAGTCGAAGCTACAGCGATGATGACTAGCAGATTTCCCACCACGATGATGACGATGACAGCGACCAGTACGAGGAGGATCCAGGATCCCGCGGCAGGGTGGTAGGGGGCCGTGTTGTTGCTCAAGGCGGACGCTGATGCGCTCAGGTTGCCGTCCATTATTCACCAGCTCAGTCACTAGAAGTTTTGCACACCCAGCCTTTTGAAAGTCATAAATGTGCTAGCTGCTTGGACAAAGCAGATGCTCTGACATGTCTCACCTCAGGAGGATTGCTTGGCCACACTCAAACTTCAGCCCGGGCTTCCCATGCTTCCACAAACGAGGACCTCTTAATGGAGTCCACATGTTCTGTCCAAAAAAAGTATATTTCCCTCAATGCTGAAACAAGAAAAGTTCACGGAGTTGGTAAAAGTCCAAACCTTAATTGAACAAAGTCGGCTTTGTCCGCAATCATCACCAACAGCTGCACGATCCACAACTGCGACAGTTTGATAATGATAAAGAAGAGAAGTGCATCAGAGTGAGAGCCCACCTTTTGCGTCTGCTCTCCTTCTCTCCCTCGCTCTCTCTCTCTCTCTCTCTGTCTCTCTCTCCCTCTCAGCTGTCTATGATTGTGTCGGCCGAGGGGAGGAGTTGAAGGATGTGAGCGCTGTCCAGTGTGCAGAAACCAAACATGCATTTGTGGCTTCACTCAATCATGAAGATACAAACTGTTTAAAGTAACAACACCTCAGCACTGGTTTTATGTGTACTACATTTCTTTATTTCTCCTTGCTATTGATTATTCACTGGATGTTGATTACTACATGGGTCATTCCTGACTATTGGTACCTTTTCTGTACCCGTGAAAATACATTTTATGACTTTAGTTTCTTCCGCAGGGTGTCCGGGCTCTCCCTTAGAGATAGAGTAAGAAGCTTGATCATCCGGGAGGGGCTCAGATGAGGTGGCTGGGGCATCTGATCCGGATGCCTCCCGTGCGCCTCCCCGGTGAGGTGTTCCGGGCACGTCCCACCGGGAGCAGACCCCAGGGGCGACCCGGGACACGCTGGAGAGACTACGTCGCTCGCCTGGCCTGTGAACGCCCCGGGATCCCCTCGGAAGAGCTGGAGGAAGTGGCTGGGGAGAGGGAAGTCTGGACTTCCCTGCTGAAGCTGCTGCCACCGCGACCCGACCTCAGATGAGCGGAAGACAATGGATGGATGGATGGATGGATGGATGGATGGATGGGTGGACTTTAGTTTGCCCCAGCCACCTCATCTGGCTCCTCTCGATGTGGAGGAGCAGCGACTGTACTCTGAGATCCTCCCGGATGACCGAGCTTCTCACCCTATCTCTAAGGGAGAGCCCTAACACCCTGCGGAGGAAACTCATGTCGGCCGCTTGTATCCGGGATCTTGTTCTTTCGGTCACGACCCACAGCTCCTGACCGTAGGTGAGGGTAGGAACGTAAATTGAGAGATTCGCCTTTCGGCTTAGCTCCTTCTTTACCACAACGGACCGATACAAAGTCTGCATCACTGCAGACGCCACACCGATCCGCCTGTCGATCTCCCGTTCCATTCTTCCCTCAATTGTGAACAAGACCCCAAGATACTTGAACTCCTCCACTTGGGGCAGGATCTCATCCCCGACCCGGAGAGGGCACGTCACCCTTTTCCGACTGAGGACCATGGTCTCTGATTTGGAGGTGCTGATTCTCATCCCAGCCGCTTCACACTCTGCTACGAACTGCTCCAGTGAGAGTTGGAGGTCACGGCTTGATGAAGCGAACAGAGCTACATCATCTGCAAAAAACAGAGATGCAATACTGAGGCCACCAAACCGGACCCCCTCTATGCCTCGGCTGCACCTTGAAATTGTGTCCATAAAAGTTATGAACAGAATCGGTGACAAAGGGCAGCCTTAGCGGAGTTACTGCCGGATATGCGGACCAAACTCTTGACTCCGGTCATACAGGAACCGAACAGCCCGTATCAGGGCGTTCGGTAGCCCATACTCCCGAAGCACCCCCCACAGGACTTCCCGAGGGACACGGTCGAACGCCTTCTCGAAGGTCACAAAACACATGTAGACTGGTTTGGCGAACTCCCATGCACCCTCGAGGACCCTGCCGAAAACCACAGTGCTCCTCCTGAATCTGAGATTCGACTTCCCGACCTCCTCTTCAGCACCCCTGAATAGACCTTACCAGGGTGGTCTGCGAAGTATTCTCCCCACCGACTCACAACGTCCCGAGTCGAGGTCAGCAGCGCCCCATCCCCACTATACACAGTGTTGGTGGTGCATTGCTTTCCGACCACCTTATGGCCACAGCTCCGGATGGCCGCCTCAGCAATGGAGGCGCGGAACATGGTTCACTCGGACTCGATGTCCCTCGCCTCCCCCAGAAGATGAGCAAAGTTTTGTCGTAGGTGTGAGTTGAAACTCCTTCCAGCAGACCCTCACAATACGTTTGGGCCTGCCACGTCGGACCGGCATGTTCCCCCACCATCGGAGCCGACTCACCACCAGGTGGTGATCAGTTGACAGCTCCGCCCCTCTCTTCACCCGAGTGTCCAAGAAATGCGGCCGCAAGTCCGATGACACGACCTCAAAGTCGATCATCGAACTGCGACCTGGGGTGTCCTGGTGCCAAGTGCACGTGTGGACACCCTTCTGCTTGAACATGGTGTTCGTTATGCACAATCCATGATGAGCACAGAAGTCCAATAACAGAACACCGCTCGGGTTCTGATCGGGCCAGAGAGGTGACAATCCACGCCCCTGGAGCCAGCTTCTGTAGCCGGGCAACGGATCGCGAAGGTCCCTGCCTTCGGCCACCGACCAGCTCGCACTGCACCCGACCCCTATGGCTCCCCCCACAGGTGGTGAGCCCATGGGAAGGGGGACTTTAGTTTTACTTAATATAATAAAATATTATTATTATTAATATTATTTCATCTAGGATTGTGGTTTTACTTCTGACATAAACACAAAATAACGCCTGTAAAATGCTTTTGTTTTTGTTTTTTCAAGAGATGTTAACTTGTTTTTGTGGCCCAGAGGTCCCCTTAAATGATGCCCCAAGGACAGATTTTCTGCTTCAGAGACATATTTATAATTGAAATATAAATAAATAAATAGAAATGCTTTTTCATCATCGCTTACATTTGTTTCAAATATCTCAAAATATAAATAAATATGAATAGAAACAGTGGTTTTCATTTTTATTTTCCATCTATTGTGTGTCCCGAGGAAACTTTTTTTTTTTTTTGGGGGGTGGATGGAGGAGGCATTTTGTAGTGTCTCAACATGTCTGCCATTTGTTTCGGCTGCTGCTGCAGTAACACTCTTTTCCATTTAGTAGGGTATTTTCCGACGCTCATAAAATGTGTTTCTGTTGTGTTGTTTGGGGAAGGAGTACGTTTGTTTGGATGGGGAAATATTTATGTAATTGTTAATTTGTTGAATGTTGTGTATTCTCAATAAATTTTTAGTTAATAATAAAATGACTGTTAAAATTCTCTGGGTCAGTGCTGGGAATTCCACACTCTTGGATTCTTTCCACCCGGTTGAGTGCCTTTCCACTGCGTTAGCCATAGTAATTATTAAAAAATAAATTAACAAGTATATTAAATGTTTTGTGTGTGTGCGTGTGTCTGTCTGTGCAAATGTCTGCGATTATTTCCAATGGAAGCCCAAATTGAATGCAGCTGCAAGGTTAAAACACCATTGACAAGTCTAATGTAAAAGAATAAAAGGCAAGCATATTAAGAACAGCTCTGAAATGAAAATTAAACCTCTGCATTATATAATCCAATCTATCTGGACCAATATACACTTAGGTCCGCAAATATTTTATTCATGATGGCTTCCTTCACTTGCTGTGAGTTGTCCTTGGGCTACAGTTTGTTAGCGCCGGTCAAACGTTTGCCAAATCAACTCCGAACTTTTGTCTGTTTCGTGTGCCTTGAAGTAACGAGGGAATGGATTGCTCCAGGTCTGTAAACTGTCCAAATGCTTGATCCCCTCGCAATGGAGGAACTAAATCCCACAGTAATGTTGTACATGCCATATTTCTGTAAAAAAAAACTCTTAAATTTAAGAAAGTCTATCAAATCACAGCTTGAAATTCATCGTGTTGTTACATAATGGCAAGACGATTGGAGCCTCGGCATTGCCCAAATATTTCTGCATCTAACCGCACATTATAATTCTTATTATTTGTTTCCTTTTTTAAGCTCTCACAACATATCTTTAAAATGTGTAGCACATTTACACACCTCAAGTGAATGGCATGAAATGTATAACTTGCAGATGATGCCTTTTTCCAAAGTTGTGTGTTAAATGTGGTGTACACTTGTTAACCTATTAAGTGCATCTGTCACTTGACAGTGTCAACATCGTGACAGGCTTTTCCATGGCCTGCCCGTGTTCAGATTCTGGACTGTCAAATGAGACTTGAGCGAATGTAGTTGTCGGTCGTCTCCAATGAACACACGAGAGACGTTTTCCGCTTGGTGGTTACATTTAATTGACAACTTGGCAACATCAGACACCGTTTGCAGATGTCGTGGAAGATATCGACGAAAAGGAGCATTTTGGATGGTCAAGAAAACATGAACAAACCTTTTTCTTACAGAAATACACAAGCTGTTTTGCAATATGTTATAAATCCATTTTGATCATTCGGAGGAAAATGACATTTATTTACATAGACCAGCAAATTCAACAAACATTCATGTTATCCTGTTCGATCAATTCATTGTCTAAATCTTGACATAGTCAACAAAAGATAATACTGGAGATCAGGGGTCACCGACATGGTGCCCGTGGGCACCAGGTTGCCCCTAAGGACCGCATGAGTAGCTTGCAGGCATGTTCGAAAATGTTCTAAAAATAGCTCAGCATTGATGCGACGTGATTTCCTAGGAATGTTGTCGAAGACTACTATTAACAATTATTGTGAAATCATTTACATGATCAGTGTCCTCACACAGATGAATGTTATTAATTATTATTAACATACAATTGTGTAACGTCTGTGTGGCGTTTGCATGTTCATGCTAGGTTAATTGACAACTCTAAATTGCCCGTAGGTGTGAATGTGAGTGCGAATGGTTGCGTGTTTGTATGTGCCCTGCGATCGGCTGGCAACCTCCTGCCCGATGATAGCTGGGATTGGCTCCAGCACGCCCGCGACCCGCGTGAGGAGAAGCCGCGACAGAAAATGGATGGATGGATGGATACAATTAAGTGGTAGTTTGAGCAAAATGTTTGTTTCAGAAGTGTGTATCAAACTAGTAGCGCTTCACATTAATCAGTACCCAAGAAGTTTTCAAAAGTGTCGAGACCGCAGCTGTAGATAGATAAAATTGAGGACACAATACAATGCCATGACAAGATGGTTTTTTTTTTGGTTTTGGTTTTTTTTTTAAAAGTGGTCCTTCCTTTTAAGACTGACAGTGGCCAGTTATTTTTATGTATTTTTTTCAAAATCCGGATTGATTTTTTTCCACCGGACCAAACAGGTAGGCTTGCGTGTAGATTCAAAGGATTATTGATTCCGCACCAAGCTTTGTAAGCTGTTTCAACAGATATTCCGCTTTCGAGGGAGAATGGGATGGACAATTGACTTTTTAATTGATTGCATACAAATAGTCGGTTTGCTAGGGTGCCTATCCAATCATTCAGTGTGAAATTAAACAACCGAGTGAATCTCTTATCTGCCTATTTCAGGATATGTGTCGGCACGGTGAACGACTGGTTAGCACATCTGCCTCACAGTTGTGGGGACCGGGGTTCAAATCCCATGTTCTCCCCGTGCCTGGGTGGGTTTTCTCCGGGCGATCCAGTTTACTCCTTCATCCCAAAAAACATGCGTGGCAGCTTGATTGAAGACTCGAAATTGGCCGTAGGTGTGAATGTGAGTGCCCTGCGATTGGCTGGCGACCGGTTCGGGGTGTACGCCGCCTCCCGCCCGATGCTAGCTGGGATAAGCTCCGGCAGCCCGCGACCCGCGTGAGGAGAAGCGGTAAAGAAAATGGATAGATGGATGGATGTCTGTGAGAGTTACATAACAGCGCGGGTGACCTTCTTTGCTCGTGACTCGATCAACTCGGCTGGGCAAAGTTCAGAGCCACTTTCAAGTGAATACACTGTCTGAAAGAGACAAAAAATGTTTTCTTGTCTTTACGGGCACGTGCTTTTTTTCCACTCTTGGCTCTGCTGTCGTAAATATAAGCTACTGTAGTCTCCATCATTTTGAGGAAAGCCAGACTCGCCATTGGCCGAGCACTATCTGGGCTTCGGTATACACTTGCTCACTTGCATGAAACGGGGGTTACCCCTAAAAACAGGCTGATTTCATCAAGACAGTAGTCTGCAAAGTACGATTGTTATAATTCTTTATTCTGGGCGTATTTCGATGAAAGTATGTCACGGACGTGTTATTAGAAGAGCTGGGAAATGCGAACCGGGTCTCCTTTTTGGCAGACTTGTTTCTGAATCTGAATTGATAGTCAAAAATTTGAAGACACATTGATGAAGGCGGTGACAAAGAAAGCATAAGCAAAAGAATATGATAAAAAAAAGAAAGCTTTTTCGAGTATTGTGCCGGAGTAAATACAACAGTGAGGGGTATGCTGCATGCTGCCGTGGCTCTGAAATGAATACAACAGCGACCTGAGACTCCGGAGGCAGAGAGCAGATGTCGCAGAAAGAAAAATGTGTTGCGCTGTTGACAAACATGAAACATTTGCTTTGAAAACACATTCAATTCATTTCTTCTTTTACATAGTATTTGCTCACTCGGGGGGGAATATTTTCATATTTTCAAAATAATCCATAACAACATATTGGATTCTACCGTCTGGACTCTGTCGTCTCCGTGAGTCTTCGAGTTTACAGACTAGACTAGTTGTACACAGATGGATGTAGATCTGTCCACATACAGTCCTGTAGGCGGTTTATGCTGTGTTGAATATGGTTTTCGATCGCTGTAAAATTCTCGGAATCTCTAAAGGTTGTGACTTTTTTTTTTTTTTTTTGCCATTTACTTTTTAGTCTACTCAGGAGACCAAAAGGCATCCTCGAGTGTAGAAAATAGGAACTCATTGCACTCCTTCTGACTCTGCAGTAAAGGAGATGGCAATCAATCCACTCAACTGGGGAAGAACATTCAAGCAAATGCCTTCCATGAGACTCGAGATATTCATCTTGCGGCAGTGCTAATCTGCTTTTGTCACCCCGCAGCTCCTTCTTTGGTTAGCAACGCTGAGGATCCTTCTTGGGTTTTGCTCACAACGCAGTTGCCGAAGGATTGTTTTGATTGATGGTTTGACATTTGACTCCAGTACCTCAGTCAATCTGTGTGGGAAATCAATAAGCTCGCTCGGGGTGCTCGCAGCGCTGACGAGCAACATGCACCTACAAATACCATTAACCCCAGCAAAGTAAGATCAAGTAAATCCAGATGATCCATCATTTAGCCGCTTAGATAGATCATAGGAGGCTGTCTGGGACCCCTTACTTCGCCATAAATCTTCTTCTACATCTTACGGAGACATATCGGACAACTGTGTGCTTCCAATTTTGTGGCAACAATTTGGGTAAGGCCTTGCATGACTGTTTCGCAGTGCGCAAAGCAACATGCTTAAAGGCATAGTTCACTTCGCGGGTCAAATATCCTCAAAGCTCGTAGCATCGTTGAATAATGAGGTTGGAAATGATTTATGGTGGAAACCTTAAAAGGAATACAATTGTGTGGACAACCTTCAAACGAGCATGACCCTCCAGTTGACTGCAGGAGCAATAGAAGAAATAGATTCGTATATTCGCCGAAATGTTTGTATCACCCGCTGATTATTGAGATCCGTATTTGAAAGCAAGCGTAGCCCTTCTGGAAACGAAATCCGATTTACAGCGTGCGGCATGTGGGAATTGTCCAGTTGTAAGTCATCCGAGGCGTCATTGAGCTTTAACAAGCTCGTCACACTCCCTCATTCACACATCTTGCCCTGGGAATGTTTCTGTCCTCTCCGTGGAAACCTGAAAGACAATATGTTGTAATCATATGCCGTTATAAAAAATAAAAAAAAAAGAAGCTCCTGATATTTATCAGCATACTAGTATAGTAACGCCTGATGTGCGTCAGCCATCTGGATTTTACAAGTTTGCTTTTCAATTCAATCCACAGTGCCATTCATCTGTTCTTTGCCAAAGCTCCCATGTTTGGAAAAGAGCCTCGCATTCATTCTCCATCCCCTGACAACAATACAATTCTAAGAGAATTATGTTGCTAAGTTTATTGCTTGCAGCTATTCTTTTTTTTTTTTTTTTTTTATCACTTCGTGTGCCTTTTAAATTGTGCTAAACTGGTACCTCAAGCTTTTAATTATGTCAAACACAGACAAGAATGACAATGGAAGAGTAATTGTCCTGCTGGGCTTCACGTTCATTAAATTCACCCCAGTATATGTTCCATTGAACATTTGGATGGGATTCTTCAGAGCGCACGCTTGCGTTCTGTACATTAGATGTTTACAAATTCCTCCTGTGAGTGGGCTGGGGGATCTCAGAAGACAGGAAACGGTCCATTAGATCGTGGAAGTTGCTCAAGACTGGAAGCAGGAGGCGAAGTTCACTCTGGCAACGCAAATATAGGCTCCGCTTGTCCTGGCAAACGTGCATCGGAAGAGTTGGAGGAGAATAAACCACCGAATTGTCATGACAAGGAAAAAGACTCAAAAGCAGCTCTCATGTGAACATCACGTCAGCGTGGGACATATTCTGCCATTAAAAAAAAATTGAAAAAAGAGCTTCGATGGTAAATTAGCCAGCACACCAGAATAAATGATTTTGGTCATGAGCAATGTCAATTCACTCTTTAGTTTATTACTTCAGAGTTTGTATCATATATCATAATTAGAATACACTAAGGCTATTATTCATATTGCTAGTCTTTGAGTTCATCATTTCAACGTGTCCCTGATCTTATCGGACAATTTCCAGACACCATCTTTTTCTATTCTGTTCTAATCTTCATACATAAAAAGAGAACAGGACAAAAATGCTCATCGAGCACAAATTCAGAACAATGGATATGATATGGATATTGATAAACGATACGACAAATTTGATGAACACGACACCTTTTGCAACTTTCCGGTATGATTCCTAGTCAAAAGATATCCATTCACCGAGAGAGATCCACCCCAAAAAAATCACTTTAACGCTAAAATTTGGCCATAGTATTAATAATTTTGTACTCGACTGTCCATTGTTATAGGTTTTGCCACTCATCTTGTGACACACATACTTATTTTCATCTGAATGGAAACATATGTTGGGGTTTCCTGGGGTCTTTTCTGAGGGTTGTGTACAAAACCCTTAAATCACCAATGAATGTCTCAGGAGAACAATGTCAGGCTATTTTGGGGGCTGTTCGAAATATTTCATTATGAAAACCCACAGGCCTTTTAAGTTTTAAGCTCCTATTCATAAATAAGTGGGAAGCAAATGATGAAAGCTGCTTTAGTGTTCCTTTTTACCATAATTAATATTGCCTTGTTTTCTGCTTTGCATGAATTCTCAAGGGCATTGTGACAGGAAATTACACCAGTGCTACTCCATACTAATTGTCTGATCCAGTCAATCCGTCCATTGTCTATACAGCTTGCCCTCATTACGGGTCAAGGGTCAGCGCCTATCCCAGCTCCCAGCGAGCGGCTGGGTGCACCCCGAATTGGTCATTTAGTCAGCTTCGCTACTAGAAACAGCGGTTCAGATCATTTTATATGCATAAAATGCATGTTTGTGTGAATGCTACATTTATAGTGAACGTACTGAATTTATCAACATGTCATTATATAGTAAGTCCGCTGGCGCGACATGACTTTAGCTTCGCATAATTGGATTATATTTATTATTTGACTATTTATTGCTTGCCACGGTCCAACTCGCAACAACTTAAAATCTCTGTCTCTTTTTCTTCCGTCTCAGATTAGATGTTCATTTCGTAGAAATTCAATTCAATTCCTTAGGTCCTCCTCAAATGCTGCTTTTGCGCTTGTCATTTTTTTCTTTTTACGTGGTCGGTTGCTCCTGTTTTTGGGTTGGAATTGTGAACATCGCTGCTGTGACCATCACATTTTCCTCACTGGATGAATGCAATATTATATCTAGCTAGGCACATAGAGGTCTAGACGAATAAACATTCACACTCACATTCACATCTATTCACACCAAGTAGCCCCCAAGGACCACATGACTACGCCGTGTTCTAAAAATAGCTCACCAATGTGATTTCCTAGGAATGATGTTGAAGTGATCGTTTGGAAATTTCAATTCTCACCTTTTTCAGTCGTTCTTGATCATTATTGGGAGAAACAATTCACGACAGGTGGCTTCACATCGATGAATATCATGAATTGTTAATAATAACATAATTAGCAAATGTGTTACTTCAGAAGTATATATCAAGCTGGTTGGCCTTCACATGAATATCCCTTCAGGTAACAAACTGCGTGAGATGTAGAACTTGAATGAAGTGGAAAGTGAATCTCATTTTCTCTTGTATTTCTCACACTTTTCTCATCATTTTAGAGAATGTCTGTTGAATGATATTTTACAACATAAGCCCGTTATGTTCTGTCGGTCAAATGAGGAAAAGATGAAATTGCTGTTTTATTTTGATGTTGCAAATTTTGCCTTTGCATCTTGCAAATTACAGATTTTGTTTATTTCTAAAGCTTGGAAAAGAAGATGTTTTTGACATGATTTCATGTTTTATAATCCCATACAGGCATGCATGACACAATTTGTATTTCTGATGGAAATGTGACCTGGCTTGTCTTTAGATACGCTTGTGATGGTCATGGGGTATTTTTATCTGTTGTCCTTCTGGCCAGAAGGAGCGGGAAAGAGGTCTCCTTATGATCTCGCTTTCGATCAAGACTGGGGAGGGTGGGCAGTTGGGGCGCAGGGTGCATGGCGCCCACGTCCCAGACACACTCAGAGAGAAGAAGAAGAAGACAAAGAAGAAGAACAAGAAGGAGGAGGAGAAGAAGGAGAAGGTCTGGATCAATAACTAAAGCCAAAGTCAGTTGTTGCGTTGCGCTGACAGTAATTGCTGTTATTACTCTTTATTAGTACTTGTGAGCTCATTGAATGAGTGAAAGCGGTGCAGTTGCAGGGCCAACAGTGAGTGAAATCTTCGCACAAAAAATGACCTGCTAAAATAAAGATTGAGTGCCTGGAGTAACGGCAGCAGTCTTGTCAGTGCAGCAGACGAATGGGAGGTAGAACAGCAGGCAGCTAATTAAGCATAAAAAGGTAAATACCATATAGGCACAAAAAATAGTACACAACAGGAAGCACTACCTCACGCGGACATTGTGAGCTGATTAGGAACATGCACACTCATTCACTTTGAGTTTTCAACCAATGTATCGTACACTCGTGGCCCATAACATTAGGCACACCAGCAACATATTCCGAACAAGCGCTATTATCAGGACATAATCGCTGCTCACTTTTCGTGACACATTCATTTCATCACGATTTCTTGCTACGTTTATGTCCTGATTTCTTCAGATTTTTCTTTCATTTATCATTCTTTGTTATGATGAAATGGTTAAGACAATATCTTTATAAATCCTTTATATTTTCAGCAGATTTTCAACAAGCATCCGCTTGCTGTCAAAGTCAGAGTGATGAGAAAGTGGAGGTACATATAGATATAACGATTAATATAGTTAGTTCTTTTTAAAAAAAACATCTTTTTTAAGTGCTTAGACGTGCTTAACAAATATATGATGAGATGTATGGTATGGCTACGTTACATTAACACCATTGGTGATTAACAAAATCTCATTTTAAGTTAATGGCAGTGGTAGTGACTGTAAGTGACTGTAAAGCTGTCTAACTTGAATAATGTGGCTCAAGCTGAAATATAATCGGTATTATTATCCATGAATTTGCATTTTTGCAAATAAAGCACAAAGCAAAGTTCTTGATTGAGATGTGAAATAATAGTTATTTACTTACATTCCTGATCAGGAAAAAAGAAAAAAAAAAAAAAACAGAAAACAGTTTTTGTGGTTGAATATTAACCTGATTAGATTCTGACTTTTCAGAAAAGATCACTGAGCTGGCTTAAATTTGTGGATGGAAATATGGATTCAGTTAGAGAATTCCTCAACCGTGTTTCGTTTTGGTTTTTTTTTAAGTTTTTGTCATATTTATAGAAGTTTTGTCATTTTTATGGCAGGTTGTCGAATAGATTTGTTAAGCTCATCGCACCCCGTGAACATTGTCATCCCCCCTTCTCAGATAGCTACACAGTACAAACAATATTTTCTGACAACAAAATACACAAGTCGTGTGTTTTGTAGCTTGTGACGTGATGTTATGATAACACAAGTACACTGTGACTGTTGTAACTGAGAAAGATTTTTGGGATCACAACACGTGTCATTCTTTTTTTAGTATGACTACCCTTTGCTTGCTTGTTTGCTTGTTTGTTTGTTGTTTCTTTTATTTCTTTAAGAAAGCAACTTCGGATTTGATCTTGCAATGCAAACAATTTACTCTTTATTGTATTTTCACTTGACTCATTCCTTTCACTTAAGACTTGATTTCAGGACTTGTTTTTGTTGTTGTTGTTTTTTTCGATTCCTGACAATTTGTTAACTTTATAACTGAATCCAGGGGTCGTTAAATCAAAGTTAGAGACGTCCAATTCAGGAAAACGTTTTTATAAGGTCCAGAACATCATGTAAAAAAAAAAAAAAGAGCGAGAGAGACTTACATCTTTATAGTATTTCAACACTATTTATTGTTGCTTTTCCCACTGAACTGCAAAGACTCATAAAAATCATTATTGATGGGTGGATTTTGAACTACCCTTTGAACAAGACATCCTAAAGGGCATGACAAATGAAAAATTATAAAAACAAAGAAAAAGGGTTGGGTGTGTGCATTTTGACATGCTACATTATTTCCTGACATTTAAGATATTTTGGTTACAAACATTCTGAAATAATATTACCAAGTAAACATCTTAAACGCATTAGTTCCTGTTTTAAAGAACAACATGATCTGTTTACACTGAACCTTTTTCCTTTGACATATCTCCTCACTGGATTCAGAAAGGATTTATTTGGCGAGTTACGCTGAAGGAGTTCAAATGTATGCAAATGAACTGCATGCCTTAATGACCAGAAAACGTGTTCAATAAAGTTTGCATTTAAAATAACTTTTGAACAAGGCCTAAAAAGAAAAGAAACTAAAAACATCAATCCATCCATTTCTGTACACAGTAAATGTTAAAGAAACAAAATGGAAAACAAGGTTTGCATGCGAGCATTTGCAAACTATTTGGGATATAAACAATCTGAACTCATATTACCAACTAAGCAGCTTAAATCCATTTTTCTTTTCTGTTTTCCCGTTACAGAGCGCAACATTATCTGTGTACACTGAACTTTGACTTTTGTCCAGACAGCTTGCCTGCATCATACACACCTTCTCTCGAGATTCATATCAATTTGATTGGCTAAATTGTGTCATGTGGGAGGAGTTACAATGCTCGCAAATGTTCTGTATGCATACGACATGATGAGGGGGAAAGCTGCAGAATGCTGCACAGGTTTAAATCTACATGTATTCTCAAATCCTGAAAATGTTGCACTGGTTAAATTCATTCAAATGATCCAGCCTGAAAGTCCACCTCTTCAAGACCACAGATTTGAGTATACTCCTCTTTAAAAAAAAAATAATAATAATTCTAGCTTGCATTCTCTTCTCACTTTTTCATTTTTATCTTTGAGTGGAGCACGTGGCTTCCATTTTGACTCAAGTTAAGGTTACCTACAGTATAAAGGACTATTAATAATTACTGAGACTCACATCAAATTTCATGTTATTACTGGAACAAAATGCGCCAAGATGTTGTTTCTAACTGCATGAAATCACCTCTTTGATCAATCAGGGGCAAAAAGACTGTACAACAACACTGTTTTGGAGCACGGATCTGGAAAGCCTCAAAGTACCTCTTTTGAGGCGCCTTCATCTTCAGGTCAGACTGTAGTGGCAATTAAATCCACCTCCTTGTCATGTGTATGCAATTCTCAGGCTGTTTCAAGGCAGGTCTTTGTGCGAGTGCCCGCCATCCACAGCGAGTGGACTCATTACAACCCAACAAGACATTTCTTTAAGCCGGGAGTCAAAGCTGTTTTTCATGCCGTCCCGGTGATCAATCATTTGTAAGCGGTGCATGTACCTCGACCATTAGTGTGTGGAGATCCACATGATAAAATACACGAAACAAGCATACAGTCACACAATAAACTGAATGACTCCACCCACTCCTGCACACACAAAGACACACACATCTTTTCCAGACGTCACATGCACTTGTATTTATTCTTCATCGCTAACCCAGACTCAATTTGAATGTGTTTGCAACTCTGATGAAAGTCGCTCACATACAAGATATTAGCAGGGGAGGTGTCAGGGGGGTGTAAGGCGTGCTAAACATTATGTTTGCCTTTTCGAGGCATCTTAATTTTCTTCTAGAAAACTAGTCTAGTTCGTGTCACTATTTGTTTATCAACTCTTTTGGATGCTAGGTATTTGGCACAGAAAGCTGCAACTGTTGTTTGTTGACTGTCGAGCGCATCATTTGGTGCTCTTCACAGTGTAAAATCATTGGGAGACAAGATATTGCGAGCGTGTTCTGTCATAACAGAAAAAAGAAATTCAAAAGCTGTCGGCACAAGAAAAGAAACGCAGTTTTCCACTATGCCCTGCACTATGTGTGATCCATAATTCGGGACTAGCTGCTTATTGGTCCTGTTTTTATTTGTGGTATGCTAAAGCTCAGATGTGGTTGACGATGCCACTAGCAAAGAACATTAATGAGGTGCCCGCAGTTCGACAACACTAACCCTCTGCGCAGCGCTTGGCGCCATGTGGAGCAAACTATAACCGGGGCAGGCATGCTGATTGAAAATAAAGATGAGAAAGGAGAAAGAAAGAAATGATTCTTTGTCGAAAAGCGAATCAGAGTTTGAATGAGAATTGTTTGCGAAAGCTCCAGCTCTCTCTCTCACCGCCCTTGAGTCGATCTCAAGAGGTTGTCGAGATAAAAGGCTAATGAGGCCATTGGGGTGGGGAGATTGGGGCATCTGCCTTCCTTTGTCCTAAATTCCTCCTCTGCACGCAAGTCCCTTGACAGCCTCGACTGCAGACAGAGATCGGCAACGAGACACACTTCCTGTGCTTGCATTCTGATGACCTGTCTACCTGCATGTCGGCAAGAATCTCGACAGGCCAGTTTATGCTTGGATTGCAATGGAGAGACTTGAGGGCAGATTTTGCAAATGTCACAATGTGTGGGTGGAGTAGGATACGCTTGAGCAGACAAGATAGGTCTGAAGTTTTTTTCGACGGCAGACTGAGACGGTGGAGAGACAGGATTGGTATGAAAACACGACAGACGGCAGAGTCTGCGATAGCATCTTTTCTTCTGCAACGGAACCTTGTGACATCGCTAATGATGCAGTATTATCTATAAGTTACTTGACAAGCTTGTAGCTGAAAATAGAACAACCTGCCTTGCCTTTGCCAGGCCAGTGGAGCAGCAACCCGAAATAGCAAGATATCTTATCGCTTGGGGCGAGGGGGGAGCACAACAAACCACATCAAGTGGAGACACTAAAACAATTGGGAGACACATGCACTGCTATCCACGAGTTATTTGTCTTGTTGGGCAAAGGTGTGAGAAGCTTTTCCATCTGGTACCTCAGCTGAATATTAGAGAACAATATTTTCTTCATGTGGAAATCCACCCTGTCTAGATTTACAAGGAAAAACAGCAAGTTGAGCCAGTTTAATGCGTCGCGCCGACAAGCTCACAGCGCTTATTTGAGCCAGAAGTGCGCAGGTCATATTACAGCCAACTCACGTGGGACACATGGCTAATGGAATTACATGTTATTGATACAATAATTTGCCTAATTCCTCGTCTGTACGCGGCAGACTGGTGGCAATGTGATCCTGGCAGTGCTTGCAGGAACTTTTGTAATGGATCGAATGTTAAACCATGCAGAGTACAAAACAAAACACAATTTGGGAACACTGGTAATAGGTACAGTAAATGACAAGGGGGGGAAAGTAAGCAAGTCATGTGGTGCATGTGACAAAAAAAGTGGTGTCTTCCCTCAGTTTTTTGGCATCCGTTGTTCATGTGTTAAAAATATGATGCCACAAAGGGAACGCCATCCTGAACCATTTATTTGAGCCCCAGCCTTGAGTGCACTGAAATATTACATTATATTACATATTACATGGGTATAAACCTGGAAGTGAAGAGTGTTAACACGATGTTTAGGCCTTATCTATTGGAATAAACGGTATCAAAAACACTGATCTACATTTACAACCTAAATTCTAATGTTTGTGTCATGAAATCATATTGATTTATTCCCCAAAGCTTTTCTCTTGATTCCATAGTGTTTCTCTTGGCAGCACTGCTTTCAGTGAATGTTGGATTTTTGTTTTTTTGTCCAATCAGATTTCAGCCTCTTTGTGTTGCCATGTCAATTTGACTGCCAATGTCTCTTGTTTCTTCAGCCAATTTCAAATCCGTCCCGAGTGCTGGCCCTTGATGATGTTAGCATTTTTCCATCGTCTGATTGGTTAGTCGGAGCAAAACTTGTTAAAGCCAACCTTGACTGGCAAAACACATCTGTAGCGATCTGCAAACATTAATACATTTGATAGCCAACAACCCTGGTAAGTATTGTGTATTTTATTGCATTATTTTATGTTTTGTCATGTTGTTGCATAAAGATGGATTCTAAACTGCTCCAGATGTACGGTCGTGTGCTCTTACACTGTATTTTTGTATAGTATCGATTATTTCTGTCGTTGTGACATGATAGCGGTGGTATTAAAAGGTGGATTAAGTCAAGTGAATCAGTACTGAATGCCCAGATACCAAATGCACAGCCCGCTATTGTGTTTAATACATAATTGTTGTTGCTGTGTTTTTCATTGTTCGAAAAAAATCAAACAATGCCACAGCAACAGTCTTCATTGTATTTGTGTTCTTCTTTTTCACTTTTAACGGGCCATACAACATGTAACACCTCAACACTTTCTAGTGCCATTTGGTTTACCATTAAGATGAGTAGCAGACCATCATTCCATTCTGTGCTGATGTTTTATCCACGGCTTCTTGTTTTCTGCATATGTATGTTTGTTTCTGTCGACCAGGGGTGTCAAACTCTTTTTTTTTTTTTTTTTTTTTTTTGTCTCGGATCGCATTGTAGTTATGAATTCCCTCAGAGGGCCGTTAGAACAGTGGAACATAAAAATGTTTAATCATCACCAAAACATATTATTACCATTACACAACAAATTGAGGGATAACTAGTTTTGAAATCAGAAGACAAGGATAATAGTTTGGTCAAATATTGTTTAAGTTTACTGCAGAAGAAGGGTTTGGTAACAGAAAAATGCAACATCTCAACATTATTGTTTATTATTATGACAATTTGGAGTTTGGGTACAGATTTGAGCAAAAATCACGTAAATTGACGAGCATGATTTGCTTTCGCGGGCCACATAAAATGATGTGGCGGGCCGCATGTGGCCCCCGGGCCTTGAGTTTGACACCTATGCTGCAGACCCTCACTGTGTACTTAGGAAGAATCTGGAAAATATTGCCTGCAGTTAGGTCCTTCCCACAGAAAAAAAAAAAAAACCAATCAGCCAAGAGTCTGAAGTTTATCTAATGATCCCATCCATCGTCAGGACCCTCTTAATGGACTGAATGTTAAGTACGCCCATTTTTAGCAAGCTGTGAGAGAGTCGAGTTGACATGGCATAAGCTAAACAAATATAATAGTCACTACGTATGTTTCTGTGGCATTGGGGGATAGCCGCTCTATTTGGAGAGATACTTGCACCCCCGGGAAGGTAAATGGGACTGAAATTGCTTTTCGTGCTATCTCTCATCATCTCGACACTCATCAGCCACAACATTAGGGACGTATTTGGAAAGATTTTGGAAAAGGGCTTGTTAAACGCATACAGTAAATTGCTTTATTAATTGTTCCTGGATAATATACCCGCACATTCTAATAAGGTACCAAACAAGAACATTAAATATTCTGTCTTTGGAGAAATACATTGACACTATCAAGGAAGAATCAATTTGTTTATGTAATATTTGTTAATAGTTTATGCTGGGTGAGATGTCAGATGTGTTTGTAATATGTCGCGATCGTTGTTTCTGTCGCCACAATCTTGTTGTTAATTAAGTACCCAAAATATTAGAACTCTCTTTGTGATGCAATGCAGCTCTACACCACCTTAAACTGCACACATAAAAATGAAATATTCACATGGACATCATCATCCTTGTGCATTTGTAAATTGTGATACAACGCATGTGTTGTTTCTTCCGTCCTTGCTTCTCCAGTGTCACATTGCAGTTGTTTTTTTCTTCGAGTTTCTACTGGTTGGAATTCTCTTATCTGGGAGCGAGATCATGGTCGCTTCATGAGTTTTCGTTTGCGTGGTTGCAGTTTGTTTGGTTGTTTCCACCATTCCCGTGTCTTCCCTGACTACTCGGGATCGCTGATGCCAGTGGGACAGTAACAAACAAAAGGGGAGCACAGTTATTGGACAACACGGTCATGTACAAGTTACTTACTTGTCATTAATCTTTTTTTTCCCCACCCCTTTCTTTTTTTAACCTAAATGTGATCATGCTACAAAGGACATTTCCAGGGCTGCATGGCAGCTCGTTCAATAAATGCTTTTGCTTTGTGTGCTCACTGGTTCCTCAAGCAGGTTATGCCCAGACGGAAGGTCTGTGGGTTCGCCAAGGCCACGGGTGGCAAACCCGAGGCCCGAGGGCCAAATCCACAAGTCGTCATAAGAATGAAAAAAAAACTTCTGTAATATAATGTGGGAATGATGACATTCCCACAAAGAACTTTTAAGGTAAGGGACAAAAAGTGTAACTGCCTTGTGCTCTGCTGACACGCCAAGGCCGTGAAAAACCACAGCGCAGCTCAGTTTCTGGCTAGCAGACATCATGGCTAGCCATAGTAGTTGTTTTTTTTTTTAAATAGTGCTATAGAAATGCAACTTTAAGCTGCATTTAAAAGGCCTCTCCCGGGCTCTTCAGACAGCCAAATAATGACAAATGCCATTATTAGAGTTTTTGTGGCATAATAATTTAGACTGTTTGAACTGTTACTGTGGCACTTGTCTGGATTGTTCATTTTCTAAACGTACTGATGGTGCACATCTGTAAAAAAAGGGAAAACAAAAAGCTGTTTAAGCTGTTGGTGTTTTAATTTTAGATGGCAGACAAGCAGTTTGTTTTGCATTTTGTTGCCTTACCGTACCCAATGTGCAAAATCTTGATTTTTGGGGTAGCGTTACACCCCAAGAGATTATAAGGGCCTACTGTATTCATGTGGTTTCACCATTTTAGAACCGGTCCTCTGAGTGCAACTATAGCTTACAATGAGGCACGTGATTAAAATGAGTTTGATTACCCCTGACATTGGCCAAGTTTCAATGGTCACAAAAAACCTCAAATTAACAATTAATGTAGTTATTTTTTTCATACACTCAGAGTCTAAATAAAGAAGATGGAAATGATGCTAATTCTAAGGGCCCATGACATGGCAGGGGACTTGCAAAACTAGATTTTCCTTTTGCTTGAAGTGGTCGGGCCCAACTGATTTCTTTTTTTGTCTTTTTCTTTTTTTTTTTTTACCATCCCTGACAGCGCTCACGTCTTATGAATAAAATTCATTTCACTTCTATCTGAAAAATAGCGAAGATAGATATCTTAGTTTCACCTATGGCTGGGGTCATTTAAATGTTATTCTGGTTTGATTCACTAACACATTACTAGAATACCAAAGAGGAACATATCACACATAAAGTATTCCGACATGCTTCATAATCGATACCCTTATTTTGCAAGAATCATAATTCTTCAAAAGAGATATTGCGACTCGTTGTTAGAGAGATGCTAGTCTGCATCCTGACCACTGTTGAGGCGCCAATGAGCAAGGCACCTGAATCCCCCCGAACAACTGATCCAGGGGCGCACCGCCATTTGTGTACCCAGTCATTTCTTAGACAGCTCTCCTTTGTGAACGGTGCAATTTACAGAAATTTCATTAGTAGTGCTTTATGTTACGGGATTACAAATTACCGCAAAAAGGGATAATTATTGTTATTTAGTTATCTCAACAGCAACCCAAATAATGGTAAAATTACATGGGTTGACCTTAATTAATCATTTGAATTGCCAATGTTAAATTAAACATTGATCAGACTCCAGTTGAGAGATTTACTTTCATTAAATAATCACACAGGTGTCATCACAAGCCCATTATGGAGACCGATTTGACATAAACGCACTCCAAATGCTTAGACAACAAATCGTTTATTACCTGAAGCGGCAGAAGAGTTTGTCTCCTCAGTGTCACATTTGAGAGAGAAATAATTGCAAGTCTTTGATCATGTGACAGTTTCCACTATAAACAACACACACAAAAAGATGGACTTGTTAGTGTGTGGTCCGAGAACAAGGCTTTTTGCTGCCAACGCTATATTGTTCGTCCTCTTTGTACAGTCAGTATGTGTGCAACCTCACCCAGACGCCGTGTGTAAATCCACACACTGCATCAGTTGATCAGATTCTTCTCATTCCTCATCAGATAGACCTGCTTTTCACCCTTCACCTTGTGGCCTCCTTTGCCGGCCCACGTGTTTATTTTCCACTTACAAGGAATCAGCATTAGTAAATCCATCTGCTGATTGGAAATCACCACATACCACAGGCCACATGCTTATCAGTGCAAATTATGCCACTTGAAAAATATGAGGAAACTAATATTTGAGTGTGATTAACAAGCAAGCCAAGGGGAGTTTGTGAGACTGGTTGGATGGACAAGAAGGATGAGTACAATTATAATTATCAAAGACTCCTTCCCTTGAGACATAAGGTATTTAATCCTGATCACCAAGATCAGATATATTGTTTTTGTTTTTTAAACATAGTTTGCATTTGCTTGCAAAGTGACACAATGACATTCCAGGCCTGTTCTCAGGCCCTCACACAGGCCTTCCGCTGGGACAAATGCAAAACAGGATACTGGGCATTTTAAGCCAACCAGGTCCTGTATAGCTAGGCCCAAATGCATTTGGACAGTGACAATGTATTTATGTTTTCCCTTTATGCATCTTTCGCAAAAATATGGAATTTACCATTTAGAAGTGATATTAAATCCTATATTTTAAAACTTGGGGGGGTAATCCATTGATGTCAAAAAGTCCCAGAGGTCTAGAGCCCATGGAAAGTACATCACTAAATTCTCAACTCCCTCCCTGGAGGACTTGCTGCTTCTTTATGGCCTTGATACCTTCTCTCTTTTCTTCAGTAAGTGAAAATCATGCTCTGTTGGCTTGAAATGAGGCGACTGATTTGGCTATTGAAGAACATTCACTTTCTTCATCTTCAAAAGGTCTTGAGTTGCATTTCACAGTAATCCGCAGTTAGGATATTCAAGTGGGAAATCTCTATATCTTGGCGATATATATGATACGTACAGTATTTGAGATATTTTATTTTAGGAAATTTGGTTGCAGCAATAAGACTATACCAAAAATAACATTTGATTACAATAATATGAGTATCGGTCTGTCAAATTTGACAACATGATGGATTGAACACTACCTGCTTCCAACCTGCTATTAGAATGTAACTGAACCACACATCACATAAAAGTTCTTAGTGAATGTAAAATATGCTTTTGAGTTGAGGGGAACGTTTGAGAAAATGGTTGGGTACAAAGGGAACGGAAGTTGACTAAAAAGCTGAAGATTTTGCTTCAAGCAACATTGTTATTTTTTTATTATTATTATTGTTCACAACAGTAATCTCAACATGATCTCATCGCAACAATTGGAACCATCCATCCATTTTCTGTACCGCTTATCCTCATTAGGGTCGCTAGGCATGCTGGAGCCTATCCCAGCTATCTTGAGGCGAGAGGCGGGGTACATCCTGAACTGGTCGCCAGCCAATCGCAGGGCACATAGAAACAAACAAGCGTTCGGACTGACATTCACACCTACGGGCAATTTAGAGTCTTCAATTAACCTTCCATGCATGTTTTGGGGAGGCGGGAGGAAACCTGAGTACCTGGAGAAAACCCACACAGGCACGGGGAGAACATGCAAACTCTGCACAGACGGAGCCGGGATTTGAACCCAGGTCCTCAGAACTGTGAGGCAGATGTGGTAACCAGTCGGTCAGTGCGCCGCCCAATTGGAACCAGTGTACAAAAGAAAATGTTCTTAATGTGACTTTAATCGGATGTCATCACAAATTTAAACTTAGCAATGAGAATTGTGTATTAGTAGTAGTAGTGGTGGTAGTCGAAGCGCTAGTAGTAGAAGTAGAAGTAGTATTTAGTGCTACAGTGTATGCAGCATTGGTACAACAAATTTGCAATGACTGGGTCATGAATAACTATCATGGTTGAAATATGTATTTAGGTCAACATTTTATTGACTGACTGCATGTTAATGCGGCATGTAATTAAATTGACAATTTTTTGTTATTTGCACCCCTAATTGGCTTACGCAATGTTCTTATTCGGATGAATGAAACCACGATTGTCGGAGCTAATGTGCATCCTAAAGTCAGGGGAACGACGGAAAGTGTTTTATGATTACAATTTATGGCAAGCATATAAAATTGTAACTATAATACATGCAGCTATCTGGACATGTAACCTTTGTTTTATTTTCTTATTATCAGTTTTGACTTTTAAACAGCTGCACAACTTTTCTTTGTTAGCTTTGATAAATATTTTATGATCATTTTACCGCTGTAAAATTTCATCTGAAATGTCAATCCATTCTCCAAAATGAGATTAGATAAATAGTAATTTGAGGTGTGCATTCCATGTGTTAATGTCATTCATGAGACACAGTTATGACCTTTGAACGTCTGACAATAAAACAAGGTTTGAGCCAGTCTCTGGAAAGAGGCTGAGAGGAATGATCGGCGCTTACGTCACATTAATGGATCTGATCTCGCCATAAAGTTCTTATCAGCATGACATACTGGAACACTGCCACAGTGGTACCAAAAAGCCGTTCCTTCTCTCACTATAATTGGCATGATTACAGGACGCATTAGGCTGTCCTGGTTAGATTGAGAAATGGCAGTATGAGAAAACGGCAGTTCCTTGTATAGGTGCTGCTGTCAGCACTCAACTGCATTGCACAAAGTGACACAGTGCCAGACTAATTCACTCAGTCAACAACTTCAATGGGTCAAATTGTAGTTTCAGACTGGGAAAGTACCATTCATAATGTAATGATCGGTGATAGGATGCTTCACTTTTCGTAAGACGCGAGTCCAAATTGAGTCAAATTCCCATTATTGAATGAAAACAAAAAAATAGCTCAGTATACTCTGTGCAACTCAAGACCATTTTAAGGCTGATTCTGAGTATTCAGCACATTTTGATTGGCAGCTGGCAAGGGTCCTATCACAAATGGATTCATTTCTGACATGTCAGAAATTATTGGTAGTTGTTGTGAAAATATAGCACAATTACTACTAGAACACATCTCCATTGTTGCATGATTATTATCATAATAGTGTGATCGGGACACTGTCACACTGTCATGGGTGTGTGTTCCGGTTGTTGTTTTCCCCTTGTCTCGTACGCACCTGCTCCTGAGAGCATCTTCACCACCTGTGGCTCGTTCACCCTAATTACCCCTTGCATTTAACCTCGTGTCTCATTCTTTCTAGTCGCCAGTTCGTTGTACCTTGTCGTTGCGTTCCAGCATTTCTTGTTTCCACGTCACAGAGTCAGAGTAAGACTCGACCTCCACCTTCATCTTGAGGGACTGTCAGAGCATCAGGACAATATGATGAGACAGGTGGCCTCGCAGTTTAAACTTCTTATGAAAATGATTCAGAAGAAGGGACCAGTTGGCACAACAACTGATGCCGCCACGGGACCAACGTTTTCATGTGAAGCAGTTACCATGCAGCCACCTGCCACCTCCGCTGCTGTCTGCCCACAACTCTCACAACCGGAGATGTTCTCTGGAGATTCTGGGAATATTAAGCCGTTCATCACTCAGTGCGAAATCCACTTTGAGCTGCAGGCGGCTGCCTTCCCCACCGAGCGGGCAAAAATGACCAGATCATGAGGCAGCTCGCTCCCTTGTCACCTTACAACAAGGCAAGCGCAGTGTGTCAGATTACGCGATTGAGTTTCGCATTCTAGCAGCTGAGAGTCAGTGGAATAATAGGGCACAGCTCGGTGCATTTTTTTCAAGGACTATCCCCCATCGTCAAGGATCATTTGGTCCCACTAGACCTGCCGACCGACTTGTACACTCTCACCGCTCTCACCGTAAAGATCGACAAGAGGCTTTTGGATCGCGAGCTGGACGGAGTTCGGTGAAGGGCTGGGTCGCCTCGCACTTGGAGGACGAGCCTCGGTGACCAGCCAAACCAAGGCAGATCCCCTTTTTCCGGTCTCAACCCACTGGCTAGCGTCACCACGGATGAACCCATACATCTGGGCAGGTTCCGTCTCTCCCCTGAGGAACATCAACGCCGGCTGAGGGAAGGGCGGTGCTTCTACTGCGGACAGTTGGGTCAGTCCGTGAGCAACTGTCATGTCATTGTGGCCGGTGCCGGTAGCAAGGGTGAGTCTAAATTTCATTAAGGAAGACCCTACTCGGGCTCTTCCAAAAGGGACACTATGCTCTCCTGATCAAGAAATTGAAACACCTGTATTAATTGACTCTGATTCTGACGCAAACTGACTCAACTCCCTCCTCGTTAGACGGATGCACCTTAGAACGTTTCAAATAAAACGGCACCGCAACACCTATGCTACAGATGGCAGTTTTATGGGCAAGATCACTCACCGCACCCAAACACTCACACTGTCACTTCCTGATTCCCACCCGGAACACATTAGTTTTCATGTTTTTGACGCCAGGAATCATGACCTTATTTTAGGGAACCCATGGTTGAAATTACATAACCCCCACATTGACTGGTCCTCTGGGGAGGTTATGTCATGGGGCAGCAATTGCGCCCAGAACTGTTTCAAGCCTCCATGTGATGTTCAGGGCTATGTTTCAAATGACAATCCACAGACCCCATCTGGGGATCCTGATTTATCTCAGGTGCCTACCTGTTACCAGGACATTCAAGACGTTTTTTCCAAGTCCATGGCCAAATCTCTTCCACCTCACAGACCTTATGACTGTGCAGTTGACTTGCTGCCTGGAACCACACCCCGACGAGGGAGGTTATTTTCTCTTTCATGGCCGGATCAGGGCCGGAAAACTATGAAGGATTATGTGGATGAATCACTGGCAGCCGGGATTATTCGCCCATCTTTATCCCCTGCAGGAGCCGGATTTTTCTTTGTGGACAAAAAGGACAAGACTCTGCGACCCTGTATCAATTACCGGGGTCTCAACGTACATAACCCGTGAAAAACAGGTACCCTCTTCCTCTCATCTCCACCGCCTTTGACTTTAGCATCTTCACCACCTGTGCCTCGTTCACCCTAGTTACCCCTTGCATTTAACCTCATGTTTCATTCTTTCTAGTCGCCAGTTCCACGTCACAGAATCACAGTAAGACTAGACCTTGTTCCGATTATCGACCTCGCCTTTTTGTCTCACGTTTTTGGATACTGTTTCCTTTTTTTGATTACCTGCCTGATAACCTGCTTACCTATGAAACCTCTCTTTTTGAAACTGTCCGTTTGTTTTGGAGTCGTGCATTTTTGGGTCCTATCCTCTGTTTCGTTCATGACACACACTTGTTCACAATGTCGCTTTCTTCACAGATGACAACCTTAAATGGTTTGTGGTTTGAATCTTGGTTCATACAATTCTGTGCAGAGCTTCATGTTCTTAATTCAAACCGGCTTCCTCCTGCGGTCTGTTAACTACATGAGTTACTTTAAGTCAAGACTAAATTATTACATTATTATGATACAAGATAAATAGTAAAAGTAGTAGTAAGTAAGTTGTAATCACTTTCTGTCATTTGCCTGCGTTTCAACTAGTTGCTTGAATGTCAGCTTCAATTCACACCTTTTATCACACTAACTGGCCATTAATCTTCTGTTTGTCAATCCTTTTCCCTCAGCCAAGCAGAAAGCTTTCTGTTACAGTAACCTCAAACTGCAGATGCACAATGAATGTTAGGTCGGTGGGTGTCTAATCTAGCTGCATTCAAAACAATTTATATTAAGATTACAGTGGCAAAGGAATGATGGACCTGAATTCAATATCTACCTGGACTTCAACATGTTGCTGACCTTCTACCACTCGCTGTCCATTGAGAGCCTGATGTGATGACATACTGTATTACATGACGGACAGGGAGAGGCTACAGAGAGTGGTAAAGGGAGCGCAGAAGATCATCAGCTCTCCTCCTCCTCTCCCCCAGCCAGGACCAAATATTTGATATATTTTATTTCACATACATTTCGGCACTGGAGAAGAAGCTGCTTTTAATTTTGTTGAATGTGTATATCATATTGTGACAATAAAAGGCATTCTATTCTATTCTATGAAACAGACTGACAGGTGCAGGCAGAAAAAACAATCTGTAACTGCATAATCTATACAAATAACAGGTACAAAAAAGGGGCAGAACGCACAAAAGGCAGGAACCATACACTTATGGCAAAGAAGAGAGAGTACACGTGCAGTACAAAAATAAATGGAAAAGAAGACTAAATGGAGATAAAGGAATAAAATCAAGATCTCAATCAAGTCAATCAGAAAAATAATAATAAATGCCTGAAAGGAAATCTTAAAAGGTTATTCTTTTTTGTCATATTTCATTCAGAAGATCGTGCAATGATTCGTACAATCATTTGACATAAAATGCAGTATTTTGTAATAATAATAAAAAAACAGGCTAAACAGTTACAGGATTGCCATTGCCTCGTTTGAAATGGCCAAATAGTCAGGTTCTGAATGTGAAAAAACAGCAAGTTCTGACAAGGACATTTGAGGTTCATGGGAATGATAACAGTTAGAGATCATTTATAGACAAGAAAAAGAGTCAAAGTACAAAAGTCGTCAGTGTCTAAAATATAAAAGTGTCATGTCAAGAGCTCCACTGTAAAAATATACAAAATGTACTCTCATGTTGTACATGTGACATTAATTTTCTTAAAAAAAAAAAAAATGTCAGCACTGGTTTTGTTTTACTAATAGAAACATAAGTTTCCATAGTTTCTTCTTGTCTTTTTGCATTTCCTCATATTTCAAATCTTAGTACATGAAGAGCTTTTTTCCGAAACAAGATAGACGCTAGCACACACCAAAAAATCCTGCTATGCCATTGTACTGTGTACAGACTCTTTTGTTGAACTTGTTCAGACTGAACCAATGACATGTTCTAACAGGGGGGGGGGAATATGTTTTATCGTAAAAATATCGTAGGTCTGGGTAAATACTGTACTTTTTCTTAGAATAATCCAAATGGCTTCATAGCGTTTTGGAAAAGATCTCTTCATATTACCATATACTGTACATATAGCCAGACATTTGATGTTTATTTATTCATTATAGTGAGGCGCAAAACACATTATTTTACCTAAACATTTTGTACATTTTACTTATAGTTTAGGGAAGGCTATTTTCTGCTTCAGTATGTCTGTGCCCAGTGTACAAAGCAAGGTTTACTGTATAAATACATGCTTTGGTGAGTTTGGTGTGGAAGAATTTAGAAGTCCTGACATTAGTTTAGTTTCACTTTCAGTTCTTTCCAGCGCTCCAAAAACATTGGTCAGTAGTTGCCACGAGTGCCATCAGATAATATTGCCACCGTTGCAGGCAGGTGAACTATTTGTCACCAGGTCAACATCCCGTGATGGCGAACAATGAGAGGACGGATGCACATGCTGCTGTTGCATCGTCTGATGCAGACGGGGCAGCTGCCTGTTTATATCACACCTGTGAGAGGTGGCACGTTCTCACATCACAAGCACACGTACGGTATTTGTTGCTTGAATGTAAGAGCAGGTGAACGTGCAGGCACACGAATACACAGAAGGTCACGAGCAGAGAGCAGATCTCATGTCTCGGGGTCTGTGTGATATTTCCTTAAATATTCATTGTCTAAATAGGCAGATTCTGTAGATCTGCCAAAAATTCTAATAGGTTCTTACTTGGCCCAGGTCTTCACCTCGCCACAAAGTTTCATGAAGTTTTATTGCTTTTATTATTTTTCATCACCTTAACAGTAAGAACTTCAGATTATGTGCTATATTGAAGGAGGACATCGAGATTGAAATGAAGAGAACATTAACTTTTGTTGGCAAGCGATGAGGCATTACAAGAAGCTTGCACGCATCATGGCCAAACTTCAGATCCAAAAGGGAAATCTGCTCTCAATTTTGTGCACTGTTGTTTGCAATGAGGGGAGAAGGAGCAGAAAGTCAATTGCAGGAAAGCAAGGACCAGAAAGCATTTAAAAGATTTTAGACACAAATCCAACATCACTGTAACAGCCGCTTGCCACTCACTAGGTAGGAACCAATCTGACAGCCATCTTGGCAAAAAGTGGCCCTGGAAACAATGGGAGCTTTTGTGATCTTTGGCAAGCATTTAAAAAAAAAAAAAAAACACAGTTACACACATGGAAAAAAACGTCGATACCATTCCATTAACAAATAAAAATCTACAACATAACCCAAAAAATACAGTAAGTCCATGTTTCACAGCAGGTACCGTGTTCCTTTCCTTCCTAAATGCCATGGAAATTTGTTTTGAACACTTAAACCTAAATATTCATGATTTGGTTAATAGAAAAGAACTTAACCACTTTCGACTGAATTAAATTCAATATTTATCCTATGTCGTTCATCGATGTGCACTGCTTACACTAACAATATGCCTGCGAGCAGAGATGAGCTAGTTTACGAAAGCACAGTCATTGTTGACAACTTTGTAATTTGGTGGCTATATTTAGTGACTTTTCCAACCGCTCCAGCGACAATTATTTTAATTTTTTTTTAAGATAATGATCAAGTTCAATTCCCACTAAACCCTGCGATTGGCTGGCGACCAGTTCAGGGTGTACCCAGCCTCTTGCCCGAAGATAGCTGGGATTGGCTCCAGCATGCCCGCGGCCCGTGAGGATAAGCGGAATGGAAGATGAATGAATGAATGAATTCCTACTAAGAAACAGAAAACGTGATCATAATCATGTTTACATTGTTTTCCATATGACAAGAAAGGAGCCTGGTGGAAGGCACTCACAGTCAATTGTGCGAAACATCACCAAATCGCCATCGGCATTCTCTGTCGCAAAAGCAGTGATTATCGATATGTTGGCAACTTTTGACCAAAGGTACAACGTGATTCCAATCCACAAATATTTTGTGGAGCTCGTCTCGCTTCACCTGTAAATCTCTTCATGTTAGAGAGATATAAATGCTGCATGCATGCATGGATGTCAGACGTACAGTAAGTGATACCGTACATCACAATTATAGAGCTTTTAATGAACCCAAAGCTGAACTAGGGAGGAGTATTTGGTTGAATGTTTATTTTATCAGCGCGCTAGTTCCCATACTGTACAGTGTGTAGGCATACACATAAAAAAAAAAAAAATTAAATGTTACCAAAAAAAAAAAAAGAATGTTACAACATAACCCCTCCTTGAGCCGTCACCTTATCGTGGTGGAGGGGTTTGTGTGTCCCAATGATCCTTGGAGTGAAGTTGTCTGGGGCTTCATGCCCCTGGTAGGGTCACCCATGGCAAATAGGTCCGAGGTGAGGGATCAGACAAGGCACACCCCCCAAAACCCCGATGACGAACACAATTAATGGATTTAGGTTTCCCTTAACCGGACCCGGATCACCGAGGCCCCCCTTTAGAGCTAGGCCTGGAGGTGGGGCTCGAAGGCGAGACCTGGTGGCCTGGCCCCCGGCTGAGCACAGCCCGAAAGGGAAACGTGGGTCCCCCTTCCCGTGAGCTCACCACCTGTGGGAGGGGCCATATATAGGGGTCAGGTGCAGTGTGAGCTGGGTGTTGGTCAAAGGCGGGGACCTTGGCGAGCCGATCCCTGGCTACAAAAACAGGTTCTTGAGAGACACCCGAGCATGTGTGGGTATACTTATTACCCCCCGGCTCGGCGCCTAGAGGGTAGCCTCCCTCCGCCTTCGGGTCCTGAATGTTGTTTGTGCCTATGCACCAAACAGCAGTTCAGAGTACCCACAATTTTTAGAGTCCTTGGAGGGGGTGCTGGAGAGCGCTCCCGCTGGGGTCTCCATCGTTCGCCTGGGGGACTTCAATGCTCACGTGGGCAATGAGAGTGAGACCTGGAAGGGTGTGATTGGGAGGAACGGCCCCCCCGATCAGAACCTGAGCGGTCTTCTCTTATTGGACTTCTGTGCTCACCACGGATTGTCCATAACGAACACCATGTTCAAGCAGAAGGGTGTCCACACGTGCACTTGGCACCAGGACACCCGAGGTCGCAGTTCGATGATCGACTTTGTGGTCCTGTCATCGGACTTGCGGCCGCATGTCTTGGACACTCGGGTGAAGAGGGGGGCGGAGCTGCCAACTGGTGGTGAGTTGGCTCCGATGGTGGGGGAAGATGCCAGTCCGACCTTGCAGGCCCAAACGTATTGTGAGGGTCTGCTGGGAACGCCTTTTTAAGAAGGGGGAACGGATGGTGTGTTCCAACTACAAGGGATCACACTCCTCAGCCTCCCTGGTAAGGTCTATTCAGGGCTGCTGGAGAGGAGGGTCCGTCGGGAAGTCGAATCTCAGATTCAGGAGGAGCAGTGTGGTTTTCGTCCTGGCCATGGAACAGTGGACCAGCTCTTCACCCTCAGCAGGGTCCTCGAGGGTGCATGCGAGTTCACCCTACCAGTCTACATATGTTTTGTGGACTTGGAGAAGGCGTGTGACAGTGTCCCTCAGGGAGTCCTGTGGGGGGTTGCTTCGGGAGTATGGGGTACCGAACCCCCTGATACGGGCTGTTCGGTCCCTGTACGACCGGAATCAGAGTTTGGTCGGCATAAGTCGGCAGTAAGTCGGACTCGTTTCTGATGAGGGTTGGACTCCGCCAAGGCTGCCCAATGTCACCGATTCTGTTCATAACTTTTATGGACAGAATTTCTAGGCGCAAGTCCAGGGGGTCCAGTTTGGTGGCTTCAGTATTGCATCTTTGCTTTTTGCAGATGATGTGATTCCGTTGGCTTCATCAGGCCGTGATCTCCAACTCTCACGCAGCCGAATGTGAAGCGGCTGAGATGAGAATCAGCACCTACAAATCTGAGACTATGGTCCTCAGTCAGTTCAAGTATCTTGGGGTCTTGTTCACGAGTGAGGGAAGAATGCAACGGGAGAGCGACAGGCGGATCGGTGCATCGTCTGCCTGGGAACGCCTCGGGGGTCCCCTCGGAAGAGCTGGAGGAAGTGCCTGGGGAGAGGGAAGTCTGGGCTTTCCTGCTAAAGCTACTGCCCCCGCAACCCGACCTCGGATAAGCGGAAGAAAATGGATGGATGGATGGTTACAACATAATAATTTATCCAATTTTACACAGCAGGATGTTTTCTGACAGCCCAAAAATATGTACTGAACAGTATTATGTCATATCCTAAGTCAGATTGTCTCCAGCTGCATTGTAACCCTGGAACAGTAAGGAAATTTGAGTTATTATTGATTTTGCAATCTGCAATGGTGGAGACCAAAACCACAATAATAAACACATTGCTAAAATACAGCTTTTTTTAAATTTTATTTTATTTTATTGATTTATTTATTTGTTTTTGTCCTCATTAGATTGTACCTAATCAAGTGGTCAGCGAGTGTATAAACACCTACCCAAGTTCTCAAAACCTGTGGTGGTTCTCGCTACGGTTTGGGCACACATCTAACCAGTATGTTGATAAATTTGATTGCATATCCCAAATGGAAAGCTAAATGGCTCTGCAAAAGTAACTCCTTGGAGAAGGTGTTTATAGAGGATCGAATACTTTACCAAATAAGGACCGTATTAAAAGAGTGATGAATACAGCAAACAATATCTTGGGTGTTGCCATGAAGTAGAAGGGGAAACTTCTTGCTATTCATCTTCACTTTGTCACACTGAAACAGGCAAACTGAAAGCATAACAAAAGCTTAGTTATGAGTTACCATTGTTAATTGCCAGTTCTATTTAAAAGAACGTGAATTATTGAAAGGATTATTTACAAACAAATAAGATTCCAGACCAAATGGCATGTCTAAAGTATGTAAGTACTAAGTCCAATCTTGACAATTTTATGATTGTGTGAGCAAACAGGAAAAAAGACAAATGTATTTTCCCACAGGAGGGGTTTGAGAAGTGTCTGTGGGGGTTTAATTTATGTGGATAGAATACCGCACAGACTCACAAATATTGTTTAATATTAAAGTAACAGGAACCGTTAGTAAAGTGCATTCGTAATGTTGACCTTCTTGACCCAGACTTCCCACATCTGCCGTACATGTAAGATTCTATGATTTTATTCTCAGGGGACCACACAAAATGAGAACCGTGTGTTTAACTTTCGTTAATGTTTCAACAGAGAGACCGTACATCGTAGAATATTGTATGTATGAAAGTATTGCATTGTGTGTCATTCATCACTGGAGCACGAACAGCATCGTAGTTTAATTGCACAATTATTTAAACAAACTACTCAGCACGTTTAAAATTGACAGCATACATTCGTGTGAAGGTTGCGCCAGAAGAGCTGTAAATAAATAAAACTGCGTCAAACCTTCCCAAAATGAATTAGATGGACATGCAGAAAGATATCTCACCGTTTTAATGTCTTACAGTTACAGTTATAAATATAAAACCTGTATATAGAGTTCGACTAAACACTTGGATGCCACGGAACAAGCAAGTCATGCATTTGATAATGAATAGCGGTTACTCATGTGAGCTCTAGTCTGCGCGTTAACATAAATACATTTCTTTAAAAAAAATATATATATATATATATATATATATTTTAAAAAGTTGGATTTAGCGGGTAAACAGCGGTCTCTAGAGGGACAATTTTCACATTACATATACCAATTGAACCAAATAACCCATACACAGTAATAGTAAATTGCAGTGCCCACCCACTACACAGTACTGTACAGTACTTTTATTTATTAGATTACTACCATTTACTATTCGAATCATTAGAAAACTTCAACTTACTTTTATTACTATTAAATTAATAGATAGATAGATAGATAGATAGATAGATAGATAGATAGATAGATAGATAGATAGATAGATAGATAGATAGATAGATAGATAGATAGATAGAGACGGCTAATTTAACAGCTATTTGATCTGAAAATTATTTATTTTCCACAAATAACGTACCTTTGTTTTTCAATGCCAGTGATGTAAAGTGACAGGCAGAACAATTAACTGCTCTTCCACTAGATGACAAACGTTTCAATTAACCTGTGTATCCACTTGTTACTATTCATACAACAGAATAGAAAAGGCCCAGATTAATGAGGAGATTTTCAGTATTTCAGTAGCCTATACACATTGTTTGTAACTTCTTCTTCTTTTTTTGATGGTGTGCCATGGTTTAGATTTTCTAATGTAAAATATGTGCCTTGGCTCAAAAAAGGTTGACAAACAATGTCTAGTAACTAACTGAGAATGATGTATACGCTTTATAATAAGAAATTGCATTGTGAATTTACTACAGTTTTTATTTCCCACCACATACAGTTGGTTTTACACAAGCATTCAAATACTGTTGCATTTAGTTTCCCAAACTGGCCATTGAAAAAAATACAAAAGTATTATTAGTAGTATAATTATTATTATTATTATTAGTAGTAGTAGTAGTAGTAGTAGTTTTTAATTTATAAAAAAAAAAAGGCTAGTCGTGAATCTCAACTGTGAGTCCGTTTATTTTGAAAGGGGCACTCTGTAGTTCCGGCCTGGGGCGGGGTTTGGACAAAACTGTTGGTTATCTTCGCTGGCATTAACCAATCACATTGAGAAAAATGATGCCGCACTTCCGCTCAGGTCCTGTGTATTGTAGCTCCGTTAGCTGTGTTAATAAATTGTTTGATAACAACGTCGACAACGCGAGAAACGACATTTGCTGGCGATACAGACAGGAGAGAAGTGTATAGATTATTATATATATATATTTTTTTTTTTGCGTGATATGATGTGATATTTTAGGTTATATGCTTATTGTGGGCATGTGTGATAAGCTGCTTTGGGTAGTTCGGACCGGAGCTACCTGGCTGCCCGTCTATGCAGCTGTCATCGCACTTTGGTGGTTAGCTTAGCCGCATAGGTGAGTTAACGACCGTTCCTCCGGACTGGCAGTCCAGTCATCCAGCAGCCGCTACTTGGAGTGGAGAGTCGAGGAGTATTTCAGCGTTTAAAACACTGCTTAAGACACTGGGCGTCTGGTCCTGCCTTGTTTTCGGGCCATGCGTTAGCCAGGAAACGCTGCCCAGTCTTTCTTTTGGGGGGGGGGAGACTTTGAAGTCCAAGTCGTCGGCTAGCATCTTGCTAGCTGCTGTCATACACCACAAGTCAGCAAATTCACAGCCACCAGCTCGACCATCGACGGACTTTTCTTTGTAGCTTTTATACTCCTGGATATTGGAATTGTCGCTTTTAATAATACCTGGTGGGAATGAAGAAGTTTTTTGACTCACGCCGGGAGCTGGTGAGCTCGGGGCCTGGTCCGGGAGCCGGCGGAGGAAGCGCCGGCTCCGGCGGCGGAGGCAGCTTTATCGGCCGGGTCTTCAGCATTGGACGACATCAAGTGACCGTCGAAGAGATCGTGGCTGAAGGTGAACGAATGGGCGTGCTTTCTCTCGTTGAATTACGTTCACTTGAACCACATTCAAAGTATTTGACGCGCCGACATATTTGATTTAATTGGCACACCGGTGAGAAGCAGGATTAATTTGCTAATCCCTTGTGTTCCATAGCAAGGTAGGTTTATATTGAAATGTTTTGGGTTTTTTTTTAGGTTTGAACAGCTGTACAAGAGCGTGATTATTAACTCGTGGCAATGGGAGATGTAGGCTAACTTGCGTCTTTGATATAGTTTTGTCTATTCATGCTTGACCATCTTTTGGTGCATATGAAATATTAACCATTGTTTGTGCAATGCTCATCTGTTTTCATTCGTCTTTGCATATGTACAATTGTCTTGTTAGTCTTCAAATTAAGACCAAAAAAATAATGCTCCACTGAATTTCGTGGTTGCCCATTTTACCTGAAGGCTGGGAGTAACTAACGTATTATAAAGTGTCAAAGACGTGCTGAGACATCGGTAACACAAACTACTGTAAGCATAACCATCTCGGGCTCTAACGTTTTCGTGCTTGCACAATCATGCACACGGTTTTGCTGCAGGGTGACCCAGATAGTTATAATAATATTGTTGGATAAGATTCATTTAAATGAAGACAATTCCCTGATGTTTTACCACACAGTTAAACAGGGTTGGTGTCTTTCATTACCCCAATGAGAGTCAGCCCTGTTGTGTTGGCCTACTGAATAATGGAGTTAAAAAGACTGATTAATTTATCAGTGTTTTGGCAGGACTCCAGTTGTCTGGCCACTTTATGAATGGTCTGGTCATCTGACTACAGACAGCAATACAAAGATACACCAAAGTAATGTCATGGAAAACCACAGTTGCAAGGAGCAATTTAAATTCAATTAACAGAAAATGGAGGACAATACAATAACTAGTTTCTACTTTTTTTTTAGTTTTTTTTCCATCAGATCATATTTGCTTTCCTTCATTTATTGCTTGTGATGTGTAACAGGGTTGGTAAAAGGTCTGTTTATGCACATAGTGTTCTGCCTTTATAGACTATTTGAGCAGTATGCAACAAAAAGGCTTTACACTTTACACTTTAAAGTAAGAGTAGTCAGCTTTTTTGGGAGGGGGCAACTGTCCGTCTTTGGACACACATGCCAGTGTTTTATCTCCCGCCTTGTGATGATGGTGTACATTACACAAGGCTCCAATGATTTACTCACTCAGCTCGAACTCTGTAAAGAAAACACTGGAGGCCCCCCGAGCTCATCTGTCTTCAGTGGACAGGACAATGCGTCTTGGATCTTGTTTCATCATCGCCATGTAACCTTGCAGTAAATTAGTTGTAAAGATGTGGAACATTCTCAAACCTCGTCCATTACCAGGATGACGAGTGGGACCAAACATTGCGCTTTCATGGCTGTGCCCAAAGAGTGCATTTTCGCGAGTATTTTGTTGTGTGCGTATCCATAACCCAGTGGAGAATAATCCTGACAGTTGGTTACGTCACTGGACACTAGCTATTTGTAGCTGTACTTACAGTTATTCTGTTGGCACTCTCTCCCAAGAGAGTAGACCAGGGCCAAATGTTGCTCAAGAAGCCTGCTAATCCTTCTAATTTCTTACAGCCATCTCAGATTAGACAGCAGGTCTTAAAATGTCTGAACTGTCAGGGAACACACACACATACACGCACGATGGGGATTTAGGATCTCATGCAGATTAATATTGAGTTGTCAAAGAGATACATTCTCTATTAAAGTCACTGATTTACCTGTTGTTGTTGTTTTTTTTCTTACAAAAATAACACGAAAGAAAAGCGATGAAGAGTGATGAAAGAAACAGTGTGACAGTTTCGCAATTTAGTGACCACAATTATCAGTTATCATTACTATCAAGATATTGCAGGTAAAAGGCACTGCATTTTGTTTCAGTTGTGCACAGAATTCTTGACAGGCCGTTAATCAATCATTATAACCTTTGCAAACTGTGTCATGTCATTGACATGTCATTGTCGCTGCAGACATATTTGGTGTGCAAAGACCATGCTCAGATCACTGTCTATTAATGTTTCCAGAGATCCTATTGAACGTGACTACCTCTAACGAGCATCCTGTCATTACAGGCGTTGACATTTCCGATGCTGACATCACATCGTCACAAACACGACAGCGCCCGCTCCTCTAATTTCAATCGATTTCTTGAATCAGTGTCACTGCTGACTCCTTGTATACTTCACTCATTTCTTTAATGGCCTGAGTAGGTCCATGTCAGTACTCGATGTAGTTCTTAGCCCCTGTGAACAGTCACAGCATTATGTTTACTTTTGGTGAATACTACAATGAAAAACATTTCAGTGTCATTTAACATGGTCCAAATGTTCTGTGAGCTCCACTTCCACTGAATAGTTGTTGATCTCTCATCGTTCCATCTCTTGGCAGGAGGTTTTGCCATTGTTTTTTTGGTGCGAACGAATCAGGGCCAACGGTGCGCTCTTAAGCGGATGTATGTTAACAATGAGCATGATCTACAAATCTGCAAACTGGAGATACAGATTATGGTGAGTAAAAAAAAAAAAAAAAATGCAGAAATTCAAGTTTATTTTTGGGGGGCATTTCATGAAGTCATAGTATAGCCGTCTTCTCACCTCCTTTGGCATTATGTGCTCAATAAAATCAGGTTTAGAACAAAGCCTTTGTGAGAACATTCAAATAATTTGTTTAAACTAGAGGCAGTGACAGGGGGGGGGGGGGGGCTTAATCGGTGATATTGTGTTTTGTCAATTCTCATAAACATGTTATATTGGCATTTGCCATTCAAGCAGAGTTAAAGCCATTTCACAAAGCGGACTCCTCCTCAATGTCAGTAAAAATAAATAAGCAGTTCAGTCATATCCTGTGTCATCACGAGTATGACAAGGTTTTCCCCTAATTTACCAGCATTTTTACAGATAAGATATACAAACATGAACATACTTTTCTTTGTCTTAACCTTGCAACAGTATCTTTTTTCCACTGTTTCCTTGTCTGTGTTTATTGACATAGCGGGACCTTGTGGGCCACAAAAACATAGTTGGCTTCCTGGATTCCAGCATAGCTGCAGTTGGTGCTGGTGATGTGTGGGAGGTCCTAATCTTAATGGATTTCTGTCGAGGTATACTTTTCTACCCTTTTTTGTTTCTATAGCTTGATTCATCGGTTCAGTCGTGGTTTTAGCATTTAACCAAAGCATAAACTGAACAATTTGGTTCCATAAAAGGATGTAACCTCAGATTGAGGTAGAGTGTTATCTTGGCAGCAGCTGTTGCAGCATATGTCATAATTGTTATGTAGGTGGACAGGTGGTCAACCTAATGAACCAGCGCTTACAGACTGGCTTCACAGAGGCAGAGGTGTTGCAGATCTTTTGTGACACGTGTGAGGCTGTTGCTCGTCTGCACCAGTGCAAGACTCCAATCATTCATAGGGACCTCAAGGCAAGTAGTAAGATTCAAAGGTTAATTTATGCTGTGTTTTTGCATAACAGAATTGCACTTAATTGATGTTTTCCCCCTCACTGTGTTAGGTGGAAAATATTCTTCTGCATGACCAGGGACATTATGTGCTGTGTGACTTTGGAAGTGCTACAAATCACTTCCAAAACCCACAGACAGACGGTGTACCTGTCATTGAGGAGGAAATCAAAAAGTTGGTTTTCTGTGCCGTTTGCATTTACATTTGTTGTGATTCCATTTAGATAATGACGTGTGTGGCTCTTTACACCAGGTACACGACTTTATCATACCGCGCTCCTGAGATGGTCAACCTCTATGGTGGTAAAGTTATCACAACAAAGGCAGATATATGGGTGAGGTGTTTGGTTCACATAATAATAATAGTGCATAAGTGTACACTGAGCTACATTAACAATTGTTTTTGCAATTTTGTCTACAGGCTATGGGATGCCTACTGTATAAACTATGCTACTTCACACTTCCATTTGGGGAGAGCCAAGTTGCTATCTGTGATGGCAGTTTCACTATTCCAGACAATTCACGCTACTCCCACGATATGCACTGTCTCATCAGTAAGCAGCATTAATCTTACTACTTGATTCCCTAGCTTTTCTGTGTACTGTATGTAGTTGGAGGTCCACTATGTGTAAATTATGTCTGTTTTACAGTACGTTGCCTATCATAATGCATATACTTACCTTATTTTCACGACCATAAGTCGCACCGTATTAACAGGCGCAGTCTCTGTTACGGGGTCTATTTCTATATTTAACACATATATAAGGTGCACCGTATTATTGGGCGCAGGCATGGTAAAACATGCACTAGCTCAAAACATACGGTAGCATGCATGCACGCTAAAACAATGTTTTTAAAAAGACTGCGGGAGCAAAACTGAGTTTGGTTGTACTTTATTGACGTGTTTAACAATGTACTCATGTTGTTTTTGATCAATACTCATCCACAAATCCATCAAAGTCCTCATTTTCTGTATCCCACATGAACAGCTGGGCAAGTTCTCCATCAAACACGGCAGGTTCCCTCTCGTCATTGTCTGAGTCAGTCTCGTTGTCGTGCGGCTCCTCAGAAATGATGCCGGCTCTTACAAAAGCTTGACCGACAGTGCAAGCAGATACAGGAAGTCCTCGATTTATGAACGAGTTCCGTTCCTACGCTGGCGACGTAACCCGAATTTCCGCGTAAGTCGGATTTCACCGTTAAAGTTGAAATTTACGTCGAAATACTTCTGTTACGGGTATTGTCCCACATGATTGTCACAGCAAGCTCAGTGTGTGTGGGCGTGCGCGTCGATGTGTGAGTGAGACGGGACTGTGAAGGAGGAAGGAGTGCGCGCAGGTGCGAGTGTGTATAGTAGCAAGTGTAGTGACGGCGACCGGGGAAGAGTAGCGATTAGCGCAGGACCTGTTGACGTTGAGTGTGCAGAGGAGCTAATAAAGCCATTAAAGCACCAAATCGTTGCTTCATGCCTTTATTGTTGCCGCCACACAGCTCAGCTGTGCAACAAGAGAAGTGAGTTGACTGCGAGGAGGGCAACCTCGGCACTGGAGAAGGCGTCTCCCGACCACTGTCAGGTGACCGTAGCAGGAAAGGTTAACACTTCGTATAAAGAAACTAAAATGCATTAAAATAAAAAAAATAAGATGCTGTACTTACCATTAGTGTTGAGAGTGTGAAAAAGGCAAAGATACTCCGAGCGCACAAATACAGACAAGCACTATGTACTAGCTAAGCAGAAACACTATGGTGGTGGAGACAAAATGGCGGACAAAGCACGGGGCGTCGTAAAATCAAAACGTCGTAGGTCGAGTACGTCGTAACTCGAGGACTTCCTGTATGTTAACCCAAGCATCCAGAATCCATTTACAAATTGTGGCGTAACTTGCCTGGCGCTGCCTCCTAGTCTTAGTAAAGATGGGTTCGCCATCTGTCATCCATCATTCCTACGCCACTCGCAACTTCACTTTACACCGATGTCCAGCGGTTGGAGTTCCTTCGTCAAGTCTCCCGGAATGATGGAAAGCTCGGAGTTATTGCAATCAGTCGAATGGTGACTGTAGAGACGCTTCTCCCGGCTGTTCTTTGCTCAATAATCCATTGCTCGAGTTGGTCTTCCAACTCGGGCCACCTCGCCTTGTTTCCGCGGAAACTCAGCTTTGTCTCCGTGACTTGGCGAAGCTCGTTTTCCTGCTCCCTCCACTTGCGAACCATGGATTAATTGATCTTGAATTCTCTCGCGGCTGCTCGATTCCCATGTTCCTCCGCGTAACTGATAGCTTGCAGTTTAAACTGTGCTTCGTAAGCGTGTCTCTTCGTAGGTGGTGCCATTTTCGGGGGTCCTTAGCCAAACCGATGTTGTTTTGCACAATGCACATACCGGCGCTATATACCTACCTTTAACGTCCTCCTTCACGCACCCTTCCCCCTTTAACGGCCCCATGCTGTCCTCAGCCACGTCCGCTTTTCGTCTGTATAAGCAGCGTGTCGGCAGGAAATGCTCCTAGTCAGTCAAGCGGAGTGCTCATCACACAACATTTATAGATTTTGGAACTCTGTGCACACATAAGGCGCGCCGCATTATAAGGTGCCCCGTCCATTTTGGAGAAAATTTAAGACTTTTAAGTGGGCCTTATGGTGGTGAAAATAAGTTACATAGTTTATGCTATAGCTACTGTAATAACCCACAGTGGCCTAAAAATCCGTGGTGTATCAGAGTGATACAAATTCATGGCGAAGTCCCATCCCTTTAAATATGTGTATATCCCATTTCTCTACATTTGTGGATGGGAATATTTGTTACTCAAAGTTCAAGAGATGTGGATTTTTCAGGATATATGCTGGAACCGGACCCCGACAAGAGGCCAGACATCTATCAAGTATCTTACTTTGCCTTTAATCTGAATCGACGAGAGTGTCCGGTTCCAAATTTACATGTAAGTTCAGAGTGACAGAAATAAATTAGTTTCTGTCTTGGACCACAGCTTCCTATATGTCAGCACATTCTAGTTTCCAGCCAAATAAAAACTGCTGACTGCTGTTTTCCTTCACTTTATCTTGGGTACCTAAATGGCCTGTAAAAATACCTAAAAATCTCGATTTCTCTTCAGTGTCCTGTAGTTTTGACTTGATCTACTTTGTAGTATTTCAGATATAAGAATTGATACTTTTTTGTTTGTTTGACTGCCCCAATTAGACACAGATTTCGTAATTTCATTTCATCTCATCTTTCTAGAATTCGTCCATTCCTGTAAAACTTTCCGAGCCTATCAAAGCCAGTGAAGCAGTGGTCAAAAAGAGTCAAACCAAAGCCAGGTGAGCGATGACCCCAAATGCTGGATGTTTTCCTTATAAATATATTTAAACATCTCCTTCCCTCCCATCAGGATCACAGACCCCATTCCTACCACTGAAACCTCAATAGCACCTCGACAAAGGCCTAAGGCTGGCCAGACTCAACCGCAGCCTATATCAGGCATTCTTCCCATACAAGCAGCTCTGACCCCACGCAAGAGGCCCAACGTTGCTGCCGGAGCGCCCCAGGCCATAGGTAGTAGCTCTTTGATCCAACTGCATGTCACAGTTAAAGCCAGGGGTCTTTTTTTATGGGGGATCAATACACTTTAGCATTGGACTTACCATAGGGAGCTATGATTTTATACTGTTTATTTTTGTTGTTGTTTATGATTCTATCCTCTAGGTGTTGGTAGCAATGTCCCACCTTCAGCTCCAGGTGCCGTCCAGAATGCTCAACAGACTCCCGCAATGCAGACCACCAACATTCAGCCTCAGGTCACACTGCAACCTCAGCAGCTCCTCATGAAACAGCAGCAGCCTTCCGCTTTCTTACACCCACAGAATAACCAGCAGGTACGTATCCCGGCGAGAGAATAAGAAATAAAATGCAGTGAGGCTGCACTGTAGGCCTAAAAAGGTCTGAGGTTAAGAGTCCATACAAACAAAACTGTAATAACTGGCACTTTCCTTTCACTCTTGATCGATGGTTCATGTTTCCAGTCAATATCGAGCAGCAATGCACAGTATTAATAATCGAGTTGTATCTAATAAGGCATCAAATTGCACGACACAGTCCCACAGTTTCTCGGGATGTGCTTTTGACTGTTTCCATCTGTGCCCCATGCCTTTGATATCCAATGTCTGTAGTCAGAAATATCAAACATTTTCTAGAAATAGAAATAAATTAATGGAAAAATGTGACCAAAATGTGGTGGTATTCTGGTTTTGAACCATCTGGCATTGAGCGTTTACCACCAAGTGCAGCATACTGTCACTATGTGGCGCCCACTCTGCTGCAGTTCAAATCTCAGTCTGGTTTTCCTACTCTCACACTGCAACACCAGCAGCAGCATGAGGTCCATGAAAGCCCAGCTCTCCGTCTGACCCCCATCCCTGAGTGTTCCGTCAGTGGACCAGCTGCTGACCCAGATGTGGTAACACCCTGTTAAATAGTGCCATCTGCTGCTCTTAACCGACAGATTTAATTATTAGCTGACTTTAACAATTCCAATCTTCTTCTTCTTTTTTATTTTTTTATTTTCTTGCTGTGTGGCTTTGGGAATACAGAAATCGTCAGGCATAATTTTATTCAACATGGCATTGTAAGTGCCTCGTCTTTATTGCGCTCTCTATCTGAAATCAATGCATTTACTTACTCTTAACTCTGAAATGCACAAGCTTAAGGTACATTTTTCTGTTATGTGGATCCTCATTTTCTTCTTTAAAGGGGTGTCTAAGCATTGTGTGTTGTGTTTGGCTTTCATTGGGAGGAGGTGGCAGAAAGACATGATCAATCTTTTATTCTGATCTCTTCTAGCACTCATCCTTACTGGGAATTGTTAGTTGGTTTTCTTTTGTTCAACGTAGTGCAAATACATTTCATGCTAACATGCCCCATTGTCCCCCACAGACAACTGGAAGGGCGCTTCACAAAGTCGGCTCGCTAACACCCCCATCATCACCGAAGATGGCGGCCAAGAGTGGCCACAGACGCATCCTAAGCGACATCACTCACAGCGCCATCTTCGGGGTTCCCGTCAGCAAGTCCACCCAGCTACTGCAGGCCGCCTGCGGCCGAGGCCGGCCTCAACAAGTCCAAGTGAGCAGAATGAGCCCCCCTCAGTGATGTGAGGAGTGACTGTCCTTTCATGGCGCCGCTATAGAAAGTCTATTCAGATGACACGACCCACGATGGAGTAAAAGCAATCCTTTTACATCCTGCAGAATCTTGCTGAAGAAGAATCGCTCATTTCATACACTTTGTTTGCATACACGACTAAACCAAAGACCACAGAAGTAAAATGTACTGTAACCGCTTTCTTATGTATGATCTGTAGATCAGCCAGCACAACTCCTTCTGGCTCCCCATGCTCATCCCAGCAGACTGTATATCACCCAGCTGAAGGTGACACTCAGTCTGCCCGTATTACAACCAACACTCAGCCCAGTTGGAACCCCTTTGGTGACGATAACTTCTCCAAGCTAACTGCTGAGGAGCTGCTTAACAAAGACTTTGCAAAGCTAGCTGAAAGTAAGTGCAATATTGTATGTACTGTATATTAACACGCAGACAAATATGAGAGAGTTGTTGAATCCAAAAACTTTTTGTGTTTGTTTGAGCACAGCTGCTGCACCAGAGGAGAAGCCCAGGGGTGACAATCTTATTCAGGGCCTCAGTTCATTTGCAGGTAAGCGTTTCTTGGACTCTTGTTGTTGACATGCATCTACATCTTTATTCACTGTGTAAATGGGATATCCTATAATATCCAGTGTGCATAATCATTCCTCTGCGACTGGCTGGCGACCAGTTCAGGGTGTACCCCGCCTCTCGCCCGAAGATTGCTGTGACAGGCTCCAGCACGCCCGCGACCCTAGTGAGGATAAGCGGAATGGAAGATGAATGAATAATCATTCCTTGTACTTTATTTAAGGACGTTTTCCAACATCAAAATTACAGCTGCTCGTTTCAGAAGCCTATCTTTATTGACATACGTTAGTAGTCGCACAGTGAGTCCTTGTCAGTTTCAATGAATAGGGTCTTTGGCCTACAGCTAGATCGCATCTTATTTGCAGATCTGTGCTTTTGCTGCCACTCAGTACGGTGAGGACAAACACTCCTTTGTTGATTGGATTTCCTTACTGCTGGAGGACTGTGCTTACAAACCAATGACCTCAGTCACTGAGTCTTTTATGTCCACTTTTTGCCTTGAATTCTATTGGAAACAAACGCCTCTAAGCTCTTGTGCAGCGCTGTTTATTTTTTCTTTTTTGTATGGTATGTAGTGTTGTGATATTGAAGCTATTGCATAATCAGGGTACGTTTAATCGCCTTTATGGAAGCTGTCTCTCTTTGAGAGGCGCATGAGCATTTTGACTTTCTCTGCTGTCAAAACACCTGACACTGACCATAATCCAGAAAATGTATTTATGAAATGTTCACATTTTCCACTAGACATGAGTTACACCTGCATCAAGGTCATCAAAATGTTTTATAAATTACTGTCTTACAATGTATGATACAATGCAGTTCTACACTATTCCAAATTAAAATTACAACATTAAATGCAGTATATTGTTAAATGAAATCCTCTCAAAACTAATAATAACATTATTATCTTTACAACGACTTATACAGCTCCTGTATTGCATCTCCTCACAAGTGTACCAAATGTTGGGGCCAATGTGTGCATAATTACACAATTCGATGTACAGTATGTTCACTTTCTGATGTTAGCATTAGCTTTTCAACAGTGCTCTTTCCTATAGAGATACGGGTAAAGGCTCACATCTGCTGTGCCATTTTCTGAGCCAACACATTCCTTCTCTAAGACTCCCCTACTCCCCAATTTTTGCCATTGTAGTTTCCTGTAAGTATGGGCTGCTGTGAGAGTTTTGCTTTATGCATGGGCCACATTTCAAGATACTATATATGTCATTTCTCTTAAGAGTCGATGAAAACCTGTGTTTGCCTAGAGAAACTGAAAAACTCAAAAGACTGTCATGAGTTGTTAGGTTCGGCATGGCGACTCTCTGCTCAGTGTTGTTTGTTCAGCTGACCGCATGCTGATGATTTCCCGAGCTCGTCTGTGCCTGGTTGGTTTCATACTGTTGGCAATATTTTAATTTGGAGCGTGTTGCTGTATTCACTGGAACTACGTGACTAACAAATTAGATGAGGGTATGCATCCTTTCATAAATACTCACTGCATACGTTACAATAAAATACTACCAACTTATACTTTTAATCTTCCTTGGTTTTCGATCAGATGGAACACTAACATTACTTCAATGTCGATATTTGCTGTTCTGCTCATGCTTTTTTTTGGAAACTCCTCCTATTGCTCTTTTCTGTCCCCCGCCATGTTTCTATTTGTCCCTCAATCGTCTCTCTCCGTCTCTCAGACAACTTGATTGATCATGGACAGAAGTCTCACGAAACTTCTCTACTGCACCCTGACCTCTTAACCCTGGCTGAACCTCTGAGCACAAATGCTGGTACCATCTTTGTTTTTGTTCCCAGTCTTACTGGAAACTTTCCACTTTGCATGCATATTTCTGTTGCCTTCCCTCACTTTCTGTCATGTGGTTACAACCTCAGGAAGATGCCTTAGGGAAGGAAATAGTTGTCTTTCTTGCATTCTCCTGTTATGTTTGTGTAGCAAAGACAGAGGTGTGTGTGGATTCACTGATTCCTGGCTTGGAAGCCCCTCAAGCCCAGCAGCTCTCGGCCCAGTCGGAGCTCAACTCTGCCAGCATGCCAGGTTAGCGATGTAGGGCTCAGTATAGGAGTCAACAGCATAGAATATGATTATCTTTCACATCTTTCTGTTTATGGGGCCAGTTTGATTGAATCTCACTTGATGTTCCTTGGATTGGAAGTACTAATATAGTAGAGTAGAACCTTTCAGCTCAAACATTAATCATTCCAGCATGTCCATATGAAATGGAAATTGAAATAACCAGTTTCAGGGTCAAATTATTCCCATCATAAAACATGTAGTTACTGCACATATAATGTTAGCTCTCATGCAAGTTAACCACTGTAATATTAAGACAACTCCATTGTTTTCATGTCAACCGTTTTTTGTTTTTATTTAAGCTAAAACAGCCCACTACCATCTGTTGCCTGAGCAAATATGTATAAGATGAAAACTCAAGGCACAAATTAAACATATTTTTGTAACAATACATTTGAACTAGCATTTGATTAATTCATGCTAGATTGTCAACTGTCTTCCTTGTCAAATGCTTTCTGCTGCTCAGGCTGTCACCGAGCTTGCTCTTTTACTTTGACCCCTTCTCACTATAAGTTTGCGTTCTTATTGTGACTCAGACTCTTTAACTAGAGAGGACTCTCTGCTGGGCTGCCCTCTTCTATCTCATTCTTCTCCTCACGGAAACCAGAATGTTTCTGCTCATACTTCCTCCTATCGCCCCTCTGCACCTCTTGACTCCTGCTCTGCATCCTGCCTGGAGGAGCTACAGCCTGCCCAGGCAGCTGCTGGTAAGCCCTTCCACTTTCGCTGAACTTTTTGGACAGCTTTGTTCCTAGGAAAGCAGTGTAATTTTTGTTATTGTACTATTGTTATCTAACACAAAATACGTAAAGCTGACACATGAAGACACAGCCAATAACTATATGTCTCAATTATTTGTTCTTTCCATTTCCAATTGGCAATGGGAAAATGAAAAACTGACTACAGTGTTCCCTCGTTTATCGCGGGGGTTACGTTCCAAAAATAACCCGCGATAGGTGAAATCCGCGAAGAAGGAAACTTTATTTTTTATAATTGTTATACTGTGTTTTAAGGCTGTAAACCTCACCATTAACAATTTCTCACATCTCTCTTGTTTAAACACGCTCAAAGTTCAAACCTTTGTAAGAAAAATAAGTAACATTATTTTTATTATTGTTGTTGTTGTTGTACTCATTATTATTGTTAATATTATTGTATAACGAAACAAAGGTCAAAACCTGTTTTAAGGCCCAAACATTTGTTTAAGAAATAAAAATGTAAACATTTTCTGACAAATGACAGTTTTTAGAAATAATTAATTTAATATTAATGAACAACATATGAGGTTGGAAACAAGAAATGATTAATTGTGACTCGCGCGTATTTCACGCTTCCTCTGACCGTCCCTCTTCGTCCTGCCGCCGCTCCGCTGTGGCATCCTTTTCCACTGTCTTTTTCCGAGAGAAGAACATAGTTATATGTAGCTGTTGCCACTTTTTTTTTTTTTCTTCTGGACGAGAAGATTCTTATAAACAGGCATGCCACCTTTTTTTTTTTTTGTCCTGTTCAGCTGTTAGGTCAAGCAGAATGGAAAATCTGTATCCCTTTTATGCTAGAACAGACATGCTGTCATGGGTTGCTGACAAAATACAGCGTGCAGAATTGCACTGTAAAAAATATGCGAAGTCAATTAGAACGCATTGCGGGTTTGTTCGCTGTAAAAAAACAGCATGCAAAATTGCATTGTAAAAAAATCTGTGATATAGAAAGGTGAACCGCGATATAGCGATGGACTACTTTAATTTTTTTTTTTTTTAATCAACACAAACATGGAGGTTTGTTAACGAGCTTTAGTAAACCTACGTTAGCTTGTTAGCCACTGCAATCAGTCAGGACCACGACCGCCATCCATCGAATGAACCATCAGCCATATTATATCAACATATGTGCGTGAAGCATTGTTGTCATCGACTTCATTTTGCTGCAGTCAGTTGTGGTTTGTGGACATTTTCCTTATGCTCGGTCAATTTGCACCATACTGACTGTTAAAGGGCCACACGCCCTAAGCGGTACATACAAGGTGTCCACATATAGTGTGGACATGAATGTGTTGGAAACAATGTGATCGGACAGACAAACAGTGGTGAAAGCATATCTTCCGTGTCAGACTTAATGCATGAAGCCATTACAATAACGCTTCACGCATGGTTCGTCCTTGATATATTATGGCTGATGAATAATTTGATGGGTCGTGGTCTTGGTCCAGAGTGATTGTGGTGGCTAACAAGCTTCAGTATCTTTATTTTATTTTTTTATTTTTATTTTAAATGCTTATGTGGACAGGACCAATTAAATATTAAAATAAAAATTCAGTCCTGTGGCTCTTTTTTTCTATTCTGTATTTTTGATCCTAGTTTATAATTAAAATATATAAAATCTGGCATTTTTGTTTTTGTGTTGGATTAAAAAACAAATAACAGTCACTTTTATTATTTTAATTTGTTTATCTTTTTGATTGCCAATTATAAATGGAAAGAATAAATGATGCACAGATCGACATAGTTTCACTCACACACTTGTGAAAGAACCCAAAGATAGCCTGCAATGGCACATTTATGATTTCAATCTCCCTGCCCCTCTTTTTTTCATTGCCTTGTGCTATGGCTGAACTAACAGCTTTCCCCTCACATCTGCCTTTCCTTCACGTCCTCTTCCTTCACTGCAGACACTGCTTTCCAAATGTCGCAAGGAGGGAAAGAGAATAATGACGAGTTTGACCCTATTCCCGTGCTGATCTCGAAAACCTCAAACCAAGGTAAGAAGAACAGACTCCCGAGATGAGCACTCGCGTCTGCTGTCAGCAGGACAGATTCTGTGTCCCTCTCCCAAGCATAGCCCCACTCCCTCTGTGACTTTCCGTTGTGGGAAGTCTTGCCAGTCAAGCGCTCACATTGGAATATGTGATACTCCAGCCTGGAGGGGTTTGGCTCGTGTCGTTTTTACCTCGAATGTCTCCCCATGTTAGATTGGCGCTCCCTTACTCTCTCCCCTGTGATGATGCAGCCATGTTAAGATGATCCCAGCTCACTCTCTGCTTCTTTCTCTTGTCCTGCCCCCGTTCGTGCACCCCTCTGCTCTGACCCATCCCCCCTTCATCCTCCTTCACTCCTCCCTCTTATTTCTTTTCTCCACACAATCTCGTTTCTTATGACTTATTCTTATGGCTCATCTCCCTCGGCTCTTCCATGTACATCTCTGTGTCTCGTCTCTCTCTTTCTTTCTCTGACATGTTTTAGGTGGTCACTCGCGCAACAACAGTGGCAGTTCAGAGTCCAGCCTTCCCAACTTGGCCCGCTCCCTTCTACTGGTGGATCAGCTCATCGACCTCTAGAGGGGGTGGGAAAGGTCGAGGGGGCAGTTTGCAACCCTAACTTTGGGACAGGGGAGGAGGGTTAGAGATTTGGAAAATGTAGCATCTTATGTAGGTGAAAGAGAGGACTCGGCATAGACTTGTTCACCTTAGCCCTGATCGGCTGTTTGCATAAAGCTCTGCTAACGTTCCCATCAATGCTCAAGCATATCTTCTGCCACTAACATGGCTACACCATGGCCTTCCTCATGCTTTTCCCCCATAATCGCTCATTTAACGTGCGGCCATGGTGGTGTACTTCCATTTCATGATGCACTGCTCTTTGCTGCTTTGCTTTCCCTTTGTGTGTGTGTGTGTGTGTGTGTGTGTGTGTCTTGAGGGTTGAAGCTTTATTTGAAACCACTCATGACCAAAAGGGTGAAAATTCTCTCAAAACTTGCAAAATAAACTTGCAGGTAGCCTCCTAACTGGGTAAACAAGTACCCGGACTGACTCACTGAGTGAGAAAATATCTGCCCTGACCGGTTTTCAAACGGCTGTGGGTTGTTGTGCAGTAGCTTTCATACACTGAAAGCGTATAAAAATATTTCCAAGATTCAAGTATAATTGCAGAGGTGCGTCTCAATACTTTTGTCAATGTGGTCTATTTCAAATGTGACTTAGTAAAATAGGGAAGCCAAAGTGGTAGAATAATGAAGTGATGCACTGTCATGAGGAGTTGCAGTTGTTTTCAAATACAGTCAAGTCAAACGAAAGAAGAAGACACCTCAGTGAATATGTTCGTTCACGTGTGAAGCCGCGCTCCTCCTGTTGGATTCTTGCCTCGAGCTGGTGTCATCACAGGAATCCCCCAGCCCAACTTAACCCCCTTACCATAGGCCGCCAAATAACTGCTTAATCTTAAACTGGAAAGTCACTCGACCGATACAGCGTTCCTCTTGTTCAGAAAACAATCAAAACATGGACATTATTAACCTTTTTTTTGTTTGTTTGTTTGTTTTTGTCATGAAATCAATTTTTAAGTGTTTATTTAATATGTAAATGCATCACATCTGTCATGACTCTTTTTAGTGCTTTAAAGTGAATGTATACATGTGATAGATGTAAAATGTTAAGGGACAGATGGACCGGAGTCCATTTGTGTATAAATGTTGATGTGAACTTTTTTTTGCCTGTCTCTTCTCTGTTACATTTTTGGTTTAAAACATCACAGTGGATCAATGTCTCCAGTGCACATCTTTCCATTATGATGGGTTATTTATTTTTTTTAATTAAGAAGTACAGTAGCTTTGTGGTAAGAGCGCTCTCATGAAATAAGAAATGGACATTATCTCTATGCGAGCAAATTGAAGAGTAACATTGTTCTCTGTCATGGCAAATAATCAGTTGTGTCACACACACCGACACAACTGCGAGTCAATGTTATTGCTCACAATTGCCAAACAACTGTTGGAAGTGAACACAAACGGCACTTGTTTAATCTTATGGTTTCAGTCTTGGTGAAGAGAAATAACAAATCAGGTAGAGTTTCCCTTTAACTGCTTGGTGAGAGCCGCCTGTTAACAGCCGCTGTCGACGCTGGTGAGGTAAGACTGACCGTGCGCTCGTCCGTGCTCGTCTTGTCTAACTGCGCCTCCCTCTGCTGTCAAGGCCCCCCTCCTCCTTTCCACCGACTCCCTCTGCTCCCATCCATTTGAACTGTGGAGAGCAAGTTGTGGAAACAAGGCTGCGCCATGTTGTGATGATGAATGTAGTAGAATGTGCGTGTTTTCGTGTCATGAAACTTCCTCGCTTTGTAAGAGGTGCTTATCCTGTATGTGTGACTGACATTGGATGGACAAATGAACTTATTCTCCTGCTTTTTGATACAGATGTGCAACTGGAGAGGAACGGCTACTCGGTGCTTGGCCAAGAAGGACATGAGGCGGAATCTGTTGGAGATTCTACAGCAAACGAGGGATGTGTTCACTCCAGTGATGAAGACCAGGAAAAAGATGCCCGTCAAGAAGCGCAGCAGAATTTCGGGACTACACCTGAAGGTCAGACTTCTGTCCACGACTGCAGCGGCTCCAGACCACTGCTGCTCGACTCCGACTCCGACGAAGAACACGGGGCTCAGGCCAGCCTCGGCTCGACGCCAGCTTCCTGTGCGGCGTCATCTGCCGTGACCTTCCATCCGCCTGCACCCGCCCCCGTTGCCCACAATCATTCCCAGCTTGATCCCGAGGCAGCCAGTGCAGACGTCTTCTCAAAAGCTCCTTTTCGCCTCACACAGCAAGAAGCGGGCGACGTGTTCGCCAACGCGCCGTTTCCGAGCGGCCCGTTCGCAGCCCAGGAGCAGCCGGACGTGTTCTCCCAGGCTCCGTTTGCGAAACGAAAAGAGGCCGCAACACCTCCAAACCCTCACGGGGCAGCTGCGATCCCCGAACAATGCGTGTCGGGACAGATCGCCCCGCATCCCTTCCGCCCGCAAGCTCTAACCAAATATTCCCGCCACTTTGAGGGAACGATGACCTCGCAGCATGTGAGCCATGCAGCCGGCGTCCACGCTGTTGACCCTTTTGTCTGTGCGCCCTTTCACCTCAAAGCCCCACAGGAAAAGCCCTGATGACACCAGCGCTGCAGCTGGACTGCAGGTCTGCACCAAACTCCTTTCTCAAGCTACATTATGCAACTCTTTTACCTTGAAACAACTGCTTCAAAGTTTCGTGGGTGATGACGCAACGGTGGCTCTTTGATTCTTGCATTTCCCAAAATGAGCAGAGAGAAGTGCCAGGCATGCAAAGGATGCAAACTACAACCTTTCCCTGAACCCACCCAAGTGTTTTGTGCCTAACCCTGAGCAGACTTTAACTGCACTGACATCAAACGCTTATGCTTGAAAATGTAAACTGTTCACATTGGCACAGTAACGGCAAGTACTGTACGCAATTGTCATTTAGGGTTCCTACACCATATGGGGCTGCTGCTCTGTGGAAAACCAAAATTTCAGATTTTTGTTACCCGTTTACATACTTTTATTGTCTCCAATCACAGTTTATTCTTTAAATGACGCAAGTGTCTTGCAATTGCTATTTATGTCAGCAGAGTTGTTGCTTTAATCATCTCAATTTAGATCTCAGTGGCATTCCTGGACTTCGTTTTTCTTGTTCTCAATCGTTTCGGTACGGCCATCTACAAAAAGAAAGCTGGGTGGTCAAGCATTTGTTTTCTTGCCTACCTCACATTTGTCTAATTTTTCTTCTTGTCTGTTTGAATTCAAGCTGATCATGCTTGGCTGTGTCTATAGTATGTTTCCATTGTTTTAAGTCGCTGTCCTGTCTCTGCTGAAAACAGAATTAACTTACTGGATGTGTCCATTCCATATGGCATAATGACCTTTCTGTAGACATGTTAGGAATAGACTCCATTATATGTTTATTACCCAACCATACGGGACACTACTCGATATGTTTGTGCTGTGCATTAAGTAATGTCGCTTGTAACATGTTCCTCCAAATCAACCTGCTGCAAGACATGGTATTGAACACCAAGTACAACACCAAGTCTACAATGTTCATTTTTGCACAAAACTCCCATTCAGTATCTCAAATCAGTACTGTAGGCCTTTGTAATAAAGTTTGCACTGTATAATTTACAACTCCTGCAATGAATGCATTTCTTAAGTCGTTGAAATATCAAGAGCACTTATTGGTCAGGGATTGACAAACTAGTAGTGGTAAAGATCAGTGGCCTAATTAAGACACTTGTTTAGAATTTATTTCTTCTGTGCTCTGTCACGTCACAGAGCACTTGTGTTCATCATGGCACTTTTACGTAGCAACATCCGAACCCAAAGTCGAATACAAATGTTAATCTCTTGTAATGTAAAATGTTCTGTGTTCATATTTGTTTGAATGTAGCGCAACTGGAAAGTGTATTTTGACACGTGTTTGAAACGCAGGATTCCACAGAAGACTTACTGTTGGACGAAACCTGCTCGAAATACAATACAGCCTGCCTTTGGTGTTCTGAAAAAATATTAAATGAATGTACTAAATCGTACTTTGTCGGTGTAATTTGTACGTTTATTTTTGAAACTTTGGATGCTGAGATTAAAGTAAAATTGAGAAATGGCAAATCCCAGAAACCAAGTAAACAGCCCCTATAGACTTTAAAGCAGGGGTCACCAACATGGTATTTGTGGGCACAAGGTAGCCCGCTAGGGCCAAAGGTAGAGCCCGGCTGCCTGTTCCATAAATAGCTCACCAGTGATGGGACATTGTGTTTCCTTAGTAATGCTGTACAACTAATCATTTGAAAGCGTTATAGAGATGTTTTATATTATAACTTTGCTGATATCACAAGCACCAATTAGCAGGCCCCGACCACAGGCAGGTCACACTCAAGAGTTCAAATATTAAGAAATCACTGAAATGACATGTTCTTCACTGAGATGAATGTCATTGGTCATTAATGATAACAGAACGGTAATATGAGCAGCTGGTTATTTCAGAAGTGTGTTCCAAACCGGTAGCCTTTCGCAATACTCTGTACCCAAGAAGTCGCTAAGTAGTATGGAAAAGATTTGAGTGATCATAGATTGTCCTTAGTTGGTGGATGCCATAGCATCCTTTTACGAAAAAAAGAAATGTTAGATATATCTTAGTAGTTATCATTTATTTGCTTAGCTTGCATTAGTATTTTGCATTAGTAGCCTGCATTAGTATTATGGACAATATTTAGATAGAAAGATGTCTCGCCTTCAAGAAGATGACTCAGCAACATTTGATGGAAGGGCGCCTTGACCAAGGACGTGATCGGATGTGGTCGGGGACGGGACAGGTGTCGTCTGGTCCTATGTTTTGTGTTGTGTCTTAATGCTTAGAATATTATGTCTTGTAGAACTCTCCTATTTTCAAATAAATGTAGGAGCGACGGGGGAGATTGTTTAGAGCGTGTTGAGAGGCTGTAACCTGAACAATCTCCCATGCGCCCTCCTCATGAGTAAAATGACCAACGTCTTCATTCCTTTTGTGTTTATTCATAATAATGTTTGGTGAGATAAATCCAACAAGAAAAGTCCAATATTTTAAAACTAATGGTTTTGAATGGTTAGAAGAAAATAACTTAATAACATTCTGAACCATAAACACAGATTGTTCTTTGAGGCGCTTGAAAAATGGCAGTGGTCTCATATGCTTGAAAGGCATTTAAAAAGACAAAGTCAAAAACATATAGTGTACTGTGAATACGTCGATAACTGACCGAAACGAATGGGTTGATAATAATTTCTGTATCCTACGACTCTGTATTTGTTGTTGTTTTTGGTCATGTGCTCACTGGGTGGCGGTAGTCACCACACATCGCGGATGTCACCCGCCACTCCTGTAACGTAAAAGAAGACGACAGCACTTTGTCGTTCACGTCTCTCATTAATCTTCGCAAACAACGATTTAGAGAGCATGTAGGGACTTTTTTTTGTTTTTTTCCCCCTGAACGTACTTTCACAGCATAAACCTCACAAAGACACGTCTGTTAGTTTATTTTTTCGGAACAAGGTTTCACGTGCGTGTCTTGCTAGCTTGTAGTGCTACACGCTGCTAATTGTGATCGTTGCTGCAAATTTCATATTTTGCTCTCGCTCTCAGTGGACGAATGCGTCTATGTTCATGGGAATACTGTAGGTAAAACCAGTGTTGCCTTTGCTTGAGCACAATGGCGACCCAGAGAGTGCTTCCTCAGAGCAAAGAAACTCTGCTCCAGAACTACAACAAGAGGCTGAAAGATGACATCAGGTCCATCCTGGACAACTTCACTGAGATCATCAAAACTGCCAAGGTATTTGTGTCTACGGGGCCTCTTTTCATGTTTGTGATTCCAATTCCAAACAACGGGGAAAGATCAGAAGCTATGCGGCGGGCAGTTATTCAAATTCAATTAATTGGTCCAAAAAGTACTTGTTCATCTACTGCACTGTTGACCAACCTTAAGAAGTCAAGGCACTCATTTTACATTAGAAAAATCTCTGCACACTCCTGCACAAAAATGTCACAAAACGTATGAATACCGAAATAATGTTGATATCCTCCATGACTTATTTTGTTGTATGAATGATGAATTTATTTTGTCCTCTGCCATCTAATGGAAGAGCATTGAATTGTTATGCCTGTCAGTGGATGTCGCTGGCATAGATAGATGAACATAGGTATATTTGCAATGAATGAATAATAATTTCAAGACAAATACAAGATGAAATTGGATAATTTCCCGCAGAACCCCTGATAATGACAGTCTTATAACTAACCTCCACTGTAGTAAAATCATAATTGCAATAGGGATGCACAATAAAACAAATAAAAAATATCTGACCAAATATGAGTACAAGTACTTACATTTGAGTACTTGCTAATATTGAGTATCGATATTTGATAGTGACATTATGTCCTGCAATTTTCATGAAATGTTTTATTTTAATAAAATATTATTTAAAAAGCACAACCCAATCTTTTGTTGAGCACGGAATAAATTTCACAAAGATATACTGGTAACACTTAAACAGATGGCTGTTATCGAGTGTTGTGGTACCTGAGTATTTTTTTTTTACAAATACAGACGTACAGTATCAGCACCGATAGCTTGTATCGGTGCATCCCTAAACTACAATAAATGTGTATGCGAAAAACACATCTCGGACATGCATATAAAATAATCAATTGAAAAGCAGAAAAAACAGTGTTAACTGAACGGGTCTTCTTGTACAGCGGGACGACATATTCTTGCATCGCTGAGCAAGCTAGTTCACTGCGCGCCATTCGTAGCCGCGAGACATCATAGTGTATGTCAGTACCGCCGCATACTGTCATTTTAAATATTTTTTTTTTGCTACTTTTCCGTGACCCACTTTTAAGTTCAGGCCCACTAGTTGAGAATCACTGCTCTAAATCAGTGTCATTGTTTGAACTCTCAGATAGAAGACGAGACGCAGGTTTCTCGAGCAACTCAAGCAGAGCAAGACCATTATGAGATGCATGTACGAGCAGCTAATATTGTAAGTATAAACACCTGAAAAAAAACATGCTGAATGTCTATTTATATAACTGAATGGATTTAAATCCTCTTTGGGTTTACATAAAGTTTAACGGTCATGTCTAAAGTTCTCTTAAAGTTTATTTATTTTGAAAGTACATGAAAATGGATGGATGGAACTCAAACCTCTGAACTGTGAGGCAGCTGCGCCAACCACTGCTGTAACGCGTGTGGGCCCATCAGGTCCGCGCTGGCGAGTCGTTAATGAAGCTGGTGTCGGATCTGAAGCAGTTCCTGATCCTGAACGACTTCCCCTCGGTCAACGACGCCATCAGCCTGCAGAACCAGCAGCTGTGCTCGCTGCAGGAGGAGTGCGACAAGAAGCTGACCTCACTGCGCGACGAGATCGCCATCGACCTGTACGAACTCGAGGAAGAATATTACTCCTCCAGGTACAAGTAGACTTACTCGCCACCGCCCATCCCGCCGCGGTCCTGCGCTCCCACCCTCACCATTCGCCGCTAAGCCCCAGAAGCCGTCATCCTGTTCGTCGTCGTCGTCATCATCATCCAGTAGTAGCTGTGTGTGAGTGCTGGATATGCACCATGTATAGTCACATAGTTGCCTTCCCCACGTAATCTAGTGCCTTACATTTTACTGCTCTTTGAAATGAGAATGGTTGAGCTTTAAGAAGCTACTGAACAGAATATCAGCAGAGTAATATCAGCACTTAAAATATGAGAGCAAAACAGGTACTCTATGTCTCAACATTTGGTGCCCCACCCCGACTGATAATTGATGTAGATTAGCAGTTACCGTCCCACCCCCCAACCTTTAAACCAAGGCACATATTTTAAAAATCAGGCGGCACACCACCAGACAAAAATTGAAAACTGATATGATGATGTCATATCGATTTACTCACAAATTGAATTCCCCGGTGTGAAATCTGGGCCTGTTTAGTTGAACAGAAAGTTATCATTCTGTTGTCTGAAACAGGTGGACCCAGGATAATTGTACCTTCTGCTATCTAGTGGAAGAGCATATCTATGTTCTGCCCGTCGCTGTACGTCACTGGCAAAGCTAGAAGAACAAAGTTGCACTAGTTGTAGAAAATAAATAAAAACATTTTTGAAAATGTGAGATTGAATTGAAATGGAATTTAGCTCACTGCTGGTCAAAAGATTTAGAACACCCCATTTGAAATTCATGCATTTCAATGTTTCATAGTCTGAAATAAAGGCATATAACAAATAAACCAAGTTACCAAAGAAATCGTGGAATCAATCTATAAACAAAAAATGTATTCTCAGCTTTTGAATCATTAAAGTAGCCACCCTAGGCAAATATAAAATAAGAGCTAAACACTCTTATGGCATTCTTTCTACAGTGGAAGTCAAAGAGTCTTCAGAAAGTTCTTCCCAACTCTGTTGCACATGTTCCCATAAATGTGTGGGTAAAAAAAATACTCCTGAAAGGTGCTTGCAGCCTCATGTTATTGCGTTTTATGCATAAACTGCATTTGCTTCCATTAGGTTGAATTTTTGGGTACATTGATATTTTTATTATCTATCATTTATTCTTATTTAAAGATTCATTTTACACAGAATTTTTTTTACATATTGTTTGTTGAAAAGTAGTGCAATAAAAATAAGGGGTTTTCCCTAACGTGAGGAATAATTGTGATTAATAATCATGATTACAATATTGATCAGAATAATCGTGATTATTATTTAATAGCCATAATCCTGCAGCCCTAGTTTGTACCATTTCAAGCAGTTGAACTACTTGACATTCAATTTTAAAAAATGGCGGGGCGTTCAAAAATGTTCGACCGGTAGTGTAGCTGACACTAATGTGCTGTGGTCGGAATCACTTTATAAGGAGAGCAGAAGATTTGGATTTTACATTTTCAGCCTCACGAGCAGAAGGAAGATCATTAAATTGATCTGATAGTTTGAAAATAAAAGAAGTATATTTATGGATGAATATGTAGTTGATGGTCAAAAAGCTCTTTAAAGAAAATTAGCACTCTTTTTAAATGAAAGTGTATGACAGTACACTCACCGGCCACTTTATTAGGTAGACATTGCTAGTGTGCAACAATCGTCCTAAATTTGGGCGTTTAAACTTGGGATGACCATTTGACTGCATTGCCTTGATCAGCTACGGAGCCGTCAATTAATCAGTTACAGTTCATTTTACGTTAAAGCGCTAACAAAAGTGTAGTTTTAATATTGTTTGGTTAGACTTCACTCCTGTCACATTGCATTAGTGTAAGTGAGGGATAGGAGATTCTCTTTGCGAATATCCTGGACTCCTTGTTTCCATGCCAGTTTCTTATTGAGCAGAATTCTGCAGCTCAGAGGAGTTGAGCCCTGTCGAAGGTCTGTGTGGACGTAGCAAAACGTCCTTTGTGTTGTTCTTCCAGAGAGTCTGTTAACAGCTCCTCTGCCAGTTACAGTACACGCTCCATTTGGCCTCAATTGGCGAATTTGGAACAAGCTATTAATCAGCTAATCAATTACACTGCTCATTTGTGATGTGTGTATGTATGTATGTGTGTGTGTACTAAGGGGGGCTAGAAAATATGATGGTGCAGCACCATCTTATCAAATTCTGACCCATTTGAATGTGGAAATTGAAGCTCATCAGATGAGACGTTTTTGCTATGTTCGGTTGTACAATTTTAGCCTCTTCTGAGGTTGTGGTGTGGTCATGTTGAGCGTTTAGCTTTGCTCTTCTCCATACTTTGTAACCAGTGGGTTGCGTTACTGTTGCCTTTCGATCGACCACGCGACACTGAGTCATTCAAACTTCCCCAGTCTGGTGTGCTGGTTTGTGATTGGCTGATAATGTGTAGGTTTTTACATTGAGGAGTAATTGAATAGGTGTCCCTAATTAAGAGTCTTAGCCTTAGTCTTGGCCATATTAGGTTGTTATTATTATTATAGTTCCTTGTGTGACTGACTAATTCATCAAATTGTTGCAGATTTTACTTTGCGTAGACACAACAGATGCTGTTAATTCAAATTGAATACTGGTAGGGGAGACATTTTGTTTTTTGAAGGCATTTCCCTCCAAATATTGGCTTCCATCCTTGTGTGACTCAAACTGTAAAAAATAAATAAATCATTATACTGATTAAGAAATAAAATAGAGAGGAAAACTGGAGTAGTTTGTCTTGTTTTTGTACAAGAAATCAATGAAGTGTGTGTGCATTCTTTTTGTCACTCGCTGCATTTGCTCTGCTTGCCCCTCCATCGTCACCTAATCATTTTGACAAGCTCTGACCTGATCAGCATTGGCTGGAAGTTCTTCAGCGGCTGTCATCGTCTGCATCAATATTCCAGTTTCTGGCGCTTGTTGCTTAACCTCCACGCTTGTCTGTGACTGACGGAGCTTTCGTAGGCGTATGAATGTTGCTTGTTCTCACTTGGCACTCTTGTCTGCTCCTCTCCTGCTATGCTGTGCCTCTGCTGCGCTGATTCTTTGCCTCCTGATGGCCTTCCGCAACTCAAAGCTACAATCAGTGGGACAGTGCCGACCTGCCCTTGTGCGAGGCGTACCGGCGGCGGGACAGTTGGGCATCCCCGGGCAGCAGCTGCGACTCCAGCCAAGGGGAGCAAGAGGACACGGAGGGACCCCCGCAACAAGAGGTCAACCCGCAACACCACCTCAACGGACACGCAGGCTCCGCTCCCATCGAGAAACCGTGAACTGTGGAGAACTTTTGAATCATGAAATTGTTGACTTTCAGAAGGAACCTTACTTCCTTGGGATTGAGAAAATTATGAAATACATTCCACTGAGTATCATCTGTTTTCATACCGAAAAGCTTTTGTTTCCAGTTACTTGATTTCTTTACCATATTAGCATTAAAAGAAGTCTCCACGGAAGTGAAAATCTAGTGAGCTCAAGTTTTTTTATTCCCAATGTCATCTAGCAAATGTGCAAATTTCCATTAATTGCATGGTTAGACCGGACTCCTTTAATTTATCATTTTAATTTGTAACAAGTCCTGAACTTACTCCACAACACAATGCCAATAAATAACATAAATGGTGATGGTGTTTTTTTGTGTTTTTAATCAAGAAAAATGAATGTAATGAACTTGAAATATGTACATTATTTACAAAGCACAACATTCTCATGGTAGCCATCAGTAACAGGTAGGACGATTCAACCTGCGCTTCTGTCATGGTAGTCCTAGGCAGCCACTTTTTTTAAACAATTATTCTTTTTCAGAAAGTACAACATACAAAAAGGATTAAGAAAAACATTTGCCGGCAGAGAAGGGATGGAAGCCGTTGCAGCTGTTTGCAATAAAACATCTTAATATCGTCGATTCATCTTCTTGAACTTCTCGTAATGGTAGTCATCGGTAGCCTTTTCGTTATTTGGTCGTTTGCGGAAGTTAGGTGGCTCTGATGCTGTGGAGTAACATGGTTAAATGAGAAATATGTTGCAAATACATGATCACAAAAAAATAATAATAATTTACATCAATTCAGGTGGACACTTACTTTCCAGCCCAGGTTTCTCAGTGTCCCCCACACGCAACGGCCTTGCTTTGGGTTCCTCTCGATCTCGTCTGTGATGCCTCTGAGCTGTGTTGGCGTCCTCGTGATAGACTGTAGGAAGAAGACATTGATGTGGTAAGGGGACATTTCTCCATTAAAACACATTTACATCATGTTTAGACCTACAGCGGTTGTGCTGGACATAGTTTACAGCAATGTTGGTAGGTACAAATGATGTTCCATTGTCTTTTTTCTTGTTCCTTTGTTCTGCAAGCAGCTTGGCTTTTGCCTCCTCTGTCTGGATGATGTTCTTTATCTTTGCACTGGAGAATAGCTAAAGTGTTAGTTGTTTCCAAAAGTATGTCATTAAATAATTGTAAAAGTCTACGTACTCAATACCAAGGTCGACTTCAGGGATGCCACTCAGCATCTGATTAGACAACATCTCCTCCGTCTTCTTGGCAGAGTTGACTCGGATGTTCTCGGGCAGCTCGTACAGGTGGTCCTCTGCATTTTTCACCTTGACTTTTTGTTCCTCCGCTTCCACGAGGCCCTTCTTTCTTCTCAGCTCTGTCTCAATGTATTTCATCCTGTCAGGAAGTATTTATCAAACAAACAGGTGTGTTGAAATCCGGTCTGACCACATATTATTTGTTAAAATACAAATTGCCAATAAATAATCAAAACATCAATCATTTAAAAAAAATCTACCCATAAGACACTTGCTTAAAAGATCTATATTTAATGTATATACAGCTGAATTTCTATAAAAATATATTAATGAATTCAAAAAAAGAATTCTGTTCTGAATTAAGACAAATTGTATTTGTATTCCACAATTGTTAGTTTAAAAAAAAGTGTAAAAGAGAAGACAAATGCATACATGTCTGCATCTTCGTCTCTTCTGTTTGTTTCAGCTGAAAAGGAGGTACCCAGGTTAAGGTCTGTATCGTCCTCTGTCCTATAGAGATCAACACATGATACTATATTAAAGTCAATGCTAAACTGAATATGAAAAACAATACAATCAACAAGTGGTCTACGTACATGTCTCGATTCCGATCCTTTACTTTCTTCATGTCAACAACCCCTCCAGTTTTTAGTTTAAAAGGGTCATTCTGTAAGATGAGTGGATGTTATTCACAGCACAGTACCAATACAGTAACCCAAGTGTATTGGTCAAAAAGGTACATGTTCTTTAATGAAAGTAAAAGAGGGTGCTACTTACATCAATCTCAACCTCAGGTGGCAATTTTTCTCCAACCAATAACGCAGTCACGCTGTGAACAAAATAATCATAAACACACATCCATCCATCCATTTTGTGTACCGCTTATCATCACTAGGGTCGCGGATAATCATAAACACTTGCTTGCTAATACATTGTATGTAACCTACTTATTTGTAGCTTGCGTTGCAATTGAAACACATTACAAGTTACCTGACTCCGTTCTGTCGTCGCCGCAGGCTCTGTAGTTCTTTAGCCTCTTCTACTTTACATCTAAACGGAAGAAGGGCCATAATAACATTAAGATCGGAGACGGGGGGGGAATAATTTAAACTCATTATGTCTTGACTACTGGGTACTGTGGGAGCGATTAGCTCTGTTGGCTAGCAAGTTAGCTCCGTGTCCCTCTTGTTATATGTAGTATATTACCTGACTTCTTGAGTCGTTTCATCCTCTTCCACATCCGAAGAATCTCTTCTCCTCCTAAAATGTTTGCCAGAAGGCATTTTAATATCTTTCGGTGTGTAAACACTGTACTTTACTATACACCGAAAAAGCGGTCCTGGTAGCATGCGGGGGACAACTATAAACGGCGCACAACAACATATTGCCAGCCACTTCCGGTCACAGTCAATTACCAAAACAAACATGGCGACTTCCAGACAGGTCGGCAGTTTGCTGGCTATATCCGGCAGACTTTTGCGTCCGTAAGTTTATTTTTTCCCCTTCAAACGGGACATTTCCTTTGTTACCATAAATTATTGTACATACCAGTGCCCTCAATTGTTACATTTAACGTTGGTCAAGGTTAGCTGCTAGCGGCTATTAAGCTAAAGTAAGGGTGACATACTGGTTACGTGATGTCACCTGTTTTAATATAACAGAGGCTTTAAAATGCCATGCGTAAACAATGGCTGCCTTTAATCACTAAATTGATATTTACAACAACAAGAACAAAAACTGGCGATGCAGAATAGTTTTGAACAACGAGAGTTAACTTTGCTCGCCTTGGCAACGTGATGGCGTTATGATTGGTTTGGGAACGACACCATACTACCCGTCAAACACAAGGCCCAGGGGCCAGACCCGGTCCGCAACATCATTTTACGTGGCCCCCAAAAGCCAATCATGTACTTGACGTTTCTTTCTAAAATCTGGACCTAAACTGCAAATTGGTTCACTATTAAGAACATTGAGATATTGCCCAACCCCTTTTTTAAAATACATTCAACAAACTATTTACCTTTGCATTTAGCCATCAATTTGCTGTATCTCTATATGAGTCCATTCTATATTTGGGTCAATGACATGATATGCATATTTTTGCATCCAAGTCCATTTACAAAAAAAAAAAAAAAAAAAATCTATTCATGACCTTTATTACTTACTTACTTTATTTATTTCATAAATGTTTCAGTAAATTCACATCATTACATTCTTATGATATGTTTGATAGGACATCAAAAAAATTATTTCAGTAAACTTATAATTCTCACATCAGATGATGTTTATTAAGCATTATGAGGCATAATTTGACATTTGCAGCCATTCCAAAATGTATTTAATTACCCGATACGGCGACGATGATAGACTCCTGAACGAGCCTGGTAAATTTATTTTGCGGTTTATAGCATGCCGTGAAAGTTTGCACAAGTCACATCAACATATAAAGTGCCTTGAAATTGATGGTTTTTGACAAATTGTGGAAAAATCTTAAGCATTGACTGATTTAGAAAAATTAAAAACAGAGATCAAATGGGTTTTCCAACTACGTCTTTGGTGGGGAATCCCAAGGAATTTCTCACAACAGCCATCGAAAAGCGAGTCTTTTTTTTTTTTAAATAGATCGCGATCAATAATAAATACCGATGGATAGAAATGTAAGTAGTGAGGGGAATGTAACTCAATATAACGTAGTAAAAGTAGATTTTCTTAACAAAAATACTTAAAAATAAAGTATGTTGCATAGAAACTACTCTGGCAAGTACAGTCTATCCAAAAATGTACTTGAGTAAACGTAGCTCATTACTTATACCCACCACTGCTGACAAATCATCTACCACAATAAAAATGACCAGAAGAAGAGTTTGCAATTACCATGTAGTTACCAGATAAGCTAACAGTTATCATAGTGTTTTTTTTCTTCTTTGTGTATTCCAGCGGTCTGGATTCCCTGTGGCACCATGCTGCCTCACACAGGTTAGTCTTTGTACTACATTAGATGAGGCGACTCGTGATTGTTGGTGGCGTTATGTGTGCGTGGTGTGCTGTGTAGGTCATCTCAAGTGCACCACACACTGGAGTACGCTCATGTATATTTATTAGTGTGATTATTTTTTTTATTTTATTTTTTTTTTTTGTTCCTGTGTTAATAATTCCCCATTGTCTTTCTGGCAGTGGATGTCAGAGTGCTGGTTTTCACTGGCTTTCACACAACACGGTGGTCAAGAGCAGATGGCCTCAGCACTGGGTTGTCCCTGGTCTGTAAACCGCCTTTGCGGGCATCTTCGCTACTTTGTGTTACGGTAGTGATGGTGTTTTGTTCATTGGGCAATGTATCTTTACAGGGAGGAGCATGTTTGTACAGACACAGGACACGCCAAATCCAAACAGCCTCAAGTTTCTGCCTGGACGTATCGTTCTTGAATCAGGAACTATGGATTTTTCCAGCCCTCGTGAAGCATACACCTCGCCCTTAGCTAGGTTTGTAGTTACTGGAGGAAATAAGACCACATTAACATCACTCTACTGTGGCACGTTATTGTGTGCTGTTATACAGAACTTCTGGCACATAATCAACTCATTATATTGAATTAATTTTGTATCTGGACATAATGTTTCTGCTGGCCATTACATGTTTTTTTTTCTTTCGTGTACAGTACTTAAATATTCTCGATCAGTGTTTCTTAACCTTTTTTGAGCAAAGGCACCTATTTTACAGAAGAATATCACGGCACACCACCAAACAAAAATGGCAGATACAGGGGTTAATTATGTCATCTGGCGGAGGTGCACCCCTGATCATCTCTGACAGCAAACTGTTGTAGATTAATTAGAACCATTTTTTCTTTAATGTATTGGTTTTTTTAGACAAGGAAAGAACTAAACAAAAGGTATTGTTCTGTGTTGTCTGCAGACAGCTATTTAGGATTGATGGCATCAAGAGTGTCTTCCTGGGTCCTGACTTTATCACCATAACCAGGGTAAAGCCGACTGGGTTAAAAAAACCAACACAATGTAATTGAGTCGTCCGTTAACATTTTTTTTTTGGTCCTCATTTAGGTTGATAAAAATATTGAATGGAAGGTAATGAAACCTGATGTTTTTGCTGCCATTATGGACTTTTACGCCTCCGGGCTTCCTGTCGTCAATGAGGATGCTAAACCGAGTGAAGACACAGGTAAAAGTGAACCGGCTATGCTTGACAATATGCTTCATGGACTCTTCTTTTGAAGGACTCAAGAGGAAGGACTTTTTTTTTTTCACTTTGCAGCACCATCAGATGACGACGATGAGGTAGTTGCAATGATCAAAGAACTGTTGGACACTCGAATAAGGTAGTTGCCGTTATTGCGACGCTCTTCAGGTATCGACAGCCAACCCTTGGGATGGAGGCATTTTGTCATTTTGCCCACATTTTCCTCAGACCCACAGTGCAGGAAGACGGAGGAGATGTTGTGTATCGTGGCTTCGAGGATGGTGTGGTGAAACTGAAGTTACAGGGATCCTGCACCAGTTGTCCCAGCTCCATTGTCACCTTGAAGAATGGAATCCAAAACATGTTGCAGTTTTATGTCCCAGAGGTTGAATCAGTAGAGCAGGTTGGTTGTGTTTCCAAACCACATTTTCCACTGTTTTATTTTCTCGTTACACACATCCTATTTCCTCATGTAAATGGTATACAGTCATCCGCTAAAGAGAGGGTTTTGCTGTTACGTACAGGGTTTCTGTAAATCCTTTAAAAGTCTTACATTGAATTTCCCAAATGTAAAAATGGCACAATCGAGAGCTCTGCCTTTCAAAGTTGCCACAGAGACATTAAACAACATTGCTATATTTTCCTCATACTTTTTGTCAAGAGTTTGGAATTTCTGTTTGGCATTTCACCATAACTGCGATCAGAGCAAAACAACTAAAAATCACTCCGTTGTTTCTGGGAACATGAGCAAGTTTTACATATGTACCTATGCTTAACCTTCATTCCACAATGTATCCAATTCATTATAAAGATCTATTAAGAAGTGTGGGAATGACGGCTTTAAAGTCATTCTGGTGTAGATTTGTTTTTAACTTGTGAAAAATTAGCAGATACACTATGGTTTTAATTAACTAATTGTTTAAAAAAAAAAAAAAAAAAAAGTGACTAATAATTTCAACCAGTTCCACACAACTGTATTTTGTCAATTTTTTAGGGCTAGAATTTCAATAACTTGAACTGTAGCGTTCAGATTTTAAAAGTCATAATATTGTTTGTCGTATTTGTTGCATTTAACGTCATCTGTGGAAGTAATGACCTCACACAGAAAGGAGAGTTCACGGTATATAATGTGTACAGTAGGAACCGTTTGAAGAATAAGCTCAAGCATTGTTTATTGCAGTTTTAAAAAAAAAATGTTCTTCTTTCCCACCCACCCTACAGGTGAAGGATGAGGAGGAGGCTGCTCAAGTGTGACTAACATTCAGCGAGGACCACATGCGCACATTCCTCTCAGCACTGGCCAATAAGGAGCACCCAAGTGGCTCAAATACCACACAATGGGAGCATTCATCAGCCACTATGTTTATCATAAATTCACATGATTCAGATTGTTTATACTGAACAGTATTTCAACATAGAGCAACTTCTTTTCAGCCATTTCATTTATCAAAATACATTAAGGTACATGACCTCAAGTTGCTCCTCCAAATGGCTTTTTGTTTAAAACGCACAATATTTATATTAATAAAGTTTACTTATTAACTGTTCCTGTATTTATTTTGTGAAGAGAGAAACGAATAATCCTTACATTTTATAACTACAGTGTGGATTCTAATGTTGTTGAGTAGAGGGGGGCGTTAACTTATTTGGCGAATGGCACAAAGTCTGTCATTATGCTGTGGTACTGACGGATCCGGATCCGTCTGCCCACAGATTTGTACACGTCGATCCGACACGCTCATTTTTAACTCCGTGCCGACGGCCACGCCAAGCTAGGGAGGTCAAAGTCGTCAGCGCATTCCGTGTGTGTGGACGGCAAGGAAAACAAAACAAAATTTAAAAAAAAAGACAGGATGCAGGTACATTGTGCTGCATACAGTTGCGTAAAACGCCGTACAATTACGACAAGGCAACTGGGAGTAGCTTTCGCATGTAATAATGTTTTTTTTATTTATTCCGAAGGTGTATTGATATAATGGGCTTTGGCGTTGACAAAACAGTAACCCTCAAAAAATCTATAGAGAAACGAGCAAGTTACGACTTAACCGTGCATTACATTGTAAGGGAACGACGACCTCCCCAACATGGCCGCCACGTCGGCATATCGGAATAGCCCGGCTCTATCAGCGCGCTGGTGTTCATATCTATGCGTCTGCCACGTCAAGAGAAGCTACGTTCGAAGGTACGGCCTGATTGACAGACCACACTGGCCAATCAGAAAGATGCGGAAGTTGACCCTTGGCTCTGATTTGCCCCAAAAAATAAAAAGGCGGAGTGTATTTGAGATGCGTTCACAGCTGCCTGAGTGAGTGAGTACCACAAACTGGCAGCCGAACCAAAGACATGTGTGGTGAGTACCAGATGAATTCATATATCGAACCCATTTAGTAGATAGTCTTCGTTTTTCCTGAGACAGCCGGACAAACGCGACAGTCAATATGACATACAAAACAGCTTGCCCTTCTCGGAGTCTGTTTGAATTAGCCAGGCGTTGCTAACCCAAGTTAGCGAACTGAATGAGATGCGAACGATGTTGTTACCCTGCTAAAATATTAAACGACCATTACTGGATTTCAATGTATTGCAATGCTCTTATTTACAACGCTTGAGTGTCAAAACTGTAACTCATTCACGGTACAAGCTAGCTAAAGGGAGATGGTGTGAATTAAACAGTTGTACTGAGATTTAGTCATTTATGCGCTTGAATCAACGTTGGCTAGCGACCGAACAAAGAAGGATCCGATACAGCCAAGTGTGGAAACAGTCATTCAGCTGGTTCTTTAAATTTCGGGAAGAAAGTATGCCGGGTCAAATATGTCACCTTCACATATTGTTTTTGTTTTTCCTTGTCACAATGAATGATAGCAAATGGCCTACCTGTCTCCCATCAGTGTTACCACCATCTCTAACGAGTCGGGTCAGGTGGTGTTTTTACGTTAAAACCCGAAGCTACACTTGGTGGCACATCATTAGGTGCGCCAAGGGCTGCACGATTATGGCCTTAAAATAAATGATCAGTCTTTTTCACCAAAACGAATCCGATTTAGTGTGTATTTCCCTTTTGCTTATTGAAAGAGTAAATGACAATTCTGCTGTTACCAACAATTATTTTTTCCCCAGCAAGTTTTCCTCCTAGCTTTACTTGCATCAACTTCCACAGAAACAACAGAAGAAAAAACAGGAAAAAAAACATTTTGGTGGGGTTTGTTTTTTCAGATAATGCGACAAATGTGTTTCCTCTTAGGGGTAAAAAAATAAAATAAAATAACTTATACTGTCATCACATATATGTAAACACTATCCATAAAAAATTTAAATGTTGAATAATTCAACTGTTTTAATGTCATAAAATGAGCCATCAAAATGCATGACTCGAGTAACGGCGCATCCTCTCGAGCTCTCTCTTTTCTCACGTACAGGTGAGGCAAGGTGACCTCTGCAAAATGTTGTGGGTTAGACGCGCACGTCACCGTCAAACGTTTTCCGACCTGTCGTTCAATAGGTCCACAGTGGTGTCTTGACTTACGAGCTCTCCAATTTATACGTTTTTTTTTAGTTACGAGCAGCAGGATTCATTTTACGAGACAGCTTGAGAGTCTCCACCGCTTGACGGCGACAGTGAACTTAACAACATCCGACCACCATCAGTTCACATTTGTTGTATTGTATTGAAAGCATTTCTGTTTTGTGTTCACATAAAAAAATTTTATGCAGATATTTTGAAAAAATGTCTTTTTTTTTTTTTTTTACCTCCAGTAATGATTCACGATCAAGTGATGATGTCTATGATTAAAGCATGAAATCGTAGAAGGGTGGGAGAAGTTGCTAAATACAGTATAGCGACCAAATCACTAAGCTGGCGACTGCTGTTATAAACTAGCTCCTCTGTCTGTAGACATTAATTTAAGACATGTACGTCAGCTGGGGTGTGCTTTCAACTACGAAAGTTGCTAAAAAATAGATTTAAAACAACTCACTTTAACAATTAAACTCAAATGAATCAATTGCCCAGCCCTTGTTACCAAAGTATGTGTACTGTACAGTATTTCTGTTTGCGGGGTCAAATCCTGCACTGGTTCGGATATTAAAACCAGTAAATACCTACCGTTGACCAGTTCAAATGGAACTTCAGAAAAGATGGCTTGGAAAATAAAAAGTCATTTTTTATTTTTTTTTTATTTTTTTCCCTTTTTTGACGTCTTAGAGGAAAGCGTGTTTCAGAGTTTTGTATTGGTGTTATTTAGGATAACTGGATCGAATTAGATAAACTCTGCTTCTTCCATCACCGTTTCAAATTGAGGATATGTTTTTGTTTTTTTGGGGGCGGGGGTATGGTGTGATGACTTGCTTTGTTTGTTGGATTTGAAATAAAGTTCAGTTTATTGAGTTTACCTCCCCCACTTAAAAAAAAAAAAAAAAAAAAAAAAAAAAAAATCTCCTGCTCTTCTGAATGAAGGCTCTGTTGCGCTAGGCTGTCCTCTGCTTCATCAGCAGATTAGTTTGACCAAATGTACGCTGCACCCACAACAATTGGACATGTTTAAGTCAAATAGTTGCTGAAAAAAATGATCTTCTAGTTTAAAAAAAAAAAAAAAAAAAAGTTCAAATGATGATTTTGGAGTATTTGTAAAGTTCAACTTTGATTGTCATGATGATGTGAGAGGTCAGCAAATCTGAAAGATTAACTCACAACTGTGTTACTTTTTAAAAATTATTATTATTGTACAGTGGTCAACTTCTCTGTACCAGTATGACAGTTGTGACTGTTAGAACTGTATTACACGTTCCTGTGGGATTTAAAAAAAATTAATAAATAAATTTATATTAGCAGCTGTCAACCTGTGTCATGGAGTAGATTGTGTTTGACACGGGAGGTTCTGCACTTTGTTTCTTCTTTTGTAAGGGCTCTTCCCTTATTATTTTGTCTCCATGTATCGGCTCACACACGTACTCCGCAATACACGCACTCCTTTTCTAGCCATGTGCCTTTGTCCTCGAGCAGGTGACACAGCTCAGTAACACTCACAAGACTGGTTTGTGTATCCTGTAATACATCAGCATCTGACGTGGTTTTTGTTGTTCATGCCGAATGTATTTCTGGAAGAATGTGGCAATATTATGATTGGGGCGTTGCCATGTCCAACTTTTGTTCTTTTTCGTCAGCTGCTCTAAGAAATGCAACGACAGATTAACAATGAGGGGATTCTTCGGAGAGGTTATCGGATGTGCGGTTTGCCAAAAATAAATATGTAGAAATATGGTCATGCCTCTTACTTCCCGCACTGTACTGAATTAGACTACTGCCTTGCCTTAACATCGGTAAACAATGTCCATATTGTTAACGCTGTCCTCCTCCCTCCAGGAATCTTCGCCTATCTCAACTATCATGTGCCAAGGACTCGACGGGAGATCCTTGAAATCCTTCTCAAAGGCCTGCGGCGTCTGGAGTACCGAGGCTATGACTCTGCCGGTGAGACAGATGAGTAAAAGCTTATCAGCAACACGCTCTGCTTTGTTTATCCATGGCTATCTATCTCCTGACTGTCGACCCAGAGGACAGTTACCTTGATTATATCACACAACTGCTGCTATGCACAGGCACCGCACAATGGGAAGAGGATTGGCATTCTTTAGATACAGAAGATGAACACACATTAGGTTTTTATATTTGGATGTTTGTATATTAGGGGCGATGGGATAAATCATCTATCCATTTTCTAAAACAATTGTCCTCATTAGGGTTACATGTGAGCTGGGGCCAGCTGACTTTGGACAAGAGGCCGGGTACACTCTGGACTCGTTACCAGTTAATCGCATATAGACAAAAAAAAAACAAAAAAAAAACATCCAAACTAACAGACAATTTAGTCTTCAGTCAACCTCGATATTTGGATTGTGGGAGGAAGTAAACTCCACACAGGAGGGAGTGAGCCGAGATTTGAACCCGATTTGACGCGCTATCCACTACATCGCTCTATAAATAATTACAAAACTTTTGTAAACAGTCTTACCTGAAATCTTTACAAGTCAGTCAAAAAATAAACTATAAAAATATTTGTACCAACACTGATACTTTGTCAAATCAGTTCTTTCTTGTAGGATGTCACTTTCTTCAAGAAGCGCTGGGTCTCCAAAACTTAAATGTTCTCTGGTGAACCCATTTTTGGTTCATATGGAAATATACTCTTGGACTCATTCACTTCAGCTCCAACTTTCTAGCCAACATTTGAAGGTTTTGGTATTTGGAACTTCGAAGCTTTCATAAGTCCCCTCCACCATGACTTAAGACCAAAAAAAAATCGGGTCTCCCAAAAGCATGATGGGTGCAAGAATTACTCTACACCTTACCAGAAGAACACTGTACACACTGAACACTGTACTTTGTTTCCATTGTACCCAGGAGGGACATATTAGAAACAGCTCTCAGCACGATGCTGTGGATTTCTACACCAGTGTGAAAAATCATGTCGTCGTTACATTAATTTCTGGCTGACAGTAACGATTGAAATTGATCATTATCTTTGTAAAGGGGGACTATTTGATGCAATCCATGATGTATTGTAAATCATTACGCACTGTAGGTGAACCTACAGCGCCAGTATTCTAAAAGTCTGACATGTAAATATAAACATGGTGTTAAGTGTATAAGTAGGTTTTTTGTTTGTTTGTTTGTTTCTTTGATATCAGGTGTGGGCATTGATGGCGGTAATAGCAAAGAGTGGGAGACCAATGTCAAGGCCATCCAACTGATCAAACAGCGTGGAAAAGTGAAGGCTCTGGATGAGGAGATTCACAGTAAGCTCCAAGTAGTTTATGAAATGAGAAAGAATGAACCTCTCCCGAATCGTCCACCATTTTCATTGTGGGTGTTAAAGTAGTTTGTTCTTTGTTTGTTTAGAACAGCAAGATCTGGACCTCGAGGTGGAATTGGATGTTCACCTCGGCATTGCTCACACCCGCTGGGCTACCCACGGAGAACCGAGCCCGGTCAATAGCCACCCACACAGATCAGACAAGACCAACGGTCAGTGATTTGGTGGTCATCTAAATAGTCAGCGAGTTCTTGAACAGAACTTTTCTTTTTCTAATTTTGTCTTTAGTTATATACTGAACAAAAATATAACTCAAACACTTTTTATGAGCTGCTTTTTTTGTTTTTTCAACTATTGTTCAATGATCTAAATTTGGGTTTGGCCTGGTACACATAAATATAATCAGGCTGTTTTTGTCCCAGTTTTGCCCCTTCCCAACCAAGGATGACAGACGCCAGACTGTCTTATGTCGTTAAGATTATCCTGTGGTATGTGTTAAGAGTGAATCTGTCTCTAAAAGGGTCCAAAACGAGTCGGGGCTGACAATCTCAAGTAGTAAACATGTTCAATAAATGAACTTTTGTGTGTGTGGGGAAATCCTTCTACTCCCGAGTCATGATTCCGTGAATTGTGACGTGAAACGGAATGTGGCGAATCAAGAAGTGACCTGAAAAAGGAACCAACCGTAAACAAAAATAAACATGTCCTACACGATGTCATACTTTGCATGAATGGGTTCAATTCATTTTGAATGGGTTCAATTCAATTGACTGTACAAGAAGTACAGTCAATTCTCATGTATAATGCACATTTAAAAAAACAAAAACTCGTCAATCGTGCGCATTATACATAGGTCTAGGGGAAAATGGAAAAAAACGTACACATTTTATAACTGTATGCCGCCATCTCGAGGCTATGAAAAAGCTGTACAGTTTCATTTCAATATGCCATCGCCGCCTAGAGGTTTTGAGAGAGATGTACACTTCCATTCTCATATGGTACGCCACCTAGAGGTTATGAAAAAGATGTAGCCTACACTTTCATTCCAATGTGACAGGGGTACATATGACTGCATATATGTACAGTTGTGCTCATAAGTTTACATACCCTGGCAGAATTTGTGAAAGTGTTTTTTGTTTTTAATTACTTAACAACAACTATCATTTAATTTCTTTATGGTTATTCATTTAATTATGCTTTTCTGAAATGCTTGACAGTTTAATTTGAATCCCATTAAAATAAAATGAAATGTGTTTCACTTGGCCCTTCATGTTTTCTTTAAAGAATTGTACCCCTCTTACAAATTCCGCCTGGGTAATCAAACATATGAGCACAGCTGTGTGTTTTCTCATTTACTAAATAAAAGTAGGGCTGTGAATTTCAAAATAAGAGCAAGTAAATAAAAAGTATTACATGTTCAAATAAAGTGCTTAACGTCAGAATAATTATTTGAAAAAACTAAAAATACAGATACTTCATGTTTTGATCATATGGGTAGAAGCAAAATCATACATTGTAAGAATGCATTATACATAGGTAGAATGATTTTCCAGAATTTTGAGATCAACTTTGGGAATGCGTATTATACATGTGTTCGCATTGTACACCAAAAATTACGGTATTTTCCAAAGCAAGTCTTTATTGACGTCATAACAATTCTACCACACTCCCACCTTTGGTCCCTTCGGCATCACTCGGGGAAACATTGGCGCAACGTGTCCGCTGGTTTCTCTCTTTCTTCGTTTTTGTTAGATCACGTTCATTCACGCAAGATTTCTGTCTGATGGCTGGATTTTAGATCGGCGGCAAAAAAGTGTGTGGTGGTCTTTGTTGAGTTTATCAGGACGCACAGTATCACCAAAATTGTTAAATATCTTTTTATTTATTTTTATAAATCATAATGTGTAGGGTCTGTAACAGATAATGTTTTAAGACTTGAAAAATGGTTGTGTGCACCAGGCCTTAGTGATCGCTTCTCCTTTGCTGAGATAATCCACCTCACAGGTATGGCGTATCAAGTTGCTGATTAGACAGCAGAATTATTGGACAGGTGTGCCTTCAGTTGCCCCCAACAAAAGGTCACTCGAAAATGTGCAGTTTTACTGTTATGGGGGAGGGCAAATTTCTAGGTTTTTGTATTTCTCCCACTCACCCCCGACTAGCCCAATACAGTAAAACTGCACATTTTAGAGTGGCCTTCTATTGTGGGCAGCCTAAAGCATACAATAATATATATGCCACTCCTGTGAGGTGGTTGACTTCTCTTGGCCTAGGAGAAGTGTTCACTAACACCAATTTTTAGACATTTGTGGGGGGGGAGTTTTTGGGACAGAAATAGGCTTTTTATGTACATAGAAAAGGTTTGAGGTCTGTGCGTTCAGCTCATGAAAAATAGGAGCAAAAGTGTTTATATTTTTGTTCTGTATATGATATTGTCAAATGTTATCTTTATTGTTATTCCAATACAATGAATCCATACTTGAATTATTTTGGAAAGATTAAGTAGAGTGAGTCATTAGGTCACAATGTCTCCGTGCTTTCATGTTTTTCTTTATGGTCTGCAGAGTTCATTGTCATTCACAATGGAATTATCACCAACTATAAAGATCTCAGGAAATTCCTGGTGAGCAGAACTTTTTCAGCCTTGGTTATTGTCGTCACATATGACCTAGACAGGAATGTACTCTTTACTCCCACCCCGCAGAATAGCAAAGGCTACGAGTTTGAGTCGGAGACCGACACAGAGTCCATTGCCAAGCTGGTGAAGTACATGTACGACAACCGGGAGAGTGATGACATCAGTTTTGCCACTCTGGTGGAAAGGGTAACACAGCAACTGGTAAGGACACACACACACACACACACACACACACACACACACACACTCAAACAAATGATTCATGTTGATCAATTAAAATGTGGTTCACTGTACTTCTCAGGAAGGCGCTTTCGCTCTGGTCTTTAAGAGTGTTCATTATCCTTCCGAGGCAGTTGTCACAAGGTAAACAGTCACTGTTTATATGTTGGTATCGATATCTTCCATTTAGAAATTCATATGAGCTCGCCCCACCATTGGAGCTAATTTGTGAACATCTTCGTGTCCAATTGACTTTCGTACCTACACGATGCACTCCAGCAAATTTTGTTATCTTTTGATTGATGTCCAGGAGGGGAAGTCCTCTTCTGATTGGTGTGCGAAGTGACCACAAGCTCTCAACAGATCATATTCCTGTGGTCTATCGCTCATGTAAGTGTCATTTCAAGCCGCATTTGTCTCAAAGAACTTCAGTTGGATCTAGACCTTGTTACGGTTGACATCTCAGCTGGCAAAGAGAAGAAGAGTTGCAGTTCCCTCCCCAGAGTGGACCAGGACACATGCCTGTTCCCCGTGGATGAGAAAGCGGTTGAGTACTACTTTGCTTCTGATGCAAGGTAAACGCACCCCCGTGTCCTTGCGGCACCCTTTTCAACTCCAAGTACCATAGTGTCACTCTTCCGTGCGTCTTATCAGAACGGGAATCAATACTGCGTTTGTGACTACAGTGCAGTTATAGAGCACACAAATCGGGTGATCTTCCTAGAGGATGATGACGTGGCTGCTGTGACCGAGGGAAGGCTGTCCATCCACAGGATAAGACGCCGAGCCGGAGACTACCCTGCCCGCGCTATCCAGACCCTTCAGATGGAGCTGGAGCAAATCATGAAAGGTGAGTTGAGGGTCTTTTACTTTTTGTTTCTGCACTAGATAATGCCTCCACTTGTTCTTCCAAAATACAAGGGTACGGTGCCCTAGAATTAGTTGTGAAACATGTTATTATTGCATACATTGTCATGGGGTAATTTGTAGATGAATGGAGTGATAACTATCAGCTTTGAGGCAGTACATACTAACGTCAAAGCTCTTATAAACCCTTATATCTCTTTAGTAATTCCCAAAATTCAAAACTTCTCTTTCAGTTGACATTCTATGCATTCTGTATGCAGCTTCCATTTTAATTCATTATGTAATGGGGGGGGAAAAAGGAAGTGGATTTATGAATTGCAACTAATTTGTCATGGCTGGTTGCACTTAAATACTTTTTTGACCAAATGTATTGGATAATGTACTCAATATATTTAAGTTAAAGATTGCATTGCATATCAGCATGCGTGGATTGGATGGTTTTAAAAAAAAAAAAAAAAAAAAAAAAAAAGTTTAATCTGATTCTGTATCTGCACCATGGGCTGGTGTTTGTTTGCTGGTGTCCGTCCACTGGCTGTACCGCAGTCGTCCAGCAGAGAGCAGAAATTAGCCATTGTTGGCTGGACTCACGCATTCCTTTGTGGTCTAATCATTTCTCACCCGCTGGCCTGTTTCTGGAAGCGATCTGCTGAATAACCTAATTCGCATGACCCAGATTTTCTTGCAGAGGCAAACTGAAAAACACACATTTCTCTGTTGCAGTTTATTCGAGATGGAAAAACATTAACTCCCTCATGTCCCGTCTTTGTTTTGCTTGATGGAAAAGGGTTGTTTTCCCCAGTGTATCAAACATGCGTGTTAGAAACGAGCATTTCCAAGCAAGAACTGAAAGACTGTAAATATTTTTACCCATCCTCAGGAACTTAATGTGTGTCAGCAATACCTTGTCATGTTGGCAAGCATGTTATTAAAAGCGTTAACACTGTATTTTTCAGCAGAAGTTACCTTTTTTAACAGTGTTACAAATGTTCCTTTGTTACCCTTCCACCACAGGCAACTTCAGCTCCTTCATGCAGAAGGAAATCTTTGAGCAGCCAGAATCTGTGGTCAACACCATGAGAGGAAGAGTGAACTTTGATGACAACACAGGTTGGATAGCTTGCCTCAGATCAGCGTCTCAGTGGAGTAGTGATGGGCCGTTGTGCCCCTGCACCCCCACTGTGCTCTCGCATTTTACAGTTAGACATTACTGTACCTTTACATATGTTAAAATGAAATGCAGTGACCCCTCGCTATTCGCGGGGGTTGGTGACCCTGACCTGCCACGAATTGCGAAACAGGAGTAATAGGCACCCCTTAAAATGTTGAATATTGTATATAGTTTAAGCCATAAATTTACAGCGAACTATCCCAAATCATATATATAAAATTTCCAAATCATCTTACATTACCCTTAAATGGCTCACAGATGATTGCATTTGAAAAAAATGCGGCCAACTTGTACATGCACCCGCAGTGACTACTCACTCGTAACTACTTCTTCTAACAAACCATGCTAAACTCAACTCCTCCCTGACATATATGACTTTTCTTAGTCGAATCGTATCACTTCAACATAGTTCCTTGACACAAATGTGCTACTTTCCTATTAAACAGGGCTTTGGCACCATCTTGTGGCATCTTTGGGCTCTTTCAGAAATAGGACGCAAAATGTAAATAGGTTTCAATGGTTAACTGGACCTTTTTTGCAACAACTTGAGAGGTCTACCACCGTGCATTCTCAGGTGTCAACCCCACAAGGAGCCTCACCTGCCTGTAGGACCGCTACTGAAACCTGCATCATACTGCTGTCTGCTCAAAAGCTGGCTATTAACATAGAGCAGGGCTTTGGGTGGTATTTTAGAGCGTTGAGAGTACACAAATGTGCAGGTATGCGCGAATAGGTGCATTTTTCTTTTAGCAGATACAGAAAAGGTCACAAATCGGTGGGGGTTGACAGTATGAGGGATTAGAGTCCATGTGAAAACATAACACATGAAGAATTACTTTGTGAGTGACTGACTTCTCTCCGCACTCTCATGGGCTACCATTTAATGAGGTGGAAAGTGGTGCGGCATATGATGATGGATTGTGTGTTTGGTTTATTCCCAGTGACCTTGGGTGGACTGAAGGACCACATCAAAGAGATCCAGAGATGTCGGCGCCTGATCCTTATTGCATGTGGCACCAGCTACCATGCCGGCGTCGCAGTGAGTAGATACTAAACAGTTTTAGTGTAAATCGGCATCATTTGGCACATTAGGCAGGCCTGCGCTCAACTTGTTTTAACAGGAGGATGCTTGGTAGTGATTACATGATTTGTTGTTTCCTCAGACCCGGCAGGTCCTGGAGGAGCTAACAGAGCTGCCTGTGATGGTGGAGCTGGCCAGCGATTTCCTGGACCGGAACACACCCGTCTTCCGAGATGATGTCTGCTTCTTTATTAGCCAGTCAGGTGAGGACTGATCTAGTGCACAGGCCCTGTTTGTTCTCCACTTTCCATGTCAGAGAGCCAGCCTGTACACTGCTTAGTAAGCTGTTTATCTTCTATTTGTGTGACGTCCGTTATGGGGTTTCTTTGAGGATTGCGCAATTACAGCATTCAATCCGTCGTTCTCTACCAAACTAACAGTCAGAATCACAACCTTTACATTGACCTTGTTGACCTTTGGAAAGGAACTCATTTTCCCTTACGTGTGATCCTTCAGGGGAGACGGCTGACAGCCTCATGGCCCTGCGCTACTGTAAGGAAAGAGGGGCTCTGACTGTGGGCATCACCAACACAGTGGGCAGCTCCATCTCTCGGGAGACCGACTGTGGAGTCCACATCAATGCCGGACCTGAGATCGGAGTGGCCAGTACAAAGGTGAGGCAGGAGCGCTTTGATGACCGGTGGCTTTTTTTTGGGACATTTCCAGAATACAGATTTGTTTAGATTTCCAACCAATTTCTCCCATAGGAAATAATATAGTTAGAAGTACAATAAGTCTGTCCGCATCATAAAACAAACTTTACAGTCAATGTTTGAACATATTAATATTCTTAACTGTCGTACAAAATTAGTTAGCCACCGTTAAAATGAGGAAGTAAATACTATTTAACAGTCAAGTCTAAACAGGCGTAATGCAGTGGTGAGTTGTCGTATCTGCACTTCACACATCTCTTATCAACATTATTATTGTCACACGTGTAAAACTAATTTAGCACTGATAACTTTGATAAGTGACAGCGCACATGGTTATGTTGGATAGAAGTGTCTGCTTCCAGTGTATATTTTCTCCCACTCTTTTCACATTAGTCTTCATTTTTTAGTGTTGCAAAAAAAATTACACACAGAGTTAGATGATGACTGTTGAGATCTGATGGTGGTGCTCACTCTCCCGTGGATTCTTTTGCTATACATTTATAGTTTGAATTAAAAGAAACATTACGCATTTAAAGTGTGTGTTAATGAAAGGTATCTAACATTCTTCGGTGAAAAAACACAAAAGTATAAAGAATTACAAACACTTAATATTCACTTGTGGCACTCCGGTTCAAATTTCTTGGTGTTGGGAGATGCCGTTCTGTCTCCTGCAAATGGGCCACTACTCATTTGATGTACTCTCATGTGATGTCACAATTTGGCAAATTTAAGAATGGTTTGCTCAACAGAGACATTTGTGGAAATAGGCAGCTAACGAAAGATTAACTTGGTTGTTTAATTTCGCACTTGATGGGTGGGCATAAACACAAGATATGTATACAAACCATTAAAGAGTCAACTTGGATTGGCGCTCATTAGGTTGTGCAGGTGGACCTAATTATGAGGCCAGTGAGTGTATATATAGACAATGCCACACAAGTAATATCTAGGCTTATTTGGTTAAAGCGAGAGAGTGACGCAGGTCCTGTCCTGGCCTGGCCCGGCCCTTGCGCTTGCGCTTGGCTCGGGGACCCGAGTGGTGTGCTGCTCCAAAGCCTGCAAGCACGCCTCAGCGACGCCATCCCTAACTGCTTGGCTGCCTGGGCCAAGTAGTGCTGCACAACCGAGCTCACCAAATCACCGGAGAACATGTGTCACGTCCCACAACTCCGATTTAGAGCACTGTAATTTGGTGTGCTCTCTGTCGAATTCATAAAAATGAACTGCATCATTCTACTATGATCATATTGAACATTTTTGTCATTGAATCTTATTGCTGAAAGCCGGGATGCAAGGAAGAACCGATTGGCAGGTCAACTGACAGCGAGCGCAAGGCCGGCTTCAAGGATCGTGACCGCACCTTTTGGAAATTTCAACTTCAAAAAGAAAAATAGATCACAACGACCAAGCCATCTCTGAGATTTTAGATTAAGTGTGGTCATCATTTGAAGATTAAGATCAGCGTGTTCCACATGAATCACACTGTGTGCGCCAGTTGATCTTGTGAATTGAGGCCTGAGGGACTGCGGTCAAGAAGAAAAACAATTGTAAAGGTTTTTACAATTATTTTATTGGCAGTGAACTGATGCGGGTCTTGGGTAAATGAATTGGCTTCAGGTGAACATTGTCTCTCCCGAAATGGGCACAGAAGGCCTCTAAACTTGCGCCGGGATGAAGGAACAAACTGCACATTGCTGATGACAGCACAGAATGACTTCTGTGACGCAATGCTATGTATTTCCAAAGTTTCAAGCATTTGTTCCACAATGAGCGCTGGCTGGACTGAGCGCCACGTTTGCCTGCGCCCACCTCGCATTTCTCATCTGTTGTGCATTATTAGATGATGAAATTCATTATCAGAACAGGCAGAAAAGAGATCATAGGCTTCAGAAACATTGCTTTTAATGGGACTGTATTGCTTAATTTGTGCGGTTTTAAAACTTGGGTCATGTAAAACAACATTTGGAGAGTCCAAGGTTCCTGGTTTTTGGGGTTTTTTTTTTTTGTCTGTAGATACTGAAGGTTGTTCTAACACCCTTTACAACATTTTGCTTTTGTTTTTTTTATGTCCACAGGCCTATACAAGCCAGTTTGTGGCCCTGATCATGTTTGCGCTGATGATGTGCGACGACAGGATTTCCATGCAGCCAAGACGTCGTGAGATCATCCAGTCCTTGAGGGTTCTTCCGGGTAAGTCAAGGCCTTGCTGTGCTGGAATTGATAGATTACAACTCACTGGAAACTTCATTAGGTTCTGTTGGATTTATCTTACCCAACATTATAATGAATAGACACAAAAGGAATGAATACGCTGGTCTCTTTTTCTCATGTGGAGGGCGCATGGGAGATTGTTCAGGTTACAGCCTCTCAACACGCTCTAAACAATCTCTCCCGTCGCTCCTGCATTTATTTGAAAATAGGGAGGTTTCTAAGTTTACAAGACACAACACACTAAGGGGATGGTTTCAAGGTGAAAACATGGCACCAAAACCTGCCACGTCCCGGCCACGTCCTTCTCTCTGATTCCTGCTGAGTCGTCATCTTGAAGACGAGACATCTTTCTTTCTAAAAATTGTCCATAATACTCATGCAAGCTAAGCAAATAAATGATAACTTCTACAATATATCTAACAGGTTCACAGACTCATCCAATATCCAATAAGGCATTCAAGTTCCCAGAGTGAAGAGCAACATACCTCTTAGGCCCGCCGCACACAGAGCGACGCAGTGAACCTGACGGGAGGGAAAAAAGGCAATCGGGAACTCACACCCGCACATCAGGCGCTGAACCCGTGTGCATAAATACAAACTCGCTGCAACAGAAACTACCTCCAGTCTTCTTATTGGGGAAACAACGTTTTGAGGCGCCACTTACACTATACTATGTTATTGTTTTATTGAACCACAAACAATATGGTGCGACGGTCAAGGAAGAATCCCACAAATAGTGCAGATACACTGTATATATGTATATTGTATACACTTTCATGGTAATGGCAGTGGCTGGCTGAATCTCTCTTTTACCTGGAAGACCATATTTAGATTTTATTTCCAGAGTAAACGACAGCTTGATATTGCCCCTAAAAGTACCCTTTGCATTTCTTTAAACTCGTTTGTTGCAAAATTAGGGACAACTGCCCAATCTGTAAGGCTCCAATACAATAGCTGTATCAAAATGCCCTTTATCAATATTATAACACTCACATTTGGCGACTAATGTGGGTTACATATAATGGTTACAGCTTAGGTAAGAAGTGCAATGCATCATGCAAGAGGTGCTTCTAATATTTTGCTAGCCTTATTTAGATGAGAAGTAACACTTTAGACATAGCACTCTGTATGACGCAGTGCAGTTATACACAACTGCAATCTACAACCACAATAATATTAATGAATGAATACCTGTCTGACTTTTTTTATGCAGCTCTTCTATTGGAACATTTGTAGATGGTGCAGTTGTCTTGAATGTTGAGGCCACAAAGTTTATAGAAATAGTCAAGTTTTTGTGCATATATCAAGCAATCTGTTCGTCTGGTTCATTTGCTGCTACTCTAAATAATGTCAATGAGGGCTCGTGAAAACGGAGGGTGTGGATCTTCATTCTGGGCCCTTGCATGCCTTTTTGGATATCTAAAGCAGATGATGGCGTGTCCTGAACGGTAAAGTTACCATCATAAAATTGTTTGGCCACTCTGCTGCTCGTAGTTATCATTCTAATCTCACACTTCACACATGTGCATTTTTTTACAGCATGTTTCTAATTTTTCAAATCCTAATTTGTTCCCCTCCTGTGTGTATCAGATCTGATCAAGGAGGTCCTCAGTTTGGATGATGAGATCCAGAAGCTAGCGACAGAACTGTACCAGCAGAAGAGTGTCCTGATCATGGGCAGAGGGTACCATTATGCTACATCTCTAGAAGGAGCTCTGGTGAGCAAATACAGACCACCACCCCCACCCCAGACCCCACACCCCACACCCACATCACTTATAAGATCCTTCTACATGTAATGAGTCCAATGTTTCTGGAGGAATATGTGGAAAATGTCACTCCTTCTTTCAGCTCCTGCCAAAATATTCCTTTGTATTTTCCTAAATGACCAAGTGTGAATTTCAGTCCTCCTGAGTTAGGTTATTAATCTATGACGCAAGTGTTGAATTTTGGTAACTTTTCGCACCCAGAAAATCAAGGAGATCACATACATGCACTCTGAGGGCATCCTGGCTGGTGAGTTGAAACATGGACCTCTGGCTCTCGTGGACAATCTCATGCCAGTCATCATGATCATCATGAAAGACCACACGTACACCAAATGTCAGAACGCCCTGCAGCAAGTCGTCGCCCGCCAGGTAGGACAAATCGGCGAAGTTTTACGCTAAATGGTGTCATGTGATACAATACTGTCCTTTAACATTTGGGAGCATTTTTTTTTTTTTTTTTGCATCGAATCATAATTTAGAATTCGTAGCAAAAATAGTCACCTAAAAAAATACGCAGAGCTGTATGAATAATTCTGCCTTCACAATGTTTTACATTTTACATTGTAAAGGGAGAAGCGTGCTTAATTTAATTAGTTTTTTAATTCATTCGACATTTTTTTCTTGGAAAAAACGTTTTTTTTCCCCTAAAAATTCACATTTTCTTGTAGTATGACTTTTTCTTTAAAATATTTGACATCTCAAAAAATATGAACAAAAATATTCTTTAAAAAAAAATACATTTTCTTTGAAATAAAACAAAGTATTCTCAGTGTAGTATTATTATTTATTTTTTTTCGCTTCAGCTAATAATCCTTCGTACTTGCTTGACAGCGGGTTTACAGTGAAGTAGAACCGCTTCATAAAAGCATTTTCTTCTCCCAAAACAGCTAATTAGTTTGCATGTGTACCTAATATTATGGCCATTCTTATATGGTGACCTGAAAAACATTATGCGTGATGTTGTTGTCCAATAAAAAACTGTAATGTAACACATCATCACATATTTTTCTTCTTCTTTTTGGTTGAAAACATTTACTTTTATTGATTATTAGATTATAAGGGGTGGGGGGATAAATTCTATGGCCTATGGCTCACCTCTTTTGTTGTAACATGACATCATCACTAATGGCCGACCGGACCACAAGATCTTATCAGAGGTGTCTTTGTTTTACGAGAGACCTTTTGTCCTTTTTTCTTTTTTGCTCTGACAGGGCCGCCCGATCGTGATCTGCGACAGAGACGATTACGAGAGCATCAGCAACTCGTGCCGCACCATCAAGGTGCCTCACTGCGTGGACTGCCTGCAGGGCATCCTGAGCGTCATCCCCCTGCAGCTGCTTTCCTTCCATCTGGCCGTGCTCCGAGGCTACGACGTAAGTGCTAAACTCTCGTCTGCTCCGACGTTCTGTAAAGTGTTTCACCTCTCATGCGGCCACCGACCACACCCGTGTCGCTCCTGACGGCATCATTGGAGAATTACGTTACGTTTATTAACATTCCGAAACATGAATGACAGTGGACCCACAAAAATTTGGCAATCTAAAATGTTAAGGGAAATAAAAATTCCTTAACGGAAGCCAGCAATATAAGCAAAGCGTCCTACCTAGTTTTAAAAACTATTTTCATTTTGGATTATTTTCCATTTGAGGGCTATTAATGAATTGGTTTCAGGTAGCTTAGTAACAGTGTAGTCGTTCATTCGCCAGCTTGGCTCAGTTTCCACTCAGTGACTATGTGAATGAAGTGTTGTCTGTCTGAAAGAGGGCCTTGTCATTGACTGGCGGCCAGTTCGGGGTGGAGTCAGCTATGTTAGGTTCCAGCTCACCCGCAACCCTAATGAGAACAACTGCTAGAGAAAATGGATGGATGGCATGCTGGTGATATTTTGTTAAGGGAGGGTCCTTATCTTGATCAAGTGACCCTTAAAGGGTTTAAAAGGTCTTTAAATGTGGATTCTTCAAATGCAGATCTTTTTTTATTTAACCAAATTATCTCTCGTTTTACTTCCCCAGATTTCTTTTTTTCCAATTGAGTTATCCAGGTTATAGGTCACATTAATGGTGAAAAAAAAGGTTTCATAATGATTTATCTTGGTCTCGTTTTTTTGTTTTGTTTTTGTCAACACAAACAATTCTGACATGTGAACAAGGGGGTATGTAGACTTTGTATGTCCACTGTTCCTGGAAATTCACTATGCTTAATTCTTACTTGGTTTACTTTTGTAAACTTTGTAATGGGGAAGAAAGTTCTGGATCAGTTCCAAGGGTCCACCTGATAGTACAGTGGCAACAAGTCAAATTATTTTTTAATTTTATTTGTTATTTTAGTTTGGGGGAAAACATGAGGGTAAAAACAGACAATATTTAAAATTTTAACCTTACCTCGCCTGAAAGTTTTTTTTTTTTTTTTTTTTAATTTAGAAAAATAAATGAACTGCTCACTATAATAATAGACGCATACTGTATCTGAATCACAAAGATGAAAGTTGAAGCGTAAAAGTTAGTGGAGTACAAAACTTTTATTTCGGAGTTTAAAAAGAAATTGAATTGTGAAATGTTTAAATTGATGATGGTCGGTGCTGTCCAATTAGGTGGACTGTCCAAGGAACCTGGCCAAGTCGGTGACAGTGGAGTGATAGGCCCATTCGTCACCTTACACACAGCAGGCCGGAGGACACGCGTTCGGCGAGGGAACGAAGAACAACGTGTCCCGTTTTGTACGTCCTCTTTAATGCATTTTACTCATATCTGGCTGTTGCATCTCACTGTATCTCCCTGTTGGACTTATTAATGTTGTTGTAGACTGGTGGCTGTATGGTCTGGGCTGGCACTCTCGTTATCCTCTCTGTTCTGACTTTGTGCACCAGTGACATCCAAAAGAAGCTTCTTAGTTCTTAACGCGCAGTGAGCCATTGCAATTTAGTTCATTTCACTGAGAGCATGTTGGAGCCGACGTTACTGACCCATGGAAGTTTGAACAATATTTTGCCTCTCTTCTTATTTGTGCGTTCATTTGTAATTGGTGTCTTTCTTTCCATTTGGCAGCTAAACATTTGAAGTATCAAATTAGGAGTCATAAATGCTATCACTTTGACCCTGTTGGATTTATGTGCACACAATTTATTGAAGTCGCAGCATTCCGTGCGAGCGTGTGCTGTAGCGTCATGGTCAAATTTTCTTTATTTATTCTCTTTTGTTTTATTTTGTTTTTTTGTAAATCACATAGTTATAAATCTTTGTTGACTGATCCTCGTTCATACACAAGAACAAGACTTGGGTCTCTACTTTGGTTTACACTACACAATGACATGATACCAGTGAGATGAAGTTACTGCCAGCCCACACCCATCCATCATGACTACTGCAAATGCAATATTGGGACCATCTGTAGCTATTAATTTTATATATTTTTTCATTTTCTTAAAAGGAATCTGAATTTTGTATTGTTACTCTATCATTTGAAATGTTATTAGTCCTGTCAAACCTTCCGGTTTTGTGCCGGTGGAAACCATACACACAAACACAGTGTCATTGTCATGGCAGAGTATCACACTGTAGATGTTTTCGAGGCAGACAAGAAGCGAGAGTGATGTAATTCATACACGTCTGTGAAGGAGCTGCTATTGTTGCCATTTTTAGGTTTGCGTTCGACTTTCGTATCGCTTCTGCAATCAAGCCTTAATCTCAATTTGTGCATGTATCCCCAACATTGAGGTTTGGTTTGCATGTCAGGTTTGAAATCCATGTTATAAGAGCAAAACTGTATTCTTCAAAGTCATTGAGGTTACCAGGATTATGGGCCCACCTGATGTAATAGACTCCACTAGTTTCTCCTTATGTGAGCTCATTTGTTGAGACGGTCCAACATGTTTGGAAAGAAATACTGCCAATTATACTCAACAGATGTATTCAAATAAAGACATAAGATGTATATGCTTAAGTATGTCTGTATGTTCTATACAATAATTTGAACCATAATGGGAGTGTTGTGTAAATGAACAGTGGGAATTTCATATGCACTACTTACTCAAATTTAGGGATATTGGATTTCAGAGTGAAATTTCAGGATGAACAAAAAATGCACGATGACCTCGAAAACATTTGAACGCACAACTTTTTCAATTACTTTTTACACAACTTGCTGTTCTTTTTAAGGAGCTGAAGAAACAAATCTACTTTTTGTGAGTGGTATTTCACGAAATCAAAATGTTGATTGAATAATTTGGCTAAGTCGACTTCAAAAGTAGGTCGTCGCAACATTTCTGCCTCAAACTCCGCCAAGACAAAGCAAAAAGTAGTGTTTAAGCCACCGGAACCTATGTTTCACACGGACATTTGTTGCAGACGGACGCAGTCTTGGGCCACTGATAAACTTTGCCAAAAACGACACAGGAGCGTCTGTAAGTGATTTTTAAGACACTGTTAGATGTGTTATGTACATATAATATGATGTATAAGTGAGCTGAATGCTATGTAGCGTTTTTATTTGACCTGAAATTGTAATCGCTAGCGGGCTAATGCTAATCGCGATCGCTAACCGTTTAGCATTTTGCTGTCTCAATTTATGCACACTGATCTCAACTGCCTCAGTTGAGATCAGTGTTCACACACTGAACACTGATCTCAACTGCCTCAGTTGAGATCAGTGTTCATGTCTCAACAATAAGGAATAGACTTGGCAAAAATGGCTCCAAGGCGAAAACCACTGCTAACCTAAAAGAACAGGCTTGTCTGACTTTTACCCTAAAAAACATCTGAATGCTTCCAAAGACGAGGAGAGTATTCTATGGACTGAATCATTCATTATCAGAATAAACTATTTTATGAGACATACACATTGTAACTATATATATATATATATAATATTATTATTATTATTATTATTTTTAAACCTTATCTACCAATTACCTGGCCCATCTATTTTTAAAGAAAAATCAAATGTGACCCTTCAGGGGGAAAAAAAGTGCCCACCCTTGTGCTAACCGCATGCAACTGTGCTGCCTGTTGTTTGTTGTTATTATTATTATTATTATAATTTGTTGGCTATTTTGTGGATCGTAACAACTTGTGGATGAACATGGATGAGAGGCCATAGCTTCTCAAGTCAGTTATCTTTGTGCTCAATGTACAAATGGAGCCAAATGATGATTTCATGCCCAATGAGCTCATGCATGTTGTGATACTGCCAAGACACCAGTGAGCGCTAAACAAAGTATATCTTTTGGACAAAAAATTTTATATCCAAAATATTGGGTAACATTGGTTGGAATATTGCCCACTCTATACCGAAGACCATATACATTACGTTAGGATCTCGTTTAAAGGAGGGAATACTCATGAGGGGCTGCAGATGTTGCCAGATGCCGCAAGAGAGGTCGCTGATGAGGTCAGTGAAAGAGGTCAAATAACAATGATGTGTTGTAGTCGTCCCAAGCGCCACATTTCAATCCACTTCAACACCTAAGACACACATTGCACCACCACCGCCACCATTTTTTTACATTGGAGCTACACAGACTGCGAACATGTTCGTTTTCCTTACAGTAAGCAGAGATGGCGAATGTACTTTCACTTTGTTAGGCTACTTAGTATAAGTAGACGTACTAATTCAACTTATTAAAAAAAGAAAAAAGTACAGACTTTGAAATGGACTTGAAGGGGGAGGTTCCACTTTTAAAACCGCTACTAAGATTTTAATGTAGCCTCTAGGGCTGCAACTATCCATCCATCCATCCATTTTCAACACCGCTTATCCTGGTTAGGGTCGCGGGACGCTGGAACCTATCCCAGCGGACTTTGGGCGAAAGGCGCACAACACCCTGAACTGGTCGCCAGTCAGTCGCGGGGCACACATAGACACGGACAACCATTCACATTCACACCGTCACTGAGTGGGAACTGAACCCACGCTGCCTGCGCCAAAGTCAGGCGAGTGTACCACTACACCATCAGTGACGGGCTGCAACTAATTTATTTTATTGATTGATTAATCTTTCAATTATTTTTTCGATTATTCAATGAATTGGATTTTAATAGTGACAGAGAACACTGTCCAGCTTTAACAAAATAGCAGTATTAGCAATACTAAGCTAGCATTAGCACTGCAAACAAGCCGGCGTTAACTACTAGTAACTACCAAGCTACGGTGGTAGTTACTATAGCAAAGCAAAGCAAATTTATTTATATAGCGCATTTCATATACAAGGTAACTCAATGTGCTTTACATGATTGAAAGCATTTAAAAACAAAGAAAAAAAACAACTTATAAACATTTAAAACAAAGAGAAAAATAAAAATACAATTATAACAGCGTACAATGCAAGAAATATCTTTTAAAAGTGGAAATGCTCTAGAAAGCTTGGGAAAGGAAGAGTTTTTAACCTGGACTTAAAAACATGCACACTTGGGGCTGATGTCATTTCTATTGGCCACTTATTCCATTTGTGTGCAGCATAATAGCTAAATGCTCCACTATTTGACCCGAGTCTGTCGATCTCAGAGCCCTACTGGGTTTATTTGCCATTAGCATTTCATTCATGTATTCAGGACCTAAACCGTTTAGTGATTTATAGATCAGTAGCAGAACTTTGAAATCTATTCTAATGCCGACTTGAAGCCAGTGTAAAGACTTTAGAATTTGAGTAATATGCTCTGACCTTTTTGTTTTGGTCAGAACCTGAGCCGCAGAATTCTGAATGAGCTGCAGCTGTTTAATGCTCTTTTTAGGGAGTCCAGTCAGAAGACCATTACAATAGTCAAGTCTACTTGAGATAAAAGCATGGATGAGCTTCTCCTGGTCTGCTTGACACACGCAAGCCTTCACTCTGGATATGTTCTTCAGACTGTAGAAGGCAGTTTTAGTAATTGATTTGATATGACTGTTGAAAGTCAGGTCGGAATCTATCAGAACACCAAGGTTTCGGACTCGGTATTTGGTTTTTAAAGAGAGTGACTCCATGACTTTACTAACAGCAATCCTCTTTTTTTTATTGCCAAAAACAACAATCTCAGTTTTGTTGTGGTTTAATTGAAGAAAATTATGGCTCATCCAGATAGTTATCTGTTTTAGACAGTGACACAAGACCTCTATTGAACTGCAGTCATCTGGAGACACTGCTAGATACAACTGTGTGTCATCTGCAAAGCTATGATAGTGAAAATTAAAGTTCTGAAGAATTTGACCCAAGGGTAGCATATACAGGTTGAACAGGAGAGGTCCAAGGACTGACCTTTGAGGGACCATAGGTCATTACCATTCGATGAGATTGAATACGTCCAATGGTTACAAAATAACTCCTTTCCTCCAGGTAGGACCTGAACCATATAAGGACTGTTCCATTTAGTCCTACCCACGTTTCCAACCTGTTCAGCAGTATATTATGATATACCATATCAAAAGCCGCACTGAGGTCCAACAAGAGCAGAATTGACACCTTTCCCGAGTCAGTATTCAACCTTATATCATTTAGAACTTTGATAAGAGCAGATTCTGTACTGTGATGAGTTCGGAACCCTGATTGAAATTTGTCAAAAAGTCGATTTAAGTTCAAGAAATTGCTGAGTTGGTAAAAATAACTTCAATCGTGGCTATGAAAGGGAGATTTGAGATGGGTCAATAGCTTGCAAACATGGAAGCGTCCAACGTTCTATTTTTTAGCAGAGGCTTAATGGCAGCTACTTTAAGACCTTTAGGAAACTCGCCTGACTGAAGTGATCAATTGATTATTTGCTGCAAATCAGCTAGCACAGACTTCGCAATATCTTTGAAAAAGTCAGATGGTATTGAGTCAAGACAGCTCGTTGATGGTTTCAGCTGCTGAACCGCTTTCTCTACAGTTTTTTGGTCAACTGTATGAAATTCTGACATGGTAATAGAGTTTTTCCTGGGTGGCTTCAGATGTCGTATAATTTTATCATTTTGCTGATTTGTGCTAATATTTAACCTGATGGATTTTAGTTTTTCACCAAAATAAAAAGCACATTCATTTCATTTATTTGCTGTAAGGAATTTCTGGCGCTATCTGATTCAGGGGGGTTGTGAGCTTGTCAACCACAGCAAACAGAGTGCGAGTATTGGTGAAGTTCTTACTGATGATTACAGAAAAGTGTTGCTGTCTAGCCCTGACTAACTCTTGGTTAAAATTACATAGACTTTTTCTGTAGAGGTCATAGTCAATTTGGAGTTTAGTTTTTCTCCACTTAAGTTCTGCTTTCCTACACTTTGATTTAGAGGTCTTTACCATCATTGTGCTCCTCCACGGTGTTCTAGGTCGCCTCAAGATTGTCTTAGATTGTCTTAGTGACAGCATTCATGACAGTTGAGATTTTACAGGTGAAATTATCCAAAGGTTCATCAACTGTCTCAGCATTCACAGTTTGTGGCACAGCAATAGTCTCCATAAACCTAGTGGCGGTACTCTCATTTCTGTACCTTTTCTTAATAGACACACAGGTTGTCTGAACTTTTGGAAGAATCTGTAATTCACAGTATACACAGAAATGGTCAGAAATAGCCATAACCTTAATGTCAATTGATAGAATTTCAACATCCTTACAGATGACCAGGTCTAAGATGTGACCTTAAGTGTGTGTTGGACTCTTATTATGTTGAGAGAGGTCAAATGTATCCCCACTGTTTTATAGACCAAAAAGAAGGTTGATGGATGTCGTGAGCGAAGACATGAGGGCAGTTGGTGTTCGAGAGGATGATGCAGGAGATAGGCTTACATGGAAAAGGATGACACGCTGTGGCGACCCCTAAAGGGACAAGCCGAAAGGAAAAGAAGAAGGATTAGTGGGAAACATATTACCGGCGCACTTAAGTCACATACTTTCTCCGTCCGGAAGCAGTAGGGCGTGGATCTGTCCAATTCCTTCTGTTTAACATTTGTTGTTAACTGGAGGTAGGTATTCCGCCATAGTTTTAGCTATCTGTCAGGAAATACTGAGTGACTTTTTTGTTTTAAAATGGCAAACTCCTAGCAATGAAGTATTTGTACTTAGTGACTTTCCACTACTAAGACATGCATGCTGCGTTTCTTTAAACCGGTTTGTGTGATTCCCCACAAAGCCTCAATCTAAGTCACTTTCTTCATGTGAGACGTGGCCTAAACTCGTCATTCCACTCGCCCACCAAACCTGGCCAGGAGCCATTAGCACCATTTAGCCTTTCCTAAGGCTCGTCCATATTTCCAGAGAATTAGTCGGGCTCTGCTATTTTCCGTGATGGCTACGCACATGTGTGCATAATGCAGCATACGAACATCTGGAGCTGGTTAGCCATACTTGTGAATTTACAGTCTAACTGGGCTGTCCTGCAAAGCGTCACTGTGTGAACCCGATGATCCGAGTCACAGTGTCACTGTGTTTGAATACAGCTATCCCAATAATCAATACTGGGTTTTTGTCAGAGCCATTAATAGCTCAGGAGAAAGGAAACCATATGAAAGTAACAACATAGAGGATAGGGCAAAAGTGATCCGTGACGGCTATGAAATTATAACAGAAATCCAGAAATGCAAAGTTGAATTTTATGTATTAAAAGGTTTACTTTGTTTTTTGAATGAAACACACTGTATCATAGAATTTTTCATTTTTATATGACATTCAAATTGGCAACCTGCTGGAACATTCTGGCAAAATTAATCTCACCATCATAATATAATTAAAAAAAATCTTTACACTGAGCATTGTACATGCATGCTTTGCAAGCTTCATTGTGAGCACCTTTTACAAAAAGAAACAATAAATGATGGCTATAATTAACTTATAACTGGTTTAAATACAAACACATCGAAACACACAGTAATGAATTAAGTACCATATCTCCTCAAATGGTGGCGGGACATTTTTTTACTAAATGTAAAAAAACTTAAATAAAAGAGAGAGCCTTTATTTATACAAATGCACACATACTGTAAGTGGAGCTAGACACACTGATTGGCTGTGCCACAATGTATGTGGGATTATCCATTTCTATTGCTGTTCCTTTTTTTCGTAATGCTCACAATAGTGCAGTGCAGTTGGAATTTATGTTTTGAAGGACTTTCCAAGCCATGTTAACATATCTGCCTCGCAGTCTAAAGTTCTGGTCTCAAATCTTGGCTCCGGCTTTTCTGTGTGGACTTGGCATGTTCTTCCCCTGCTCTGGTGAGTTTTCTCTCAGTATTCTGACTTCCTCCCACATTCCAAAAACATGCATGTTAGGTTAATTGAAGACTCAAAATTGTGACTTCTATTCAAGCACAGGCCACAGTTTGAGGAAATACGGCATATTAAGGATGCGGTGTTCAACGCTTGCCTCTGACTGCGGCCTGTCTTTCTCCACCTCTTGAAGGAGGGAGCATCTGCGATTGCAGTGTTAAACTTCAGCGGTCATAAATGTGTCAGATGTCGTGTCCAAGTCCCGGCTGTTTACTGTGACGTGCACGAAAGTGGGCCAGCTGTGACTCGCATCATGCTGCTTCAGCACAGTGAGGAACATGATGAGGATGCTGAAAAACTCAGTGTCGTCTACACTTTAGCAAATGAAAGGCAAGTAGGAATCGTCTATGTCAGTGGTTCTCAAACTGGGGTCTGCAAAATGGTTTTCAATAAATTGTTGTATAATTTCAAAAAAGTGCATACCTACAGTATATATGACGACCTGCACGTCAATAAATATGTCACATAACATGACATCCCTGTACGTGCGTAGCATTTCTACCTCTCTCATGCTCTTTTCTCACGTTGTACAGGTGAGGCCTCTGCAATATCTCGAGTCAAAAGTTCCCAACTTGTAAATAAATCCCTGTTTTTGCAATGAATAAATGGGCACTATATCTTATCTTGTGATTGCTTTCCACCTGGCTCCTTTCTTGTTATATGGAAAACAATCTGAAATCTATTCCACTCATGTTGTCTGTTTCTTAGCGGGAATTAAAGTAGCTAGTCTTGATCGAGAAAATAGTTGCTCGAGTGTACAGAAAAGTCACTAAATATAGCGACTAAATGGCTTAAGTTGACAATACTGACTGACTCTCTTCGTAGCCCTGTTGTTAGTAGAAGCAGTAAAAATTGCATTTAATTCACTTTCGTTTGGTTTAGTTCCATTCTATTAAATGGGTAAAGAATATTACGTTTGAAATGTTCCAAAAATAAATAGAGTAATTCGCATGGCATTTAGGGGTGCACATGGTAGTTATAGTTAATTGGCGATCACTCCTGGATCCCAAAAGTTTGAGAACCTCTTATTTATGTGATGTGTCAAGGAAAAAGAAATGTGCAAATCTAATGACTTGCAATTACTTGGCTGACTCCAAATTTTTCAGAGGTGTGAATTTGATTATGAATGGTTGTTTGTACTGCGACAAGTCCCGGGTGTACCTCGCCCCTCGCCTAATGTCTGCAGGGATAAGCAGCAACTGCCCTGTGACCCTAATAAGGACAAGAGGTTCCAAAAAACGGATGTATGAAATTGCTCATGTTTCAATGATTATCAAAAATGAAAGGCTTGTCAAATTCTGAATTCTGCGTGTGTAACTTGATGTAGTTTGTCTGTACAGGAACAGGCTCCCATGCTTGAGTCTATCTTCTCTCTCTTCGAAAGTGGACACTTAATGCTCTCATTCGATCCAATGTCAGTGATTCAAGCATTCGTTGGGCTAAATGTGTACAAAAGTCAGTGTAGACAAATAGCGGAAAGCAGCTCCTCGTTGTCCTCTGCACAAGGCAGGAAGGCCGCAGCCTGCTGGGCTTTGCTCTCCTACGGACACAATCAAACGTGGTCATGCGCTTAAAAATCTTGCTGGGACTCGCAATTTCTCAGCTACAGGCCGGGGCGTGGCGGGGGGCGGGCTGGTGGCGGGGCTCGTCCCGGGGCGGGGCCTTGAGGTAGGGGGGGCAGCGCGTCGGAGGGCGACAGGGGTGGCGGGAGGCTGGGCGGGAGGGTGGGCGGCAGCTCGGGCGCGGCGGGTATGTGCAAGGCGGTGGGATGGAGAGCCCGTTTGGGAGGCGGGGTGTAATAGGGCGGGGTGGACGGAGGGGAGGGGGACGAGTCGGAGGGCGTCGAAGGCAGGAGGGGCAGGGTAGCCGAGAACAGGAGGGACGATGGTGCGACGCCGGGGGTCGGCGGGAGGGTGCCCTGTGGTGCAGGTGGACTCCTGCTGGGAGGGGTGTAGATAGGCGAGGGGTTGTAGTGGGGGTAGTGAGGGGCCGCCGACTTCATACGTATAAAGTTCATGCAGCCTGCCCTGAAATGACAAAGTGGAGCAGATATTAAACAGACTTACAGTGCAATGAACTCAAAGAACTTTGGTGTCTATCCAATAGGCATAAAAAAGGAGAAAAGAACTGCTTCTGACAAGAATTTAGTCGAAAAAGGACATATTTTAATCTGTGCCATCTAACTAGTATAACTATATAACCTTTTTTTTTTTTTTTTTTTTTTTTTAAACATAAAAAGGAGTTGAATCAGTACTTTTACAGAAGTATCTGTACTCGGCTTAATTGCAGAGTTTGAGTGCTTTTGCCACGTAAAAGATAGAGTCACTGGTCAGTTTCAAATATTGACATCTCATTTGACCAATCAGAGTTGAGTCTCATTTTCCGCGTTGGCTAAGGAATTTCTGTAATATGATCAATAATTTATTAAAAGATGTCAAAAGTAGTTGTTTTTTTTGTGTTGTATGTTTTAAGCATACTGTTAAGTGTTGTCTTTGTGGAATCTGAACCTTTTTAGCATTTGTGAAGCTAGCATAATGAGTCTGCTTTTGGTTTATATCTTTATAAAGTTTCAACATTTCTTATTTTGTTGCTTAGGGTTGAGTGAGTGTTATTTGGGTGTTTAGTTGAGGTTTTCCTCTTCAAAACAACGTCTGACTTGCGTGTGCTGCTTTTAACATTGTGTTGACTAGAATCAGACACCTGCTTTCAATTACAACACGTCGGTTTATTTGTCAAATTGATTGTGTAGAATTTCCTGCCAACATGTCTTGATTTTTCAACCTGGATTCGTGTGATAGGTAGAAATTCTTCCAATGATGTTTCCATTAAATTCGGATGACACGCACATTGACGAGAAGGTGAATAACATATCTCAATTCAAATGGAGTGTGTATGCAGGGGTCAATGTTTTAGGTAGATCGCATCCGCTATTCTAACTTTTAATGTGTTCCGATGCTAGTCAATGTGAATGTTTAAGCCTTGGTGGAGGTGCTCAGGATGCTCTTTTTGTTTTCACGCATTACAACAACATCAAATCTGTTTCCAAGTTGAGTAAACAAACAAAAAGTTGTGACGAGCAAAGTGGAAAACAAATGGACACGCAATGTGTTCTCTAATCTAGTTTAAACACAATAAACATTCGACTAACCCTAGTTCACACACAACTGCACCCAGCATTGATTTTCACTTGGTGCCGTTATCATATTATGGAAAAACTCGGGCATTACAGCCAACTGCCAATGTTATCTTTTAAGATGTCTTTTATTGTTTTTCAACCCAGTGTGCTGTGTTGAAGCAAGACTTTTATCTACTGGTAGAACGTATTAAAATGCAGTAGATCTTTACAGGCCCTGTAGCAGACGGCATGTTACAGGAACCTGACAGTGAGTTTGCCACTGATGGATCTTGTTAGTCCCACTATGGCATTCATTTAGGAGAAGTTATAAAAGGGAGGATCCCTAATTGCAACCAGAGCAGCTTTTTCCAGTGCCCTGAAGAAAGTTTACAATGAGGAAGACTTACTTAAGCTCAGGATGTTTGCTGCTGGTTTTATAAAGCCCAAAAGTCCATGAGGTTGGACAAGTCGGTATTCCCGACATTTTCAGGAAAAATGACTCAAAAGTCATTCACAGAACTTGAAGCTCGAAACACCGTCATACGTGACGTCAGATGAGACGTGAGCATATCTCGTGAGACCTCAGTTTACAAAGCATCAAAAGATTATTTTTTGTTATGTTCTGTGTTGTTCTATGGCTTTTTTATTGCTGTTGCTTTTACGCTATTTTTCTACCATAAATGGCCGATTTTCAGCAATAACGACATTACAAACGGACCTCACCAGTTGTCAGTTTATTGTGCTTGTGTGCTTCACTTCTTCCTTGGCTCTTTGTAACGTTTTCATGTGACATGGCCTTCCTTCAACAGTGTGTAAAGGCAAGATGAAAGTGAGATGACACGATATTTTTTAACATTTTAAGCGTCACTACAAATAGTGACGGTTTACTGCAAATCCTTAGACGACCTCATAGGGTTCCCAATTCAAGGGATGGTGTTTTTTTTTATTGTTTATTTTAGACCTGTTGGAAAAATAAAAGAAAAAAACCCGACAGACACACAATTGAAGTGTAAGTGTAACTTTGGTGGAAATAATTTGCCAACTAATGTGACTACAGGTTAATGTTCAACACCTGTTTGCTTTTTTTTTTTTTTTTGTTTTGTTTCCTTGCTGACCTCACTCAGTCGGCAGAATTGAGGAATGAATGCCTAAATGTAAGAAGTAATAATATGAGTGCGTGTGTGTGTGTGTGTGTGTGTGTGTGTGTGTGTGTGTGTGCAAGCCTACTGAACATGCATGTTCCTTATGTGTAGGAGCTGTGCAATTACGTTTGAAGCCGTCTTTACAAAGTGTTAATTATGAGAGGGTTGGCCAATTTGGTAGCCAGCCAGTCCTTCAGTGAGCTGCACCGCTGCCTTGGGCATAATGTTACGAATGGATCTTCGAATCATCACAGATTAACCGAATGATTTAATGAATATAAGTGGAATCTGAGCTGCGGTTGCATAACTCGGCCCCTTCCAGGATACGTCGTAGAACATTTTGTTTGCTCAATGATGTCTGTAGACATGAATGTGAATAGTTCAGGGATGTTGTTTTCACAGTTTTTTCTTTTTTTTTTCTGTGATATTTTTGAATGTTTTGCTTTTGTGAAAAGCGTTGGCCTTGTATCTTCATGTATTTTCACTTGAGTCAGATGTTTCACATATTCTGTTACAATCATACTTGGATACTTGGCTCTCTCTACACTGAACAACAACAAAAAACATTTTTACCCCTAAGAGCTGGACCTGCCATTCCCTCTGTTGTCCTTACGGGTTAAATGAGAAACACTTGCGATGAAGCAATGACTCACAAAGTTCCATACTCCCAGTCCGACTTGAGTGTAAACACAGCTGTGTGCCACCTGACACAGTTTTGTGAAAACAATCAAGTAGCTGGTATAGTGAATATATAATATATGTGAATGCAAAGGCCTTTATATAGCAGTCTGGATTGTAAAGCTGATTGACTGTGACACTGCTGTACAACAAGTTGGATCTCAAATATGTTATTGTTCTAAATACAATGATTACTTTATACTCTAATTGCAATCATAAGTATATGATTGCAATTAGTTATGGATTAGCCAAAAACTACACAACCGATTTCCACGAAACTCTGTGAGGAGATGGCCAATGTGCCAAAATGTTGGTGCAAATCAAAAAATAAGTGAAGTGATTTTATGAAGGTTTGTGAGCTTTTCTGAAGTCTGACCACAGTCCGAATTGATGCAGTAAAAAGATTTCTGCTGAAGTCATCACAGGACAAAGCCAAATGTTATTTCTCAATAGACAGTTGTGCAGGGGGTTGGGGGGGGGGTTAACATTGCATTTTACTGTTGGCAGTAAATATGCAGTCTTGGAGAGTGAGAAGAATACAACAATCAGTTTCGTAGACAAACACTAGTACGGCACTACATACAAACTACATTTATTTCCCTTCTCTTTCTTAACAGTTTAACCTTAACGGATGTTGAATGCCATTCATGTTGTAATTTTGTTCATTTGTGCCAATCCCACTCAAGACTGCATGGTCGATGCCAACAGTAAAGTGCACTAGCTGTTATCGCCGTGACTCCACAGCTGGCCACTGAGAAATAGCATTTGGCTTTTCCCCCTATGATGACTTCAGCAGACGTCTTTTCCCCGCGTGAATTGGTATTGCAGCCAGACTTCAATGAAGGTTAACTCGCAATTTACCACCAGTTCGCCCATGAGGCCCGCTACAGCAGTGGTTCTCAAACTGCGGTTACCAGTCCCCCAGCGGTCCGCAAAATCATTTGTAATTATTGATATTGAATTATCATGTTGCATCATTTAAAAAGGTGCATAGCTACATATGAGGACAGGGGCCCCAATAAAACAAGCAATAAACCCATTACGCCTCCCTACTTCAGCTTTGGGTCAATAAGAAGCTCTGATGATCGCGACGTACAGTATCATCAGATAAATATGACATTGCTGCTTTATAACAAAACATTTTGAGAATACAAGCCTATTTTTGGAGAATAAAGGTGTCTTTAACGAAATAAAAGCCATTACATTATATCAATAAAGTTGTATTTTTGAGATGCATATGTAAAGAATATTCCCTCGTTAAACGTTGACTTTAGTATTGTAATATAATGCTTTATCTTGTACAAATGTGACTTTATTCTCCTAGGATTATGACTTTATATGCAAAAAATTTTTTTTTATTGTCATAAGATTCTAAAGTTTTTTTGAGACATGAATTTCTTATCGTAACTTCATAACTTTTTTTCTCAAAAATAGGGAACGTTTTCGTTCCCATGGCATTTAGAGGCACTTGGTAATGTGGCGTTCAATTGGCGTTGGGATTACGAGGGGGTCTAAGGGTCCCTGGACATAATGTTTGAGAACTCGTCCTCAACATCTGTGATTCTCCATCAGGGTGCCATGGCTACCTAGTGTGCCCGTGAGAGATGATCAGGGATGCCGCATGCAGGAAATTGTTAAATTTCACTTAATTTGTCCAAAAATTATTATTTGTAAATTAGATATATCGAGAACAAGTAAATGCTCTTCCATTCGATGTCAGAGGGTACACTAAATCTGTGTATCCACCTGATGCCATTCATACGAGAGAAGAGTGTAAAACTTTGTGTGCAATTAAACAGACCCAAGTTTCACACGGGGGAAATTGCAAGTAAAACCAGACGAGATCATCATTATTTCAGTATTCATACTTTTAGTAACAGTTTTTGCTCGGTGGTGTGCCGTGAGATTTTTCTTTGGTAAAATACCCATTTTTGGCTAAATAAAGTTGCTCAACAGTGCTCCCAGCTCCACTACTTTCTCTACAGTTAGTGGTATAAAAGGGTGTCCTTGTTCGACATGCTCAGGTCCATGTCAGCAGTAAATTAGTAGGATTAATCACTCACACTCATTGTCTTTATCTGCAGTTTTGTGGTATTCTTACCTTGTCACCTGGGTGAGGTCTCATAACAGACACGCGGTTGTAGCCTTTTCTTAAAAAGGCCCACAATGCATCCAGCTTGTTCTACAGAAACAAAGAAGAAGAAAACAATCTTCATGACACAGATGTTGTGGTGCAATAACAGTTGATTTGCTTCTTATATAATACATATATATATATATATATATATATATATATATATATATAAAGGCCCTTTCTACTAATTGACATTGTGCATCTTCTTCTTCATAGTTTTAAACAAAGCAAATACGCTGAGGATAAAGGGAGGCAACACACAGCTGTTTTCTTCCTCAGAAAAATGCGAGTCACGCAGCCCCATTCCCTGGAGGTCAGTCCAACAGGAGCCTGGTTTCTACAAACAATCTCCTGCTGGCTGGGAAGGAATTGTCGCTGCTTTATCCCAATGATGGCATAGCTACATGGAAACGACAGTATTACCTGAATATATATCTGTAAATGAGAAACTGCTCTCAAATGCCTTTTCTGGTTGAATAAAGAAAACTATATATCTAATATCATTTTCACAAACAGATCTCGGTAAGGTTTGTACTTACATGACCTGCAGCTGACTAACATTGGTCGTTTGTCCCAGCTGTGTGTTGTAGACAAACCAACATGCAAGCAGTTGCTTTTGAGGGCCTTTTTAAAAATGTCCTAAAACATTATTTTTTAAAAACATCATATTCTTTAAAATATGTGACACTTAAAAATATATTTGAATACGCCTGAAGTCATACCATTTTCAGGGAAGAAATCCTAATTTAATGTCGATTATTTCTAATGTGAAAAATAGATTCTAAATGTGAACAGTTCATGAGGATCCACTGTATCTCTACCAAATTGTAATTTGGAAAATATGTTTTCAGGACTAGTAATACCAAATGTAGTTTTATCTCGCTCTAAACCTGATTGGGCTTTTATTTGGTAGCAATTTATCATGTTCATATTCAAATCTCATCAGATTAGGTTGCACACTTTTGTGTATATGTAGATGTACTACATTTATTTTGTGTATGTACTACATTTATTTCCCTGAAATCTACAAGAAATGAATATGAGTGTGGATGAAGTTTCTCTTAGCAGTATCACAACACTCATTCCGGTACCTGGATAGGAGAGTACCACTTGTGGGGCCCTAAAGGTTTTTGCATGCCATTGTTGAGAACACGCATGGGGGACTGCACAAACTCCTGCTCAGGCATCTTCACTTTGGCATTTTTGGCCTTCTCCAGCTTTGCTCCTTCTTCAGTGGAGCCTTTCTCACCCCAGCGAACCTTAACAAAGATCACTTTGATGTGTATTTCATTCAAGTCTGTGGGATTAAGGCCTAAAGTGCAGGGTTTTTTTGTCAGGGTATTCTCACCTCCATCCTCTTGATTCCCCCAACTCCCCGCCCTCCATAGTAGGAAGCGTCTACTGTGGGCCATTTCTTCTTTGGCATGTCATCGTCCTCATCGTCCTGTAGGATTGTGACAGGAAGCAATTTGATGAGAGGCAATTTCACTGGCTTCGAGTAGCTCACTTATTCTTCTTAAAATAGCTCTGTGTCTGTGGTTACAGTTTGCTGCAGTGTAGAACTGCTGTTCAATTGTGCAGGTGTACCTAATGTTGCAAGTTTGCAACCTGTGCAAATGCCCTCTCACTGTAGTAACCGCGAACCAGGCATCGTTTTTTTAAGTCGATATCCTGCTGTGTGGCTTCCCCACTCTGACACCCATTCTCTTTTTTTCTCTGTCTGACTGTGGTCAGTTGACAGATCCAAGGAAAGAACCCAGAAGCCCGAAAGGAAAATCTTATGACGTTTCATCCTTGTAATATATTGCCTGTCTGACTAATAATCTATCATCTTGTCAAGTAGACAAAGTCCCATGCCAGTCTGTCTGTTTGGTGAATGAATAGTATTATGAGTGTAAACAAATGCAATGGGATGTTAGTGGTTTATTCATCAGGATATACTGTACTTTCGAACAGAATGCTGGGAGGTTTACTTGAGACTATAAATTCAAATCAGCTGTCAAACTGGGATGGGTTGGAACATAGCAAAAGTCTGAATTTCATTGTTAATGTTGGAGGGCGTTAACTCATGACGCATTTAAGAGATTGTTGAAGACTTTCATTCCAGGGAGGGAGAGAAAGAGAACGTTTGGTCATTAAGGTTTAAGATGTCAGAATAAACTAAACACTGGCAGAAAGGGTGTTGTTGCTCCTACCGAGCTCTCCTCCGCAGTAGGTGGCGGCGGCTCGTGGATGATCTGAGAAAGAATAAACACACGGAGAGAGAAGACCATGCCACATCAGATAAAGTCATAAAAGCATGTTTAAAACTTTATTGTCTCCGCCCATGGCTGAGGAAAGGCTTTGTCCTCTTCGATGAGCAATACACTGACCTAGAAATCTGCCTTCCATATTTGTTAGCAAAAATGAGCTTCAAAAATACTATACTATCTTTTTATGTATTTATTTATTTATTATCTTTGTAGCGATATCCTCTCAGTGCAATACATTCATAATTTTCTCAGATTTTCAGTTGTACATCGTTTGAGTTTGCAGCAAGGCTGAACAGTCACCAGCATATGTGATGGCACATTGCTTGCATGTACAGTTTAGTCTGCCTGGCACAGGCTGCACGCGCCTCTCGTGTGTGTTTTTGTGTCATTTTTGCCATCTACAGATGAGCTGTCACGTTGATTATAAACCAAATAAAGACAGCAAATGAAATGCATTCGGCAAATTTGCGTGACCCTGATTTTTCTTATTTGTGATTTTCCTCCATCCTTCTACCACATCTTGGAGCAGGAATAACTCTCCATGGTAACCCGGCATCGTTTTCCGAAACAGACGAGTGGACTTCAAATACCATGAAATAGACAAGAACAGAGAGCGCATAAAGGCAGCCATGTTGTAAAAGTGGACATATTGGTCTGCTTGTTTCCACCAGTGGTACTATTAGACTGTTTTGTTTTGTTTTCTTTCCAAGGGAGAAAGACTGAATTTAACTCCGACGAGATCATTTGTTGCAATATTCTGATACTGGCACAGTTGTGGTGTTCCATGCATATTAAACTGTCCAGAGCAGCTGACTGTTTCACAAATCACTTCACTTCTGGTGATTTATAACTATACTATCATAATTTTTCATCATTCTAATCCCAACAATATATATTTTTTAAAATAGTACAATAATGAAATTAAATGTTGTGATTTCACAATAATAAAGTTGCAATATTATGAGAAAACGTCACGCTCTTCTGAGAAAAAAGGTTGTAACCTACAAGACGAAAGTCATAACTTTAGTGGAGTTTCCAGCACGAGTGAAAACGCAACAGTCGAAGACCCGCAGCCACTGTTTTCTCTTAAGACACATATTGTATACAAATACAAATGTTCATTTAATATTTGTTAAAAACATTTCTGGTTGATGATGGAACACACCCAATAAAACACAACACATGCACAGTCTTCTTCAGGGTTGTCAAACTCATTTTTGTCATCGGCCACATCGTAGTTATGGTTTCCCTCCGAGGGCCGTTTTGACTGTGAACCCATACAAATGTATCATCGTCTTATATTATTACATATAAACAACACATTTTTGGATAACTAGTTTTGAAATCAGAAGCCACTAAAAAACTGTTCAACTAGTATGCAATTCACATAAAAAGGGGGCCTGTGTAAGAAACATTCTTAATACCTCAACGTTATTGAAAGGGAAGACAATTTGCAATTTTAGTCTTTTAGCAAAAACATTGTCGACCCACATAATTTGCTTTGGCCCACATAAAATGATGTGCTGGGCCGAATCAGGCCCCCGGGCCACCAGTTTGACAGGTGTTCTAGATGATAGTGCTGAATTTTGATTGACGTTATCAGAGGTATATACTGTATATGTACAGTTCAACAACATCATGAATTATCCATCCATCCATTTTCTGAGCCGCTTCTCCTCATTAGGGTCGCGGGCGTGCTGGAGCCTATCCCAGCTGTCATTGGGCATGAGGCGGGGTACACCCTGAACTGTTTGCCAGCCAATCGCAGGGCACATAGAAACAAACAACCATCCGCACTCACATTCACACCTACGGGCAATTTAGAGTCTCCGATTAATGCATGTTTTTGGGATGTGGGAGGAAACCGGAGTGCCCGGAGAAAACCCACGCAGGCACGGGGAGAACATGCAAACTCCACACAGGCGGGGCCGGGGATTGATCCCGGGTCCTCAGAACTGTGAGGCTGACGCTCTAACCAGTCGCCCACCGTGCCGCCTCATGAATTATTATATTGTTAAATGGATACCAATATCAATGAGAGCCGGGTCATTATTATTTTGATACAGCACTTATTTTGGCTCTCATTAGACGTGCAGTTGTACTTAATGTTGTGATCTGTGAGTGTATTCGTACATGCACTGTGATAGTAAATTCGACTTGAATTTTAGATCAAACAAGATGAGCCCCAATTACTTAAACAGACATTGACCTCTTCTGTCTGTTGGGCATCATTCTGCAATATGAGTCCAAACGGGTCATGCGCCCTGAGTGACACATCAAACCTAAACTTTTCACTGTTTAGGTTAACAAGACGCCTTAGGCTGGTGTTAGCCACACACAAAAACTGCAAACGAGAAGCTCTGTGACCGCCTCTCAGCAGCAGTTTGTCATCATCGTCAGGATAAGAGGGATTGACTAATAATCTATATGAGGGGGTGGACTCACCACAGTGCAGCAGAGGGGCCAGAACCACCACAGGAGAGCCAAGATGAGGAGCAGCATGAGGATGAGCAGAGTGATGGCCAAAATGGTCCCATCAGACTGTGAGATATAAACACAGAGCGTCACACTATGGAGAAATATATACTGTCCAAAGACTGGAGCCCTTTTAGTTCTTGGTCCTTCATTGAATCAAGTTAACTTGGCTGTAATTTAAAGGACCGCCATGTAATTTCTTAGTCATGAGTGGGGGAAATAAACACTGTAAACCACTGAATAGCATTGTTAGTAGAATTCTGCTATAGCCAAGCTTCTTTGGTGGCGGCAATGTTTTCTGTGTTCTAGACCTGAAGTCAACCTAGACAACCACGCACATGGTTGATTGAGGAGGCCCAGATGCGCCTCACTGCGGGTCAAATCGAGCTAGATGAAGCAACACCCAATGACAGGTTCTCTCAATGTGTGTCGGGAGTTTTGGTATGTTCAGTGCAAGCATCGGTTCACCCATCAGAGGTGCTGAGGTGAGATGGAGCACGAAATTGCTTGTTGTCCAACTGTAACGTCTACTACAGCTACAATAATAGTAAATGTTTTGAATGTGTGCAGGGCGATAATACATATGGCTTCTCTGTAGATTACTTATGGTGCACTGGTGTAGATCAAAAGTAGAGAGCAGTCAAAAAGCCTGGGACTGTATTGCATTGTTTAGATGGACTCTACTGGCTCATTGTTGTTGATACCGTGGCACATCTGAAGTTGAATGTCGTCCGTTGCTTTTTGGGGGGGGGAAAAAAATGTAAGTGATGGTTAAGCCTCAATAAGGGGTGTTACATAAAGTAAGCGGACTCGCATTTAAAGCAGTAAGACTCTAGCTCAACCATACACACCGTTGCTTTGTTGGCAAGGTTCAGCCAAAGTGGCACAATTAGGGATGTTAAATTTCAGACGCGTGAGGTACATCTGCAATGTGAAGAATCACCTTCGCATGGCACCTTCATTGTTTTTCATTAAAGAATGAGGGCCCCATTTTCGTGGACGGCATCATTCCGGTGCGGCAGGCGACGCAACTGTGCACCAGGGGCGGGTTAGACCGGTGTTGGTAATTTCGTAGATCAATGCAGCCCATTAGCTCCGAGAGTGAGCGGGTTGCGCCACTGTGTTTGTGGTGTTTTCAGCCGACTTCATTTGCAGGCAATCAAAGCGTCTCCTCTCATTCCCTTTAAATGTGACGCGATGATAGTCTCGGCGGAGAAATCTCTGTGTGGAGAAGGACGATGCGTAATCGCAGCGGTGCGTGCGTGAGTGGAGCACTGTCACTCCTCTTGACCGGTGTGGCAACAGACAAAGTGAGTAGGTATCTTGACTAAACACAGAATGAGCAGGTGATAACTGCCAGCGACTTAAATTTGCTGACAGACCTCAGTATCTTTCTGCCTGTGCCCCGATCGAATTCACTGAAATCGTGTTGGACCAGTGGTCTAGCCTGTGCCGGCAGTTAGATGTGGTCTGAGAAGGCATACATTTAGATCAACTTTCTTTTGCATTTGCGCCCCACCGGATATGTGCTGCGAAAGAAAATAGAGGCTTGAGTCTTACATTGTTTATACCTTCAAATATAAACAAGGTGACTTATCTTTACACTTGTATGACAGTCGACGATATTGTTGAAATTGCCTGTACATTGAGTTAATGTTATGATGACAGTTTTGACCCTGGAATAGATTAGTTCTTATTTCATTTGGGAAAGATTGTAATGAAATACTGACAAATCAGAGGTCAACCAGCGATCAATAGTGTTCTGCTATTGCATTATAAAGTCATGATTTTCGCCAATATTGGTTCAATATCAACAGAAGACAGAAGTTCAAATCACAAGCTGCGTTCCACTACTCACAGAGAGTCTATTTAAATGCAGTGCAGATCACCATTACTACGATATAATACAAACCATTTTCATGAGGTTTTTTTTGTTGTTGTGCTTGTGTGTTTTTAGATTTACAGTGTATCTGTCTACCATGTTAGTAGACTAATTTTTGCGTCATGTTGTACTCACACAGCTCACAGTTGTAATGGTGACCGAACTGGAGATGAAACTGAGACCTTCGTTCATACTGACATAAAGATTTGCTGCCCTGGAAAAGAACAAAATTGATTCAACGGTCAGGTTGGTGGTACTGTGGAAAAACAAAAGGGAGTACGGTGATGAACTTACATTCCCTCATCCTGAAGCACAGGTGCCTGGCAGAGAAGATATGTATCCTCCACTATCAAAGGTTTCACCACTAAAAACAAAGATGGAAAAGGGTCAGGAAAACAGTACTTTTCTCACATCCTGGCTTGAGCAATCTTTATATCGCTCAAGCCTAAAAATAACTCAATGTTTTACCGTTTATCTGAAATTGGTTTGTTGTTCACAATTTATTACCAAAAAAACAAGACATCACATCAAATGAATGTTGTGCAAAAGGAGACGGGACTCCAGGAACTTGTTCATGGAAAGAAGTGTCTTGCACAAGAAGTCAGTTCACAAATTTCTGAGAAGAGCGTTCCCTCAAAATCAAAACAAGTGTTTTCAATATAGGGGAATAAAGCCTCTCGTAGAAACACGTCAACAAAACTGACAGCTTTTGTTTTTGAGGCAAATCTAGGTCTTGTCCGTTTCCAGCTGGCTTTTAGGAAAGCAGCTCCAACAAGCACAATGACCAGGCCGCTGTGTTTATCCTGGCAGGGGGACAGCATACCCCAGAACTTAGGAAATCAACACGAGAGTCACATGGGTCATGGCTGATCCACTCTTGAAACTTCATGCAGGATGGAGGGATAAGCGAATAACGTGGCCAGAAACAGCTTAGCCTCAACAGGAACTGAGCATGATCATATATGATCTCGCCCAAAGTTCATCCCTACATCCACTGTGTTTTTTCTTCCATTAAAGAGAGATAAATTGGACTGAGAGACTTCTCAAGAACAACTTCAGCAAATCCAGGGAAGAGCACACAGGATTTAATTCCCCCAAGTCTGCAGAATTCCACCTACCTCCCTTTTGGAGGGATAGTCAGTTTCCACCCTTTACTCTCAATTCACCTTTCATGAAGCCAGTTCAGCTTTGATTAAACAGTTAATTAGAACTGTAGTGCTGCACAAAAGTCTAAAGCACCATTCGATACGGTTGTAGCAATTCTATAATGACTATATATATATATATATATATATATATATATATATATATATATATATATATATATATATATATATATATATATATATATATATATATATATATATACACACACACACACACACACCATATATAAAATGTGTGTGTGGGCAATATTTATACATCGCGCAACCAATGTCTAACCAACACGTCTACACGCCGTCATCTATAGCTATACAACAGACATTCACCAGATTGGCTGATTCAGCAGAAGTGTTTGATGTTTCTTTGTAATTAGACCAGCACCTCCTGCAGAGCACAGTAGGAAGCGGTTTTCACAACTGTTTCATTAGTCCACCAGCAAAGGCTTTGGGGAACCTGTTTGTTAGTTTTACACACTATGTTTCATGTGTGGCATTGGTTGACATCTTCTTTACAGGCTGTAACAACACAAAAACTTTTAAAATAAAATAGCAGAAGCAGTAAACTCGGCACCGTTCTTTGATCATACACGAATTCCATCTGTGCCCTAGCCTTTTAATTTAAACTTCACCTAGATATTATAATGAGAGCCAACACAAGAGTGAAAAATTCTCCCTTTACAAAGATGTTAATGCTTAGTTTTAATTGACACTGCCAGAGAAGTGTTGGTAGCATCTAACAATATATTTGTATTAACCCAATTAAATGCATCTTCACTACTGAGAGGTATTGCTATTACCCTCATATAAATACAGTGAAAACTAAAGCCAGAATAATAAACACGTTGTTCATTTGGATTATTAAATATGTTTCACTCACTTTTAATAAGTGTGTCGTTAATGCGGAAGCTGCACAGGACCTTATCAACATTGCGAGCGTGGAGGAATCCATTTCCTCTCACTACAACCTGGAAAGACTCTGATGGAGGGGAAAAGAAACAGAAAATATCACCTCAACAATTGGTGATGACCCAAAATTCTTCAGTGCCAAGTTTGTAATGCTCAGCATCAAGGTGAACCTTGCTTCCTCACCTCCTGCGCAGATACTGGAGGGCTCAGCTGCCAGAATCTCAATGCAAGACTTTTTCAGGATCTGAGGAAATGAGGGCGACGGAGCATCAATATGGAAGCCTTATAACGGGAATAACTTGGCATTCTCCTCAATATTTTTACAGTGTCAGTGTTTTCTTATGCTAATATCGCTTGCTTCCCGTCCCAGGGCAAATTTCAGCAATACACTTGTGGCGTTGTTGCGTTTCTTGACATGATGCTGCTACTTTAACTGTTTTTAACTGTCCCTGGCGTCTACGAGAACATGTTTTCTCCTTGAAATTCAAATTAGATGATAATGCGCTGCAGATGAAAAGCCTAACGTATCAAAAGGCATAAGTGTTGTCACGACAGACTGTGTTTTATTTCCTGACAACTAGTGAAGTCACGAGAGATCCAGTAAGATATTTGATCCTGATCGGCCAAACATGGTCCTCACTGATCAGAAACAGAAAAGTCATAGTCACAGCAACTTTGTTTTTTTTCTGAAATTCTGTCCCTGGCAGAGTTTCATGTCCTTTAAGTCCGGCATGCATTCTGGTGCGTCTAACTACGAGGTCATAGGATGCATGGATTATATTTCAAGGTGGGCAATGCTATAACGTCACACAAGTGTTGTTTGTGTGGACAAGAGTGACATACTTACAGAATCAATGACCCCTTGCAAAGCCTCAAATTCATCATTGACAGGGAATACGTGGTCCTTGCTGTCAGCAATCTTCGCCAGCTAAAGGTGAGCAATGAAAAACACAAGCGCCACATTTAATTCTTTAGCACAAATCTACTTCTTAAGTCATTGTCCAGATGTCTAAATTTTGAAACTCGGCCCACCTTTGTTAACTAAACAAGTGACAACGTGCATAACGGATATACAGCACTGTTTTGCTGTCCTTCCACTAAGCAATTTCATATTTAACACAAATCAGCATTCAATTGAGAAAATGATGTACAGTATATAGATAAACCTTTATCATAATCCTTAGTAATGTTTTGGGCTAATTTTCTCAGTGTGTGTCTGGCTGTTTTTTTCCTGGTCGCTGTCTGTCCAAGTGCGCTAACCCTATTTGTTGTCATTTAAACAACCTGATGGGTGTGGCTGGCAGTGCAAATTTTTTTAATTGGGCACAAATTCTCTGGCCTGGCAAAAGTGTGACGTAATCAGAAAGAAAAAAAAAAAGAATGTATTACTCCTGTTGTATTTAATTTGAGATGTTTGGATATGCATGACACATTTACTAACATTGCCCTTGGAAGATCGCTCTACCATTTTTCATATAAAAATGTCCCATTAAAAGAATGTTGAAAATCATGTGAGTTTAACATTTTTACATAACAAGAGGTTATTGCGATTGTCAAGAAGAGTAGTTGGCAGCTTGACCCTGGAACTTTTGGTTTTGCAAAAAAAAAAAAAAAAAAAAAGAAACAACAAAAAACGTTTTCATTACACTACACAGTATGAGAGAGTTGATAGGTTTGGTGAAACTGCATTCAGTGTAAAAGTAGCTTCATTCTATCACAAATAAATGTCAAATATTTTTCATGTTTGCGAATATAGACTAAAAGTGGATGTAACGAGCCACCTGAGTCTCATTGAAGTCCTTCACCCCCACACAGTAAACGGTGGCCCCCAGGCTCCGGGAGCGGTTGGCCTGTCAGGCGGGCAAAGATTCAAAACACGAATAAGACAGCATTCCACACAGCAACCTGGATTCAGTTACATTGTAACTTTTTACAACATTTTACAAAATATAGCCTTCTATTTGTCATACAGCTAAACGTTTACAAGACATGCAAAAACCAAGACCATGTTGAAGAATAAATCATTGCTTTCATTAAGTAGAATTATTGCTCTGGCTGGCCACGTGTGTCTGAACACACACAACAAAATCCAACACACCTCACCTGCACCGAGCTCTTACGAAGCTCTTGGTTAGCAGTACACAGCAGGATGATCAAAGCGGTGATGTGGCGCCATTTAATGAGGTTAGTGGTGCAAAAAGACACGTTTCACCTGCTTGCAATTAGTCTGGAAGCGTATTTGTCTCTCTGACCTCTCTCTCGGCATAGTAGAAGAGATCCTCATGCAGCTCTCCATCTGTCAGAGCTATAATAACACTGGCAGTGCGATAACCTGTAGATGTAAACCGTGTGATCAGATCCAATTTGAATAAATATGTGATCTATGCTGATCTACATGAACATGCCAGACCTCCCGTTCAGCAATAATGCCTCATTATGAGCATGCAGACAAGTAATGCTGGTGCTTCAGTGTGTGATGATGCAGACTCAGCTTCTCATTCAAGGTGACTTTAGCTGTGTGTATTTCAAGAAATTGGAAAACATATATTCGGCAAATTACGGCGGAAAAAGTGTCATCATATAATATTTTTAAATACATTAACAAATAGATGTAAACATGGACAAACATTTTTTTGTTGTTGTCAGGATCAATTGTAAGGAAGGTCCTATTATGTTTCTTTCCAAATAATTCAAATTGACCTTTTAATTTGTTGAAACAGCATCACACAATTACATAGATTGTTTCAGTCACTGGATTATAGCGATACTTTGGTCTTTGTTTGGACTTGTTACCGGGTCCGTAAGGTACAGCAGAAAAAAAGCTTTGCTATTGTTGTATTTCTTTCCCCCAAAAAGACTAACACAATTAGTTTTATCTTGTTTATCTCTGTTTCACTTAATGTCTTGTAAAAGGATTCTTTTATCTCTTCCCAAAAAAGGCTTGAAAACTCCACAAACCCTCTGCCTCTTAAGCATTTAACATAACTGTTACTTACTTACTAGTAAGATCAGATATGACAAAATACTCTACATAGGGGAGTAAAATCTTGTAATACAAACCTTCTGTGTTTCCATAGTATATCTGCTCACTGGCCTGTGGAACAAACACACGGACAGTGAGCTGTCAAACAACCTCAGCCTGCAGGGAGGCAAATTCTGTTAAATTGACTGCGTCATGTTTGAGTTGACTTGGGATGAAGAGTGAAGACGGAGATGCTGCAGCTCACCCTCTGGATGCCCTCGTGCATGAAGGTGTCTCCTCCTGGATGAACCCCCTGCAGCTCCTCCAGACCTTTTCGGATGCGTTCTCTGAGGTGGCGTACACAAAATAACCTCATCTCATCAAATGCAAAATATTTATTCTTCAAGATACATTCATGCTTTTGCCGTTGGGGGAGTGCAGATATATAGATCTGTGATATTTGCATGTTTAATGTGTTTCTGTTTTCCCTTCACTTAAATGCATATTCGGCTAGAGCATGGCCTAATCATTGTACATTTATGTTATATTTATTGTTGTCAAAATATAATAAAGTGAAACAAGTTACTCCATTACTCTCGCCCCAACTGCATGTAGTGATACAGATGGATGACTTTAAGTAGGACAGTAGTACAGTATTTGAGTGTATCGCCTGAGGAGAACAAATCAGATCCATCTGAAAGCCATGTGCAGGTTGTTTACAACAAAATTAAAAAGCAGAGTATCTATCTGGACTAAAATTGAGAAGAGTTACTTTCTATTTGATCCTTATCAATACCTGCTCCATGGAGGGGGGCTATACAGGAGGTTATACCTGCTCCATGGAGGGGGGGTATACAGGAGGCTATAGGTACCCACCTGTCCTCTGTTAGGCTCATCAAAATCTTCCCTTCGGTGGAGAACACGATAAATGACATCCTTAATTGTGGACTAAACCAAGTAGAAATGAACACCGTTAGATCAGTAAACATTTCTTGGAGAGATTCTCCATGCCAAAACACAGATTAGTTTACCTTATAAATTTATGAGCTAAGTGCTCAACAAAACGGTAGATTTCAGTCCAGTGGTCCATCACACTCCCAGATCTACCAAAGGGAAAAATCACATTGTTAGTTTCCTACATTTAATCTAAAAGAAAAGAGAGCTGTTTTTTAATTGAGTGCTTAAATTACAACAGCAGTGCTTCCAAAGAAGCAAATCAGTAAATTTTGAAGCTTTAAGCCGCCTTCCCCTGAGGGATTACACTGTTATAGCTCTGCTCAAGTTACTGTTAACATCCTTATAATGCACCCGCAATTAATTAAGTCTGTTATTCCGATCTAAGAAATGACCAATCATTAGAGTTCCATGCTGTGATCATAACTAGTTCAGTGTTGCTGTTAATCAATTTTACTCTCTTTATCCCCTCATAGTGCTGCTTTCCAAGTTGAGCTGTTGGTATTTATTTTTTTCCTTAGTGTTTTTATTGGGTCGTAAAACAACTGCCATAAAGTTCTCCATATCCTGTGCAGTTACAAAACACACACAACAGCATCGCAGGGCGGAAAGAAGCCATTCATCATTCTGATAATTAATATCTATCCATTACTTTCCGTGTATATGACCACCAAATGACACTGAATTGAAATAGCTTTTATCAAATAAAAAAACAACAAATGTGCATGCTTGTATCTCTGAATCACAGTTGACGTCCTCATTTAAACTTTGTTTTTATAACCTCCGATTCTCCCCTTCTCCTTCTCACCAAACACCTATTTTTCCATTGTTACCATGACATAAAGTAGGTTCCAGCGCGAAAAAGCCAAGACAACAGGCTGAAACATTAAAACATCTGGAGCCAATGAAGAATAGGCTGTGGAGACACCGAGAGATGATGAGACTAATACTGGGGCAGGAGGGTGGGGGCAGCTGGAGGCCATAGTTGCTGCAACTTCAGTGCATCCGGGAGAAAATACAATGCAAAAAAACAATAAAAGGAGGCAGTAATATGATGCACGTAGATGTGCATCGACTTTGACACATGCATGAGTCCCAAACGGAAAATACAAAATTTACTCAGACAACTGGACAATGCACCAGCCGTGTCTGGAGCTGCAGGGCGCGCATACGGGCACGCACTCAAGTCCCATGTCCCACCTTCCACATTCTCACATCAATGTGACCAATATTTCTTGTTGGCCGACTTGTTTTGCCAGGAAGAAATGTAATTAGTAAATCAAAATGTATGAAATGAAGGGTCTTCTACTGTAACTTTGAATACAGAGAAGTTACATTTTCACCAAGCTTGATGTTTTTGCCTCAGAAGTCCATGAGGGAACTTTGTTTTCCTGTTAAGATATATTACGAGTGGGCCAATGAAAAGTTTGCAGTTGAATATTTCTAATGGATTACAGATTTGCCAAAAACATTTTGATTTGAACCAGATAGTATAAAGTCCACTTACTAATACATGCAGTGACTTGGCAGTTAATTAGGTACACCGGCACAATGTAATGAGACACAATACAGGCGCTGAATCAAAGTTCTGCCTTTATAAAGTTAATAATGCTCAGTGTTTTTTATTGTAGTTGTAGACTGCGTCATCCTAATAGGTGTTCCTAATATTTTGCTTTTATGTATGTAAACAAGGTACACGCTCACTGTAGTGTCAATCACAGTTGAGTTCTCTTATCATTCTAAAGAGAGAATTCTTAATACTATTGCATTGAATCTCATTAAATTGTGCTAATCAACTGATCTGTGACTTAGCAACATGTACAAACTTATTGCCCATCAATTTAAGATTAAATGTCCCCCACGTGGCCTCTGTTATGTTGATGAGAACAAACACAAGTGGTCGTTAATGGTTAACATATGCGGACATTTAGTGCGCCAGGCTGAAATGCACTTTAAAGCCTATGACACCATAGCAACATCAGCCCATCAACAGGGACCATACTGATAAGAAAAACATTTCTGCTGACTGTATTATAGATTTATAATGCCATTGAATACATCAATGTCTCCTTAATATGCCTCAAATTCAACAGCTCTACATACTGTATGCTTGAATTTGTCAGTCATATAAACTACAAGAAGGAATTCATGCAACCAAACTGAGTGTCACGATTCTCTCCTCATTGTTGTACAACAGAGTTCAACTCACTTGTCCAAGACAAAGTAAAGGTCAAAGCCTCCATAGCACGAGGACGACCCTGCCAGCCTTCGGTCCTGGCTGGATCCAGCATGAGCAAGAGGAACAAGTACCAGGGTGGCAGCAAACAAAGCTGGAAGCCAGGATCTTCTACTCCAGCATGAAGGCATTATCCCATGTGAAAATTCCACACAGGTAAGGTGAAGGGTAAGTGCACCTTTTAAAAAGTGTCAATAAAGATGGAGCCAAGACGATTCTTTTTGTAGATCCCTCTGTCACTCCTTCACAGTCATGTGCGACATCCAAAATAAACAATAATCCAAAGAAGAAGTGTACCTCAAGGGGTGACTAGAAGAGAGAGACGCGAGCGAGTGTTGTGAGTTTGAGTGGACTCTCTCATTAGTGGGTCCAACAAAGATGATGCAAAAGGCCTTCTCAAATCACAACCTCCCACTTGAGTTCTTTGTTCACCACATGACCTTGCAAACCAGGGATCCTCTGACTTTGTAACTCTCACTTTTTGCAATTTTTTTTTCTCCCTCACTGCCTCAAGGTGATGAATGCAGGACAACGGGAACGCAACCACCAATTAGTATATTCTGCCCCCTAGAGGTGATAAATGACGTGAAACCAGACTGACACAGGTCTGTAATTTTACTCATTGTATGTTCCATTATGTTATATGACGAATAACAGGAGCAAGCCTTCACTTTTCACTTTAATACTTCCTTGCATGACTATTTCTCAACTGATTTCAAAACCAATGTTGTGCTATTTTACATTCCTCAAACCAAGCACTTGTTTTTCCTAAAATACAACAGATACCCCAAAGATAAAAAAAATAAAATAAAAAATTGGACACCATGCCAATCAGTAACTAGAGAAATCTAATTACATATTAATTGTCTTCAAAGTGACTTCTGGAGGATTTGACCGGCTCGTGCATTTGGTACCTGGGCCTTCAGTATGGATTTGACCAACGTAATCCACCTTTTATGTCCCCACTATCACATCACAACTAGAAAAAAAAAATCAACACTATACAAAAACACAATACAGTGTAGAGCACACAGCTCTACCACATACATCTTCTGGAGTTGTTCAGCATTAATATCCATCTAATAACATGACAAAAAATAAAAATAACTCATATCAATCATGCTCACCACAGATGCTGATTTTTTTAATCTATTAACACATTCACTGCCATTGACGGCTTTAGAAGTCAACTATCCATGTTAACTGGGAAGGCTGGCAGAAGTTTTCCTCAGACCATCCAATCAAAGGACGGGAAAATGATTCAGACCATCCAATCAAAGGACGGGAAAATGATTATGTCATCAAGGGCCAGCACTCTGGCACTGTGAGGACAAATATGAAATCTGATTGATTAAAGAAACAGCTCCATTGCTAATTTAAATTACATTGTCTACTAATTCTGAAGGCAGATTAGATTGACATGGTAACGCACGTAGAGGCTGAAATGTGATTGGACAAAACCCCCAAAAAAGAAAAATAGTACATCCGCATGGTACGGGAAGCAGTGCATCAGAGAAAAAAACCCTATGAAATGAAAACAGTAGAATGTTGGTAATACATGAATACAATTTATGGAACAAATATTGGAATTTAGGTTGTAATGTAGGTCAAAGTTTCTCTGAGAGTGTTCGGCCAGCAGAGAAGGCCTTGGATGGCCCGCCACTGGTGGTGAATTTAGTGGTGTTATTATGAATGGCGTTGGTGCTTAAAAATGTTCCCATTTGATGAACGGCGAGAGAAAGATGTTTTCTTATGTCAGACGTCACTTTTCATCAAACGTCAGTGGGTTCTCAGTGCACGCAACAGGGGGCGACAGTTTGTCCGCCTTCGTCGCTACAGGCCGTCGACAGAGGAAGAGCCTCAGTGAGCGACTGAGTGCAGTTGATGTTAGCTTAGTTTACAAGACGTATAAAAAAAAAAAAAAAAAAAAAAAAAGTCACAGTCGCCATCGACGAACCGAGAGCGAGGAGGTTGAATCGAGGCACTCCCACGACCGCTTCGCCAAGATGAGCTTTCTATTGTAAGTAAACTTGGCATTTCAGTTTGCTTGTCGTCGGCGCTTTGCGGTTAACGTTAGCTCAAGTTCCACCAGGGGAAGTAACTGTGAAGCAAACCACCCTCGCTTAAAGCGCCTCACTTCCCATTGCGATGACGACTTCAAGTACTTTGTAGTAGCAGCTTGCTATCATTCATCGGAATGTTAGACGTGACCATGCAGTCGACTGTCATTTAATGATCATTTAGATGCTAGCTACACCGTTAACGCTAGCTTCAAGTTGGATAGCTGCCCTCGTCTGACGTATAAACTCTTTACACCATTTATGTCGTTGTCCTCTTCTGTTAGTTGCGACCGCTGACCTCAGTTTCTTCCGAAGCCTTTGCTCGTTGGCCGTGGTTATGACACTCGCATCTCATGTACCGGACGCACACTATTACATTTACGTCTCCTATATGTATAAGAAAACGGGCTCTTTATTAAGTGCAATCTCACTATCATCACGATCCGAGAGCTGTATCGCGTTTTCTGCATTTCCAAAAGATTAATCATGCTCAGTTTTGATTAACACTGTCACAGAAGCCTCGATGAACATCTATCCATGTCTATTGGTGTGATTTTTAGTTCTTAGAAGTGTACTACTACACTGTATCAGTCGATTAATAAAGGCTGTTTCCAATATCATAAAGAAGAATTTGTGATACAGCTCCTTTACTGGATCTCAATAAACACAGTCATGTATCCATTGAGTATTTACACCATTATACAGGGTGTCCATTGTCTCTTTACAAGTTAACGCAGTTACATGTTTTACAAAAGCACATGAATACTCAGATCTGCGGAGATTATTATTAGTAGATAACGAAGTGGTTTTCCTCAACTTTGATCTTTCATTCTCCCCGTCGCATTAAATTCCTTGAGCCATGCACGAATTGACAGACATGGCGTCTGATTTCCTCCGTACTGAATCCTGTATCTGATTCTGTGTCAGGAAACCATCATACACATTGTGCTTGTGCCTTTTCTTTAGTAGCCGTTTCAAATAACGTACATTTCATTAACAGGGTACCTGAAATACACAAACTTAACATGATTAAAAAAGTTTTTAACTGCTGAGTTTGCAGAAGAAATCGGATTAACATTTCATCAATCTGTTAAGAAACTTTGTGGGCACTGTACTTTCCTGCAACTGTTCATTACACTAATATGAGGCATCCAAACGTTAAGTCTTCTATCACTGCATCAGACAGCTGTTCAGCTCTGCTTGTGTTTCTCTCCAGTAGCAGTCGCTCATCCAAGACGTTCAAGCCCAAGAAGAACATCCCAGAGGGCTCGCATCAGTATGAGCTGCTGAAACATGCTGAGGCCACGCTGGGCAGTGGGAACCTGAGGCAGGCGGTCATGCTGCCGGAGGGAGAAGATCTCAATGAGTGGATTGCAGTCAACAGTGAGCGCAAAATTAAAAGATTCATGAATTTAATAAAAGACATTGTTTTGGGTGATGCTGTGAATCCTCGTTTATCATGGGGGATTATCCTTCCGGACCTATCCGTGATGAGTAAAAATCTGCGATATACAGAGACTGTATTAAAAACAAACATACAACAATACTCACAAGCAAATAGTCTCTCTGCTCGGTGGGAATGATTATTTCGACATTGAGGGGTTGGAACCTTCTCTCGTCCTTCTCTTAATTACTGCATCACCTTCATTAGACGTCAGTGCTGTCCGGCATGTTGCGGGTGCACAATTCTAAATTCAGTCTTGTCTGTCGTTTACTGTAAAAACCCATATAAATGATCGCTTAAAAATGTACGATATATCGGAGGAGCGAATGATGAGCTGCGATATAGCAGGGGAGTTCACAGCCCTACTTTAGTGAAGTGAAGAAATCTTCTTATCTTGCGTATAAGGTTATTTTTATCATTGTTTCAAGATAAGGCACTAACTCTGTATTTATTTTACAGCTGTGGATTTCTTCAACCAGATCAACATGCTGTACGGCACCATTACGGAGTTTTGTACTGAGTCCAGCTGCTCAGTCATGTCTGCTGGCCCAAGGTAAGGCAATAAAGCGCAGTGAATAATAGAAATACATTTTAATAGTACAGTGGACGCCCACATATTCACGGTTCGACACCAGCGGATTCACCCTTTCACATATTTTTTTTGTCAATTCTTTTAATCTTATTTTATAAAATGCAATTATAATGACCATGAATTATGCGCCGATTTTCGCTATTCGCAGTCGAGCATGCAACCTATCACCCGCAAATATCGGTGGTCCGCTGTACTGCCTTAGACCCAAATATGGCCTGACCTGCTTCGACTGCTCTGTCACTGATATGTGGCAGTGCGGAAACTTAGGTAGGGAACAATCAGTTCCACTCCAACTGCACTGCATTATTGAGAAGGAACAATAATTTTTTTTTAAAAATTAATAAAATGAGACAAAAACTATTAATAGCACAGAATTAACAATGGACCAATCAGTGTGCCATGCATACACAACCATTTGGACAGATAAAGGGCTCCTCTCAACTAATCAAACTGTATTTGATTTAATAACATTTAATGAAATTTTTTTTTTTTTTTTTCCAATAAACAGGTTATGAATTACTTAGGCTGAAAATGGAACAACTCCTGTGGTGTTTAGGGGTACTCATGATAGTCATGTTTAATTGGCATTAGGAATATGAAGGGATTTGATTTTGCAAGCGATGCACTGAAATGCCCAAATGTTGTCCTGACATTTGAAATGATAAAACGGTTTAAATGGCCAATTCAGTAATGGCATGAAAGTTGCTTGAGTTAACTCCCTTCAGATGCTTGCTTTTCTTTGCTCAAATCTAGATCTGGCACTTCCTCAATCCTCTCTTGCCGTGACGGTCAGCGTTTAATCAGGAGGAAGGAACCCAGGCTCACTTCCTGCTCACCGAGCAGCTATCTTAAATATACACGTACAGGAGAGATAGTGCTGCATTTCCCACTTCTGCTCCTATTTTTAATCTTATCGCCTGCCAAACAAAGTTTACATGAACTAAGTTGATACATGGAGCTTTTAAGCCCTTATGATCCTCTGCTACATCTCAGTCAAATCACTATTACATAGTTGAATATGAACTCTCTTTGCAGATATGAGTACCACTGGGCCGATGGCACCAATATTAAAAAGCCTATCAAATGCTCCGCGCCCAAGTACATAGATTACCTGATGACTTGGGTTCAAGACCAGCTGGATGATGAGACTCTCTTTCCCTCCAAGATTGGTAAACTTTGATTTAAACCAGGATTATGTGTCATTATCAGATCAGAGAACATATTTTTTGTGGTGATACTGCTTGATGAGGTTTCTTAGGCCTTCGTTCGTCTCTGTACTTGGGAACAATACTGTGTTTATAAAACAGTCAGAAACTAAACACATTTTCTTGCAGGATATTAATATAACAAAGGTAAGTCTGTTCTGTATTTAGATGGAAGTATGTAGCAATTGACTTGTGCAGCCCGAGGACAGAGCTTCAGCTTCTTAGTGCAAATGACCAATCTTGTGACTTTAATTTTCTGGAAAAACTTTCATGAGGTAATGTGTTAAAGCACTACAAGGCTCATTAGTTCTGTGAAGTTGGCGCCATCCTCTGAAAGTCTAATGAAAACCGGTCAAACTGCATGGAAAAGAGAGAACAAAAACTGCAGCAACGAAAAAAATTACAGACTGCGTTGTGGTCAACAGATTTAATTGCGTTTTATACAAAGTCAAGTTGTTGACTGAATCTTTTGCACCATAGGGGTTCCTTTTCCCAAGAACTTCATGTCTGTGGCCAAAACCATCCTGAAGCGCCTGTTCAGGGTTTATGCACACATCTACCATCAGCATTTTGACTCTGTGATGCAGCTGCAGGAGGAGGCTCACCTCAACACCTCCTTCAAGCACTTCATTTTCTTTGTCCAGGTGAGTTCCGGCAGCACGTTCATCCACGTGGCTCAACAATCATGTTGTATGTGTGTGTGTGGGGGGGGGGCTGCCAAAATTGGAAGCAGCTGCTCTGGAGAAAAAAACATACAGCCAAGAAGAAGCATGTCACAATGGATAGAAGTTTTTAGAATGGAGTGGATATGATTTTAATATGTATGCTGAGCAAAACCACATTTCAAACAGGGTTATTTATCTCTGTTGCGTGCAGGAATTCAACCTTATTGACCGCCGAGAGCTCGCGCCCCTGCAGGATTTGATCGAGAAGCTTGGTTCCAAGGACAGATAGACATTACGTCACACACCTCTCATTTCTTCGCTTTTGAACACTTAGTTTTTCACCAATTCCCTCTCTCCTCGGCTTCTGCTACCTCTGCGACTTCAGGTCTCAACTCTGTTTGTGCCTTCTTCTTGTCATTCCTCTCAACTGAGCATTTGAATTGTATTTCTAATCCATCTGCTGTCTTTAAATACTGTCTGAGCCTTTTCCCTATTCATTTTTGTCCTTTTTGGATATGAATTTGCATCGTGTACTAAATGTAATATTTGCAGGACTGGTTAATAAGAAAAAAAAATGTTTGTTTGTTTTTAATTCGGATCAAGTAAATTCAGAAGTGAAAGTGAGCCGTTTCCTCTTTTAAAATCAGGTTAATGTTGTTTTTATGCATTCATTATTGTTTTTTTTACTGAAAAAAAAAAATATTTTTTACATGTACATCAGTTACTGCTACATAGGTGAAACATTTTTAGTAATTATTGGTGGACCAAACCAGGCTACAGATTTTCAGTCCAACATGAAGACGGTTGCTGCGCTTGGCGCCGTCGAAGGCAATACAATGCATTGACGGGTGATTGTGAGAAGCCTTTTTCACATATATGACTGCATTTCTTGTCCGTATTCCAGGTGTTTTTCATTAATATAGTAAGTCAAATACAAGATAGTGTATAGGGTTTCCAGTAAACATCTGTATAGTGAAAATACAATTGATAGAAACATTGTGAATGCAAATTTTTAGTTATTAGATATTTTTTGTTAGGTTATTTCTATGGTGCCGATCATTTGTGGAAATGTGGATGGCTGTGTATTTCCTCAGTGTTGGTACTTATTTCCCTGGGGGTAAACAGCTATTACCTCCTTGCACCAAGAGGGCAAATTTATTGTAAATATCGTGGCGGTGGTCCTGTCTTGAACTCAGGCTACAGCAGCAGGGCTGTGTGTACTGCCATCTTTTTACGAACCAATAGCAGCTGGTATTCTAGTGGATATGTTTGGATTTGGCAAAAGTCACTGCAAATGGAACTTAATTCCTGAGATAGACATTTTAGAATATCAGGAACCAGCATCTGCCATCTGCTGCAGTAACTATTCATAATGTTTTAGTAATTACAACATTCCTCCTTTATTTGATTTACATGCTCATAATGCCCCTTTATTTGAATATTACTCCACCCATGTCAAATTTAGTCCCATAATCATTCTTTCTCACGATGTACTTGATTTGTCATAGCCACATTTCATATTTTTATACATGTGGAATTACAGAGCGTACAAGGGCTTGCAAATTAATTGAGGGTTTTATCGAGTCCTTGGGTGGTCATTTTGACTGATGGGGCATGCACAAATGTACAGTATCTACTGTGTCCAAACCTTTGCTGTAAATAAGATCAGCATTTTTATCTGATTGAAAGCTGTCCCTTTTACATAATGGAAAGGTCTTGATGTGACTGTATTGGCAGATTTGAAGCTCAATTTAAAAAAAATAAAATAAAAGGTCAATGCTGTGTGTTCATTTTGTGAATTTATTTGATCACTGCAGACACCCTTATATTAGTCACCTCCAATACACATCCGTGAACATTTACATGATTGTTGACGGTGTGCAATATTACAATAAAAGATGTACTTATTGGCAACACCATTGCTTCAAGTCCTGTCCCCAAGAAACCATGGATTACAGGATTTGACTACAGACCTGTCGCACTGACGTCTGTTGTCATGAAGTCTTTTGAGCGCCTGGTCCTGCCCCCCCTCAAGTAATCACACCCTCTCCTCTCCTGGATCAGCTGCAGTTCGCCCACAGACCCAACAGGTCTATAGGCGCAGTCAATCCCGGCCCCCCATTCCATTCTTCAGCATCTCGACTACCCAAGAACCTAGGCCAGGATCCTGTTCGTGGAATTCAGCTCTGCCTTCATCTCCATCCTCAGCTCTACTCCAGGACAAGATCTCCCAACATTCCGGACTCCTCTGCAGGTGGATCACAGACTTCCAGATGGACCGGAGACAGCATCTGCGGCTGGGAAGACTGTCTCGGACACTCAGACGACCGGATCCCCTCAGAGTTGTGTACTTTGCCCCTGGCTCTTCTCCCTGTACACCTCTGTCCAACTGATCAAGTTTGCGGACGATACTACATTTATCGGGCTTATCTCGGAGGCTGAAGAGTCAACCTACAGGAGGGAGCTGGACCGGCTGGAGTCCTGGCGCAACTGCAACAACCCAAAAAGAACCCAGAAAACAAAGGACACGATCGTGGACTTCAAGAAAGTCACAGCCCCACAGTTCACCCTCATGCTCAAAGACTACCCCATCTCCATCGTGGACTCCTTCCTCTTCCTGGGCACCCCCATCACTTGGGAGCTCAACTGAACAAAAAGCCCAGCAGAGGATGTTCGTCCTGCAGCAGCTGAGGAAATTCAATCTATAACCAAGATGTTGGTGCGGTTTAAGGCCATCATCGATGTGCCTCTCCCCTCAGGCAGGAGGTTACGGTCCGTTCAGAGCAGAATCAAACTCATGAACACTTAATAAGCGGGTATCACCCATTATCACTTCACAGCTACACCTAATGTTTATTGCACAGTTTATGCTTACTGCACATTATCTGCCTTCTTAGTCTAGAGTATATTTGAAATTTCATTTTTAATGTTACTATCTTTTACATGTTGCACCATCGGACCAAGAAAAATGTCTAGTTTTGAATGTACTGTATGAACTGACAATGGCAATAAACCGATTACGAATCTGATTCTTTAGGTTGTTGCACACACCAACGGTAAGGGATGCTGTCGAGCTGAAGGAGTCCAATCGAGCCTTTTTGGCCAGTGAGACTGCGGAGGCAGCTCATGGGTACCGGCTGGCCAAGCGGAATGCAGAATTTGGTGGTCGCTGAGGCAAAAACTCTGCCGTTGGAGGCGTTTGATGAGGCCATGGCCATCAATTCCATCGACACAGCTTCCTATGAGGAGGTAGGATCTGGGGACACTGAGGCAGTTGTCCCATCTCTGGGGTTGATGTTACCGAGGTGGTTAAAAAGCTGCTTGGTGGCAGAGCCCAGGGGTGGATGAGATCCTCCCGGAGTACCTAAAATGGGGGTGTCTTGCCTGACACGCCTCTCCAACATCGCATATGGACATCGGGGACAGCCATGGTCCTCAGTCAGAAAAGGCTGGCGTGCCCTCTGCGAGTCGACGAAGAGATCCTGCCCCAAGTGGAGGAGTTAAAGTATGTTGCGGTCTTGTTCACGAGTGAGGGAAGAATGGCGCAGGAGATCGACAGGTGGATCGGTACAGTGTCTGGAGTGATGTGGAAGGCAAGGTCTCACGTTACCGGTCAATTTACGTTCCTACCCTCACCTATGGTCACGAGTTGTGGGTTGTGACCGAAAGAACAAGTTCAATGAAATTGGGATGTTGTGTTAAACATCAATAAAAACAGAATACAATGACTTGCAAATCATGTTCAACCTATATTGAATTGAAGACACTACAAAGACAAGATATTTGATGTTCAAACTGATGAACTTTATTGTTTTTAGCAAATAATCATTAACTTGTAATTTATGGCTGCAACACGTTCCAAAAAAGTTGGGACAGGTGGCAACAAAGACTGAGAAAGTTGAGGACTGCTCATCAAACACCTGTTTGGAACATCCCACCGGTGAATGGGCTAATTGGGAACAGGTGGGTCCCATGATTGGGTAGAAAAGGAGCTTCCCTGAACTGCGCAGTCATTCACAAGCAAAGATGGGGCGAGGTTCACCTCTTTGTGAACAAGTGTGTGAGAAAATAGTCCAACAGTTTAAGGACAATGTTCCTCAACGTACAATTGCAAGGAATTTAGGGATTTCATCATCTACGGTCCATAATATCATCATAAGGTTCCGAGAATCTGGAGAAATCACTGCATGGAAGCGGCAAGGCCGAAAACCAACCTTGAATGCCCGTGACCTTCGATCCCTCAGGCGGCACTGCATCAAAAACCGACATCAATGTGTAAAGGATATCACCGTATGGGCTCAGGAACACTTCAGAGAACCAATGTCAGTAAATACAGTTCGGCGCTACATCCATAAGTGGAACTTGAAACTCTACTATGCAAAGCAAAAGCCATTTATTAACAACATCTAGAAACGCCGCCGGCTTCTCTGGGCCCGAGCTCATCTAAGATGGACTGACGCAAAATTGTTCTGTGGTCCGACGGGTGCACATTTCAAATTGTTTTGGGAAATTGTGGACGTCATGTCTTCCGGGCTACAAAGGAAAAGAACCATCCGGACTGTTATGGACGCAAAGTTCAAAAGCCAGTCTGTGACGGTATGGGGCTGTGTTAGTGCCAATGGCATGGGTCACTTACACATCTGTGAAGGCACCATTAATGCTGAAAGGTACATACAGGTTATGGAGAAACATATGCTGCCATCCAAGCGACATCTTTTTCACGGACGCCCTTGCTTATTTCAGCAAGACAATGCCAAACCAGATTCTGCATGTGTTACAACAGCGTGGCTTCGTAGTAAAAGAATGCGGGCACTAGACTGGCCTACCTGCAGTCCAGACCTGTCTCCCATTGAAAATGTGTGGCGCATTATGAAGCGTAAAATACGACAACGGAGACCCCGGACTGTTGAACAGCTGAAGCTGTACATCAAGCAAGAATGGGAAAGAATTCCACCTGCAAAGCTTCAACAATTAGTGTCTTCTGTTTCCAGACGTTTATTGAATGTTGTAAAAAGAAAAGGTGATGTAACACAGTGGTAAACATGACCCTGTCCCAGCTTTTTTGGAACGTGTTGCAACCATAAAATTTGAAGTTAATGATTACTTGCTAAAAACAATCAAGTTTATCAGTTTGAACATTAAATATATTATCTTTGTAGTGTATTCAATTAAATATAGGTCGAACATGATTTGCAAATCATTGTATTTTGTTTTGGTTTATGTTTAACACAACGTTCCAACTTCATTGGAATTGGGGTTGTATTTTAATGCCCGGGTATGTGGTCATTGGTCAGTCGCTTTATGACCATGAGCGATAACAGAATGCACATTCATACAATCGCTGCTATCTGCTACAACTCAGATCTGGTCGCTCTACATGCTGACTGACTGACTTGAGCTGAAATGTCCCTTTGCGCTTTCATTTTTTTTTGCTGACGTCACAACCGCAAATCAACAGCCGCCCCACCCCCACTCCTTAACTGTCCACAGTCAGAGTTATAAATACAGGATTATAATCCTGCCAATATAAAATTATTTTAACAAGTTAGAGTTGAATAAGTGTCCAGCTGTGTCGTTTTGATTATAGAATAAAAACCGCTCCAGTTGGATTCGGCATTATAATCATTCTATCATACGTGGACCGCCTGAGAGGCAAGACACTGGGCACACTCATCCCGCCTGTCGACATAGCAAAGAAGAAACGGAGTGATACGTGATGCAGTTCTAGCTCGTAGCCTGCGTCTGCCAATTCCCCATTTGTTCTATATTATTATTTCGAAGGCAGTTGTCCGTCATGACTGTTCTTACTAGGTTCGGCCACGTCGCTTGTTTGACCTGTTCCGGTTGACAGAAATGTAACGATGCGGTAGCCTGTCGGGTACGATAGCCAGGCTAGTTCGCGGCTAGCATCAAGTTAGTTAGCAATAGCTCAGGCCAAGCTAGGCTAAGGGAAGCACGGTTGCCAAGCTACATTCTCGGGCTGCAGGCGTCCCTTCGATGGCCTTTTATATTTTATGTGTGGTTAAAACACTCCCGTCGGCTTAAGGCGAAGATGCTTGTTGTTCCTCGTTACTGAAGACGATCTCTGTCTGCTACCGTTAGCTAGCCGGGTAAGCAAAAGTGAAAGAACCACTGTCATTTTCTTATGTAAATACATGACTGTCCATTTTTTTCAGCTCTGTTTACAAAATGTACAAGTAACTATGATTTCCAAGCTATCAGTTCAATTATTGACGGTTTGTTTTGATTATTTTTTTTACTAGGATAGATGAGATTTAATTCATCTCAAAGTCCCTCTGTTTTGTCACTAGTTAATAAATTTGTATTAAAATACAGGCCATGGCAGATGAAAATACTCAGTTTTGTGGCAACTGGTAAGTACAAGTCGCACCAATCAAGGATTTACATTTGATGGTGATTGTTTCATTGTTAATTGTATTATTATTTATTTTTATTTTTTTGGTAGCAAACACTCCATTCCAGAGGCAAATTTCACTACCCATGAGATCCACTGTAGAAGAAACATTGCACTTTGTGATGTGTGCCAGGAGCCGGTGCCACGCTCAGATCTGCAGGAGCACAAGCAACAGGAACATATCCAGGTAATACATTTTAAGAATCTCGGGTGAATAGAAAATATTGTATATTTAAGCTAGTTTTTCTCAAGCGAAAACACAATAGAACAAATCTATTCTGAATAATCATCCATTCTTAATCATGGGTGTCCCCTTTCCGATACAGATAACATGCAAGTGTGGACTCAAGATTAATAAGAATCAAATTGAAGTTCACCAGGTATGTGTTATTTTTCAGTTTTATTACACTTTGGTCCAGTGTTTGGATAGTCACAGAGTTTTTAAGATTTTGTGTTTACAGTAGACCACCGCTATTGGCGGGGAATAGGGAGCGAGCCGGACCGCAAATAGCGAAAATTAGCATATAATTGCCGCCCCAGCAGAATTCATCATCCGTTTTGCAAAGCATAATTTGGAGTTGCCTAAAAGTGTTGTCATCTATGGTCTTAAACTATCTCAAAATGGCTGACATGGCTCTTACACAGAAAGTGGATGTCAGGCTAATGAAGTGGTATCAGTGCATTTTTACGAATACGAGGACAGATTTATAGTATCGGCACCGATACCCTAACTACATAAAATGGATCCATGGAAGCCCATGGACATCACCAAATTCTGAGTTTTCCTCCTAGATGTACTTTTCTCTGTCATTACCGTAACTACCTTCACTTGCAACCATTTGCCTTTAGAAAGCCATAGCTTGTGCTGAGATCAGATTCCTGACATGACCATTGACGAATATTACGTTTATTTGCCTTCAAAAAGTATTGTTTCTTTCACAGTATGTTTAGGGTCGATATTCATTGATGCTATCAGTTTTGTAGCAAGAGGGCAAATGTGATGCGGGAGTCGGCTCCCATATACTCCACAATCCATCTTGCTGTGGTTTAAACATTGTTGTAAATCCTTTCTATTTACATACATGAAGGCATCCCTTGACTGGTCGGCAGTCGTATACAGAATAAAATACAGACAACAAACCATTCGTACTCTCAGGTTCACACCTGTGTACAAGTCTTCAATTAACCCAACATGCATGTTTTTGGAATGTGGGAGCATAAGGAGATCACAGAAACCTCCGAGCAAAGATTTATACTCAGAACCCTTGACTTAATTCAGAATTTGGTGATGTCAAAGTACTCCAGACTTCAGGCACTCAGCGATGCAAAGCATTTTCATCTAAGTATTAAAAAGAACGGTTACTTTACAGTTATGTCACTTTTGCCCCTAGAAATTTTGTTATTCTAGATAAATATCATTCCTAATGGTAAATGCCTTACTTTTGTGAAAACTGTTAAGATAAAGCTGAAAGTCTTCACTTAAATCCCATCTTGGTTTTATTTCAAACGGAATGTGGTGTATAAAGGCAAAATTATAAGAACTCTCAATCCAAATACTAGCAATCCTTACTGTATATTCATCAGTAGTGATGCATTTTCACAACTTTTCCTCCTACAGAACTCTGACTGCTCTCAGAGATTGGTGGCGTGCCAGTACTGTGAACTGGAGATTGCCTTCAGTCAATCCAAAGAGCATGAGGATTACTGTGGAGCTCGCACCGAGCCCTGTCCACAGTGCAAGTGCAATGTCATGTTGAGGGAAAAAGCCCTGCATCCAATGTTATGCGGTAGTCCCACGCTGCTGCAGGAGAGGAACAACAGCTACTCCGGTCGCAATCCGGCAGACCTGCATCCTCCCAGGGCCTGGTTTGAAGGTCACTCCATCCGAAACCCCCTAAGAACCGAAGAGCGAGGGCCTAAGGAAAACAACCTCAGTGCCGAAAAACATCAGGCTTCTCCGCCCGCTTTTGACTCCACATTTTATAACGCTTCAAGGGGACCAAAAGGCAGTGCAGACTGGAAGAATATTGCCCCGAGGAATATTACATCAAGCCGATGTGAGATGATTCCTCTTTTAAATCATGTCTGTCTTCTTTATGCTGCATCTCATTTAGCCAATATTAATTGTTTGCTTTAAAAAAATAATAATAATAATACAAAAATTCCCGTGAAATTAGAATGAATGAATATGGCCTAAAGGTGTCCAATAAAAATTGAATAACAGTGAACCCCCGTTTATTGCAGGGATACGTTCCAAACCCAACCGCATTAGGTGAAGGACTGCCATATTAACAATTACATGCATATTTTTAAATGTATACGTACCACCTCCCACACACTTTTAATACCGTCCATCCATCTATTTTCTATACTGCCTATCCTCATTTAACATTGCACATTTGAACATCAAAATGTTCAACCCAACCTCATAATTTTGTCCAACAAAAGTCCGCTAGCTTAATGTGAATGTATAATGTGCAAAACGCCATAGACCGACTAATGGAAATCACCAGAAATCTTCTGGTAATTATAAACCTTCAAACAACTGCTACTTTCCACACAAGGAGCACCAGCACATCCAAACAGAGCAAACATCACTACTCGGTACTCACAGCCATATATATTTGCGCCGTGGGAACAACAACTGGAGGTTAGTCGGGTCCGTCTCTGCCTCTTCTTGCTATTATTATGCTATATCTTTTTTATTTATTTTTTTTATTTTTATGAATACTTTATGCTATATATTTTCCAATAGACCTCGGTGCTACCCAGCATGTTGCTAAACAACATGGTACTACACTGAAGAAATGCAACTCTGAATTCGGACTTGTCTGTATAGTGTAAAAACCCATTAAACAAAACAATCGCTTATAAATACGCAATATAGCAGGGGAACACTGAAGGTATTCTTAATGGTCTGTTTGAAGAAACTTGACTTGTGCTGAGTTATAGCTCAATGTTTTTGTGGGTGTCGTCTTCCATATAATTTGTCAAGTTCAAACATTAACCAGGACCCTTGTGTCATACAGAAGCCCCACACTCCACACATTTCCTTAAAGAGCATCCACATTTACAGTGCATCCGGAAAATACACACACTACTTCACTTTTACCACATTTTGTGACGTTACGACTTTGTCCCAAAATGGAACGAATCGTTTTTCCCCCTTCTCAGTTTTTTGGGGGTTGTGGGGGGGGATTTTTTATTTCATCAATGTTGGAAAAAGGCTATAAGATTACAAAATGTAGAAAAAGTAAATTGATGTGATTTCTTTCCGTAATGCACTGTTCCAGGCTAGATGTCAAATCTGTATTCGCATCTTCTAAACAAGTTAATTCATTCATTCTCTTTTGTAATGCAAAAGTGATTTTCAAATCCAACCGGTTCTGTTTGTTTAGTTTACCTGTTGTGTTATTTCTTGTAGTATCTGAACAGAACGACTTCCTGAGTCGCAGTAGTGCCTGGCCACTTCAAGACGAGGATTCATCAGGCCTCGACTACATGTTGGCCCTCAGTTTGCAGACTGACGGAGATTCCATGGCTGGTGGTGGAGAGGCCAGTTTGTGGAGTGACATCTGGGATCACACGAAGACCTCCGACAGCTCCGTCGGCTGTCAGCTTCCCACACCCAACAACAACTACCCAAACGTCTCCTCTCGCACAAGTGCACTTTTGGACCGTGATCAAACAGGTAAAATGTACTTGAACACCATCCACTTCCTTCTCTTTAGAGCAGTAGGTGGTCTGCAGTTGACCGGAATGTCATTGATTTCTTACAGACATCATGCTTCCCTGTGAGTTTTGTGAAGAGCTGTTTCCGGAAGAGGACCTCATTTTGCATCAGGTTCGACATCATTTCAATAGTTTGACCCACAATCCTTACACAGGTTAGACAGCTTACAAATATTTAACAATGGTGCAAAAGGTGGAAGTTTCATTGAAACTAGTTTGATTCAGCAAGTTAAGTTGGCAAATTAGCATGTTAGAAAGTGTCATTACTGCATTTAGTGCTGGCTGCCATTTATATTTTTATGTTGGGTTATTTTAATTTCAACTGCTCATTTGACACACATCGCTAGAGAAATGTCGACTTTGTCTGACCCCACAAGGACTTTGATTTGTCAATTGCTTGTGTATCAATTGATATATTGTAACTTATTGCATTATCTTGTCAGACATCATGACTTTCTCTTCATCTTTATACCTTTTTTTTTTTATTGGCAGCCTTTGCCTATGTGAATGCCATCGTTTTCTACTGGGTTTGGCAGCACAGATTTCCAACTATTTATCTCTTCAAGCAGACCTACTATTTACACACCTATTTTTAATATGTGAGAAACCCTACCCATGATGATAAAAAAAAAATAATAATCGACAATCGTGTGCTTACTAATCTTGTAGTGTGTGGTACAGAGTGCGACAAATGAAAACGTTCTCATTCAGTTCAGTGCACATTGTGCTGCTTATTCTGGTGTGCGCACCTTGGCCACCTGGGGATGGTATAAGACAGACATGCGGTTATACATGGAGACAGAGGACCATCAACTCCTTTAATGCTAGCCAAGAAGTCACGTGCATGGTTGCTGCAGCGCGTTGTTGTTATTAGAGCTTGCGTTGGAGAGATACAGACTCACTAGTAGTGGTTTATGTTGGTCTTGTTAGCGTTATTATGAATCCCACTTGAGTTCTAGGCAGGAAACGCCTATCCAGTGATGCTGCAGCCCGTCATAATGCAGCGGGACGCAATATTGTTTTAGCATTAGCCTTAAACTAGCGGACTAAAGGCTAAGCGATGTGGTTGTTTGCAATACACAACATGTTGTATAGTTTGGCAGTAAACTTCAACTGAGAGTGACAAAAAAAACAGCTTGAAGTGTGTGTGTGTACTATATTTATAGTATATTATATATTACACTGTCTTCCAGACTGGCTGCAGCCCCGCGTCCGCCTTTGCGTCCTTTAGCAAGCAGCCGCTGTCCCCCCCTAAAGAGGCCAGGAACGCTACGGGAATGATGCGCGGCCTTCCTAACACGCTGGCCTCCAACATCCCCACCTTTCCGGGGTCCGTCTCGCCAGCCTCCTACAGTCCACCAGCCAGCCCACTAGAGGGCGACGTGGTGATTCCATGTGAATTCTGTGGCGTGGCGCTAGAGGAAGCTGTTGTCTTTCATCATCAGGTATGTCACTCCTCCGGTTGGTTAGACAACTCCAAAGGATTAGCTTCCCTGTCTACAATGTAGTGAAAAATGCAAGTGACCTATTTTCACATCGGCTTCGTGTCTTCTGCAGATTGTAAAAATAAACCGGAATGTGTTTATGAATAACAACAGTAGTGTAACTGTGACATTATTACAGCGTATGCTTTTTCCATGCAGGACAAATGCGACATGCGCCCTCAGACCACCTTCCCGTTTAACAATATAACAAAAGCGTCTGTCAAAAAAACTCCTGCCAAGGACGCGTTTGGACGGACTTCTCCGGATTTTCACAGCAGAATAAAGCACCAAGGTATATATGTAATACAGGGACTCGGTCAGGTGGGGAATGGAGAGAAACAATTGTTGCATGGGGGAAGGATTCAAATTGCATACCACAAAAATGCATTTCACTTCAATTATACAATATAGTGATGTAATTAATTCTGTATGAAACCATACGTTGCTATAAAAAAAAAAGGCAACATTCCAAGCCCTAGAACCAGGTTCATAGATTGATAGATACACAAGGGAAATTCACGTCACAATTGACTATTACTACATAGAAACTTAATTCATTAAACTATTCATGAATGGAAAAACAAAACCTGATGAAACAATTCCAAATTCTGCACCAATGTCTGATAGTTAACGACCATAATAATAAACATCTTATTTGACTACATTAAATAAAAAGAGTTTTGTAAAGGATACTTTGTACCAGTGTACCTAATGTGGCCGCTAAGTGGACATAATTAGGTGGCTTTTTCCTGGCTCCTGACAGATGTTTGTTGTTCGTACAGGTGACTTCTTGGACGAAGATCTAGGAATTGACGGAGACCTCCCACCAGGACAACACCAACGGGAACGGCAGAGAGGCTACATTGGACGGCCGAGTCAGCGAAAAACGTCCAACTGTGAGGTTTCAGCACAAAACAGAGCTCAACATGGCAGAGAAGCAGAAGAGCCGCTGTCTTTCTTGGACTCTGACAAGCCAGGCTCAGACTATCTAAAGGGGTACGTCCACTAGAAACATTAAATATAGTTATCTTTTTGTACTGTTAACACAATATGTGAGAAGTGATTTAATTTTTTTTGCATGTGTCAATCAGACTCCAATCAACAGAGAATAAAGAGGGGAGAGGAAACAGAAGGAATGTGTTAACAAAGGTACAGTTCCAATTTAAGATCTATGAATTCCCTTTGTTTGGAGCAAAAAACAGTTGCGTTCCCCATGTGTGCAAGATAATGAGAACCATACAACCAGCCAGTTCACATTGTAAGCATTCTGTTTAACGGGGCAATGTTTAAATGTTTAAATTCTTTTGATGGGTGCATTTTCCCTTTTAGAGTCTAGACACTTTAATTTGGCACTGATTTTTGTTTTTTTATTGACCTTTCTCTGATTCACAGCTCCCCAAGAAGCAAAATGAAGACCAGCAGGAGGAATGAGAGCTGCGACATATGTGGCAAGAAAGATGTTTATTAGCGCTCTGCTTTCTGTTTTTGTCCATTTTTAGAAATCATAAATATATCTGATAAGTGCCTGTGTCAGCAGCAACACCACTTTACATTTAACAATTAAAGGTGATTTGATTTTGTTATGAATATTATACTTTGCAATTCGTCTCAGCTGATATTAAAATGGTTGTTTTTGTTATTTGCTGTAAGCATTTTTATTTACCATCCCTAATTTTAATGCATCTTCATGTAACCTTAATACAATTCAATTTGTGTGTTTTTATACTGTTGACTATTCTTTAGTACTTTAGCTAATACTTGATGGCTTTCATCATATCCTTAGAAATGTGTCAACGCTGAGCTGACTTTTCCAGCTGTCTCCTATTCAGTCTTAATTTCCAGAATCTTCTGTCATGTTTAGCCAAAAGATTAAATAAATCAATGATTTGGTTTTGTATAATAGAAATGCAACTACAGTATATATATATATATACTCTGTTTCCATGTGCCACAAATGTCTGAACATCTGCAGCAAATCATTTGTTAATGAAGATGATTATTTCTGAGTAAAATGAATTATTCATACCAGAGAGGAGCAAATGAATGGTGAAATCTCCTGGTTTGGTGTCTGTTCATGCATGTGGATGATCATTCTTTTGTGTACTGCGACCATCCCAATGCTCTCATATCTGTGACTTTCCTTGGGTGTTTTGTAATGTCAATAAATGTTCACGGCTTCAGTTTGTATTCTTCTTTTACTGTTACACCTTCACAGCAACCAGTAGGATACCATGTTTTTTTGTTTGTTTGTTTTTTAAATCTAATTTCACTCATGGTGTGACTACAGTTAACAGTATCAACAACAAAAGCCAAACTAATGGACATCTGGTGTAGGACTCATTATTTAGCAGAGATCCAATTGTACTCAAACATTGTCTCACTTAAAAAAGTTTTTTTTTATTCTATACTTGTCAATGGGGTTTTTTGTCATTGTATAATGAAAGCTCAACATTCCAAGCCCTAGAAAACAGGTTCTTGATTGAAGCACATTTAAAACACAATTTAAAAATATTTACTCCTTCAAGGCACAATAACATGCTGGAAAACATTATTGTAATAAATAATTTGGTACTGTTTACATTCGAAGAGCGATATTACAGATGTACTTTGTTCAGTGTAAAAAAAAGTATTCACCCCCTTGGGTTTGTATTTCTCATTTTACTTCAAAGGTCTTATGTGCAGATCGATCAAATAGAGTTCATATTTACAAAACTGTTTCAATTTGAGTTTGCAATGTAACAAAATGGGCAAAAAGCCGAGTGGGTGAATACCTTTGCAAGGCACTGTACATATAGTATATAGTGGTACTGTATGTTTGATATTGTATACAGGGTGGGCCAAAAGTAGGTACAGTATCCACTTTTTTTAAATTAACCAATTTAAGCAGAAAGGGTGAGGGGAAAGAAAGATGGAAACAAGGAAAGTATGAAAGGAGGATTGAAGGACTCAAGAAAGGAAAAAGGAGGGAAGGAGAGGAAGGAAGGGCTCACTTGACTTTAAACCCAAAACAAGGCTAGAAACCCGAATTTGAAACCTGAACCCTGGCTGGAAACCCAATTTTGAAATCCTGAACCTGGCTCAAAGCCCTTAATTGAAACCCAAATCCTGCCTTGAAACCTTACTTTGAAATCATAAACCTTCCATGAAACACTTACACTTGAAACCCTACTTTGGAAGCCGAACGCTTGCTTGCTACTGCTGCAACGTAAAAGAGTTTGTCTCGGAAGCTTGTACTGAAATTGATGCAAACGGGAATTTACGAGTTGCAGTCTTCTGAAAATGTTGGAGGAATGTTGCAGTGTTAAGGAGGCCAATTTCAAACAATTACCAGAATAAACTGTATTGTAGTAAACTGAGTGTAACTGTTAGAAAAAAGTACACACTTTCTGTACATAAGTAGAAGTACAGATACAATGGAAAAAAAACAAAAACAAAGCTAGCTAGCATTGACTCAGGCTTTTACACAAACTAAACAAAGTTCCCACAGCTTTGTTGACATTGTGAACTGACCAACATTTGTACAATATTAAAATAATATGGCCAAAAGAACACAAATAAAAATAGAGTAACGGACAAAAAACAAAATTAAAATAACATTTTAATCAAATGTTGGTACTCAAGTGGTGGTGGATTATTTATTTTTTTATTTTTTTAGAGCTTATGACTTATGAAGTGATTATGCGTTCAAAACGGAATATTTAGCTTATCTGGCTTTCACTGAAACAAAAAGAACATATCCGCTCTAAAAGTAGTCTTATAATCATAGTTTAAGCAGGCAACACAGGATTTGGGACACTAATCACCTCCCATGCACTACTTTTGCGTTTTATGGAGAACCATTTGAGCAAATTTTGCACTAGTTGACGTATGTGCACTACTAGTGCTACAACAACAACAAGCACTAGATATTAACTAGTAGAATTTCATGTCTCAGCAAAGTCATGAAAAAAAACAACAACAATAGTAAGACAGTTGTTGTAGAGTAATAGTGTGCCCTAGTTTGTGATAGTCGTTATCAGGGGGGGTGGAACAAGTTTTGAAGTGGGGGGGCACAGTACTTTGGGGGCACATTTTACATTCACCCGACCAAAACGGCACATCACACACATAGGGGTAAAAAGCGTGGGGCAAGTGCCCCCAGTGCCCCCCTGGTTCCACCGCCTCTGGTCGTTCTACTAGTACACAGAAATGTCAAAAAGTAGTGGAAGGCAGTGGTGGAAAAATGGTCACTTGTGAGACATAGTTCTTCTACTAGTGCACGCTAGTGATTCTATTAGTGCGCCTGATTCGTTTTACTATAGTGGGGGGGAAAATGTCACAGTAGTGGAAGGTAGGTGTGTAAAAAAAAAAAAAAAAAAATCATTCATTCTACCACTGTGCCCTAGTTGTTGTACTAGTGCGCAGAAATGTCATAAGGTAATGGAAGGCAGTCGTAGAAAATACATCACTAGTAAGACAAAGTTGTTCTAATTGTGTACCCTAGTAGTTCTACTAGTGTGCCCTAATTATTCTACTAGTGCAGAGAAATTCCATACCATAGTGGAAGGTGGTAGCGGGGGGGGGGAAATGTCACTAGTAAGTAGTCGTTCAACTAGTCCGCCCCAGTCCTTCTACTAGTGTACCGTATTCATTCATACTCGTGCGCAGAAATGCCATACACTAGTGGATCTATTGATCTATTGCTCTGAGTTTTTATTGGGGACAAAAATTCTACTAGTATATGGGGCCATTGAATGCACTATTATGAATGTATGAAAATCAAATGATATATGAATAGCAAATAAATGCTCCAACGGCTTTTTGTATATTGTATGGTATGGCAACCCGGTTTTAGCATGCCCTACTGGCTTTTTAATTTGATTTGATTTTTTATTTTTTTTTTAATCTCCAACAAAGAGGTGCGCTTCAAATCCGCACCGTGAGCAGCAGCCGGCCCAGAGGGGGGCGGGGCTTGCACCTTCCACTCTGATTGTGCGGTTCAAAAAGCGGCCGTTTTTCCCGGTGAGCGACTGCATGTACGGCCGTTGCCTTCTTACTTTCCCTTACGACGCTGACCACCAAAATGCTCTTACCGTGAACAGCTCCACTTTTTGTTTTGGTTTTTAAAAAAATATTTTGGTCAACTTTTAAAACTGCCCTGGCGGATGAAAAGAGAATTCTACGACACTTGACCGAAGTTTGCGAGGAAGTCAAGCAGGTGGTACGGCGTCGGCGTCGGCGGCGTCGTCCTCGTCCTCGTCGGGAGTCAAGAAGTCAAGAAGTGTCGCTGAAGTGTGACCGAAGCGTGAGCTTGTCGCTTGTCACCAGAGTGTGATAACGAGACAACATGTCCAAAATGTCCCAGGAGAGTTACGCCGCCCTGGACGAGTCCTCTCTCCGAGCTTTGGTGAGTAGACTTAATTGTACCTTCTGCCATTTGGTGAGGCGACGCTGACATGGAGCAATTAAGTCAAATTAGATCATTCCCATTGGCGCACCGATGTGTGTTTTGGGCACTGGCGGCTTTTGTTTCTCAAGAGCCGCTAAACTTCTGCTGAGTGTCACTTCATTCGTATTCGTTTGCATGCAGTCAAGTATAAACTTGGTTGTTAATAGTTGATTGGAAGTGAGCCAATGGCGCAAACGTGGATTCATTGTTTGCCGGCACTCCCACTCACTCATTGGAGCCACTCACCGAGTTAAACTAAGATTCAAGAAAAGAGCCTCTTCATTGGTTTATTATTATTGCTGCCTCATTATTGGTAGTTTTTTGTGTACCCACTAGATTTGAATAGTGCCTTACTTGTACAGTTTAGATTAGATGCAACTCAAACAAGAGTGTAAGGTTTGCAAAATATTCATCCATCCTTTTTTTTTTTTTTTTCCCCCCTCTTGTATTTGTCGTGATTAAGGTTGCGGGTGAGCTGTCGATTTAGGCCGTGAGGCGGGGACCACCCTGCACTGGTCATCTGTCAATTGCAGGGCACTTAGAGTCGAGAGAATGCATGTGTTTGGATTGTGGGGGTGGGGAAGCCGGAGTACCCGTAGAAAACCCCGCACAAGAACATGCAACCTCCACGCGTGAAGGCCGTACCCCAGATTCAAACCCAAACCTCAGAACTGTGAGGCAGACATATGAACCATTAGGTTAACATGCTGCATTTGTAAAATGTGTTCACATATTGGGTCTCGAACAGATGTCGTCACGCAGATTACTCATGTCAAATTGAGGTCATTCTTCATTCATCAAGTTTGTGTATGGTTGAGTAATCACATGCTGATTAATCAGTGCAACTTTCAGTACATTAAGTTCCTTTCTGATGTATGACTCCACTTCACACTGTTTCTGCCCAGACACATTGTCACTAATCAGTATTGATGTCTCTTTCTGGGTGATAACGCGCCCTGCTTCATTTACGTTAGCCACACCTCGAATACATCCTCAAGCAGAAGAGAGTGCAACATTATTTTATTGTATTTTTTTCCTCCCTTCTTCGAACGACACCTGGAGCACGTAGATATTTGAGGCAGCCTGACTCATCTGCTGCCAACACACCTCATGTCGTTGTGCAACGTTTGCACGAAACATCTGATACCCAATCGGCTTCGCTTCATGTTCTGAAGATCGCAAACCATTTGGACATACCTGCGCTATATAATTACAGCCGTTATGCAAGCTTTATTAAAGTTCCCCCTTTTACAAAGATTATAACACTCACCTTTGATTGACACTGGCAAAGAAGTGTTCACTTAACAATTCCGTGAAAGACGTGGAAAGACGTGGAAACACAATCTGTTCCAGGATGCTCCTTGAAATATAATTTGTTAGAATTTAGAAAATTTTTGCCATAAGACCTAACGAACATATCACAATGATCCGCTCCAGGGTCAAACTGTCACCATCATAAATAATTTATTAAGTCTTAGCATATTTTTGCCAAGTAACATTTTAAAACTGTCATACACCTGTGAAAATTTAATTGCTGTAGTATATGGCTGAATGATTTTGGAAAATAATCCAATCAGGATTTTCTTTCCCCCAATATTACGATTTCCCCCCCCCCCCCCAGGTACTTTTATGCATTTTTCACTGAAAACAAGCATAAAATAAAATCACTGTACTATAATAAACAATATCTGTTTTATGATACATAAATTGTTCTTTGTTATAGGCTAGTAGCTTATACTAAGACAAAGGCACAGGAAGCTTCAATAGATTTGAAACACAGTTTATTTTATAATATCTACATAAATTACAGTTGTAAACTTACTAATACTTTCACTTGCAGTCTTGTAAGCGTTCACCACACCAGCATAATGAATTTCTGCCGAACAAGGCAGCAGTAAACATAAGTGGATATAAGTCACTCAAACCAAAGTTCTTGTGAAATTGAGTGTTGTGTCGCTGAATGTCATAATGGCTGCTCGACCTCCGAGTGTCGATTCTCCTGAAAATGTTGATGCGTTTCCAAATTGACTCTAGGGTTTTTGGAATTTGAGGCTGCGCTGTGTGTTTGTTATTGGGGTTGTTGTTTAGTGTAGTGTACAAGTTCAACTTCCCCCCCCCCCCCCCCCTTCCTGGATATGCCCTGCCACATAAAATAACCACTGACACGCTGCCAGGTATTATGTTGCAGAATTACACAACAAAATTCTATTGGTACCTTTACCGTACTAACGCTGCTAAAAATTACAACCACACCACATGGTATTAAAGTAATACCTCTCAAAACTGAGCATTAACGTTTTACAGGTGGAATTTCAGCTCGGCTGCATCTCATTCGATTGGGGTATAAAGGATGTGATGCAAGTGTACTGAAAGTACTGATGATAACCAAGTGTCAGTTTGTGGCTTTCTACTGTCAAAAGAAAGCGGTTTCTATTTTGTGAATGTGTGCATGTAGCATCACTTTTTTTTTTTCCTTTACTCACAAGCCTACTTTCACAAGAATATGCTTTTTAAAAAAAAAAAAAAAAAAAAAAAGCCTCACATTTTAATTTCTCTGCTTAGGTCTCACTAAACATGATGAGAAAACTACTTGTTTAGCTGGGACAAAGGAAGAAGATTTTAATGTTCTCTTGACCTTTCTAACTGTTATTTCTCCGAACTGTAATCATCTTGCCAAGTTGCTCATAAATCACTGGAGGGTCACTCTCTACCAGATTTCTTTTTTTCCCCCTTTCAGTGTAATCGCTGTAATTAAAGTCATGCGTGCTTTGATCAGTCAATTTATGAGTTCATATAAGAAGGCAAAGGGCAAAACTGCGGGAGTAACAAGGATGAACTTCAATTTTCTCGCCAGAGAATATAGCAGGGAGGATTTGGGTCACAGTCCCTGATGGCGCAGTGGTTCAATCTAGGATGGTCACTATCAAATCTTTTTAGAATGCAATCAATCCCACTTAGCGACTGTGTGAATGTGACTGTAAATGGTTGCCTGTCTCTATATGTCCCTTGTGATTGAATGGTGACCAGGTGTAGTCTGACTTTTCAGCCAAAGTCAGCTGGGATAGGCTCCTATTCACTGTGACCCCGAACAGGATAAGCGGTGTAGCAAATGAGTGTGGACGGAAGGTTGCACCTGGTCTGGAAATGATTCTAAATAGGGCTCGGCATTCACGATAAGAGAAATCTGAATCTTCTTGAGTCTGCATGCAGAACTTGTCTATAAAAATGGCACTTTTGTCCAGAGCGAAACAATGAAAACAGGCAGATGCTGGAATCCACGAAGTTTGTCATCATGTGACGCTGAGCTAATCGCAGACAGAGCTCATCAGTGAGCGAGGTCCTCCCTCCTGTACAGCTCCCTCAAATGTGACCACCCTCTTGGGTCAGCAAGATCCCACATTCTCACTGAACATGTTTGTGGTGACAGAAGAGTCCGCATTTTCCACTCCCGACAGCACCGTGGGACTATTATCCAGTTTGAACACGGCACACGATACGTTCACATGACATCGGCATAGTAAAAACGTACAGACGGAAGTGTGGTCCAAATAGTTTCTGTTCACGAGGACCTGCAGAAATGCTATTATGACATTTGCAGGAGTAGTAGTCGTTGGCAATGTCATAAACACTCCATGCAAGGGCACCAATAACTGTGTTGTGAAAATGAGCCCTCAGACAGTAAATAAGCATTTTTAGACGTGTTTTTTTTTTTTTTTTTTTAAATCTCAACGAAGTTTGGAGGTGTTTTAGGGTTCTCATTAAGTTCTTGGCAGAGCGGCGATTAATGAGCACACGCTCCCATCCTGCCTTGTACTTGATGAACTAAGCGGTCAGAAGGTCATATGGCGGCCTCTCTAAAGCCGCTAATCCCATCGCCACTCATCTATTCACAGCACTGGTTGCCTTTTATTTTGCGCATCTAATCCCCTCCATGGCAACCAGGCAACCAACAATTTTCTTTTTGCTCAGCGGCCACAATTATTTGAATCTACACAAAAAACCCACCAGTTGGTGTCCCAGTTTGTGCGGCAGTTGCACAGCATGTGTGTGGTCATCCGTCTGGATGGCAGAATTAGAGCTGTCGCTGCAACTAAATGACCTGCTTAAAATACCGTGTCCGCGCCTACTTGAGAGCAGTTTTAAATGTTTTCCCCCACTCTGAAAATAAAAAGCTATCCCTACGCCAATGGCTTAAAAATATTAAAATAAAATAACTGCCCTCATGGAAACACTTTTGCAGGCTGGCAAGCACATTTCAAAGCAACAGGTGGCGCTATAATGCCTAACATTTGGGCTCTTTTTAGGCCAATCAAAAGCCAGGAAAAAGTGACTCCAGAAAATGTCCGATTTGTAAATATTTTTTAACTTGAATGTCAACAAAACGAAACTTATCTCTTATCCAAAAAGTGGGTTATCTCTTCCTCATCCAAATGCTGAAAAATGTCAGTGACCTAAAATTGGGGAAAAAATGTGTTTATGTTGACAAAAGACCAAAACGGGCAGAAAAAAAAAATTATGCCTGGTCTACAAGAGTAACGGTATGTGCAGTTTTGGGGTTTGGAGAACGGAGGTTAGCAATAGTATGCATGTGCTTCTTGAAGAGTATCCATAGAGTCAAACCTGTCGGACGAGCAGGTGGTGCACTGTGTGTGGCATCTGTCAGCTGCACCGCACTCCTTCTCATTACCTTTGCAAACCTGCCTTACGACACCAAAGGAATGAAGATTGACTTTCCTCTTCGTGCTTGTTATTAATGCACTAATTTCGGCAAGAAAACAGGCCCGCCATAGGGGACATTTCTATGCATGCCGCCTTCCCAGTTGTTCTCCCACGCTGGATGTCTGGCACATTGATATGTAATTATTCCTACCAGTCGTGTGAGCGTCCATTCTCCCTGGAGATATAAAAGCATCGGTATGTTTAAGCTTTGCGCCGTGATCAGGCCTCGGTGATATATACAGGACGCTGCCGACCTTCATTTTATGGCCCTCTGGACTTTTTTGTGCTTTAAGCGGTCACACTGAGAGTGGAAGAATGAGTTTGCTTGTCCGCTTGTCTGTAGTCCTCCCCAAGAGACGTGTTGAAAAATGTCAGCCTCATCAGCAGGGAGCAATAAATCAGCCAAATTGTGATTATTATGTAATCTGTCAGCAACATGGAAACAACAATAATGCAATTTATCATTGCTTCAGTAAATTAATCTGATTACACTCCATTTTTTACCCTGCTGTGTTTTTCCACACTAAAAATGTCCTTTGTGCAATGTATATACTGTAGACATTTGGGAAAACATTCACCTTTTCTAAATAGTCTGTTTTCAGAGAGGTATGTGATGTAAACTATATATAAGCCACAGTGCTAAGAAAAATGTCGCCTTAGTGGTCGTGGTAGCAGAAATAGCCTTGGTTGTAAAAGTAGGCAGCTGATTTTGTTCTTTCTATTTGCTTGCATGACGCACATTCAAATGTGCATAAACGGTTTCATGAGTGAGTACATTTTTCTCTTCTACTTGGGAAGAAGTTATCTTCACTGTGCAGTGACAGACCAGAACAAAAAGCTTTGACATCTCTTATCCAAATATGCAGCACAGAGATAAGAAGTCATGGAGTTTATTTGATTAAACAGGAAACCTCTTTTTGTGAATACAGCTATAAATGGCCATATTTAGTTCCTTTCCTATAAGCCTCGAAATCTATATTTAGTGTTGGGGCTTTGAGTTTATTGCACTGAAACAATGCAAGTTTTTTCCCCCCCATCTATACTTTAGCAAATGTTTCCTCTCTGTCTGAGGTTGAAATAAAGTTCAGCTCGTTTTCTACCATTTAAGAGGACACTTGTTTTGTCATTTTCAAACGCTGCTCTTTAATCAGAGGTGCTCTGTTTTGACTCTAACTGAGTCATTGTTCCATAATGGAATAATGTGGCAATTTACCATGTAGCTGACTAAATAAATGTCCCAGAGATTGACTTTGGCCGTGTTGGTGTGGTAATGTGATTACATTCTTACGGTATTACAGGTTTGACAAACCACACATATCAAGTCCATAGGTTGTCGCAATGCTGTCATACAATCATTCCTTGTGTTGTGATGTGCATATCCTCAGTTGACAATGTACAGCAATTTTTTATTATTTTTTTTCGCAATGTGTTTTTGTTTTGTGTGAATGTAGCTTTGGACAGATTTTGATTAAGATGAGGTTGAATTACTGCTGGTCGTAGCAAAGGTTGAAAGTAGAGGTCATTTGATTCAATTTAGGCACTTGGTACTCGGCTTGACACGATATGGATTTTTGGGGCCGATTACCAATCAGCAAGTTTATAAAAAAAAAAAACATAACCGGTCTCCGATCACAAGATTGAGGAATGTGTCTATTTAAATTACCTGTTCATTTACTGTATATACTTGTGTATTTACAATAAATGTATCTTTGTTCATCTATGTATGCCAGTGAGGCATAGTGACAGACAGAACAAATGAGTGGTCTTCTATTAGATGGTAAATCCAGTAATTAATGTATCCACTTTTTGTGACATTTTTGTTTGTTGGTGTGCTGTGAGATTTTTCAGTTGTAAAATATGTTCCTTGGCTCCATAAAGGTTGGAAATCACTGCTCTAGTCAGATGGTGTATTCTAATTAGTCACATCAAACCAACATTACATGACAGAAATAATGGGTGCTAACTGTAATTAAATTACTTTATTGTGATTGAATTACTTCACTCACACCGAAACCTTAGAGCATGATTTGACAGAATGCGGGCATGTTTACGTACAACAGTTAGTGGTAGCACTAGCTTGCCAGGCTACATTACGTTTTTGTTGCCTGCTTGCGAGCCGTTTCATATTAAAAGTACTTGAACATACCTCAAACAAGCCTTAAACGAACATCCTCTCCTGTCCTGAGGACCGGTGACCACCAACACACGTTTTTCCCCATTTTGTCCTTATAATACAGTTGGCGCGCGCCACTCTTGTTGTCGTCGCCACGGTAACGAGTGTATCCCGTCGCATTTGAGTTGACAAGATAAAGCCCAATGATCGTAAAAAAACAGGATGCGCCGGTATCGGAATACAAGATTTCATTGCAGTAGTCTAACAGTGCAATCATGAGAGAGCAAATTTGTCTTGTAGTCTGATCCGGGCATTACGTGTTGTCTGTCCCACACTGCCGACGTATTTTTATTTTTTTTAATAACTATTGGCCCTCAGATATTTACAGTACTATGTCAAAAGACACGTGACAAGGCTAAAAATAAACTAGCTTTTGGACTCAAATATACTGTGCATGATGGCAATGCGGAGTCGGTGTTTTTTGCTGAGCCGATCAGTGAATGTCATTGATCGGATCGGCGAATTATGTCATTCGCCGATCAGCATAAAATGCTAATTATCGGCCGATACCGATCAGACCGATATAATCGATGTAAAGTCTACTTAGTACATATCCATTTGAAACAGCAACTTTACAAATACCAGTTAAGAAACAAATGTATCTCACACTTTTTTAGTTAAAAAAAAAAAAAAAAAAAGTGCTGGAGTGTACAGTCAGTGTGTCCTTCAAGGTACACAATTTATTTAAAAAAAAAAAAAAAAAAAAAGGGTCAATTATTGGGCTTTTTTTTAAGAAATAAAGTTGGTTTGTCTGGTCATTGACATAACTCACTACAAATTGAGAGGGGTCTCAAAGTGGAATTTGTTTGAAAATATGAAAATCTTCTTTATACAAATGCAAGAAAAACTAAATTAGACTGTGTGAAAAATTGGAGGTTATGCAAAACAACACTGGTAGACCACAGCAGTGTTGTTGTTACTCTGTCCAGCTGAGTCACATTACTTACTTAGGTCAAATTCTGTACTCACAGTTTCAGGTAAGACCCATGAGGACAAGCAATCAGTGTGATTACGCGTAGTGTATTTATACAAAGGAATAGCCTTAACAACGGCCCTGGCATGCATATTGTTCATTGTAGTCCCATGTGACCTGAGATTGTTTTAACACAGTTGATGGCAGTGAGCATATATTTTTTTTTTTTTGCCAAAATTTGAGAATACAGTAATTGCGTTTTTAGTTTGTCATGTAAATGTACAATAAACCTCTTGGGTGGTACAAATCATGTTTTGGACCAGGTTGGGAGAGTATTCTAAAATAAAATGAGTTCTAAACTAGAAGAAAGAGAGAGAACATGTGTTGTGGGCACAGTTAAATGTGGGTTTTGAGACGAAATCCCTGAGGATAGAGTCATTTCCTCAAATGTTGCAGAAGTCATCAAGAGGATGTTGATGTTTGGCTTTTCAGCTCACTGTTGTTAATGCTGCGAGCTTCTGGAGATATACTGTACATAGCTCATCTGTTCACTGGCGCACGTTTCACTGCTCTTGTTAAAATGGAGTTGTCATGCATCTATTGACACTCATAATTGATGCTCTTCCTTTTGAGGGACATCCACATTCAGCAGAAACCAGCACAATGCCTTCATTTTGATCAGCGGTGTCTTTGCACCATCTCCCATGTGGTGAGCACTCAGGAAAACGACATCTTATCTGGAAAGTGGAAACGTTACTCGGCCTCCTTCCCGGTCTTCGGCTTTGTATCTGAGAGAAGCAAGAATCTCAAACATGCTAGAGAGGACTCCTGCTATTGGTATGAGGTTGTAGACCCTCTGGAAGTGATATTATCCCATGTGAGTGTTACAATTAAGCCTAGATAAAAGTACAGTATGTGTGTATATATATATATATGTATATATATATATATATAAACATTCTAAGCAGACCATTTTTTATATAAAAGCCTTCTGTTTCAGTGTACAGAATAAATGAGGTCGGTGCAAAATGTAATGGACTGTCTATTTGGAACACTGAATATATTTTTCTTTTTAGGCAAACCTACTTTGGGAGTCCATTGTTTGTCCCAATGTGGTAAATTTAGTGTCGCTTGTACCTTCAGGGACTCTATTGTACGCCACTTTCATACTCTGTAATGCAACACTTGGCCTTGTATCACATGAGTTGAAATAGTTTTTCACTGCATTAATCCATTGTGTTCTATAGAATTTCATTTATGCCCTGTAGACTCGCCCCACACACACACACACCGACTCATGCATTCCGCCATGTGTCCCCTCTTTGTTTCTGCTCTGTGGACTGGAAAGGGGGACAGTGTTTTCCCAGGTCTCTGTCTGTCCTAGCATCAAGTTGTGCTGGAAAGCTTAGCTTCCCCGCACGTGCAGCTTCTGTCAAAGCGAGCACGTTGCCACATGTACATTAATCTCTCTCCTTTTCAGGTTTAATTCAGAGGTAGCCCTGTTCAGTCTTGTTTCCACACAATGCAGGCCCAGTGGGTGCTGCACTACAGTTTGGTTCAACCTTGAAACTAGTTCATTTCATTGTTAATCTTCCAGCTGTGAGGCGCCCGAAACGGCCTCCTCTATTAAACAGATTGCCTTGCAGGGATCTCGTGTATTCTGACGTTCCCATTTTTCACAGGGTGTGTGCTTGCCTTCTGTCTGCATTCATTGTTTACCAGAGTTATTTAAAAAAAAAAATAATAATAATAATAAAAATACTGGAGTTGGATTCGTCCCCAGTTTGAGAAAAAAATAATTAAAGATGATGGGGATATTTGTATTGAAGGTATATTATTAAAATTTTTGATTGAGCACATTGGAGTCTCTTTTCGGACAGCCTCCACTGTGGTAGCTGGTAAATCGCTTCAGCATTGCTACAAGGAGTTTCCTTTGTCCTTATAAGGCAAAACTCGTAGTCTTTACACCAGAGCGCTACAAGCTCTCTGATCCCATCTGCTGCCTGGATGCACTCTAACCCCACCCTGTTCTGGAAATGATTATTCCAGGGCTCAATGACTGCTTACAAACCGTACCCCCGATACTCGTCACGCACCTGAAAGCACGTGCCTGTCTGTGTGGTCTTTAATGAATCATATTTCACAAATCGGTGAGTGAAAGTGGTGCTACAAACTAACGAGAACCGCATCTGTGGACACGCTGGGAATCAAAAGGTCTAGAGTCGGCCTTAGGGGTCAGGATGCTTCCCACACGACCCTTGGTGGGCGTTTCTGGGCTCTTTCTCTCACACAGAAACAATGAGGGTTTAATCCATCAGTTGCAAGTATCTTCTCCTCCTTGTGGGCAAGCAAATTGCAATGCATAAGAGACCAAGACGACAGGGCTCCCAGGGGGTTACTTGAAAAATATACGGTCGCTCTACTGACAAAATAAAATGAATGTATTTTATTTATTTATTTATTTTGGTCAAAATTTTTGTTGACTGAGTCATATTGTAATGGGCAGAGATATGTTCCTCTATGTTACCATGTATTTTGGTTTTGATAGTCATCAACATTTTTTTTTGTCTCCTACAGATACCATTTTTGGTGGCCACACAAATACAACTAATACTTTCACCACAAAACCTTTAGTTGAACTAGTAGTAGAACTAGTAGAACTTCAGGGGCATCAAATTTTAGAACTATACATACATCCAGTATAGCATTGTACCATTTCTAGAAATGTTTTTTTGGTCTCTTTTTGCTGACATACAGTATCTTCATCACATGCCTCTTACACTAAAGTAAAACCTTATGTCTTGCTCCAGGCTACACCTTTGCACCAATTTCAGTCAAACTCTTCTTGTAGGTTTCGCATAATCCCACAAATAGACAAACAAAGCTGCAGCAGTAGAAACACAATCCCCGTTTAGCAGAGGCAGTTATGAGGGGTGTCATTTAGACCACTTGCTCTGTATTTGTACAGTAATTGAGCAGAGTGGTCTTTCTTTTTTTTTTTCAGTTCCTTCTGGCCTTGTGGCGACAGGTAGTCATTAAAACCTAGATCGTAGGCCCACATAATCGTACCTTTAGGGTATTTTGTCTACCTGAGGTACTTTAAGCATCTGATATGTTTTGACCACATTACACTTTTGGCACAGTAAGCTAAACTGACCTTGTGAAGGTTGAAAGTCAGTCCACTCTGTGGCCTGGATTGTAGATGAGTGCAAATGGTGGAGAGCAGGAGCGTTTTTCTAGCTGGATGAGATTAAAGTAAACCACGTACAGTCCCTAATTGACTGATTGATTGAGCGGCTCAGTCGGACTTTCGGAGGTGTTACACTGTGGCCGGCCAGCGTCAGAATGTTGTTTAGGCTTGTATATTGTTTGATTCCTGCCATGTCACATCCTGCCTTTGCAGACACTGTCATTAGTCTGTAATACCATCTGTCCAGTTTGTTTTATCTCTTATCATCTTGTCAGTCATACACCTCCACCGTCCTGTTGGCCAACATTCTTTCCGGTCAGGTGACTCCCACCAGGGCCGGTACGTGTGCTTGCAGCCTTTTAAGAGGAGACGGGTAACTCAGACTGTTACAAGATGAGACATAACTGGTGCTGACACCTCATCGGTTTTAGTAGCTCGCATCCTCTCTCTCTCTGTGTGTGTGTGTGTGTGTGTGTGTGTGTGTGTGTGTGTGTGTGTGAGCGACCCACCCACCCACTTGTGTTTGACTCACACGTCTTCTGGCCAGTGACGTGAAAGGCTGTTCTGTATGTGTGTAACGGCTACTCTATGAGGCAATGAATGTTTTCGATTCATTACTGAATGTGTACTGTGGAGTTTTATTGAAGAAAAAAAAATGCCTTCAGGCTTGGTCAGTGGCATAAAGGTGTTGTTTCCATGTAGTCAGAATTTTCCTCTCCTCTCTATTTCCTGTGACACATTGCACTCCCTCACCGTGTAAAGGCAGGCCACCGCATCTGGACTCTGTGCCGGCACTCATTTCTCTCTCCGTTTCTTTAACGGCTATTCTTGTTTTTGTTGGCATGTGCTCCTGTGTGAGGTGTTTTTTCTCTCGTCATGGTCACTCGTTAATTTACAGGTCAGTATTGCATCAACTTTTAATGCTGCAACCAATCCAAATGTACTCAACCCAATGTCTGCCTCCCTATTGGCTCATTTTAAACATCAACCAGACCTCAAGTGCAATTGTTTGAATTTATATTTCAAAGTCCTGATATGTTTTTATCAAGACCAATCAGCTGCACTTCAATATTTTAGCTCGTGTGTGTGTGTGTGTGTGTGGTCAACACGGAGTTTGACTGAGCAATGGACTTCGGGATTGTCGTATAATTCTGAAAAATAGCCAATTAGGAAGCGCCTTCACACGGTTGATGGACACAAATGAAGTAGCAATTGTTTGTGTAACATATCATTCACCACCAAAAAAAACAAGGCCCCAATGTATTTACCAAATTATCTAACACACAGGTGTCAAAGTCAAGGCCGACGGTCCAGAGCTGGCCCTCCATGTCATTTTGCGTGGCCCGCGAGAGCTACTGAATTGAAAGAAACGACTATATTGGTGTTGCACGCTCTTAAAAAGAGAGAAACTAAAGTAAAATTAAGTGTTTCATTTTCAATGTTATAACATCTGTCGGTATACAAAAAAAGGCAAGCAGTTTGTTTTGCATTTTGCTCCCTTACTGTACCGAATATGAACAGAATTGAGAACTTGTACCGTTACGCCCCGAGCAATGTTATTAAATGTTTGTGGTTTCACCTTTGGAACCAGCAACCTGAAGGTAACCAATAACTACAATTTGGCTCATGAAAACAAGTTTGACACCCCTGACAGTTAACCAAGTTTTCTCCATCTCTACTACTACTCTGTCTTCATTTTTGTTTTTGTTTTTATAAATCTGTGTGTGCGCACGTACTCTGTGTTCGATAAAACTTATGACAGAAACGAGTACTGTACGTGTTGATATATCCCATCTCCTCTCAGCATTTCCCTGGTGTTTAAATAAAAAGCAACCTGATCTCAGTTCCTGACTCCTGCCATCTCTTTCCTTGTGAGTCAGCAGGAATGTGAGGAATGACCTGCCCCCCTTCTCACCCACTTGTCCGCTGTCCATTTTTAGGCAAAGCCAAGCCCAGCTTCATCCTTCTTTTTTTTATCCTCCTTGTCATCGCACCTCTATCCGGATAACTGTTTCCACTCTTTTTCTTCCCTCCTGATCTGTTCTTTTCAGTTACTTCAGCACTTTGAATTTCCACAAATGACAGCGCAAGAGCGACTCTTAGCTAGTGCATATTTTCATCAAACTGCAGCGAAACCTCAAAAACCGCTCGTCATCCTTGGTGAGATCCCGCCTCCTCCGACTCCAGCATGTGTGGCGGGGCCCTGGGGAGGCAACACGTCAACGTCCACTTCGGAGTCGTCACGGCGTGTGGCTTGGCCTGACAACCGACCGCATCCAGCAAGCAAGCTGGTATGAGAGAAGCAGCCTGGTGTTTCTCCGCTGCACATTTTGGGCCCAAGCAGCGGGAAATCTTAAACGGGGGCAGCTGAGCGTGAGGAGTATCAACCCTTCTTGGATCCTTCACCTCTGCATGTGTTGACAGGCGCCCGCTGTCTGCCAAAAGAGAAGTCTGTCTCTCCTGTGTTGGCACATGGGTTCCTCACAGCCTTAAAGGCCAAGCTGCACTCAATGGTTACACCGTAATCATTAGAAAATTATTAGTAGCTATCTTAAATTAGCTTGAAGTAATTGAAGAAAAAATGGGAGGCCTGGAGCGCGAACACTCTGGAAGCCCAACAGCAGCCGTTTGTGTTCTCCTCGCCCAGGTGGCCCAATCTCCTCACATTAGAGAAGTCATTGCAGTGTGCACTTGTCAGCACCAATCTGCTCTCACTGGCCACTTCATTAGGTACGCCTGCACACTCTTATGAAAATGAATTCAAGCACTGTACCAAACGTTCTGCCTTTACAAACATGATGCTCGGCTTTGATTAGGAAAGAGTTATTGTAGTTGTGTTTTCCAGTGATACAACTCTGCTGATGTTCTAAATACAGTAGTATCTATCATGCCTGAAACTTATTGTCAAATGAGTCGTGTCTAACTCTTGAGTCTGAGGTGTTTTTCATATTTTGGTCATCTTGACGACAAAATGGGCAGAAAATATTAAGAACTCTTAGTCAAATTCAGTGTAGGTCTACACCTGTACAAACTATTTATAATAACAAACATCCTTTGAAATGTAATGAATACTGTATATCTCCAGTTGTCTTTTTGATGCAACATTTGTATTGGTTTCACATTTAGATTATGCAGGTGTATCTCATGTTGTGGTCAATGAGCATATAAACTTCACCGGCCTGTTAGCTTCTTGCATTTGAAACTATTCACCTCGTTTTCAGATACAGTAAATTCCTGATGGCCAGAAAAATCAGCTGAGTCTTATTTTCTCTTGTTCTGTTCATTTAACATGTTGACGCAACAAAACAAAAGTCACTTCCTAGAGGCCTGCGTTTACCCAAACAGTCCTGGAGGTCATATGTAGTTCGTGTAGAGTTTGGACACTAGACTATAAGCCCCTCCCTCTGTCTGTCCTTTTGCGGTGTGCGTGCAGCTGGATGGAACCGCGGATCTGGACGAGAGACGCATCATCCGTTCAGCCATCCGCGAGTTGAGGAGGCAAGAGATCGAGGACATGGAGGCCGCGCTGGCCAGCAAGAGGTTTCGCCACACACGACTCAAACAGCAGGAGGACAAGGAAAACCAGCACAGGTGAGACCACACACAAACGCGTACGACTTGAATGTTCTAATTACAAACCAGTCCTGGTGAAATGGATATACTAAGAAAGTAGCATTCCTCAACACGGCAGTAGGAAAAGTCTAGAAATGTGAAGTTGGTCAATCGTAAACGGCAACCACAGTAGACTTTCCATTTTCCATTATGGGTGCCCTTTTTACAATAAATAAGCACATTTAACAGATTGTCTACATATCAATTTACCGTTCAGCATTTAAACTGCCAGTCAGATAGAAGAGTGCAAGCTGTGTTAGTTTTATTAGTGCATTTTCTTCTTTATTGGCACATCTAGGGCCTTTCTGTAAGTATATTTTGCGGAGGCACGTGGAAGAAAATCTGTTGCTTAAATTCTTGTCGATTGATAGTTTTCCCACTTAAATCTAATTAGAAATGGTAGGAATTAAAGGTTTTTAAGTCATCCGTAAAGATAATCCTGGTGTTTGATTAAATAAATTGACTATTTATCATTTTAAGAAGATCAGCGATCTACATCTAATCGCACGTAGCTTTTCTTGCACAGATGAATGCTACGTTAATGACAGCACAAACTTGAAATCTGTCTTGTGGGGCCAAATTGCATCGTTAAGAATAAGAACCACAAAATCCACGTTTGGCAAGTTTGACATGAAAAAGATTGGAGAAACTTTCTCTCAGCCAATCTGAGTTAAAGATAAATTACTTGGGGGGGGGGGAAACAGAAAAACGATTTGACAGTTAGGATGGATCGCCAGGTGCTCTTCTTTGGTGAACAATATTTTGCAAATCAACGGTTGATTGGCTATTTGGATTCTGTTCATGTGTTGATAACAATCCCAAAATATTCTACTACAGTATATAACATGCTGGACACTATTTAATGCAAGCAGCGATCCATGCATCCATTTTCTTTTGCGCTTCGTCCTTATTCGGATGACAGGTGAGCCTGTCAATTCGGACTTTGGGTGAGAGGCAGCCTACATCCTGGATTAGTTGCAGGTCAATCCCGGTGCTAGCAACTAAAGGAAAACAATGATGATGGGTGAACTCAAATAGTGTATGAGTAATGGAAAGCAAAGCAGAAAAATGAGCCCAAAAATAAAGAGGACGAGCGTTGTCTTTTTGAAACCAGTTGTGTCCGTGATACCAAATTTCTTCTGCTTCTGTATAATTATTTCCAATTATGGAATATTTTTTGCATAGCTAAGGAAACTTTGTGTCCTCCCCCATCATCATATAAATCGGCAAAGCCATAGTTTGTATTGTGAAGTTCCGGGCCAGTGATGATGACAATGTTGTTATAGCCACCCTGTTGCTCTCTCAGGTCAGAATCCAGTGAGGCCTTGGCTGTCCTGTCACACAAACTAAAAGCAATCAGAGATGTCGACGAACTCACCAAGATGGTGAGTATCAGCGTCGGGATGGAATTTTAATTGGGGATGGGTACCTAATGTAATTCATGACAAAGAATTCTCTCCTTTGTGCTGAACTGACTTAATAGTCACGTGAAGCAACTGCGGCAAACTGGAGTCCACTACTTACTTACTGTACTACTACCGCAACCAACAAAGGCACTGTTGAGTCAGTCGTAACTAGTTTGTAGTCTGTGGGAAGCTGAGAATGAGAGTGATTTTGACACCAGCCAAATTCTTGTGTGTGCTTGTATTTATTGTAGCTTCGTGCTGCCAGCGAATACGAGGAGAGGAAGATGATCAGAGCAGCCATTCGGCAAATCAGAGACGAACAGCAACAAGGTGATTTTGATGACATCACGCTTTCCCTGATAATAGAGATGACTTGCTCGCCACGCTATTAGGTCTATAAAATGTTTTATATAGTAATAATGAATATAATATCAAGCTTTTGATTTTGACAATTACTCATGATATATCTTGGAGCAAATAAGAGTCCTATGATTGACTTGATGTATGAGGTCATTGAATGCACCGGAAGAATCTGGAATAAATCACTGAGACAACTCGAACTCTGGCGACACAGCATATGTGTGATGCCCAGTCAGATAGTGGATTCCCGCCATTCTTTCATGCTGTCTACTGTGCGCAATGCTTGTGCCATTTTATATCTCTGTGATAATTGAACGAGGCGTTATAAACATCTGCCCTCATTCTACCCCGTCTCTCTGTTTTTCTATGAGACCTGCGAGGACACAGTAAACAATTCAGTAATCTCAGTGCTCATCTCATCTTTGTTTGCGTCCTTTCTCACGTCATCAAGATGATGGTGTAAATTGACAAGGCTTCTGCCACTGTGCTAAATTGTTTCTTTTGGGGACAGTGGAGAGAGTTAAAGACCCTGGTCGCGGCCTGGAGACAGAGAGTCTGGAGACCCAGAGCATCAAGGGGACTGTGGTGAGTACAGTTCAAAGGAAAATGTGCTTTTTGTAGCAATGCAGAGAGCATTTAAATGTTCTCGTCGTATACCGATATAAATAATCGGAGTGAAGTGTCTCATGAGAGGCTGCATTTGCAAATCTGAATTGAGCATTGGCTTATTTGTGGGTGCAGTTTGTTTTGCATGGCTGTGGCGGCCATTCGGGTTTCTCTGCTGCCACAATCAAGTATGCAGCACACAAGGAGCGTGGGACTTGAGTCACAAGCACTATGTCATAAGCAATGCTAAATGCAACCCTCATGCTTTTCACACTGTGAGCAGATGTAGTTGTTATTGTACGTTTTTTTGTTTGTTTGTTTTATCACTGAGTCTTTTTATGAGGGGCCGTTGGGGACATTATTCAGGATTAGCTCTCACACTTACTGTTCAAATGCTTTAACACACAAACTACTGGAAAGCTCTCATAAGGACTACTCAAACACTCTCATACGCACGAGTCTTGCTCTCATCAACACTACTCAAATGCGTTCACGCGAGCACGTCGATCACATTCTCGCAAACATCACTGGCATTCACGAGTTTCATGTCAATCATGCTCACACGTGAATAGTGTAAATCTTTTATTAGGTAGTTCAATTCAAAAAGTGAAACTATAGAGATTAATTGCACACACTGAAGTCTTTCATATTTAAAATATGTATTATTTTGTTGATTGTAGCACATAGCAAATAAAAAAAGAATTGAAAAAATCCCCATATTGAGAAACTAAAATATAACCTCAAACGAAATAGTCAGTTCAGTCAAGAAATAACGTGATTTTTAATGTATAAATTAGGCTGGAATTTGCCCTCTGAAAAGTACTTGTTTAATCACTCTGAGTGCTGAAGAAAAACTTTCCAACTTTATTCTAATTTATTGAAATGTACCTATATTTAAAAAAAGTCGTAAAATATTTGACTCTGACTGTGTGTTATCTGGAGTGCAAATCTATGACACGAACTTCACAACGACAATTAAATTCCTTCATTCCCTTTGGACACCTCATTAGGTACACCGGCACAGGGGAGCTTAAACGCGACTATCCGGCCAGCCTGCCTGCAACAAACTGTATACGTTTCAGATTGTAACGCAGCGGTGTTGAAACTCTGTCTTGAGTCCAGGAGTAAACACACGTCCACTTCACTTTAGTCTGAAAGGCACATTTATTCGGCAGCATCCGCAACCGAATAATGGCTTCTCGCTCTTGATAGACGAGCCAGCCTAGCCCTACATCAGAATCAGAATCATCTTTATTTGCCAAGTATGTCCAAAACGCACAAGGAATTTGTCTCCGGTAGTTGGAGCCGCTCTAGTACAACAGACAGTCAATTTACAGAACACATCATACACGATACGGCTTCTGATTGGCCGAACATTACGTCATATCCTACAGCACTTACACATTAAAAGCAACCATTTTACATCAATGAGGAAAAGCGTTATTGTAACACAATAATCAACAAGTATACGACATGCATACATTAAACATATATGTATGTACTATACAGTATAATGCTATGTAACGCTACTGCTTAAGTTAGTTACTATTTACTTACTATTGTACTTTATGGCTGTTGGTCAATGCCATATTTTATTTTGAAACCACTTACTTTTCAACTCATGTAAATGCACGCTCGTATACACTCCTCAAATGTTTGCACACATACAGTTCAAACACACTCTCATGAACATGTCAAATCTATTCATACCATCCTCAAATCCATTCATAAAATATACTCACAGGGCAAATTCCAGCCTAATTTCTACATTCAATCATGTGAGCATGATTGACATGAACTCGTGAATGCCAGTGATGTGTGCGAGAATGTGATTGATGTGAACGCGTTTGAGTAGTGTTGATGCGAGCAAGATGCGTGTGTGTGAGCGCATTGGAGTAGTGTTTATGAGAGAGAGACTCGTGCGTATGAGCGCATTTGAGTCGTGTTAATGAGAGCAAGACGCGTGTGTATGAGAGTGTTTGAGTATTCCTTATGAGAGCCTTTCAGTAGTTTGTGTGTGTGTGTGTGTGTGTGTGTGAAGGCATTTGAATAGTTAAGTGTGAGAGCTAATCCTGAATAATGTCCCTAACGGCCCATCATATTTTTACGCACATCCATAGACACATGCTTCATATGGCTCCTTCCTTCCTATGCAACCCCTTTTGTTGTTGTTTTGAAGTTGCTCATTCTCTCAGCTGACCAAGCCCTCTAGTGGACAACAGTTGGTGTGTTCACAATACAGTAAAACAAAAGATTACGTGCTATGATTGTTTCAATGAGGATAATGTGACAGCCTCCCTGGGGCCAGATCTTATCTACTGCGTTCGATCAACTGGTTTGCTCCGTTTCCGCTGCAAGTCACAGTAACTCTTACTGAACGTGACAGCTGGTGTGGTCCACTCAGATTAGGAAGCCCTGACAGCAGGCTGGCATCACAGGATGCTGGAGCATTCAAGTTTGTTTGTTTTTTCTCCCCCCCTCACTTCCTGGAAGACAGCTGAGTGGTACACATTGGGGATGTCCTGAGTCACAGGAGGTTGGACGTCATGAGCGAGGTGGGGCGGCTAAAGGCGTACTGACAGACAGCCCACCAGCTGTGCTCCGCTAGCCTGAGGTCGGCACTGGAACGTGTACGTGTCCAAAAGCAACACAAGTCGCAGCAACGGGGCTCCTTCCAGTCATATCACAGCAGCGGATCTCTTTGAGCTGCATGCAATTGTACCGTAGCAGATGAACGTCTCAGATAGGCCCTCCTTGGCATCCACGCACACACCCGCTCATGCAAACACACTCGCACACAAACCATCCAAAATGCACGCCACAAACATCAAACTAACACCGACTTGTGAAACTTCAGATGGAAAATATGTGGGCCCATAGCGTAGCCAAAGACGTAAATGACTGTTTTAAATGGCACGGCTGAGTTACAGTAAAAGATTCATTTCGCTCCTGGAGAATGCACTTGGTGATACGCTATTGAAACTTAATTATAAGTTTATCGTAGCAAAGTGACAAGTGGCTGCCATCTTTATAAAAAAAAGTTAAAATAAAAAATTACATGGCATGAGCACTTCAAGCACCTCTTAAATCCTCCATAACAAATACATTCGGATAAATACTATTGATTATTAAAATGAATGAACTATTTTACTGCTCTTCTCATGAATGTTCCTTTTGTGCTATTTATGGTAGTCTGTTTTACAGGCTAAGTGACTCAGTGTGAAACGTTACAGCAATTTTGACAAGTCGACTTGGAGAGCCCCGAAGGAATTTCAGCCCTTACAAGCTGGTTGTTAATTTTAACCGAAACTTTTTTTTGGGGTTTTTTTTTTTTTTTTTTTTTTTTTTTGGGTGCTATTTCTGAAATGACCCTGAGATGCCACAAAGCTCTATCTAAATGGGAAACTAGTACAGTCATGAGTTTTTGCAGAATTTATGGTACATGCGCACTTCTGGTGCATTCAAAACCAATCTGTAAGACATTTATTTTTAAGGGTATTGTTTTAAAATGATTTTAGTTATGTTAAACTGTTTTGGGATCATAGTTTGTGGTATATTTACTGTTTAATCTATTAATTTAGGTAATAAACATTTTTAGAAAGGGTGTCAATTTTTGTTTGTTTTTATGCTGTTTGTGGCAGGCCTCTGTTTCTTTCCCCCATGTATAGCGGAGATTTACTGTATTTTAAATTGATTATCAAATTCTTATCGACGGTCCATTTTTATAAAAATTGTTTTAGGTTAAAAGGCATTTAAATAATGCTGCCTTTTTTGCTTGGAATGGACTGGAAAAATAATTTGTAAAATGTCTGGGAAGTTCAGCATTTTGTTGAGGTTTTAATTGATTAGCAACATATTAATTGTGATTACTTTTCTGTGTTTGATATGTACTCGATATGACCTGGTCAATTTGGTAGTAAAACTTTCTGCTTTTGTCAATGTTGCGCTTTTGGGGAAAAACAAGGTCAAAACAAAGGCAGAGTGTCAGAAGTTAATGTGTCAACCGGGCAACCCATTAACTTGTGTACGTGGGGATGGAATTGTGTGTGTGTGTGTGTGTGTGTGTGTGTGTGTGTGTAGGGGGGTTCAGATCACTGTGGAGAGCGAAGGGGAGGTAGAGGAAATTGAGGGAGTGGCTTTTTTGTACGATGTGATGTGTGTGTTGCCTACATGTTTGTGCACATGGCAGCGTCTGTGTGTGGAGTGAGTTAGCGGATGTCCTGACTTCAGTGGGTTGAGAGACAGACAGAGAGAGAGAGAGAGAAGGGGCGGTCGCGCTCGTTAAGAGGTAAATGTCAGTCTTCTTTTCCCCAGATGTGTCACACACCGTGTTCCACTAACTTTTTTTTCTCTCCCCCTCTTTGTGGCACAAAAAAAGCCATCTAGACCACTTTACTCGTATTAATTTTAAAAAATATATATATATTTTTTTATTATCTGACTGAAGAATGGAACAGTTCTGCCCCTCTTGTTACATTTCAGGTTTGTGAACATTTTTATCCAATTTAAATGCCAGCCTTACTCTCAGGACGTAGAGTACCTTTTTGCTGCATGCGGTCAAACGCTCTTGATGATGCTAAGCTTCCAAACGTTTTGTGACAGCAGCCCACTGAGTGGGTTTCAATGCCGTACAGCTCAGGTGTTCCTAACCAGGGGTCCATAGATGAAGAAAAAAGGTTAGCGTGAAAGTGCACCATTATATGGTAAATGTGTCTTTTAGCTGGAAATGACACAGCAAAAGAGTTTAAGATGTGTTAAATGTATTTAAAATATTTTCATTTTTTTACATTTTGACAATTTCCATGTCAAAATATTCATGCCTTTTCTCAATACAGGCATATCAAATATTGTCAATTTATTGATGATAAGCATGTCTCATTGTGTATTCTTACTGTGGTTATCATGGTCATGATCCTGGTCATGATCTTTTAGAATGCTGCAAAAGATAGAATGAAACGGCAAATATATTGCATTTAATATTTCCGACATACACTAGCTTCTGACAATAATTTTTTTTTTTATCATTTTCAGCCAGATGTCAATTCTAACAAATATAAATTCACTTTAGCTCAAATTTGGCCCAGGGTATGAATTAAATGACAACCTTAGGCAAAGCACTGGTATAGTATACTGCATTCAAGTTGTGAGCGTGTCTGAGTATTTACTGTTTTCCTTGTAGATGGGTTTTGTAGTTTTTCCCAGTTTCTCAACAAAACTCAGTTATTAACATCTTTAGTCATGAAGAGGTTAACTTCTTAACCCAAGAAGGCTCAAGGTAAAACATGTTTTGAAAAGAAACTTGACCAAAAAAAACACACACGGCACTTAAAAAAATTATTCCTTATGAGGTTCTAGAAATGAACGTCCATGTGATGAGGAGCAGAAAGTAACGGGAATGAATTTCTTTTGTGGGTTCGGTCATCCCGGGCTGTGATGCAGACATGATTGCTACTGTAGCTTTGACTTTGGAGGTGAGCCGAGTGTGTGGAGGCAGTAATGGAAAAGCCGCCCGCTTTCGTCTCCTTTCCACATGATGGCATGGAACATGGATGCAAATTCCATTGCTGAACCTCAGTTTATTAATCCATGTGTCTGAAGCGCACGATGCAGAATGTGCTGGACTTGGTTTTAGCAGGCCCCAAGCTGCACTGTTGTTGGTTAGTTTGTGTCTTTGGAGGTTCAGAAGAGTGCAGATGGCCTACGCTTTGCTGTGGCCACATGAGAGGACAGTCCCCATATTTGTGGTCATGGCTATGAGCTTTTGTAATTGCAGTCTGAACGCAAACATGCTCCTGTGGCCAAGTTGGGGTGAGTTCTTCAAAGAAGGGCATGAGGTATGTGTCACTGTTGACTCTTTCACGTCTCAGCTGTCTGGAAGCAGCTAATGGACAGCATGGCGACTCGCAGCAGTTTTGCATCGCCATCTAACCGTTTTTTTTTTTTTTAACCCCCCCCCTCTGTGAGAAACATGTTCCCGGTGGTTAAGTGGGACCTGCGAACGGATGGCCGTCACAGGTTCTGGAAGCAACAGGCAGGCGCGGAAAGGCTTTTTCTCTCTAATTGTGTTTATAACTCAAACACTATTATTTCGCCCTGCGGCTCCTGTGTAGGTCCACTTACTCAGACGGTGCTCTTTGTATGCAACTTAAGCATTATGGCTCGCCACTGTCTCTAGTTGTTAAATAGGGCAAAACCCATATTTGTGTTCTTCCAAGCTCGTGAAGCACTGCAATAACTCATTAAGGGAGCATTCCACAGTATTTAAGCTCTTTGGCGTAGTCCACTTATCTTGATCTGTGAGCACTGGCTATTGTCTTGAAAGTTGAAAAGAGATTTTTAGTGAGGTCACTTGAGATTTTTGTTCCAGAAGTGGAATGGAAAAAAATGAAACGGGAGCATCTTTTTTCTCCATTGACTTGGGCACAATATTCCAGTTCACCTCTGTCAGAAGTCTCTCACACAAATTGTCAGCTAGACTTGATGGCCCAAGCCTGAGCTAATGAACACATTGTGGCTTTTGACACTGCTAATGGTGTGGTATGATTGTTAATTACCCTAACAGAGAAACACCTTTCCTGCTGTCTGTTGACATTGTTTTCTGATGGGATTTTTTTCCTGTGCTCCATAACCTACTCAAGTCGGGGACAGTCAACACAAAAGAGTACATCTCACTTGCGTTTGGGGAAGGGGGTTGGGGGCAGTGCTTTTGTCTGCGTGTCTGGCCAATCCATCTATCCTTAGTGACTGATCACACAGCGATGAATGAAAAGCGCTTTGGAACGCGCATATGAGTCGTTTGTCTTGGCTGTTTACACACTGGTTGTGTGAGCGTTCATGCCTTGCGTCAAAGATTTGTAATGTGTTTTCAGAGGCTTTTTGAAGTAAAGGTAGGTTGTAAATCTTGACTAAGGTAGTTTTGAAATGCATAGGTTCGTGTCGGTTATGGTTTTCCTAAAGATCAGCCCAAACCTTTTGCCAGACTTCAGCCAACAAGGTTCCGAAATCTGATGATCTGATGGATGCATGCATTACACTCGACACAGACCCGTTTTTCTCGGTTTTGTTGTCTACCATGTAGTAATATAATGACTGAAAACAGTCCTTTATCTGGTTAGTCACGTTGAACTGCTAATTATTTTTCAACATAACTGTACTCGGAGGAGTGTCATTGATGCAGATGATGCTCCTGTGGCGTGTCTCAAGGTCTGGTGTAAGAGGTCTAAACTTGGTGTTTGCATCTGCTCCCTCTGTCATTCCCTCCATATTCTAAAATACGTAAGTCACTCCTTGGCGACCGCCCTACTGTTGCGACCTAGTTTTGCATTGAAGGTCACCATGCAGCGTGTTTTGTTGCCGTCTAGTGGCAGGTAATCATGAAGCAAATGGAGCAACTTAAGTCGGGCAACTGCTAATGCGGTTTTGTCATCACTGAATCCATAGGGTGGCTCTTTCTTTATTCCCCGCATGTAGTAGGGAAATAAAACTTATATGCACTTCCCCAGCTAGCAAAGCGTGTTGCACAGCATGGCTGCGTCTCCAAGCAGAGCAGTTCACCTCTGACATCAATCCTCAGCTGACCTTAGGCATTCACTTAATGGTTATACCTTCTGTGTGTTTTAAAAAAAAAATTTAAAAAAATGTATTATTATTTTACAGGGGAGAGAGCAGGACTGTGAACAAGACCACATCAAATCTCAGATCCGTGAGTTGCGTGGCCAGCAGACGAACCTAAGCAGAGAACTACAGAGACTAGGTGAGAACCGTGTCCCTATAAATAGGGCGCACCCTCACACTTGGATCTATTTTCCAAATACCACACATGTTATTGTTGCCATACAAAAGCGTGTATAGGCTGTAAACATTCAACTGAAGGTCAAATTAAGATAACTTGCGGGAAAACAGTGACTGTGTTTGTGCAATATACCTGTGGCTGCATCCGCTAAATACTCTCAAGCGCTTGTTAAAACAGCCGGCTAAAGGAGCTTTTCTTCTGAGGTGGCAGTCAAAAAGTTATTAGTTCAGATTCTTTAACACCTTTCATGTAGCTTAAACCGCGCAGAGGAGCTCGTCACCGGGTCAAATTCTTTTGCCTCCGAAGTGTGAAGAAGTTTCATGCGCCATAGAGGTTATTTAATAAAATGGCATGTATGCAAGCCTTCAGGGCAGAATGAATAGATTTTTTTTTATATGCCGCCTGATGAGTGATAGCTTATTTTTACTGTATTTACAATTGACAAATGTTTTGCCCACATCTATAGCTTGTTTAAACTTAACTTCCCCTATTAAACATTGTAATGTAGTTTTTCCCAATAATCCTTGTGATGACACAAGTGCTATTCTTGTACAATTAAAACCCACTCTAGAGCTGTAATGTAATTAATTCCGTTTGTCCTCGTCCATGAGTCCATCTCATGGATCTGGCCTTTGGCGATGGGTTGTGGGAACCATCAGAGGGGAACCTCGCAGCCACACCTCAGCTAAATAAAGTTGATACTAGAACAGAACCAATGTGTTCTTGATGTGGTACAGCAAATCTCCTAATGTGCCTGAATTTATTCCTGCCATATAATTTAAGACAGGGTGAAGCTTGTGTCAAAAAAGAAAAAAAGACCACCTTTGAAAAGCACTTTTCAACAAAGGCAGCGAACATTATGCGGTTGAGAAAGGAGTGAGTAGGCAATGGGAGCTGGTGTTTTTTTTTTTTTTTTTTTTTTTTTGAGCGGCTAGTTGTCCTTTTTTTAGAGAAAGTATGTGAAAATGAGAGCTGAGCCTGTAAAAAGTGCATTCTTTGTGATTGTTAACATTAAAAAAAAAAAAAAAAAAACATTCCCATGCTTCTCAGACAAAAAAAGCTTCTATAGAATTTGCAAGCTTTAACTATATGACCATGTGTTCAACCATACTGCATTCTGCAGCAAATGTTACTGCCAGGGCTGTGATTTAGAAAATGAAATGTTTGTATGGAGTCCGTGGGATGCATTATATCCTTGTCTGACATGACCACTTGATGTTCTGCCCGCTATGAATGCCTGAATACGGTCTTAGCATGTATAGAGCTGAAAACATTGAAAACCCTGCAAATGTCCACACACTCACGCCTTTATTTCTTATTTCTTTGCACTTTTGGCTTGTATTCTGTTACCGTCGATTAATGAACAAACTTAAAACTAGAAGACTGTTAATATCTTGACAAGAAAGTACAAATTCAGCAGGGGATTGAATAATTATTTCCTCTGCTTAATGTTCTTTATATGATGCCCCTTATTATTACACTCACTGTATTCTTTCAGTATTTACCGACATTAATGCATTAAAAAATGGTATACGTTCATTGATTCCAACTTCCTGAGTTACACTAAGTTAATTTTAAGAAAAAAATTAATCTGTGTCTTGCAAGATTAACGGACAGGGGAGCGAGATACTGGAGATGCACCTCCAGTCACTCAACAACCAAACAAAAGCAATAAAATGCCAATGGAAACATTATCTCCTCTGTGGAGGTCAACTCAGCTGCTTGATCAGACAGACTCAAGTTATTAAGTCTGTCTGATCTGGTTTCTTCGTCTCTGGAATGTGCGCAGCCGCTGATATTCGCCCATAAAACGCACTGTTGTGTCTTTAGAGGTAGAAAGGATGTGGGCGCTGCTGTGTTGTTTGGCGTGTGCTTTCCTGAGGAGAGAGGGAGCGGGGAAGGAGCTCAGACGGAGGGGAATGAAAGCTCTTGTCTCCATTTCACTCCCACTTCCTCCTTGACGTCTTGCCACCTTCAGCCGCGCCGCATGCTCCGTCTCTCCACTTCCTCCACTTTTATGCGCAACACAATCTGACAAATCTAACTCAGGAACTTAGGCTAGTCTGGAGGAAATGCGGACATCCCGTCATGTCTCCACGTGTCTCCTCTCTGATCCTGTGTGATATTTTATATCCAGGTCTCTCTTTGAGCTGCATGTTTGTGGAAGTATTTAATTTCCCCTCTTTCCAGTCACCTAATCCCTACCTGTTGCTTCTCTTCATATCCGAGGAAACACTGAATACTTACTGTAAAACTAAGGATTCACTGATGCCACTGTTTCTAAGGCCGAGTACTTGCATTTGTGTACTCGCCGATAAGTACGATACTATGCTATTAGGTCCTGCAATTGGAATGAAAATGTATTTTATTTCAACCAAATATTGTTCAAAAACAGACAAAAAAAAGATCTTGAACATGCCACAATTTTCACTCAAATATAAGTTTTTAGAGTAACAACTTTGAATCACTGACTATTTAACATCCGACTGCATGTCATGCCACACATTTCACTTAAATGTAGCCTGTAACACAAACTGTAGCAGGACAACTGAAGTGATGCATCATCACTGAGAAACTTGCTGCTTGCTGGACGGCCCGTAACGCACGTGTCGCCACCTAAGTGGAGTTCGCAGCCAGCTAAATGTTCTCGTCCTTGTTTACCTGAAAGTGTCTTCACGTGGCTGACATGGCTCCTTCCTGGAAGGCATTTCCGGCTGGTGAAATAGTACCTGTTGTAATATCGGAGCTTTTTTTTTTTCCCCCCCAGTATGTACAGTATTGGCATCCCGACTTTAATCCAGCTTTGTGCTGTTTATCTTGTGTGCTGCAGGCTCAAACTCCGGCATGGTGCTCGTTCTTGACCACCTGGTGAAAGAGGATGGCTCTGGACCTCTGCTGATTCAGCCCCAGAGAGAAGCGGTGGCCACAGAGCCTAACCTGGTCCTGACCAGCCGTCAGAGATCCGATTCTACAGTTTCAGACTGCAGCGTGGCCTCTTTACTTTCCAGATCCAATATGGATTCTGTGACTACAGAAAAGAGCCTGAGCTTGACCTACAGAGCTCGTTCAGACTCTGGAGCCTCAGACAGAAGCCGAGCGCTCCTCTCAGCGCAGCAGACAAGACTCTGGCGCCTCAGAGCACACTATCGACTCCCAATCTTGCATCAATCAAACACCGGGCTCAGATGTCCCTGATTCTTTTGTCAGGAACCCTTTATATTCTGGAGTTTTTGACAGCATTGATTTGTCAAGAAAACGCAATGACTCTGTCACGTCAGATCGCAGTGTGAGTATGTCCTCTGAAGAGCGGTGTCCAGCAGAGGAAGAGGAGGTGGATACGAGCATCTCGGCTCACAGTACCGACTCAGAAACTGAGACCAGAAGCCAAGGTGTAGACACCCTCCAGAGCCACCTTGTCGACCAGGATCTTCCGGATGGGTCTGTCTTGTCTCGCAGAACGCTTGAAACTGGCCCGGTCAATGGTGTTGCTGAAGGAAAACACGATGAGGTAAACGAGATAATGTATTGTTTATTGATAATGATTTTCAATGGATATACAAATAAATAACAGCATCAAATGCATATTAAGTCAAATCATAACACATCCATCCGTCCTTTTTCTGAGCCGCTTCTCCTCACTAGGGTCGCGGGCGTGCTGGAGCCTATCCCAGCTGTCATCGGGCAGGAGGCGGGGTACACCCTGAACTGGTTGCCAGCCAATCGCAGGGCACATAGAAACAAACAACCATTCGCACTCACAGTCATGCCTACGGGCAATTTAGAGTCTCCAATTAATGCATGTTTTTGGGATGTGGGAGGAGACCGGAGTGCCCCGAGAAAACCCACGCAGGCACGGGGAGAACATGCAAACTCCACACAGGCGGGGACTGAACCCCGCACCTCAGAACTGTGAGGCTGACGCTGTAACCAGTCGGCCACCGTGCCGCATCATAACACATCTTCTCTTAAAAAGACTTAAGATAAACTTAACATTTGAAACCCTTACAAAGAGAAATGGAAAGTATTCCTTGTACAGATAACACTAAATATCAAAAACGGATTATGAGGAGAGAAAAGGAAATGGATTTTATTGAGATTAAAACCCAAATCCTCACCCTATCTAAAAGAAATGAAATGCTGAGATCTGGGGGGAAGCTAACGTTCGAGGAGTAGTTTCTTGTCTAAGTACAGTTTACTTGGAATTTCCCAGGCTAAATAAGCGTTGTTAAAAAAAGATTTGCTGTTAATGTCAAAACCATACCGCCAGAGGGGGCTGTTTAGTCCGAAAGCATGAATGTTTGAGCTCTCCCTTTCTGTCCCCTGACACCCACTCGACACTTATGTGACACCCAGTTTACATTGGCATCCATAAACACGCTGAGCTGACATGCAATTCTGTGCCGTTTATCTTTTGTTGCTCGGCTACACAAACAAACACATCTGCACCTGAGTATCTCTGCTTCCTGTCAGCAGTGTGTGAGCCTCACCTGTCGTCAGAGAGGAGAAAGTGGTGTTCTGTCTTTCTTCACCCAAAAGAGCACAGAGCACGCAAATTCAATGTTGCAGGATCATCTGTGTTAACTGTTAGTTCTCATCTTGGGCTTCCATGACTGCATGGTGTGTCTTCTTTAAATGTGTTTACCCAAGGCTAGCCTCAACTTCTTTTACTGTCTATCTCAATATAGGCTTATGCTCAGTCGCCTGAATGTAATGTAAACACTCTGGGGCCCCGCAGCCAGAAAAAGAACAGGGGCTTTCCTGAAACACAAATGTTACATAATAAAAACAGCAGCAGTCAATTGTGTACTGTATGTTAGATTATGTATAGCTGTCACAACACCCATCCATGCCACCTTTAAAGCCTCTTCATTGTGAGACCATGCAAAGAGGAGTACTTTATATTTCTTTATCCAGGACAATTGACCTCCCCTCTCCACTGATCGCCATGTTCTGTTTTTGGTTCCCTTCATATAGACGCCACCATGTGATGGAACCTTCACTCAAGCAAAGGATGCCGGTAAGAAAAAAAATGGATGCATTGATTGGTCAGTATACAGTGGTGCCTTAACATACGAGCAACCCAATTTTTTTCGAGTTACAAGCTGCCGACTTTTTTTTTTTTTTTTTTTAATTTTTTGCTTTGACTTAATAATTTGTGATACGAGTACTGTACGGTGGCAGAGACCTCAACTCAGTTCACTTGAAAATTCTTCATAAAAGAGGCTTCAAGCTGTTTCATGCTACTCCAGGTTAATTTTTGTCAACTGAAACGTAAAACTAAGAGAATTTACATGTTGTGTATTTAAACAACCACATTTGGCTTAGTCTGCTATCTTAATGATAACACAAAAACTGTAGAAGAGCTAACAAATAGCATCCACCGTATGCCCCGTATGGCCAAGTCATGGACACCAGAAGGAGACGCAAAGAATTATGATGCACAAACTGTTGAATTCTTCACATTCTATTTGATCCTTATTACTATATGTTTTTATAAAGTATAATATTATAGATCACCTGTTAACAAACACATTACAAACATTTTGGGGAAGCTGGAACGCATTGACGTTTTTGTTCCATTCGTTCTAATGGGGAAAGAGGATTTGACATAAGAGTGTTTTAAGTTACAAGCGTGGTCATGGAACAAATTAAACCCGTCTCTCCAGGCACCACTCAACCGTAAGTGATAGTCTAATAGCAGGGAGGGTTATTTTATGTATTTATTTATTTTGTCTAGTCCCAGACAGTAATCTATGCAAATTTGTTATTTGGTGAAAGATGACCTAATTATACACTGTCAGTCCTCATAATACTTCTCAATATCGCTGTTGAGGCTTGAGCATAAAACAAACCAACAAACAGCCATAATATCAAATATGTTTGTATTTTTTTTATAGTGTTGGACTTTGATCCTATCATACTTTGTCTGACTTCATGTTATAACCCAAAATCTTGAAAAGTAAATGAAAATGTATCAAAGAATTTAAAGATGGAAATGGAGAATACTGTAAATTATGTGGTGCAAAATAAAATGAGAGAAAACCTGAGCGGGGGAGAGGATCTATGGAGCCTTTTTGTCCCCTTTGAGTTGTGCGTGGAAACGAGCACGATAAAAGATGAAAATGTGTTGAATTCAGATAAAGGAAGTTCAGCTTCTCTCCGCTATATCTTCACAGCACCTGAAAAGAAAGATGTTCTGCCAGAACAGTCCAAGCGCAGCAACTCTGTACGCGATCGGATGCGCAAGTTCAACGAGGCCAGTCAGACCGCGATATTCCCTGCCTTGAGGAAGACTCCTCTGAGCAGCAGCGGCCAGACAAACTTCTCCAGATCTGCGGAGCGGTTTACTCCCCCTGCAACATCCCTCATCTCCTCTGGCAACAGGCCAGCTTGGGCGCGCGTCGACACTGCAGCTCGCACCTCCGTCGCATCCAAGGGTCAGGCCGCACCTCAGCTCAGAGGCGGGGCTAACAAACCCCTGTCTTCAACCGGCCAATCCCTGCAGTCCATGGGTGGTACAAGGCACCCGGCTGAAAAGAGTGGGCCCGTCTTGAGGGATTCAAAGGAAGGCCAGACCCCAGGGAGAGAAGCTGGACAGCAGCATACCCAAGAAGAGGCAGACACAGACATGAAGACCTTCCTCACCATTGAGATCAAGGATGGTCGCACCGCGTCCTCCCAGAGGGGCAACGTTGTCCCCGTCAGCAACATGACCCCGCGCATCACCACTAATGCTCTGGGGCAGAGAACAGGTAGGGCATGTTAGCAACAGGAAACACATTCACTCCAGTTTTTATTTTAGGTTTTAGGGGATAATAATGATAATTAAGGCACTGTTGTTTGGCAGCCGTTGAACCATCCCTGAGCTGTAGGAGGCGACAAGTCACAAGTGGGTCGATGACAAAGCTTGTCGTCAGACCACTGACTATGAAGAAGCACGCTTGTTCAACAGGGTGCTTGTTATAGAGAGGCCTTGTTGAGTGGCAGAGGTCAGAAGGTCACCACAGAAAGTGTATGAGGACAAAGGACACAACAACTGTCCCTCTCAAACCAGACTGAATAGTCGTAAACCAACACAGTGCACTGGTTTGTCTGCTATGATATTTGCTTTCCGAGACGAGGTGAATTGGAGGATCACTGGTGTCTCATTTAAGCCACTTACAATCCATTGCACCTTGTGGAATTGATTTCATCTATTACTCAAATGATTTATTTAGCAAACACATTTCACGATGCACTCTGGTCAGGTTTAGGCTCTGAGTTTAATTTCCAAGCTCACACAATACAGCGGTTTGTGGAAAATGTTCATTAACTTTGCAATGGCATTCAACAAACTGCACTGTAATGTTCTAACTGTCACGTAGTATACAATATAAAGGCTTTTTTTAAAATCATATTTTGGTGTTCGTAACTTGATCATTTTGATAATTTGACTTATTTGTCATTAGGAGCATAATAGTACTTCCTCCTGTCAACCGCGACATCAAACTCAAACACTTCATTTAAATCAGGCAGGACTTGTGTGTTTATGATGCCGCCTGACCGCCTTTAGGACACACGCCGGTGCGCCTGCTATGCTGCTTCATGAGGCTGACATGCTTGCCCCCCCCCCCCCCCTCCCCTTATTCACCCCAATGTGTGTCTGCGCTTTTCCCACTCATACACTCAAGTCTTTGGTATATTATGTTCAGATGTATCTGGAGTGTTAGAGGGGGGCGCACACTCATGGAGTTATGTTAAAAGTGGCGTCATGTGCATATTTCTCGCTTTCGTCCCATCCGACGAGGGTCTTATGTTAGGAGGATGGAGTTCAAAGCCTAAAATGTGTCTGTTTCAGATCTGACCTTTGGCCTCAGAGCTACGCCATTCAAGATCTCCTCTTCCTCCAGCATCTCTTCCTAGATCCTCCATCAAGGTACTGGCTCTGTCAATTCTAAATTACCACTGAGGCTCCCCAGAGTTGATCAAAACGTGTAAAGCGTTTTCTCTAAAGCACTCCGTTGAGGTTATTGCGTTCAAATCAATCTGCGGTTTCTCTGCAACAAAATTCCCCTATAAAGGAAGCAAGCACATCTGTTCAGTGAAAGCCGGACAGAGTAAGAGAAGCGGCGGGACGAGCAGTGTTTATCAAATACAGAGAGGGTAGCCAGTCACATCTTTCCTTCTAGGGTATGTGAAGGAGAGCAAAGGAGTAGGAGGTGCTCAGGGCATTCTTCCTTTTCTCTCAGCAGACAAATGCCCGCTGAGATCTCTCCGCAAACTGTTGCTTAAATCACATCTGTCCATCATCCATCGCACTGAAAGACAAGTTATTCCATCTCGTCTTTATTTGGCCGCGCTTAAGCTGCATCTCGTTTGGAGATTTCCGAGATGACTGCTGATGGAGGAGAGCGACTGCTGTTAGTCTTCTCTCGGCTCAGTGAGGAGTTAAATCCAAATTGTTGCCTTTCTTAACCTCCACTGCCCTCCATGAAAGGAAGTGTTCTAATGAACTGAGGGTACGGGAGGGAGGTGGGAAGGTGAGGAGAGGTGGGGTCTTGCCTTGCACTGGTGAGAGCAAAAATAATCTGGTTTGGGATCAGGGAGTTTGGTTAATTGGAGCGAGGAGGAGTCTCTGTGAGGCGGCGGGCTTGATATAAGGTGTTGGAATGAGCGCATATCTATTAGTTAGAACCTCACTGAGACAAAGGTACGAACTAGGAAGAAGGTAGCATTTTGTAGGAGATGAGACTGACATACCTGAGTACAACAACCTAACATGCAGGTAACCGCTTACGTTTTTAAAGGACACGTGCAATTTAGGTAAGTGTTATCACCTCTTTTAACCAGCCAGGGCATCACTATTTTCTACCTGTGTGTACGACAGTCACCCACCGATCAGTATTTTAGCCTGCGCAAATTGTTACTTAGCTGTTTTTTTCATCCCAGTTGCCTTTGTGAGCCAACCATAGACATTACCAATGAGCAGAAAGCGTCATGCACCAGGGATGACTCCACGCTTGCACCACTAGGCACTCGCTCATAAGCGAGGAACCCCAACAATCGCATCATTATTGTATCGCTTGAACATAGATGTTGAGACCATTGCTCTTGGGACGATGACTTTAAGGCTTTGTAGTTTTAGTTTTTGTCAATTGGTTTATAGGAATATTAAATATATAATCTAGATATTTTTAAACATTTGAATTTAACATTTGCATACTTATGTTTGTTGTAAAAACACTACATCTAATAAGGATAATCTAATACAGAGCTGTATGACAATTTTTACTTTTACACAATTTTGATTGAGACCACCACAGAGATGGTGATTTAACAATGTTTGGTATTTTTATACAGCTCTTGTATTAAATGTCTTTTGATTGTGCAGGTGTACCTGAATGACTCACTCGGTGTGAATACAATATCCCCTGTGCATCATCAAATAGAGAAAAAAAAAAAAAACTTCTTAATTTTCTATTTTTTTTGGGTTACTTTTTATCATAACATTGTATCTTAGCAAGGATTTACGGATGCGTTCATAGGGGCTTAGTCTCTGATCTGTTTGTGTGGTCTTGGCATCTCGCCCTTCTGGAGTGGTCGACTGTCAAAACCTCCACCGTTTCCTTCGTTGTATTTTTATTGCTCATGTACTGGCGACCGCTGTGAGCAGAGGCAGCGTTGCCTCTTTGCTTTGTCTGACAGATGAACATCTGCCCAGCTAAGGAGCATGGAGACAGAAATATCTTGCCATATCCAAGATCATCTTGTATTGCAGAATTCTAAACATTGTAATAATTCTATTATAATTGTCCAACAGCATCAAATACGGTTGTGAAAATGGTGGGTTAAATTTGACCCTTAAAAAATGGTTTCAGGTCATTGTCGTCAGTTATTTAGCCACATATTTTATTCTTAATATCCAAGTTGTATGTCCATGAAAATTACATCACAGCGTGTGCATGTACGCAAGGGAAAAAAAAAAAAAAAAAAGAATTTCAGAAAGTGTCAAAGCAAGAAACCTATCACTTTCTGTATGTAGCTTTGGAGTTGCCCTTCATTATTTATAAATTCACAAATAAGATTAGATCAATGCGGAGGTCAAAATGGCCACAGGAGCATTCAGACAGGTGTGTCCAATGGTGCATATTAATGCGTCACAGTCTCTGTGATCACAGCTGTTCCTGCTCTTCTTACCACACTCGTCCTTGATCGCCAATATAATAAAAGTAGAGTGATGGCAGCCCAGTCGGTCTTGCTCATAGTCACAGAGAGAACTGTTGAGCCCCATCTCATGCTTAGAACTTGCTGTTTGTGTTCACTCTGGACCCCCGGTGGCCCACAGTCAATGATGGATTGTCTTAGATTTACACAGTGGGATGATGAACCCATTGTTAAAATACCGATAAGCCATGACACATGCTGCTTAACTAACCGCTTCGCATACTGTACATTGCAGATGACCTTCTGCTTTGCAGAGTGGGTGCTAACTGGAAAGTTTTATATCCCTGCTTGTCCTCGATCCTTAAGATTTAAGGTTTTCTACTTGTTCACGTTTAATATTCTTCTGCTGAACGCAATTTATTTCTGAGCTTCACTGGGGTGCTACGCTGCAATATTTTTAGAAACACCGCAGCAGGGGTTTACGCTACACAGACTCTCTCTCACTCTCTCTCACACACACGCACACACGCACACACACACACACACGGTACACTGACATTCTGTATGTAGGGGAGAAGCTCCAGCTCAAGAACAAGAGTTCACTCACATTATTCAACATTTAAGTGTTTGGCACCTCATACCGATCATTTCATCTCGGAGATGAAATGCACTGTAATTAGAGTAATATAATTGGTGCTAATATAATGTACTGTATATCTGCACGCTGATGTTCAAATTGTTACATGCAATTGGACTACGATAATCCAGAAGCATTTATTGGCTGAACAACTCGCTCATGAACTGGAGTCTGTCAATGTGAAGATACCGTTTATGCATTTGAGGCAGTAAGCAAGCAGTGTCTGGACCTGTCTTGTTTATCAAATGTTAAACAAAATATTTCTTGGAGGAGATGCAATATGTGAACAAGGTCCAAGCCAACCACCCCTGGAAAGCCAGTCTTTTAGTCGGCCCCCAAAAAATAAAAAATAAAACCAAAAAAAACGACATTGATGTGCCTTAAAAACGATCATGCAATCTAGCTCAAACAAGCAAACTCAAGGAAGTTGAAAGACTCATGTAACTCTTAATAAAGCTTCTTCAGCCAGAAAACACATCCAAATATTGTTTTCCTTCCAGTGGAGGTGTGAAGAACAAGAGGAGGAGTGCTTTTCTTTTCTTTTCTTCTTTTCTTTTTTTTAATGGGTAACACGATTGTGCCCGCTCAGGCTTCCCCCATTGCCCCACAGCTGAGTGGCTCAATGGAATAATGCCTGAGCCAGAGATAAATAGACATGCTTGTGGCACCTGGAAAAAGGGGATGGGACTCTGGTTGCCTTGGCAGCGGGATTCCTTGCATGCTGATTGGTTGGTACAGTGTGGGTCACTGAAGAGGTGCGGTTTGTGGGGTGTATAAAGAACATGTGTTGTTTGACGGCTCCTAGCAAAGGACTGGAAAAGAGAACACTTGTTGGCTGCTGTTTATCATCTGTATGACATTTTAATTTGGCATTATAGGCCCCTTAGAATTCAGAACATAGAATTGGAAATTCTTGAAGCGCTAAAAGGTACAACTTTGCTGCCAGTTACAACCATTGTGGCAATGCCTAGTGTTAACTTGGACTTCCTACCAGCCTCAGAGGGTCCAGAGGCACTAGGTAGCCCTGATAGTGCTTGTTCTGCGTCTGGCCTAGAGGAGGTCATTGGAGGTCTCCTTTCACAGCAAGACTATGAAGAAGAGCCGTTCAGTGAGAGGAATTTTGAATTAGCACTGAGATGTGTGGTGGAGGAGATCCACAATGACCTCAAGGAATTTGGAAAGCGAGTGGATTTACGGCTGGAGCAGGCAGAAGTTGAGGTGGTTCCTCTGGCCAAGGCGCTGGCCAGTTTGCAAGAGGAGAACTTGAGGCTGAGGATTCAACAGGAGAGGTTGGTGAGGCAAGTGGACGCTCTTTGCCAGGCAATGGGGCTTCCTGATCCTTTACCGCAAGTCGTCGCAAACCCGACATCCAATTCTTTTTGGAGTGATTCCCAGGCATGTGCAACACCAAATGAAAAGCTTCGTACAGCCCATGAGGAAAATTTGAATACTTCTACTGTGGACGCTCCACCTGTTGAACCCCTGGAAAGGAAACCAAGTGCCGACGACCAGGGGTCTGCTTCAAAATGGACGGACACAACACCAACTTTGGAAGCTGAGCCAGCACCGGTCTCTCACTCTCCGGCCTTTGCGTCCTGCCGCTCTCTCTCTGCTCCCGCCCTGATAGGAAACATTCCATGGAACAGCAGCACGGTACAGCTCGTGTTATGATTGTGAACTCTGACAATAAATTCTTCTTAATCTGTTGCATTAATTGGAACGGGTTTGGTTCCCATGTAGATGATGGTGGTAGATCACAGGTGTGAGATTTACCAAAGGCCAGAATTGTTTTTAACCCCGCAGAATAGCTTTGTTCTATTGCATTAACTATTGCAGCCCAAAGCTCTTTAACAAAAGAACATCATTGGTCTCAACTGTTTCCAAAATAACCCAAAACAACAAGACACAGAGTTTGGTGAATTGTCCTAAACATGACTTGCACACAAAGGTTGTTAGTTTTGTTTTTGTTTTTCTTCCCCACCCCCCACAGGCCCACACAAATTCTGTCTTTGCTGAACTCGTAAGGCCTTGTTTGGCTGCGCTGCAACCCAAAACATTCCTTGTCGGTCAAGTGACTCTCAGTCCACCCAGTCCCCGGGGCCACAAGTTCACAAAGCTTTGGTCAACAGTGATCACGCAATACTGGCTCGTCTTGACTTTGTCCGTCTCTGGGGAGACCTGACCAGGCTGGGGCCTTCATTCAAGACCTTGATGGAGACAGCTGTCTGAGCTATATCTGAACCTGGACCTGATTACGGCAAAAGCGCAGAGGCCGCAGCTACAGTGGTCTTCCACAGGCATTCAGCACCATGTGAACATTTTAAGAGGTGTTTTGTTTAGGATTCATGGTCACTGAATATAATTGGGTATACGCCTAAGGCGTTTCCCATTCCAAACTTCTACACCAAGGTACTTTCATTATCTCAAATGCTTCCCACAATGTTTTAACTTCACAAGAATACAGGATTGAAGTGTTTACTGTACTTCAAACTACAGTAGGTTACTTTAAAAGTACATTTACTTTGGTCACTCAAAGTCTAGTTTTTGTACTCTCACAGACAAAATTTAGTCGCATTTCATCACGATATTCCCCCCCGACTGTAACCTTCTCGTCAGTTCCAGCCTTAGCCACCAGCTAAAGTGTACTTTGGAGTCTTTATTTTTGTACACACTTTTATATATACATACTTTATGACCGCAGTCCTCAACACTGACATTAGCTATTTTTTGTCTATTGCTATTTATTGGTGCTGAGCCCATGATTTTACTAGCCACATTAATTCAGCATGTCAACTTTTTTACATGTTCATACTCCTTTTGTTTAGTACAACTTTTCAACTTGGTGCACATTTCAGAATGGCTTTCTGCTATCTACTATGCCAAATGGTGTCACGTAAGCAATGAGTTCCCGCCAGCTCAGTCACAGACTCACTGTCAGTCACGCTTGATGAACAAGTTACTCTCATGTGCCTACTGTCACTCTTTCTGCCATGACTCAATGGGGCAGGGGGGTGGAAGAAATAATGAGCTATGTGGAGTGGGCAGTCTTTGACCGAGATGAGAAGATTATCAGGAGGGGGGGGGAAAGATGTGGGCTTTGAAACCAACTTCACTGATTCAGGCCTATTATGGTGTTCGCCGAAATCCTTCTGTGCTCATTACTTCTTCAACGTCAACAAACTTTGGTTGTATTTTCTTAACATCACCCTGGTCTCATAATGATCAAACTTAGTCTATGGCTAGCAGATTCTTATTGTGTCCAACTATGGTCACAATTTAGCAGTCTCACAACAGGTCATTGAACATCCTTTATTGTGCGTGTTTTTGTCATTTCCCTTATTGTCTTGTGTTTTGCCTCGTGCAGATGGAGACAGAGCCTGTCGCCGCGTCAGAGCTGACGTTTTCATCCGGGCCCTCAGTCCAGGTGCACATGCCCACCATCCCAAATGGTTCCACGATCCAGACTAACGCCGAGGAGTGTCCCGGAAAACTGACTGCTGACCAGTTGGCTGCCATTGAGGATGAAGAGCTCCTTGATAAAATGGTACTTCACACCCAACTTATGATTCTGAATTATTTATAGATCTATTTAGTGACGAATACAACAGCTACAGACATGCGCAGAGTTTGTGCATGTGCAGTAAATCTTGTCAGCTGGGTTATATTTGGAAAATTCACAGCCTGTTGCTGTGTCTTGGCACATTATTATCATCAGAACGGCATGTGTAAACAGTTGTGACCCTTTCGTGTCAGGACCAACCTCTCATTGTTACTCTTTGTATCTCTTCCAACAGCTTGACGAGTCCAAAGATTTTGAGGAGAGGAAAATGATCCGTGCAGCCATGAGGGACCTTCGCAAGAAAAAGAGAGGTAAAACAAAAACCAAAAAAAAGATAACTAATCTATTATCTACTTCTTACATGCAGCCTCTAAAATGCAAACCTACGACAAAGACGGTAACATTATAAACAAGTTAAGTGGTCATTTCCCAAATATGTCTATCCACTCTGCTCTCAGAAGCCATGCTGGGGTGTACTCAAGAGGAAATAGGTAGGACGGTTTGGTTTGCAGTGTGGTTTAACAGCCAATATACTTGCATTTTCTATTTTGCGCGTGTGTGTGTTTGCAACATACACCCTATTGGATGCAGTAAAACACATCTGTATTGGCCAATGCGAGATAGGTTGGCGCATGCTTTTGTTTGAGAGTAGTGTTTGCCAATCACCACAAATGGTGATTTTGAAATTTCACACATCTTAGCATATTCATCCAGATGAGTCGTCTAATGTGTGAAACCCTCAGTGCATGATCCGCTCATTCTCTAAACAGTCATAAATGTAAAGGTTGGTTGGTAAAGTAATGGTTTAAATTGTTTGAAACGTCAAAATAAGTTTTATTGTGATCACTGTGTGTTGTCACTGTATGTTTTTGCACATAACACTCGGCTGATGTGTTGTAAACGTGTCGTGCAATTTCCCGCGGAAGCCGTTTCCTTCTTTGTGAAAGTAAATGTTTTTCATAAGAATCTCCCTCTCGATTTGTCCACTATTGTAATCTCTGTACATCTCTTACTCGCCATTTCCTCCCTCTGTTCCATATATTCATCTCCTCTGCAGACCAGAGGGAAAAAGAACGCGACACTCGCCTGCAGGAGCTGCGGCAGCAAAGAGACGAGCGTTCAAACAAAAGTCGTGCAGGAGTCGGCGCGGGAGAAGTGGTGATGAGGAAGGTGGAGAAGTCTGCAGATGGCTCCACCCTTAGCCAAGTCACCAAGACGGACCGCTTCGCTCAGTCCGGTATGTTTTTTTTTGTTTTTTTTTTTTCCGTTTTGCTTTTCCTTCCCTCCCTAAAATCTTGCATTTTATTGAACCTGTTGAAAATATAAGCGGTGGAATTGTTAACTTTCTAATATCAATGTGTATTCTTAGATGATGGGAGCAGATCGTCTCGCAGCACTGTTGTTGAAGCTAGTTATGTGCAGAAAACAGACAGTGAGTTATCGTTTTTTTCCATCACTTCTAACCAATTGCATTCATTTACTGTACATAGCGTATTTTGATTTTTTGCTACATTTCAGGAGGGACAGTCCAGTCTAAATCATACAGCTACACATCTTCATCCTCCTCTAATACAAGCAAAAAAGTAGGCAGGTGAGCGGTGAAGCCTCTTGCACAAGATCCCAGCAGTGGTTACGTTGAATTCAAAGTACACATTTTTGGTACTTGACATTGGAGCATGGGCCAAAAATGGTATCTCTTGCTTCAATTTTGATATATTTTTTTTCTCACAGATCATTCAAAAACTGTTATATTTAATTGACCTTATTATTGGAACCTCCATGTTTGCATGAATGAATTGTGTGCTTAACTGTACACATATAGTCGTAGTAGCCCTGTGCTTTTCTGAATGAAGTGTTATGCATGCGGCGCTTTCAGCGTGTTTGACCGCGAGGATGAGTCGTCGTCGCGCAGCGGCGGGTTGGCCGCGGTGGAGCGAAGGCAGGCCGAGAGGCGCAGGGAGCTGATGAGGGCGCAGACTTTGCCCAAGACCTCGGCCATGCAGGCTCGCAAAGCCATGATAGAGAAGCTGGAGAAGGAGGGAAGCAGGTGAGGATATAAACATTGAGAGAGAGAGAGAGAGAGAGAGAGCTACCAAAGAGAGAAAAGAACTAGAAAGAATTGACACAAACTCTTCTCTTTAAGCGCGGGACATCAGGTGGTCTCCAAAGTAAACAAGGTGCAGCGGTCCACCAGCTTTGGTGTACCTAACGCTAATTCCATCAAGCAGATGCTGCTCGACTGGTGCCGTGCCAAGACCCGCTCATATGAGGTGCCACGTGCTCGCCACTCTGCTTTCATGCCAGCCATTAAAAGTCGGGCTGAACCTGCTAATGCACCCTAGGCCAGGATAATATCTTCCTGCCCCAGGGAATGTTTCCATCGCTCAACTCGCTGTGTTTTCTTTCCGTCCCCGATCAGCATGTGGATATCCAAAACTTTTCATCCAGCTGGAGCAACGGCATGGCATTCTGCGCCCTGGTGCACAACTTCTTTCCGGAGGCCTTCGACTACAGCTCCCTGAGTCCCAGCAACCGCAGGCAAAACTTTGAGGTGGCCTTCAGCAATGCCGAGTGAGTCCAAACACGCAAACGGGTCGACTCGGTGGGTGGTGACTGACCACTTCAGCGCTAACCGTGTATGCTCACGCAATTCAGCCTTGTCGAGAACATATGGACAAAACAGCCGAATATGTCTGCACTCGCTGGCTATGACGTTAGAGCTGATGAGCTGTGTCATCGACTACAAACATAGAGCTATATAGTATATAGTTTATTCTTGTCGTTGTAACTTGCAGCAGTATAGAACTGCTCACCATCCAACATTCCTTTGTGCTAGATTTTGTTTTACCTTATTTAGCTACACGAGAGGCGCCAAGAACAAATGTTATAGCCAGTGTTTTCAGAACTAATGGAATGCCCATTAAAATGCCACGTGAGTGCAGGGCCCTATTTACACATCGAGCAGCATTCCTTCTTAATACAAGGCGTGCTCATTTTACGACAGTCCCGACATGACATTTCAAGGCTACGGACAGACGGCACGCGGTGTAAGAATACATCGTCACGCCACACAAGAAAGGATGCTCGTTTTCCACCTTACTTGTTTCTCCCTTTCATTGTTTTATATTAATGGTCTAGAACTGTTTTCGATAGAAATATTTCATAGAATGTGGACATCTTGAGGTTACAAACTGCCTGCAACGAACTAGTTTGCGTGGCGACGTATGCCTACGGTGTCACGTGGCGTAAGAAGGCACGCTCCGTTATCGCTGTAATTTGTTTTGCCCCATTTGATTCTTATATTTATGACCTAAAGTGTTTTTTATACAAATATTTACTGCAATTCTGACTTTAGTACTGCATTAGCTTAGTAAGGAACAGAATCCCATCATACCACATGAGATAAAAAAAAAAAAGTAGGGTACAGCCATTCTCAAAATGGAAGCTATAGAAAGAAGTATTAAGTAAAAATTCAATAACACTATATTAGTATGAGGCTGGTTTAGTCCTTTAACTACTTTTACTGTTATAATTACTCCTTGTCTGTCTTACACAAGTCCCCACCATGACCGCCGCCAGCTCATCGCCGTTGTAGGCGACTCAAAGAATCACCAGGTCAAAAAAAACCCAAAACAAACCAAACAAAAAATAAACGGTCCAAACATCGGCCATGCGATACCATCTCCCTTCTGTTTTCTCTTCTACCCACACTCGTTTTGATTCCTCCTGTCATCATACCATTTTTAACCTGTGATGTCGGCCATGCGCACCACACGCCAGGGTGCTCACGTCCACACTGGTTCGTTATTTCATATTTATGGACTGTCACCCGACCACAATCGCCACCTGTGTGCTTTTGTGTGGATGTGCACTTTTCACACGTACTTTACCCCGCCTGCAATTTGTTGTCATGTGGTGGGACACACACACTACGCAGAGACTGTATAGACACACGTTCACTAGTGTGCGTTCAGTCACCTTAAAGTTGTAGTCGTCTTGTTTTTATGCAAATAAAAAACACAAACAAAAAGGCTAAATGAGCAACGCCTGACGCTCATTTGACATTTTGTTTTGTCTTGCGTGTATGTTTGTGTACTGTACGCCACATGTGTTTGCTGTATCATGATGTTTAAGAAGCATGATTGTCGACACAAGGCTAGTTGTGTGAACACTGAGAATGTAATGTTGTTTGTCTCTCTCTGCTGTTTCTGTCCACGGAATCTGTATCATGGCTGCTCACTGCATTATCTGTATCTCCATGTCTTTCCCACCTGTTGTTGTTGTTGTTGTCGTCCTCCTCTTCACCCTTGTATTGTTGCCTCCTCCTTTCTTTCTGTCCGTCTTCCCGTTCTTCGCCGGGCGCAGGAAACTAGTGGACTGTCCGCAACTGCTGGACGTGGATGACATGGTGAAGATGCGCGAGCCCGATTGGAAGTGTGTGTACACGTACCTGCAGGAGTTCTACAGGGGTCTGGTGACCAAGGGCCTGGTTAAAACCAAAAACTCCTCCTAAAGTCGCGCCCGAGCCTAAAAGCGAACCCATGGTGAGAGAGGGAAAAGGAAGCCTCGCTGTGGTTCTTCTTGACTGTGTGTTTGTGTGTGACCCATGTTATGTCAAATAAGGGTTATTAGGAAGCCAAATGTATATCCAAAGAGGACATTTGGTTCATGTTTAAGAGAAGAGCCAAACATGGTACGCTCGTGTCCTTTTGTGCATATTATCCAGACTTTGATTGAGTCATCTGGCCAGGTCGACCTGCTATTAAACACTCTAAAAGGAACAAATGTACCACAATGTTTCAAACAGACAGCTACGGAGACGAAACAGGGGAAAAAAAATAATAATAATCTCAACGCTTGTATTGTATCTCGTGGTTTCTTTTAATCAAGTGATAGTTTACATGTGTTTACACATTAGGCTTTCAAACCCTTTTAAAGATGCTTTTAAAGCAAGAATGGCCCATGTCTGTGGTTCCTAATATAGCTGGACTTACTATGTTGATGTTTATGTTCTCATGCAGGAGGGCGGACTGTATGACTTTGCCAGTTTTAATGCACTGCTTTGTGTAGAACGCTATGAGTGCGCCAAGTTGTACACATCCTGGCACCATGTGGTCAATGTGTGCAGTACTCACGTGAAAACAAAGTTTGGAATGTAGGAAGCAACAATTTGTGAAATTAATTCCATCCATCAAACATAAAGACAGTTGTGGTTTTGGCACGGTGAGCGACTGGTTAGCGCATCTGCCTCACAGTTCTGAGGACCGGGGTTCAAATCCCCGGCCCCGCCTGTGTGGAGTTTGCATGTTCTCCCCGTGCCTGCTTGGGGTTTGTCCGGGCACTCCGGTTTCCTCCCGCATCCCCAAAACATGCGTGGTAGGTTAATTGAAGACTCTAAATTGCCCCTAGGTGTGAATGTGAGTGTGAATGGTTGTTTGTTTATATGTGCCCTGCGATTGGCTGGCAACCAGCTCAGGGGTGTACCCCGCCTCCGGCCTGAAGTTAGCTGGGATAGGCTCCAGCACTCCCACGACCCTTGTGAGGATAAGCGGTACAGAAACTGGATGGATGGATGGATGGATGGATGGATGGATGTCATTTTGGCTTGCTCATCAAGCGTCTTAAGTCCTCTTCATCGTTCCGCTCATGCTGTCCGTCTCTGAATGCTTCTCCAGGACATACGCCAACTGCATGCCTCTGCTGGAAGTGGAGGACATGATGATCATGGGGAACAAACCCGACTCCAAGTGCGTGTTCACCTACGTGCAGTCTCTGGTCAACCACTTGCGCAGGCACGAGATGGCCATGGGTCGGCCCTCTGACCTTTGACCTGTGCATCGTGAAGACCGTTGAGCCTCGGTGTGGTGGGTCACACCTTCACGAACCAACATGGCAGGGTGGATTGAGTGTTTAATATTTCAGTCAGCAATGTTGGTGTTGTCCTCTCCTGGAAAAAAAAAATCACATACTATGTATTTTCCAACAAAATACTGTTGAAGGAGCTGCACTACCTTTTTAAATGTAATTTTTAGCACAAGCACCAGTTTGTTGCTTTTAAAATTTCAGTCTTATCCATACTAGTGACACGCAACGAGAGAGGCAACAATATACTGTACACTACTTTTTAACTTATTTATACATTTATCGTAAATGCAATGTCATCAATCCCACTAAACAAGAATTCTTGAGATGCATTATTTCAGTTTAATGTTGGTACAGTAAATATTTTTTGTGACCCACCTTGGGTCACTTTATTATTAAGATTTAAGTTATTATTATTCTCCTGGTGTCTTCATTTAGCATATTTTTTTTAATTTAATACCTTCGCACTGGTTCTTTTTGTAATTTCAGTGTAAGCTCAACTGTCTAAATTTACTGAAAACACACATCAGGTTCGGACAAAACTGTGTGGTCTGTGATCGTGCCACCATCACGCTTGTTTATTCTTAATAATGGGATTTGGAGGGGGGCGTGAAAGTGCTAACTCTAGTAGTTGTAGATTTAAAAAAAAAAATTAAAAAAAAATACGGTTGCATTTGAGGGCCTAATGAGCTCCAGCTCTCAGTTGAGACACAACTCCTGACCGTGTATGGTTATATTTTAGACCAAAAAGCTTAAAACCATTTAAAATGAAGATTGTTACTATAATATTTTCACGTCTGAAATTTGCAGTGTTTTAAATTCTTGGTTGTATAAAACTAAGTGTATTAACTATTCTGTATATTGTTGGGGAAAAAATGGAGAAATACTATCTCAGTGCTGCCAACTAAGAGAAAAACTTTGCATAAGGCAGGATATGCTGTACATAAGAGCTCAAACACTACTTGATGTTTCTGTGCACCACACGTCAATGTGAATTTATTAAAGCAGAGAAACAAATGACTTTGTGTGGGGATTATTGCTATTTGTGGTCTAAACGTAACATTGTACAACTGTACAACTGAATCCTCAATGACAACATTGAGGATTACCTCTCGCAAAGTAGTGGGCGATGCATTTCAGAGCCGGCGATTTACCCCCCGCAACCCCTTAATACTCACTATCACGACAATTTTTACCAAACGCAAAACAATATGTGACATTTGGGATGAATACCATTATTACAAAAGCAAGGAAAAATATCTTCTTCCAAATCTCTTCATTACAATACAATTTGGAGCAGTTCACAATCAATATTTATCCAATAACATGACCAAAAAAAACCTTCATAAAATACATCCTACTCACCAGAGAGGCTGATAATTGATAGACCATTAAAATCCATCTTCCTCGCTTTGTTCCTCAGAGCTAGCTAGTTGTCACGCTCTTACTGCTACTCCAGAGGTGCCGAATGCCGTCATTTCTCGTGTATAATGCACACCCCCAAAGTTGACCTCAAAATTCTGGAAAACCCCAATACCTATGTATAATGCATTTTTACAATGCATGATTTTGCTTCTACCCATATGATCAAAACATCAAGTATTGTTTATTTTCATTTTTTTCCAAATAATTATTCTGAAGCTAAGCACTTAATTTGAACACGTAACACTTTTTTTATTTACTTGCTCTTATTTTGAAATTCACAGCCCTACTTTTATTAAGTGAATGAGAAAACACACAATTGAGGTCATATGTTTGAATACCAAGGCAGAATTTGTAAGATGGGTACAATTCTTTAAAAACAACATGAAGGGCCAGGCGAAACACATTAATTTGAATCTCATTCAAATAAAAAAACTCTCAAGCATTTCAGAAAAGCATTATCATCAAACAAAACATAACCATAAATGATGGTTGTTGTTCACTCATCATCCATCCATCCATTTCCTGAGCCGCTTATCCTCACAAGGGTCACAGGAGCGCTGGAGCCTATCTCAGCTATCATCGGGCAGGAGGCGGGGTACACCCTGAACCGGTTGCCAGCCAATCGCAGTGCACATATAAACAAACAACCATTCACACTATCAGTCACACCTATGGGCAATTTAGAGTCTTCAATTAACCTACCACACGTGTTTGGGATGTGGGAGGAAACCGGAGTGCCCGGACAAACCCCAAGCAGGCACGGGAGAACATGCAAACTCCACACAGGCGGGACCGGGGATTGAACCCCGGTCCTCAGAACTGTGAGGCAGACGCTCTAACCAGTCTCTGTTCAGTCATCAGTCGTATTTAAAAAAAAATAATAATAATAATTTTCACAAATTCTGCCAGGGTCTGTAAACTTATGAACACAACTGTACATATTATGCAGTCATACGCAGCCCTGTCATATTGGAATGAAAGTGGAGGCTACACCCTTTTCATGGCCTCTAGGTGGCGCTGTCATATTAGAATTAAAGTGTCCACCTTTCTCATAACCTCTCGATGGCGGCATTTATAAAATGGGAAAGTCTTTTTCCCCCTATACCCATGTATTATGCGCACCATTGATTTTTGACACTTTATTTGGGGGGGAAATGTGCATTATACACGAGAAATTACGGTAAATTATTTCCTGGGTTGAAACTAGCCAGCCAGTGACTGTGTCCCAAAAGATTTCAGAAGACAAAACATATTTTTCATGGTGGTGTGTAGCAGCCAATAATTTTTCGCTGTGTGAAAGGTAATCCTTAATTTTGTCCTTGATGATGTCTCCTACAATGGCGGGCTAATGTTTCAACAGTTTGAATCTACTTTTCTCTCGAAGTAAAAACAATGCATTTGTTTGAAACATTTTATTCTTTTACAGTGGTGACACTTGCATCTTAATGTGTTCAGCAGCCCGCCCACCAGTACATGTAGCATCAGCCTCAGGCCAATCGGCAGATTTTTAGCCTGCGGCTTCATTCGGTAGCTCAGCGGGTCGGACGCGGACACAATTGGACACGAGCGAGTCGACCTCAAGACTGCCGACACGTGACGGAGAATGATAAACAATATGCCATTAACCAACTCAAAAAAAAAAAAAAAAACATTTAGTGAAGAAAAGAGTTTGTCCCTTTATTCCAGGATCTGCTGGCCTTGTCTAGCAGCAGTCTCACATTGTGGCATTGTTAGAGGTCAGAGTGCTTTGGTTCGGGCTCGGGGGTGGAGGTGTTGTGAGTGACCACAGAGGCAGTCTTGTAGGCTGGTTCACTTTCAAACGGGCTGTCTTTGGCGGGGGAGAAACGGAACTCTTCTGGCACTTGCTCCTCAGCTTGAGCCTTCTTGTAGAAGCCCAGTTTGCCCAGAAGCTCGTTGATTTCCGAGCGAGTCATGTCAGACAAGGCGATCCGCTGAGGAATCAAAATTATGCATTTACAATGGCGCCAATCCTCTAAATAAATAGTTTGATGCACTGCAATTTTTACAACACTGCAAACTACACTGAACGTATCGAATAGCTCCCTGACAATGTCAAACAAAATTCAGCGTTTGCAGATATTTCAGCCAATATACAAAACGGTACTTACATCCAGCTCCTCATAGTAATGGTTCAGGAGGACAAGCTCAGGGTCGGCCCCAGGAATGTGCTTCATCACCAGGTTATGGCTGAGGGAACGCCGGTCAAGGACCGATGCATACATACAGCACTGTGCAAAACTGCTATGATCAATGCCATTACGCTTTTATATCACAAGAATGGCTCTCACCGCATATTGTGCATCCGCTAGGGCTAAACTGTTAAATGAAAGAAACAAAAATTAAGAGCACTTTTTTTTTTGTAGTTGGCAGGCTTTGTCGATTATCGAGGCGATTATGAACAGACGAAGTGCAGAAAATAGGTGGACGGCTTGCATTGATGAAAATATCGATTTAGACGGACCGACATCATTTTCTTCCTTATCTCATGCACCACCCCTTGACAAGATTTTGTGTGAATTAGTTATGTTTGTTGTGTAATCATGCTAACTTTTTTTTTTTTTTTATCTGTCCCACTTTACTGGTTATATCTCAAAATGAATGATAAGAAAAATGTACACGATTTAAAAAAAAATTACTGGATGCTTCATGGAGGTGCATCAGCACAATCTAATGAATATTCCATGCATCTCATTTTCCAGAACTGAATCTCATTCAGTCGTGAAGGTGTATTTCACAAAAAGGATACTAAAGAGGAATGTCCTGGACCACAAAGGCTTTGACCTGCACACAAAAGCGGACGTTCAGAGACATGTCCGCCAGAGATTGTGTTGTTCTGCACTTTTGTCACATTATAGAACACAATTTACTGTACCTCTCTAAGTCTATTCAACTGTCATCCACCACATGTCTGGAAAGAGACATAATTATGAGAAACACTTCAGGTAATGAATGGGATGAACAGAAAAATTCACAGCACTTCATAAGTTTTGTTTCAATTAGAGTGTATCAAAACAGACTTTTCCCACTGCCTATTGAAACGGTTCTCAGTTCACACTTTGGCATCATGAGACCGTGACGACATTTAACAATTGGTCAACAGTTAACTCGTCATTGCGAGGCTTTAAACGGGATGCTCTCAGAGAGAAGTGGCCGCGTGACCTTTTGAGTCTTATTCGCACGTTGCAACAGAGAGACTGGAAGAGTCACAGAAAGGTATAGACGTTGGACATCCTTGGAAATGCATTGGTTGATTTATGGATCAAACACCTGTTGTGAATTTAGCTGCTCACCTCCATGTTAGAGAACAACAAATTGTGCAAAAAGCATCGATACGTTGAACAGTGCATTTTAAAGGTTCAAATTAAGTTCACCTGTCACCCAAAATGCCTAACTTCTTGTGAGTTGTGTGTGTGTGTGTGTATATATATATATATATATATATATATATATATATACACATACATACATACATACATTTAAATAATTTATTTTCTTTTTTTTTTTGTTCCCCCATTTAACTTTCCATGGCCTGTGGTAAGATGTCCAACCTATTTTATGGAAACAGGGGAGACTGGTTTTGAGTTTCGGGTGTTACAGTCCCGACAATAGCGACAGACAGCAGCAGTTTTGTTGAGCTGGAGAGCCAGGCCGAGTTCTCCCCTCAGGAAATACCTCTTACCACATCATCCCGACAGTATATCTTTATTTTTTTGCACATCGTGTGCTTTAGCGTACAATTCAGCACATAATGTACCTATGAATGCCCAATTTGCCTACATTTGACATTTCTATATTGCACACGTTTTGTTTATCTGCATCCGTTTTAGTATTCTCCTTTTACGCATGCGCACACCGGCATTCATTCACCTCAAACGGCGGGGGGGGGGGGGGGAGAATTGTTTTTTTTTTTTTTTTTTTTTAAATCTCTGCGAAATCGTGACAGCAGTGTCTTTTTTTTTTTTTTTTTTTTTTTGCCTCGTTCGTACCTCGAAACGTTGTAAACAGAGTACCCCCCTTGCACGCACGCAGCCAGTGTCGAGTATTGTACGATACCTCCACCCTTGCTCGGGCCAATCCGGCCATCTTGTTGACGTCCACGTCGTAGGAGGACGCACAAGAAAGCAGACTGAACAGCAGCAGCAGCAGCCACATTGTTCGGAACCGGGACCGGCGAAAAGCCAATGCGCGCGCCTGAAGGAAGCAGATGTGCGAGCAAAAAGTCGGCAGGCGGGGATGAGCTTGCGGGGCGACGTCACTTCCGGAGGTCGTGCCACGTCAAAGGTTTTCCACGTGAAGAAAGTGGGCGTGGTCCAAGGCATCTTATCCGGTCACAAAAAGAGAATACATGTGGGGGTGCAAAAGTAGGTTTTTATTATGAAAATAAAAATAACAGCTTAATTTAGCATTCGCAGTTTCTGCGCTCAAGCACACTTTGACACAGATATTGATTAGCACGAATAGTGAAAATCTGCGAATAATTGCATAGAGATTTTTTTTTTTTTAATTAGTAGTTTTTAACCCAAATATTGTTTTAATAAGCAGGTATATACCACCAATAAGAGTTTTCAGGGTTAATTCCCCTCCCCAACGTCCCAATTTTTCTTTAATGGAAATGTAATGTCGCTTTAGTGGGCCACATAAAATGAGGTGGCTGGCCAGATTTGGCCCCCGGGCCTCGAGTCTGATACCAGCGTGCAATGTGCCCGTCTGGTCACAGACAAAACTGGGACCCGAGATTTCCGGCGGGCCATGAACATTTCATAAAAAAAACAAAAACAAAACTGGTTAATTCAGTTTTCTTTTATTTAAAGCAATAATGTTGTTTTAGTCATAATACATGGTCATTAAAAAAATAATAATTAAAAAAAATACATCAAAATGTGTACTTGATCATGAAAGTTGTGCTCCCCCTCCCTTCTCGTGCGTTGAACGATTCCATCTCACTGCACATGTGCAGACTTGAACCAGGAAGACGGTAGCAAAACAAACTTGTGAGCAAAATGAAGCGGCCTTACCCGAGTCAAGTGGAGAAGAGGAGAAGGCGAGAGGTAAACAAAGCGTCTCGAATCGAAACCACCAAAGGGGTCATCCTTTTGAGCAGTGACGCTGGCAACAGTGAGATGCTCTTGCAAGTTGCAGTCGTACTGCTGAGGAAGATGTAGTAGAGATAATATTATATATATATATATATATATATATATATATATATATATAAATACTTTTTTTTTTTTTTTTAATGATTTTTTTTTTTTAGGGGGACCATGCATTGCGCCCCCAAAATGACCTAAATACGCCCCTGGCCGTGCTCGTCCTGATTGTGCACTTCTCCACGGTGACCACCGCGAGGCGCTGTGGTTTTACTTCCCCTCTGCGGGCCCCCTTAGCTTATCTTATCTCGGTCCAATCATGTCCCAGCAGCCGGCGTTTGGTGCGCTCCCAGACGAAGCCGTTGCTGTGGCTGCGGGGCGTGGGGGTCGCGGTGCCGTTCAGTCTCACTCGCCGGCGGTAGTCGAGTGTCCTTCTCCGACGGTTTCCGGAAGCTGCTTTGAAGGACTCGGTGGCCACACGGCGGCGTTTGTGTCTCTTTAACGCCCGGCGGGAGGAGGCGCTTGTGTACCCGGGAGATGTAGCCTGCTTGCCTGCCGCCTCGGCCGTGTGTCTCCAGCATCCAGCCCACCTCCTGCGCTCCCTCTGGCCGAGGACGACAGGGGATGCCGATGCTGCCAGCGCCAACCTTGTCTTTCAAAGTCCACCTCGTTCGGGGGGTAACGTCGCACGAGCGATCCGCTTTTTGAAACCAGCACGACACAGGTGAGTGAGGACTAGAAACACTCACAGGAGCGCTCACGTCATCCTCGTATATATACCGGAACAGTGACTCATCTAAGGACAGGGCAATTGCACTGATTGGTTGCTGTTCCCATCACAATCAACCCTCACAAATCCCTCGTATAATGCACACTATAAAGATGTTCATTTCTGCAAAGCGGTTGCTTAAAATGGGAGTTTGCAGCTTTCCGAAATGCATTTGTGTCTCATCTGTTAAAAGAGTCATTTTGACTTGACGGTAATACATTGTAAATATGATCTGTGGGGAAACAAACAAACAAACAAAATCTTGTCTCTGGCCTCAATTCCGTGCCTTTAATTTGATCTCCAAGAAACCACCGCACCTGAGCAAAAACAACCAATTTAGAGACAGAAGGCGTGTCAATTGGGCACACGCACGCAGCCTTGCAAAAAAAAAAAAAAAAAAAACAACAACTTCAAAAACAATGCCATTTAGTGTTCGTAGCGCTCCGAAAAAGTTGCTTTTCCTTTTATATTCTGCTTTTCAAGTTTGACCTACTAGTCTACAATTAAACCCTACTGGTAAACTACTGTGCTGCACTGGTAACAGTACTAGGCCCAGCTGTCAAATGAGACTCATTCTTTTTGTCCAATGGCTCAAATGTCCTTGAAGGGGCTCTGTAATTAGGCCACTTGAATTCCTACCCGCCGGAGACGTTAGTCACTGCTTCCACAATCTGCAAATGAGCTCTGACCCCCCGGGGGTCACACTCAGGGTATATCGCTCCATGTGAACCCGACAGGACGCATTTGCCATATGTACAGCGTCTATGGTCAGGTGTTACAGCTACTTTTTGTATATTACGTAGGTGATAGTGTATGTGTTTCTGCTTCATTTAATCGGAGTTGAACGGGCCCGATAATCACTCACTCGCTTCCTCAGGAGACGTGAATGGCGCGAAGATGTTGTGCCGCTTGTGCAACGCTCGCGCGTCGGTCTTGACAGGAAGGAAGACGCGGGCGACGAAGCGACTCCTTTGTAGCTGCTCAACCTCTTGCAGACATCAGCGTACACGCATCAGATCGACTTTTATAGCTCAGGTTTCCGTCCACCTGAACTGTGGATTTTAGTTCCGCTATCCAGTTGAGTGTCAGTTAGACCTCATTATCAGCTTTCCAGAACAGGCACATGATCTCTAGATCACGAATAAGCCATTAATTTTCGTCTGTGGATGTTGTACAATGTAACACAGGATTTGGCTTTTATGATGACGTCCGTGTTGATGTTTTGGATTGTGTGTTTTGGATGTTCTCCCCGTGCTTGCGTGGGTTTTCTACGGATACTCCGGTTTCCTCCAACATTCCAAAAACAGGCATGTGAGGTTGATTAAAGACTAAATTGTCCAAAAATGTGAAAGCGTGTGTAAATGGTTGTTTGTCTACACGTACCCTGTGATTGGCTGGAAACCAGTTAGGCGTACCCCGTCTCTCACCCAAAGTCATCTGGGATCGGCTCCAGCTCACCTGTGACCTTCCTGTGACTACGCCGTAAAGAAAATGAATGGATGGATGTTTCCTTTTATTTGTCAATAAATGTCCATGACAACATTCGGGAATATGATGGGGATGTTAATTGATTGTTAAGAAGACTGTACTATTAACTAAATACTTCTTCTGACATCCTGTCACTGAGGCTTTGGCCGATGAGGAACATGACGCCCCACGTGGAACAGAGCGGTGGCGAGTGTTAGGCACTAGGACCTGGAGGAAACATTTCCAGCCGTGGCAGCGTGTCATTAGTGTGAAGGTCAGCGTTGGTTTGACCCCTCACGGGGACATATGGCCCTGGAGGCCCGAAACGGCAACGCTCTCTTTTGGCTGCGATGTGAAAATTAAACGCCAGACATGAGAGGCACCGAGGCTGGAGGCTACACACGCACATGACAGTCAGTGACTATACTGACACGCTCATTAGACACTTCACAAATAGTTTCATGTAGCGGTCTCAAGCTTTTTTTTATTTGACGAATGATCACCAATAATGCTTTGGTATGATTGAGGAATGATTGAATACATTGTGGATTAGTCTAAATGTAGTTTTGCACTGGGTATTTTGATGATCAAACAAATGAAGCACATATTTGCTCTTTACACAAATAATAAACTGAGAACAAAATTAAATGTAAATACATAAAACGTGTTTTTGCATTATGTGTGCAGCATGTGGAAAACATGATACGATGTTGACCTAATGACAAACGTGCACAACTGAAATATCACTTCATATGACAACCCAGAGAAGTGAATCGTCCATAAGAATGTCCAAAATTATGATGCTAAAACTGTTCAAAAGTCAATGTTCTTTTCTGTGTTTGAAAGTGTAAGTGTCTCATGGAGTCTAACCTTTTCCGAATCTCAGACAAACTAATAAATTGCACCACAAGGTGGTCCTTCAAGGTCATATTTGGAAAAGAATGTCATGTTTGAGACCGACCGGTCAGATAGACACACAACCAGAGAGAGCCAATCACAAGCGGCGGCTTTAGAAGAAGGAAGTGATATGAAAAAAAAATATAATCTGAGCTTTTGCAGGTATTTTTCCAATGTAACTAAAATTATAATCATAGACATTTCCAAAAGCAACTAATTAAATAAAAAAAAGAAAAAATTCCCAAGTAATGTAATGGATTACAGTTACATTTTGTAATTAAATTACATAATCTTGTTGCATGTAATGAGTAACTCCCCAACACCGCCTCTAACAATTTCAAAACTAAAACCATCAGTAGTCTTTGAACGCATCGGCGTTGTCAGAAGTCAACCTGGAGGTGTAAACAGGACAAGATGGAGCTCGTTCCTTGAGTTCCTCCGCTTGCATCTCTCTCGCCCTCAGGAGGGTGCATGTAAACACCATGACACATTTGTTATTATCAAATTGTTCCGCTCGCTCCTCTGCGGACGTGAGCGGAATAGGAAACGTTAATCTGTCCTGACTGTTCCCGGCGCGGAAATTTTTTATTTTTTTTGCTCTTGCTGTTACATACATTTAAAAAAAAAAAAAAAAAAAAGAAGGAAGATCAAATGTACCGAATGTTAATTTTTCTGTGGGCAGTTTGGCTTCCACCTGACCTCAAGATGTCCTTCTGAGGTCTTGGTGTTTCCTTTTTGTCATTGTGCCCTTCATTCTCCATACAGTGAAACCGTTAAGGTCTCTTGCCATATAGTTGTCACTTTGCAAAAGTGGCCTTTTATGATTCATAACTTGTCAATCAAGTCACTGCATGTGTATTGATACCGAAGTCGTTTGAATACGTGCAGGCTTCCATCCCTTGTTTAAAATGCTCCTTTCTTTTCCAAAAAGGACCCCCCCAAAAAAATAAACAAAACGCATGCGAAGTCAATTCTTTGACGGGCCCCAAACTGAGGTGTCGTGTGAACGGTCCATTATTTGGATCAAGTGTAGATTTAAAGGAAGTCAAAGAAAAAGTGAATCATTTGTCATGTCCGTGGTGTGTTGACTTTACTTCCTGTGGTGAGATAACTGGAGCAGAAAGATAATAGTAGAGATGAAAATGGACATAAAACAGCAACTTGGTGAATACAATTAGTCATAAGATTTGAGTGGACTGAAGTTCGGTAAAATGGAGCTCAACAGCGAGGATTAGAGGCAATAAAAGAGAGCGAGAGAGGTGGGGAGCGGGGGATTAAATCTTGGAGAACGAGACTGTGCCCCAAGCAAGTGTTTTATACAGCAAAGAAGGCCTGTGATGCCACTAAAATGGGACGACTCGCTCAACTGTCCATCTAGCTCTCCTCTTATTATTTTGGACCCACCCACAATTGCCCTCCATTCTAATGCGAACTCATTGCTCCCAGACAAAGATAAGCGCAGCGTGCGGGGCTCTCTGCGTCAAGTCACAGCCGCCCGCCTTCTCTTCAAGGTCATGTGTAAGTCATGACACAGCGCTGTGCTTTATTTTTCATTAATCATTGGTTGCATACTTTGGTTGGGCACCCAAGAAGTGAAGAAAAGAAAAACAATCTGACACAATCTGACACTTGTCCCAGTTTTCTTATTTGAAGTGTCATCCGTAAGAGGAAGAGACGTCTTCTTTGCCGTCATCATTCGTGAAGGGAATACAACAAGTGAGAAATTGGATTGCATCTTCACGTCATCATTTTCGATTGTTCAATGGCCGCAATGTTTCTACAGCGGCGTTTTATCAAGATCATCATATTGTTCTTAGACTTACTGACGCTCGTACTTGGTCTTGATTAAAATCTCGATTGTGTCTTTGTGTTCTCATCCCTCAGCATGGGATACAGTTATTATTTGAGAATGAAACAACTAAATGGGCTTAGAAATCCCTCCTCTGTTGCTTCGCCGGCCGCAGCTGCCGCGTCTTGTACTGTCGACTTGCGCCGCGCTGTGCAGCTCCTCCTCGTGCGGTGTGTTCGTATTTGTTTGTCAGGTGCTCTGAGTTGATACGAAGTGACCGAGCATCTCCCTGGTTACTGCGGGAAAGGCGGACGCACTGGGCAAGAGGGGACAGTCCGCAATGTGTACAGGTCTTAGTTTCGCCGCCGCAAAACATACAATTGCATCGTTGTTGTTTGTTTGTGTTTATTAGGTGTCCTTTAGGAATTCATGCTGCTGCAACACTGTGTTTCCAAGGTTTCGAAACGGCGGGAAAGTGATCTGGCAAGGGGAGCGTCTCAATGACGAACTAAGACATCCTGTTGGGTCAACAGTGCGAGCTCGATTGACTTGCCATACAGTGTGTGGAAGAAGGGCCAAGAATAAAAAAAAAAAAAGAATAGAATTCTTCTGCAACAAAATTGCAAATACTATAAAGTGGAGCCCCCAAACACAATCTGTTCTGTGGCGCTGGTAAACGTTCCAATCTTTACTTGATTCTCTTTGCAGGGAGACATAATACACAAGGTCTGATGTGCTCAGTTTTGTTTGACGCTGTCGCCTATTGACTCTGCTCGAGAGGTCTGAACTGAACAATCTCTTCAATTTAACTTCCTGTGACCATTTGTCGGCTTAAGCTCTTGTATTTTTATTGTGCAGGTCTACCGAAAGAAGTAGGTGCTGCCACACCACACCAGAAAAAAAGTTCTGTTTCACGTTGTAACATAAATTGACTTTGGTATTCGGATAAACAAAACGAAGCCATTTCCTTCCCGTTCAGGTCACTGGCGTAGCCCTTTGAAGGGATGTGTGTCTTCTTTTTAAACACCTTCGTGACCTGAAGCGGAAGGAATCGCTTCGATTGGCTTTGCTGAATGTGAAGGTGAAGCCTAACACTTTATAACTTGATAACTTGTCACATTAAAACATGAAACTTACACTTATCACGTTAAAATGTGGAATTTATCACATTATAACGTTATGGTTTTTTTTCTTCTTCCCGAGTGTGGCAGCATTACACTATCGTGAAGTAGCGATTGATTGTAAATGAGAATGTTGAGTGCAAAATTCTGATCCTTTGGATGAACTGGTTTCTAATGTTTGGTAATGTCAGAAGTTATCGACACAATAAAATTCTTCAAATGCAAACATTGTTAGATCTGTTTTCTTTGTGTGACAGAGATCGCAGGAAATGGACCAAGACAGCCAAACCCAAAGCCAGACGTCAACCGACAACCCGAGTGAAGCAGCGGACACAGTAACCTCTCAAACTCCTGCGCCACATCCTTCAGATCCAACATGCGAGCCCATCGCTGTGCCGCCCGCCGCTACTGCCAGGCCTCGGCGGCCCCAGAGAAGCGCCAGAGTAGAAGGTTCCATAGATGTATGTGAGCCCAAAACTGAGCCCACGCGAGGAGATATCCTGGGCGAATGCGATCCCGACGGCGCCGCGGCAAGTCGTGCAAAAGCTGCTTCCAGCCCGCCCGTCAGACCCTCAGGCGACCGGCCCGCTCCCAACATCAAAGCCGGCCCAAAAGGTCCGGGGCACCACGCCGTCAGGGCGGCCTCGGTGCCCCACCCGCCTGCCAGCAAGGCTGTACCTGCTCACCTGAACCCTCACGCCCAGAGAGCTCTCTCTGTTGCAGGCACAGCCGACACTCAAGCTCAAACTGTCGAAGATTTCAGGCAAGTTCCCTGACTCGTGCGAACTTCCCTCCACGCAACTGCTCAATGCAAGATACGCTTGACACATTTGTGCCCCACAGCCCAATGATAAAGTCCACTCGCTAATTCCAATGTAATCTAAGGGATGACAAAAAAGTTTCTTTATGTGCATTTAATTTTCCAATTTCATCAGTGCTCCGTCTGTAACTTAAAAACAACACCATCTGCCCTTATGTCGCCACTGTAGACGAGGCGCAAAATAAAGCGATAAAAGCAAAAAGTGTATATTTTATTGAAAAAATAAATAAAAAATAAAAAATGCTGATTATGTACATCTTGTCACTGTAGGTGCTGTTGTGGACAACTAAATTAACAAGTCTCCTTTCAGCCCTCAGTTAAATGTAAAGTGTATGTAGTAGAATATGAGTATTTTTGCTTCAAACAGGATTCTCGGGTCGCCACAATATTTTGCCAGAGTCCACTATGTGGAAAAGGCACAACGTCAACTGAACACTGACGTCAAACTGGTTTTACTGTGAGTTATTCATACACACAACGAAAGCAAAATAACTCAACCACAAGTCGTTGGCTCTCTGGACAAATCAGATTTAGATAGTTTCAACAAGCCGCCTTTGCGCCTTCTTTATGTTCTTGAATAATTGCCAGAATTCCCAAATAATACACCTTTTGAAGAGGTGCTTGAGGTACAGTCTTAAAATACAGGCACAAATAATGCGTAGCCAAGTCATATGGTTCTCTAGGTCCTAGATCTAGGTTTTAAAGTCTTTTAATCGGGTCAAGCGATTAGTAGGAAATGAGTTCGAGATGTTAACGAGCTTTTGCCAACAGGGTGCACATCATCACTTGGAACGTGGGTTCGGCCACACCCCCTGATGACATCACCTCCTTGCTGGGCTTGAATATCGGTGATGGGAATACAGACGTGTACATCATCGGGTGAGTGTTTACGTGCTGCTGTGACAGTTAGTCATCGTCCCCGTGGTGAATGCGAATCCACGAGGCCGTCAAAGGCTCTTCTTCTGCCTGCTCCCGCTGACCCGTGTGCATTGTGTCATGTGTCTCCAAGACTGCAGGAAGTCAACTCTATGATTAACAAACGGCTGAAAGATGTCCTCTTCACGGACCAGTGGAGCGAGGTCTGCATGGAGAGACTCAGCCCCTTTGGATACGTGCTGGTCAGTAATGGTTTCTGGTTAGGACCGTGTGCTCGCTGATTAGGAATGCAGTTGGGCTGGCATTCATATGTATTATGTGATCTGTGCTCGTAGCCTTTGTTTCTGTGCTGCTGCTGCTGCTGCTGCCTTCCCTCGTTTAGTTCCCTGAGCAACAAATGGAGTGATGATTTTTAACAAGCGTGTAATGTTCGCGTGTCTGCTATCGTCCGCTCTCTCGTTGGGCACAGTCGAGCTCTCGTCGTTTCCTGGTCTTCCTCTGTGCCTAATTCCCCCTTTTGGATGCTCCACATTACAACTCAATTATCTGCCCACCCAATATTTTTGTTTTTTTAAGAGTTGGAGCCATTAATTTATTTTCTTGTAATATGACTGCAGTAAATACACTCAGTAAAACAAAATACAATCTCCCGTACTATTACCTAATACACAAGTTTGATCAAAAATTCTACCTTTTATAAGAAAATGTTTGGATTTGCAATGTATTAATCATATTTCAGCAGGGAATATAAGGTACAATACATTACAATGGATTTATTGTTATTTCTCGACAGCACATCTGCCATGCAGAATTTTTGTATGCAGAACATTGGTCATTGTTTAAAAAAGTATTTGAGACGTAAAATGGCATCCTTCTTTAATATTGATGATGTTCTGACTTTTTTTCGCCATAGATTTAATGTAATTGTAACCAAAGGGAAGAACATGTTAGTAGTTTTTTAATGTGGTTGTACTCATACCGAGAAGTGTGTCTAATATTTTGCCTCCTATTTCACTGTGCACTGTTCAGTGAGAATTAAAATACTAAATCTAGCTTAATTTACCGTTATGTTTATTGTTGTGATTTTACTTTGCATTGTAAAAGAGCGTCATTGCATGGCACTGAGGTCTGAGGTTCTAATACTCAAGCAACCTGACATGTGACCATCATCATTGCAAAATTTTCTAACCAAAAATCATTTTATTGAGCACTTCAAATGCTTCTACAACCCTTCATAACAGATACATTTACGAAAAACGATTGATTATTGAAGTACATGATCTATTCTGCCGCGCACAATGCTCTTCTCATGAGAAATGTTCCATTTGCTCGCCGTTTGAAATTTCACGGTAATTTTAACGAATCGACTTGGGAGAAGCCCTCGGAATTTTGACCCAGAAAACCTCACTGGTGGATATTTGTAACTGAAACTCGTCAGTCAGTCAGAGGTGTTCCTCAAGTAGCACACGAAATGAAAGGGTCGAGGAAATATATTGAGAAATAATGAAATTATGCTCTTTTGATCGAATTTTAAGGTGCATTTTTATTTTTTATGTATTTATTTATTATTATTTTTTAACTAGATTTTCTGTAGGCGACATCACACAAACATTCCCCAAAAATGAATTTTTTTTTCTTCCACAAAAACATCTGACATCAAAATTATTAGTGCGTTGTAGTCAGATTGAAGGGGGCAGTCCAGCCAGATTTTAGCATTTTGACATTCACACTACAATTACAATAATGAATATTGTTAAAATAATACATCTCTGTTATCTTTGTAAAGACAGCATTTTTGACACAGCCCTTGGATGGGATTGCACTGAATCACATAAATTGTGCTTGTACAGTTACTGTATTTTGTAGAATATCATATTGAATATACAGCACTTCTTATTACCTTAAACAACATTGCAACATTGCAAATTAGTAAACAAAACCTAATCATCTCAGGCATTACCTTTTTGTATCGTTATTTTCTATAGCTTGTGCGTTAGCAGGACATAGCATTGCAAGCGGTTGGTTTTCCTGCATCCTGTTGTGAAAGGACGTTTGCTGGTGCCGCCGGCGTGTAAACGACGTAATCGCGTCTATGCGAGCGTGAATCAGCTGTCGAGCCGAAAGAGCGAGACAAACGTCTTCCAGGCTGCTGTTTTTATTTTGGGATCAGAATGTTGTCAGCTTTGATGGGCCTCTGGCAACAATACTGATGTTGTCTTCCCACTCTCATGGTCAGCGACATGAGTTCGGCGTTATTGCTGGGGGGGCGGGGGGGTATTTGGGCGACAACAACCTATCATAAAAAAAAAAAAAAAAAAAAAAAAGGTTTTCTATTGACATGACAATCATTGAAGTTTGTATGAGGAATTTTCGCCTCTTCTCTGTAGAAGAGATGCAATGACAATTGTAAATACTTTTAAAAAAAAGAAAGCATATATGGTTGTAAACAAACCCAAAATTATTGTAATATGGTTCCAATTGTTTTCCTCACTTGTATAGCGTGAGATGTTTTTTTTTTCATGCTATGTTTCCGTCATTTTAATTATTCTTTGTTGTTGCTGTATTCCTATATGCTCATACCTCAAGAAAATATCATTTCCATTCCAGTGTGTGTGTGTGTGTTTTTTTGTTTTTTTTTTAAATTTGTGTCTGTTTCTCTAAGTTTTATGAACGTTCGGACATCAGCCAACTTGACAAATAGCTGCCTGTGACCATTATCAACATCAGCGCACAAGAGACCTAATCTGTAATTCACAATGGTGCTACAAGTGAATGTGTAGAAGTGAGCCATTACTTTTAGAGGACAAATCCGTTTAATATTGTATGAACCAATTAGTTTTACGTTGGATTTAGCAGGCTTGTTATCTTTGTGGCAAGTTTGTAAAGGCAAGTTTTCACTTGGTCCAGTGCTGCACATTGAAGGAATGCACATATTTGTTCTGAATACTGTATAATAAATTGGGAATATACTAATCACATTTGCCCAATGGCACACGTGCTTACCAGCCACAACATTAGGTACACCTATGCACTCACATATGATTCCATAAAACAGCTTTGTTAATATTTTCTGCCTTTGCAAACATGATATTGGTCACTTTGTCCAGGTGGTATTGATTTAACGTAATTTTTTAAATTGTTGTTGTAGTGTGCCATGGTGTAGAACTGCGTTGCGTCACACTGAGAGGTACTGAGAAGTGGTTATATATTATTTTTTGCCATCTCACGTGGATGAATGAAAAAAGACAATCGACCTTTTAGAAACAGTTGTCATGATGATGCAAAGCCGTTGTACACCACCATCGCCACAAAATCTTAAGTGTCTTTTTTTTTTGTACATTTTTGTTGCATTGGACTAGTACCTAATGACCGGTCAGCACTTTTTAATATTTGTCTCCAAACAATCGCCGTAAAAAAGTTGGTCCACATCACATTTCAGTAGAAATCATTACGCAACAAAGGCGTACAGCTAGCCAGTAACAACACAAGCAAGAGGGTCTTCAATTACGTGGAGATGTGCGCATCCATTACTGGCCACAGGGCATTTCAGACTCAGTGTGATTATGCTTCATTGGCCTGCAGTTGGGATGAGTGGACTAGTGAAGGAGAATGGGAGGGGGACAGAATCACAGTAGATCTCCATTGGGGAGTTTGGCATCGCATGCAAATACTTCATCTTGCTCTACTTTAAACAATGCACGTGCTTTATTCACGGGTCTACGTACACGTGCCGCTCAAAAATGTCAAAATCTGCATAACATGGTGTAAATGCGAGGCCGCGAGAGAGAAAACAAATGAACCTCAGACGAGCGACATTTACGCTGCAAACCAGCCTGTTACCATGGTGAGGGGTGACCGCGAGCAACGGCCTGATTAGTGTGTACTGCTTCTCGTAAAGTAGCGGTTGAGCTCGGCCGCAGGAGGTTTCGGGCCGTTACCAAGTCGGGGTTGAGCTCATGCAATTTGTTTATTGAAATTTAAGGGCTAGCTGACTCGTACAGCTACATTGTTTCACTTGGAAATATTTAACTTACCTTTTTTCAGAGTCATGCAAAGTGCTTGTTGATTGTAACTGTCCATGTTGTCCTTAGGTGACCTCTCAGAGGATGCAGGGCGTGCTGCTGCTGGTTTTTGCCAAGTACTACCATCTGCCCTTCCTCCGTGGTGTCCAGACGGAGACCACCCGCACTGGCCTGGGGGGTTACTGGGTGAGACGACCACTGACGCGCTCCTCTCTTTAGCGCTGTGATAGGAAACCATCGCACTGGAAAAGAGAGAGACGTCCGTGACAAATGCGCTCACCGGCCACAACGTTAGGTACAGGTGGTAGTAGGGGTGCACAGTATAGTAGATGCTGTGTATGCGGTAGACGGTATACATTTGCCCTCTCATTTTAAATTAATAAGTGTCTAGAAAGAATGAAATGCAGCCCTATGGGGGGCACAAGTCAGTGCAAACTGTAGGCCGGTCCCAAGCCCGGATAAATGCAGAGGGTTGCGTCAGGAAGGGCATCCGGTTTAAAACCTTGCCAAACAAATATGAGCGTTCATCCAAAGAATTCCATACCGGATCGGTCGTGGCCCGGGTTAACAACGTCCGCCACCGGCGCCGTCAACCCGCGGGGCGTCGTTGGAAATTCAGCTACTGTGGGTCGAAGTCAAAGAGGAAGAAGAGGTGGAAAGCGGGTTCTTCGGCAGAAAGAGAAGAGGAAAACACAGAGCCTAGAACTGAATGTGGGGACTTTGAATGTTGGGACTATGACAGGAAAATCTCGGGAGTTGGTTGACATGATGATTAGGAGAAAGGTTGATATATTTGTGTGTCCAGGAGACCAGGTGGAAAGGCAGTAAGGCTAGGAGTTTAGGGGCAGGGTTGAAATTATTTGACCATGGTGTAGATGGGAAGAGAAATGGAGCCGGGGTTATTTTAAAACAACTGTTGCTTAAGAATGTCTTGGAGGTGAAAAGAGTATCAGATCGAGTGATGAGGCTGAAATTTGAAATTAAGGGTGTTCTGTGTAATGTGATTAGCGGCTATGCCCCACAGGTAGGATGTGACCTAGAGGCGAAAGAGAAATTCTGGAAGGAGCTAGACGAAGTAGTTCTGAGCATCCCAGACAGAGAAAGAGTCGTAATTGGTGCAGATTGTAATGGACATGTTGGTGAAGGTAATAGGGGGGATGAAGAAGTGATGGGTAAGTACGGCATCCAGGAAAGGAACTTGGAGGGACAGATGGTGGTAGACTTTGCAACAAGGATGCAAATGGCTGTAGTGAACACTTTTTTCCAGAAGAGGCACGAACATAGGGTGACCTACAAGAGCGGAGGTAGAAGCGCACAGGTGGATTACATCATGTGCAGACGATGTAATCTGAAGGAGGTTATTTACTGTAAGGATGGTGGTGTGTAAGATGACTCTGGTGGTGGGGAGGAAAATTAGGAAGACAAAGGCAGAGAAGAGAACCATGTGGTGGAAGCTGAGACAGGACGAGTGTTGTGCAGCTTTTCGGGAAGAGGTGATACAGGCTCTCCGTGGACGGGAGGAGCTTCCAGAAGACTGGACCACTGCAGCCAAGGTGATCAGAGAAGCAGGCAGGAGAGTACTTGGTGTATCTTCTGGCAGGAAAGGAGAGAAGGAGACTTGGTGGTGGAACCTCACAGTACAGGAAATCATACAAGGAAAAAGGTTAGCTCAGAAGAAGTGGGACACTGAGAGGACCGAGGAGAGGCGAAACGAATACATTGAGATGTGACACAGGGCAAAGTTAGAGGTGGCAAAGGCAAAACAAGAGGCATATGATGACATGTATGGTAGGTTGGACACTAAAGAAGGAGAAAAGGATCTATACAGGCTGGCCAGACAGAGGGATAGAGATGGGAAGGATGTGCAGCAGGTTAGGGTGATTAAGGATAGAGATGGAAATATGTTGACTGGTGCCAGCAGTGTGCTAGCTAGATGGAAAGAATACTTCGAGGAGTTAATGAATGAGGAAAATGATAGAGAAGGGAGAGTAGAAGAGGCAAGTATGGTGGACCAGGAAGTGGCAATGATTAGTAAGGGGGAAATTAGAAAGACATTAAAGAGAATGAAAAATGGAAAGGCAGTTGGATCCATATGACATTCCTGTGGAGGTATGGAAGCATCTAGGAGAGGTGGCTGTGGAGTTTTTGACCAGCTTGTTCAATAGAATTCTAGCGGGTGAGAAGATGCCTGAGGAATGGAGGAAAAGCGTACTGGTGCCCATTTTTAAGAACAAAGGTGATGTGCAGAGCTGTGGCAACTATCGAGGAATAAAGTTGATGAGCCACACAATGAAGTTATGGGAAAGAGTAGTGAAGGCTAGACTCGGGGCAGAAGTGAGTATTTGCAAGCAACAGTATGGTTTCATGCCTAGAAAGAGTACCACAGATGCATTATTTGCCTTGAGGATGTTGATGGAAAAGTACAGAGAAGGTCAGAAGGAGCTACATTGTGTCTTTGTAGATCTAGAGAAAGCCTATGACAGAGTACCCAGAGAGGAACTGTGGTACTGCATGCGGAAGTCTGGAGTGGCAGAGAAGTATGTTAGAATAATACAGGACATGTACGAGGGCGGCAGAACAGCGGTGAAGTGTTCTCTAGGTGTGACAGAAGAATTTAAGGTGGATGTGGGACTGCATCAGGGATCAGCCCTGAGCCCCTTCCTTTTTGCAGTGGTGATGGATAGGCTGACAGATGAGGTTAGACTGGAATCCCCGTGGACCATGATGTTTGCAGATGACATTGTGATCTGCAGTGAAAGAAGGGAGAAGCTGGAGGAACAGTTAGAAAGATGGAGGCATGCACTGGAAAGCAGAGGAATGAAGATTAGCCGAAGTCAAACAGAATATATGTGCATGAATGAGAGGGCTGGTGGGGGAAGAATGAGGCTACAGGGAGAAGAGATAGCGAGGGTGGAGGACTTTAAATACTTGGGGTCAACCGTCCAGAGCAATGGTGAGTGTGGTCAGGAAGTGAAGAAACGGCTCCAAGCAGGTTGGAACAGGTGGAGGAAGGTGTCAGGTGTCTTATGTGACAGAAGAGTCTCTGCTAGATAACTCATTCAGAAATACTTCCATTGTTATTTTAATGGCGATATATATATATATATATATATATATATATATATATATATATACCATTACTGTGAAGGAATTCAATTCATGCTGTAATATTCATTCTTCGGCCATATCGCCCTGGCTTACGTTGTTGTATATATCATCCTGAGAGGTGTTTCTAATATTCTGTTGACCGTATTGGGCTATTTGAGAAGCACAGACTGTTGATGATGCACTTGACTAACAAATATGCGCCCATATTTTGGCTTGTGCCATTGACGGTGTTTTGGTTGACTCTCCTGACTTCCATGTGGGTTCTTTCCCACATGGAGTCAGCCTTTCCTCCAGAGTCAGCTGGGATGGGCTCCAGCTTCCCGTGACCCTCAACAGGGTAAGCGATGTAGAAAATTGATGGCTTTTGACTTGCGGGTGATTACACATACAATATTTATTCAACAGAAATATCCGGACTAGTTCTGCATACGAGTGAACCAAGCTGCATTGTTACAACTTAAGCAGTATTGAGAAGGCTTAGTATGTAAACTGTGGTAAATAATTTGTGTCTTTCAGGTCTGTAGTCACCGGACACAACACGAGATACATCTGCGATGGTGTTAAATCCAATAATTACAGTACATTGTTAATGTTTGGATAGTCAGGCAAACCAAAACTAACCAAAAGGCAAACTGCACTCTGACAAAATACCTACTTATGTCAGGGTGTGTCCGTTATTTTTTGCTTTCTTTTGTTTGAACTGATTTAAAAAAAAAAAAAAAAAAAAAGAAAAAAAGGTTGCTGCAGCACATCCCAATCAGGCAATCACATGCAGATAATTTGGCCGCATTGTCCTCATTGCTGCGGGATTGAATAAATAACTGCCTGCAGAGTTATGCAACCGTGACTTCTAAGTTAAATCCTGCTGTTGTCCAGAGTGCATGGCAGGCGTCAGCACATTCTACACGTTTTACACACTGACGCGTCTTTTGTGATTCAGTGAGGCAGCAGATTGGGGAGAACGGTGGGAGGGTATCCGCACACTCGTCTTTCCAACCTATACTTCCCATGTACAGTTTTTGTTTGCGTGAAATATTCTCTGACTCACAATGAACACATTTCCTGTTACGCAGAAGTGACGACACATGCACACAACTAGTGCACACGCTTAGAATGTGTAGTTTCTCACCTTACCCTAATTTATTCCCCTGCCTCTGTGTGTCATAGGGAAACAAAGGTGGAGTCAGCGCCCGCATGTCAGTGTTCGGTCACACTATCTGCTTCCTCAACTGCCACCTGCCGGCTCACATGGAAAACTCGTATCAGCGCATGGAGGACTTTGAGAGCATCCTGCAACAGCAGCAGTTTGAGGGCCAGGCGGCCTCTGGTGTCCTTGACCACGAGTACGTCACAAACACATTTCGGCACTCACACAGTGATGACACACATGGATGTGACCGTATGGTCTTAGTATTTTAAGGTGACAAGTGTGAAGTATGAAAAATACATTTTTCAAAGAACTGCAACATTTACAGATCTTTTTCATGATCAACAGAACGTAAGTGTCCTTTGAAATTGAATTGCAGTGTGGTGTTCTGGCTGGGGGATCTCAATTTCCGCATCGATGACTTGGAAATGCAAGTGGTAAAAACAGCCATTGACAATAACAAGCTCTCAGTGTTGTGGGAAAAAGATCAGGTAAAAAAAAAAAAATTTTAATATGTACAGTATGTTTAATAGGAGACGATTGAGAATGACAGAATGAATATCACTGTACTTATTATTTTTTTTATTGTATAACTGTGTAGTTTTATTGACCAATACTTGGGAAGATTCTTAAGGTACACCTCCATTACTCCTGACTATTACTGAAGCTAATGTCTTATGCGGGTGTGATTGTGATTTGAGCCACTAGGGGGTGTAAGAGAGACCCAAGGGAAAATCACCCATGATGGTAAAACCATTGTTATTATTTCAGTTAAACATGGCAAAGGACAGTGAGACGGTGTTAGAGGGATTCCAAGAGGGGCCCCTGAAGTTCCCCCCCACTTACAAGTTTGATGTTGGGACAAACGTATACGACACAAGGTTGGTGAAGCAGCTGCAATGTCGGCGTCAGAGCGCAGCTAACCAGGGGGGCATTAGGTCAGCGCGTGGGGGGCACATTCTGCCGCTTAATAAATGTTTCATAAGATTTGTTTTCTGTCAACAACTAATACGGATTTTAAAAATGATTACGTTTGGCAAATGTCTACACTGCAAAGGAGGGCAGGGGGCCACAGTAACTTGAGGGTGCATGACGCACATACCGAGCAACAATCAATTCTCAGCAAATGATCACATTTGCTCTGGAATGCGCCCATCGGATTGTATACAATACCTCAGTTTCAATCATTCGAGGAGATGTTCTTTCTCTTCGCTCCGTGTCCTCCTCCCAGCGGAAAGAAGCGGAAACCGGCTTGGACCGACCGGATCCTCTGGCGCGTAAGAGGCACCGGCACTGGGAAGCGTGGTTCTGTTTCAGGGCTGACCAGCGGCACCAAAGTAACGCAGCACTGCTACAGAAGTCACATGGAATACGTAGACAGCGACCACAAACCAGTCTCTTCCATCTTTACCCTGCAGGTGAGCGTACCGGACTGTCTGTGGGGGAGGTAACCACATTGAGAGGGACACAAAATATACAAAGTATTTTATATAATTGAAGCCCATTATAATTGGATTTGTTTTTGTTTTTTTTGGAGGGGGGGGGGGGGGGGGGCGTGCATTAGCAGGAAAATACCACCAATAAGTGGTTTCACCAAAAAACAAAAGGTTCTCATATAATACATTATATGCACTGTATATGTATATATTTTTCCCAATCTGTCTCATAAACATCCATCCATCCATTTTCTGAGCCGCTTCTGCTCAGTAGGGTCGCGGGCGTGCTGGAGCCTATCCCAGCTGTCATCGGGCAGGAGGCGGGGTACACCCTGAAAACTAAGACTGGAACATAAAATATAATATTGGTGATAATGCTGTTAATTTACGGTAGCTGTGAAATAAACCTTACATTTGGCGGCTGTCTAATAAATGTGTTAAGCACTTTCCGTATGACTTATGTAGTGCTACGCAGTTCTTGTTTAACCAAGTAGTTGTGATTCGGAGGAGCCTTCTTGTTCATGAGCAATTCCTCTGCAGTTCCCTTACAAGGTGGACGTTCCCCTGGTCATAGTGTTGGTGGAGGATGAGTGGAATAGTATTGCTGACGCTATAGCCAAGTTCAAACTGGCACCCAACTATTGTCGCAGCTCCTGGGACTGGATCGGACTGTATAAGGTAGAAAATGTCACGTTGACTGCTCACGCCAAACCAATTTTCCCAACCATCAGAATCAGAATCAGCTTGTTGCAGGACTCCATTAGTGACTTTGCCTGTGCTGCCTCAGGTGGGTTTCAAACACCACAAAGACTATGTGGGATACGTGTGGGCCAAACAGGAGGAAGCAGATTATCATAGACAAGAACATCAGGTAAAATGGATGTTTACTGTAATCTCGTTTAAAGACGGCTTCCTGTCAAATTCAATGAATATCTCCCAAATTGTTTTGCAGGTAACCTTTACAGAAGAGGAACTGCCCAAAGGCTCAGGAGATTTTATCTTGGGTTACTATAGCAACAACATGAGCACCATTGTGGGTGTAACGGAGCCATTCCAGGTAATCACCAACATAGTATACAGCATTTGAAAATGTGTAGGAATTGTGACTTTTTTCCTTTAACTATAAAATGTTGATACAATATAGAATTGGAAGCAGTGAAGGCAGCACGATGGACTGCTTAACTCAGGGCTAGATGTGCTGAGTTTCGGGGTTCGAATCTGGGCTCTGACCTTCTTTTATGCAGTTTGCATGTTCTCACTGTTGTTTTTAGGGTTAGGTTCTCTCCCCACCCTTCCTCATTCCAAAAACATGCATGTTGGCTTACGTGAAGACTCTAAATTGTCCATAGTTGTGAATGGTTGATTGCTTATGGGTGCCCTGTTATTGACGAGCAACCAGTGTGTAGCCCGCCTCTTGCCCAAAGTCACCTGGGATAGGCTCCAGCTCACCCGTGACCATAATGAGCACAGTTGGAAACGAAATGGCTAGCTGGATTGTATACAGCTACATCTTGACTTGTAATTGCAAGAACTGATTTAAAAGTGTTTATACTGTGTTCATTTCCCCCTTTCTTGTCCTAATGGCGCCTACTTCATTCGTCTCTATCTTGCGTCCACAGATCCAGCTCCCCACATCCGGCAATGACACCAGCTCTTCAGACAGCTCCGACTTCAGCTCCGAGGACGACTGCACCGTCGTCGTCATGAAGTCCAGGTCCCGCAGTCCCAGTCCTCACAAGGCCAAGCACCACCGCCGTCGCAGCGGCAGCCACAGCCGCTCCGGAAGTCCCTCGCATGGCAAAATGAAGGAGCCCGCTGCCACCGACGAAGTTCCATCCACGCCAGTGTCTACGTCCGAGTCCGTAAAACGCCCAGCAGAGGGCAGCCAACGGCCCGTGTCTGAAGAGGACAACAAACAGAGAGAGGAGACTGGAGCCTGATTTTGTCTCATGGAAAGCAAAAATGGTGCGTCTTTTATTAGATAATTACCACACTGGATGTTTGTTTTCATGAATCAGTGCAGTTTGGGATGCCATCCTTTTCAGGAACAACCGTCGAGTTCCTCAAGAGGGTTTACTTTGCCTTAAGTTATTTTTTTTTCATTCCCAAATGTTTCACTCTGTCCTGCATTTTATCAGTTCTTGGTCCATCATTTGCTGTGATCAGTACAACCATGCATAAATGTATTTTTTTTAAATTATATATATATATATATCTTTCAAGGGCATTTTCTCATCTTGTTGAAGTCAAGGTCATTTGCTTGGCCTGTGTTTGGGCAGTGAATGCCTTCAGGTGCAGATGCATGATGACCATGCTGAGGATGTGATCTGGCTCAGGTTGCAAGTGTCGTCATGTGTTGGATCTAACACAGCATTGCTACTGTAGCAGCCTAAATATTACGAGAAACTACCACTGCCCCATCGAGCAGACACATTTGGCACGAATGATCTTTTGTGGCTTGTAGTGAGGCATTTTAAGCCGCTAGTATTTTCTTCTGGTTCAAAGCGGTCATGACAGTCATACTGTATCTGCACTGAACACAAAAAGCTACCATCCACTGTTCCCTTTGGAAATGCATTATCTTGAGACATACACATGATTGTTTTGGGGATTTATTTGCAAATGGATGTAGCCGTGCAGCATTACAACTTGCAGCGACTATTCCTTTTAGCCACAGGAACATGGTGCGACCAGCAGGTGACATCTCAAATCATCCCCCAGTGGGAGTAATATCTCTTCCTGGATGGCTAATCTCAAATATAAAAGAAAGTATTTGTATGATGGGCTTTAGGGGGCTCTGCCATGTCAGAAGCGTTTGCACATGTCGGGGCAGAGCGAATGTGAGCGTTAAAGGCCTTTAAATAGACCCCGAATGAGTCCGGCGAGATGTGGCGTCCCGTGGGAGGATCGCTCTCAGCTGACACAGTACAGCTGTCCTGCCAGAGTTCAATTTTATTGGCTGCGGGGCAGCTGATATCGTCAAACTAATTACGATGGCGGCAAACAACAGCCAAGATCTGAACACCCATCTTTTAAACAAATAAGCACAAACATGAATCAGCAGAAAACCCTTCTGTTTTATACCGTTATCAATTCCGAACAGTTGCCTGACTTGTGGAAATGTGAGCAAGCGGCAACTCTACCATGTAGAGCAGCTACATGGCTTTGCATTTGCATTGTGAACCATACCTGGCATACATTATGAAATATCGCAATTGCAACATGACATTTCAAATCAATACTGTACATGCTTAGTCCAGTTTCATTTCAAGTCCTGTTCCATCTCCAGTGACTTTGTTCTCTGCTAAGGTTCTTTCCTTCACTGATCCTGGTGATTAACTGTTAGAGTGTGACCTCCGATGACCCATCTAAGACACTTTGACCCCTTTTGAACTCTTAGAGTAGGACAGTATTGTGTAGCTGTTACCTCAGTGTGTATTTTTAAGATTCAGTGTGCGTGTGTGTGTCTGAATGGTGTTTGCTACAACTGCGTTTGCATGGTGTGGACATACTCTACATTCCGGTACTGTGATTGCTGTGCCGTCAAGTGCTGTTTTTGACTCTTTGTCATTTGTGAAAGTTGTTAGAAAATTAGAAAAGGTATGACGGTTCAAAATGTATCTTCCATGTAAGTGTTAGGTGAAGACAACTACAAGGATCGGTACACCTGCATAAATCTGAAGCTTTCGAATGATTTCAAAGTGTAACTGTGTATTTAGTTTATTTTAAAATGGAAAATACAGTATAGCCTAATGGACCTGTGTTTATACTAAGATGTTTAAAACAAAAAAATGTGCGATGAATGAGAAAAAATATCTGTCATGATCAGTGACTTGTGAAAAAAATGTCTGCTGAATGTCATTGTTTTCCTATGTGTCTCAAATAGAGTAATATGTATCAAAAGAAGGATAAAAATTAAGTATGATATTAAGATAGCAGACAATCTATGCCACAAAGTTTATTTTCCTTAAATTATGCATTTATTTTCTTATTTAGATGTGTAACTGTAAAATGAGCCTGAATTCTGCTGGCCAGTGACGGAGCATTATATCATCCAAGACGGTTTTTCTTTTGATGTTCTGAGCATGATTTCTCACGTTGCTTGAAAAATAAAGTACAATAAAATGTTGCTTTTTTTTTTGTATGATCTGTAGTTTATTGAGTCTTCCTGTGTTTGTTTGCTGAATGAAAACGGCTTAAGAAAACTGAACTGAATGAGCATGTGCAAAGGCGTTTTGTGCATTACTAACTGCAACAGAAGGGACACTGGCCTTTTATTGCGGGCGGCCTAAGGCACACGTGCAATAATTGTGTTGTCTAATCAACATTTTGATATGCCACACCAGTGGGGGAGAAAGCAGAAGTGCTCACTAAAAGAGATAAATTTGTGAACATTTGACTGTCTACATAGAAAAACTCGGAGTTTCGCTCATGAAAAAATGGGAACATAAAATTGTTGCGTTTGTATTTATGTCAGTATATTATGTGCAATACAGGCTAATCATAGCCCTCGTCTCTACATTTGCATTTTTGTACAAACAATTGTTTCTTTTTAGCAGTGGTGAACTAGGCTTTCATTTGTTTTGAGTTAGATTTATCATTTGCACTATAGGATCACAAATCCAGTTATTTTTTTATTCCATTTTATTTTACACACAGGTCTTTTTTTTTGTACTTGGAATAAATATGGGACCTTGGGTACTAATTTCATGCCACCTCATGTGTAAATGTGTGCTGGTATGACAATAAAGTTTCTTGAATCCTTGAAATGAGTGATAAGATCAACGTGCCCGTCATTTCCAGAACAGAGAGTTTATTATGATTATGGTGGTGGTGGTGTTATTGTTATACGGTATAGGAACCAAACATCACACCACATCCTGCAGAGAGCAATAGCAGGTGCGTCTTGCATCATGCTTTTGCCCTCTGAAAAGGAAAGTGTCGGTTCTGCAAACTCATGCTGACTCGTTTGCGCTGATGCAACACCGGCCAGGGATTGTACCACTCTGTTGTTATGGAAACGGAAACTTCACAGACCCTAGTAAGTATAAGGATGAATGGACACCAGAATGTGCACTTTGATGTTATCGGCCCAATTTTCAGTCTGATTTGATGCATTAGAACAATAAATGACGCTATGGCCTCGCTCAGCTTATGGTTTCCGAAGAGTAGACTGTCATCTTTGACCACAAGCCTTGCCGGCCATTGGCTTTAGCAACAAAAGTATGGTCATGATGCCTAAATGTTCTTCATGACATTGAGAAACAATTCAATGTAGAAAGATGATGATAAACAATAAAGCCCAGAATTCTGGGATCCATTTCAAGCCCACGCTAAACCAGACACCTGGCAAGTCATTTACCGACCAGACAGATACAACATGTTCACAATCAAGAGATTCTGATCATATGACACAGCAGTGCCTGAAGCCAACTAGAGATGGGAGCCTTTTCATATGTAGAATAAAGAAGTTAAAACAAAAGATAACTCGAAGCTCTGCTCTGCCAACTGCCGTCTGCTTTTTACGCTTCTGTAAATATATTGTATCTGGAATATATTCATCTATTACATAAACAACCCAGATTTAGATTCCTCAATGTGTCTTCATGCTGATTTTTAGAATGTGGAAGAAAGTCACGGCACCCGAAGAAAACCTACACAAGCAAAGGGAGAACATGCAAACTCCACACAGGAAGGCAGGGAGCTAGGATTTGAACTCTGAGCCTCAAAACTGTGCAGCAAACATGGTCATTAGATAAAAGCCAAATTATGTTATACCCTGTTTGAGGTGGTAATAAAGATGAAATGATCAAACAACTGTAGTCAAAACATTTACAACAAGCCCTCAAATCAACAATAGGGCCTTTGTGTGTCGTAACAACTCTGTTAAGCAAAAATACAGTATGTCTTGTACATTTGACCGCATTTTCCAAACAACAGACAAAAGTGTTGTTAACAACCCTGCCAAATTTGAATGATTACAAAAATCGCCAAGGGACTGCATATAAAGGGAGGCCTCCAAATCGTGACAAATCAAGCCTTTGTCTCTGCTCTCAAATGCTGCGGTCTTGTCAGCTGAATGCGCTGAAAGCACACCCCGCCCCACATGCTGACTGTCAAATGTCAATAAATGCCACTAGTGTGGATAACAGCGGAAACTGTACGTGCACTATGACAATGATGGTAGCTTATGAATCAAATTGTAGATATCTTTCACTGGAATTTCGGGATATTTAAATTTCAGTTGCACATATCTGTAACTCACTCGCGAATATCTGCAACTGAATTTTAGATATGTCATGAAAAAAACCCCACACACAAGAATGGCAAAAGTGACTTCTTTTGTCGTAGGCCAGTGACTCTAAAATTGTGGTACTAGTACCACTAGTGGTACGCAACAGAATCCCTGCCTAGATACAGTTCAGTTTTTTAATTATTATTTTTTAAATTATTTTTATTTTGGGACAATACATATGCATTTTACATTTACATTACATTTTTATTTTAATGGAATTATTTTAAGCGCATTATTTGGATTGTATTTAAGCACTGTCTTAATGTTCAAAATGTGTAAAATGTTGCAGTGGCTTACAATAATATTAAATATATGCTACAAGTCAAAAAATTGTAGAGTTTGTCATGGTATTGAATGGAGCAGTGTCTCCAGGCTTTGGATTGGTAGTGCACAGTGTACTGTCTCGTTTTTGATACGGTTGGGCCTACTATGCTAGTGTCGCTAATGTTGGTCATGATGGTGATGGTAAAACAGCTCAACGCTATATTGCCACAATTCAGTCTTCTTTGCACGTGTTCAGCAATTATCTTCAAACATGTATAATATACTGTATTTAGAAACAAATCTATGGTTTTATTTTAACTTATCTAGTTTTGAATTGTCTTTAACAAAGAACATGGCCTGCGGACTAACTGTAACGCGGATTAGTGAATCTTGCTGTGTTCTTGTTCTTGTCTGCTCTTGTTTGCTATTTACAGTGTAAAACCAGTTAGGACTTAATACTGTCACCTAAATCACCATAGTTCGGGGAGGAACAAATATGTAGACAGTTTTTTGTTGTTGTTGTTCATTCGAGGAAAACGTGCCAAGTACAGTACACGGACACCTACCATTCAGTCGCGTCATTGGTATGGCCCGCTTCCGGTGACGTCACCGCATCTGCCTTGATGGCATAAATATCGGAGCTGGGCGCCATGAGATTTACTCGGCCTGTGAGGATCTTTGCAGTCACGACGTAGGGCTGACCTTCGTGGAGCGTCACCAGTACAAGCGCACTCTTCTTTGTGGCCATTTCCGTCCTCACACCCTTTTTGGTCTCTTCGCAATCATTCGCGGTGAACGATGATGAACGGCCAGATGAATGGTTTTCACAACTCTGTCATTGACGAGGACTGCTTCTTGTTCACCTCGGAGTCTGTCGGGGAAGGGCATCCCGGTGAGTGCACGCTGACCGTACAGCCCACTTTAACGCGATTAGCCGACGACAGGCAATCGATTTGTAGCTGTCAAAGAACATTTGACATATGTAAATGTGGAGTTGCCATGGTGTGTTCGTGTTTTAATGTCGGCCAAGGAACTGAGGGGCCGGTCGGCTTTAGCAAGTACACGCGCCTCTAGCTAGCTACCTAGCTAGCTAATCCTCCGCTTAGTCGAAGCCTGCGGTTTTTTTTGTTTGTTTTTTTTGTATTGGTTTGTATGGCATTTTCTTTTTTTCCGTACGTATTTTAACATTTTTCACGACGTATAACTATTCCGTGTTATTTTTTTTAACCCTTTGTTTTCTCGAGACGCGGTTGAAGAAGCACCATGACTGTGCGTGTGGGTTAGGTAAGCACCTAACAATGTGCGAAGGGATGGGAGTTTTAATTGGTTGCAGTGGTTTCAGTCGCTTTGCTCAATAAATACACGTGTATTCTTTATACATGGCGCCAGTTCGCAACCAAAGTATTTCACATCCGGAGCAGGTCTGGAACAACCCTCCGAACAGAACTCCCTGTGTGCAAGCACTAAGCGAAGGAGGTCAGGGAAAATGTCCATTTGACGTCAAACTCCGAACAGCGTGGAGACTGTGTGGGGCGGTCGTCTGCCCTTGTGGAGTTGCTTTCCTGTCGCCGGTTAAGTGCGGCCCCACACCACATGAGCACATGTTTGAAATGGCGGCTCTTTCAGACGTCGGGCCACTCCCACCCAGCACACTGGCTGGACTTTGGATTCAGCCTGTGCTTCGCTACAACCTTGTAATTTAGCTTCTTTATTTTTTTCCCCGTTATTTTCAGACAAGATCTGCGATCAAATTAGCGATGCGGTCCTTGACGCCCATCTCAGGCAAGATCCCGATGCCAAGGTTGCGTGCGGTAAGACTAATGAAGCCTGTCCTTTCATATAAACTGAGCAAATATTTTAATGGATTACATTATATTACCTGCTGTGTGTTCCAACAGAGACTGTTGCCAAGACGGGAATGATCCTGTTGGCCGGTGAGGTGACCTCACGAGCCACAGTGGACTACCAAAAAATCGTGCGGGACACTATTTGCCAGATTGGCTATGATGACTCCGCTAAAGGTGTGTTTGACATGTCTGTCAATGGCATTTTTTGTTTGTTTATTTCTTCAAAGGAAATTAAAGCGTTTTTGTTTGGAGGCAGCACTTCTGTGCAATTATGGGGCGAGTGCGTGGAAGAGCTCACTCACTGACTCATTTACAGAAATGGGTGGATAAAAGGTTGAGTTGGTTATTCAATAAAACACTTGATAGATGGGCAGGCACTCCAGACATAACTATTTGTATACAAAGAGTATAAAGTTATTTTTTTCGCAATACAGTGGTACCTCAACTTACCAGTTTAATTCAAAGCTCGAAACTGAATTTACTCTTATCAAATCAATGTTCCTCACTGAAATTGTGACTTTGGGCTATCCTCAAAAAGCACACTTTGTTACATTTTTGATGAGACAAAAAGCATTGTGTACTGTACATAAAATATAATTAAACAAAGTGGTTATATAGTGCATTTACTGTAGTACTTACTTGTGTTGGAAATGTGCCTCTTTAATGGGTGTGTCCTAGTGACTCGTAACTCAGCTTTTAGCTTGCAACACAAAGCAAAAAAGAAAGACGGAGCGACGGCTAAGTGTCCACTACGTCCCCTTTTAGGTAGAGCATCTTGTCTGCTTTGGTTTGGAGTTTAGAAATTGTGTTCCGTGTGTGCAGGCTTTGACTACAAGACTTGCAATGTCCTGGTGGCCCTGGAGCAGCAGTCTCCTGACATAGCTCAAGGTGTCCACGTCGACCGCAACGAAGAGGACATTGGCGCAGGGGACCAGGTCAGTTTTCTGCTCATCCTCTTCTTCAAATATCTGTTGTTTTTGAAATGGCGCGTGAGCATGATGTCTGGTTGTTTTCCCCCACTTTCAAGGGATTGATGTTTGGATATGCCACTGACGAGACAAAGGAGTGCATGCCCCTCACAATTGTGCTCGCTCACAAACTGAACGCCAAGCTGGCCGAGCTGCGGCGCAATGGCACTCTGCCGTGGCTCAGACCTGACTCCAAGACGCAGGTAGCTAGCTATATGTCCCGTTGGCCCAGACCGGGGATGACAAAACTTTCCACTAAGGGCCACATAAAGCAAAATGGAAGGAAGGGGAGGCCATGTCACCTTGTTTGTGACACATGCTCAAGCCACTGCCAATATATTTGAGTTCAACATGTGCTAGGCAGTTAAACATAAAGGAAATAATCTCAACTTAGTTATTGGTAAAACTGAAAATGTTAGTATCTAGTTAATTTTAAAGATTCCACCTTGACTTAACATTTAACTCCACTTTTTTAAAATAAAAACAAAAATCCCATCTCTTGTAACATCCAAAATTGTAAATAAATAAAAAGGAGGGTCATATCTTGCAACAGTAAAATATAATTACTGTTCAAAAGTTAAAATGTTTGATTAAACTTTTTACCTTTTTAAAAAGTGTATCTTTAACAGTATTTTTTTTATACACATTAATAAAAATTAATATCTTGTAACATTTGTCACTTTCTCAGAGCAACAGGCCACACCTGCCCCCCGGGCCAGAGTTTGGTTTAGGGTTAACCCTAACTCGCCTATTCTATTGTACATTGTGACATTAAAATTGAAACATTAAATAAAAAGTAGTCATATCTTATAACATCCAAATTTGCTTACTATTCCCCCATTATTTTCACGAAACTTATTTTCTTTTTCTTTTTTCACCACACCTTTTAGAAATGAGTTGATATATTGTCATTGGTTGAAATAACAGTTTTATTTAAAAACGGTGGTATCTTGCAACATTTTTACCCTTTTCTCATAAACTGTGTACTAGATTACGTGCGACAAATTGTCCCGGGCCCAGACTTCGGAGAGCCCTGGTCAAGCCTATTCTACTGTACATTTAAGCTGTCATCTCTCCGACCTCCTCTCAGGTTACCGTCCAGTATCGTCAGGACCGTGGCGCCATGCTCCCGGTGCGCGTGCACACAATTGTAATCTCTGTTCAGCATGATGAGGAGGTTTGCCTGGAGGAGATGAGGGATGCCCTGAAGGAAAAAGTCATCAAGTGTGTTGTCCCCTGTAATTATTTGGACGATGACACAATCTATCACCTGCAGCCCAGTGGCAGGTTTGTCATCGGGGGCCCTCAGGTAATTGAAGAGCACGGACCTCAGATGTTGTAACTTGAGCGTTGCCCAACCGTTTTAAGCCTCGTCGCTCCATTATGCAGGGCGACGCCGGACTGACGGGGCGCAAGATAATCGTCGACACTTACGGCGGCTGGGGGGCCCACGGAGGGGGGGCGTTCTCCGGCAAAGACTACACTAAAGTGGACCGCTCTGCTGCGTACGCCGCACGTTGGGTTGCCAAGTCTCTGGTAAAGGCTGAGCTCTGCAGGAGAGTCTTGGTTCAGGTCAGTCGGGCACGAGACCGCATTGACGTTTAGTCTGCGGACGCCTCTGACAGTTTCGGTTCCAGGTGGTCTTCCGCCATGTATAATGTATGTTGCTGTGTTAGGTGTCCTATGCCATTGGAGTTGCCCACCCGCTGTCCATTTCCATCTTCCACTATGGGACCTCCAACAAGAGTGAGCGGGAGCTGCTGGACATTGTACGGAAGAACTTTGACCTCCGTCCTGGAGTCATTGTCAGGTAATGTATGACCTGAAGCCTCTGGCCGTTCACCGGCACTGCAGCTTCTGGCCTCTTTGCTTTTATTCCTCTGGCTTGGAGTCGTTACAAGGGAGTTTAGTCTACTAGTAGCTCAGAGTTGCATGGTGATAGTGCAGAATGAGATTTTATAAGTTGACTGGGAAGTTGCTGTTACAACATTGCTCAGATGAAAGGATGGTAGGCGGGGTAAGTGACTCATTTTATTTTCTCCCACAGTCTTCACTAGCTGGGTGCAAAATGGCCCCAAAACCCATCCTGAGTTTGGCCTGTGTGAGGTTGAATGTGTGTGTGTGTGTGTGTGTGTGTGTGTGTGTGTGTGGTGGCTGCTAAACCTGTTGGTTATGTATTCTAGGGATCTGGATCTGAAGAAGCCCTTGTATCAGAGGACGGCAGCCTATGGCCACTTTGGCCGTGACTCCTTCCCATGGGAGGTTCCCAAAAAGCTCAAATACTAAACCTGTTAAGCTTTTCACCCCCAGGCTTGTTGGTGTATACTACAGAGAAGCCTCCAAGATTCAGGGGGTGAAATGCCCTTGGCTGTCTTTCTCTTTCTTTCCCTCTCTCAAAAGATTCACCTGCCACATGACTCCCCATTTGTCCTGTTTTGGTGGTTGCATTATCATGCTGGCTACCTGAAGGCTTTTTTTTTTAATTTTTTTTTTTTTTTTTTTTTTTTTTTTAAATAACTGACGTTCCAAGAACTTGTCCCTTCTCCGTTTGCTCGTCACTGTGCTAGAGCCTGATTGGCCGCAGTTCTCGTCGTTTAACATGAGTCTAGTCTAATAGTCCGTGGGACAGTGGTGGCTTGTATTTCTGTAGTTGGCCTTCGTTCACTGGTGCTACTATGAGAGAAGCATGTCTGACTTGCGAAGTAAATGTTAGCCTTGTCTCTTAGGAGGATCCTCGGATCTTACCGAGCAACATTCCTCCTCGGTCAGTCTGCTACAAATTTCCCATCTTCCACTAATCTTTTTATTTTTGCTAGTATTGCTCCTTGTCTTCATGGCAGATGTTAGAGAGGCACAAATAAATAATGGAAAGGTTGCTGTTAACGAAATAAAATGCTATGCATTTCAGGCTCAAGAGCCAGCTAAATGTTAACACTTATAAATTTCTCCAATGAGACGAATGGCCCACATGCCGCTGCAGACCTTTGCTGTTTTCTGACGTAATACAGAAAAGTCAGAGGCTGCTATGTCACTGCTCTGGTCTGCAGAGGTGTTGGATGAACTTGAAAGCGATTAAACATTTGGATTAAAAAAATAAAAATAAAAATGTTCTTGAACACTCCTTTTTAAAATAAAGACAAATGTAATTATTAATCCCCCTGGACTCCGCAGGTGTATTGATGGCGGGTGTAGTTACAGAGAAACCGGATTTCCATCTTTATCCTGCTGGAGTTTGTCAGTCTTATTGGATATCAAATGTCAACACTATTTATTTGTTCTCTGGAACTCAGCGTGGATACAGAGAAGCTGAGGCTTCAGAAGGCAGCTTTAAAAACACTTAGTTACTGAATCTTTAATTCCTTTTGACTTGATCATTTGTTTGCTTGAGTGTCCAGAGTGTTGTACAGAAAAGCTTTGGTTAACCTCAAAAACCAATGGCAAATGTTGGACTATTAAGTTTTTATTTTTGGACTACACAAACGTTTTTTTTTTGTTTTTCCACTCCAACTTTTTTTTTTTTTTTTTTTTTAATAAAAAAAAGCCTTTGCTAATCTTTGGCTCTGACAAATCCTCATCAGTGCGATGGCAACATTTGGTTGGTGTAGTACAGAGAAACCAGCCTTGTTTACATGGCCATCCCATGTAGTGCTCTTATTGCCGGTCATAATCATTGGCTACAGTAAGTGTATGCGTGCCTTTTCAATTTCCTCTCACCCTTTGCTTCTCTTCCTCACCCCTCACAAACAAATATGATTCGACCAAGACGACTCAGCTCAATCTGTAATGTGCTCCATGTTTCGATTTAACGCTTGTGCTCTGTAATAAACGAACTACTTGCAACGTCTCATTGCCAACATCTTTTGACTGTACAAATTCATTGTCGTTTTCACACGGGATGCAATGAAATGGGTTTGAGTGTAATTAGAGAGGGGTGTGTCAGTCACACAGAAAATTAACTAATGCTGTAAGACAAACTGCAAGTTTTTATTGGTAGTTGGAACAGACTTATGCATGTACAGAGATGAATTGTGAGCAAACCACTAAATCTTTTCCACAAGTGATTGAGTCATAGATTCCTCACTTTTTCACTTAAAATAATGTCACCGGGTAGTGTGATTAAATGCAGCATATCTCACATGAAATTTAAAGACCCTTAACGAATTAAAAGGTCATTGCGTTAATAAAAAGGTTAACATATGATTACAATCTTACTTTTAATCGTTTATTCTATTTAATGCTGGCAGAACAGAACTCCATTAAAAACAAGCTACATTTGGTGGTAGTGTCTTATTGTTGATCTGTGGCTGCGATCACGAGCTTCGGCCACAGCTACTTGGCTCGAAGAAAGCGAATACTCCAAAATTCAGTGGTTTGTTATGGCCTGACCACCGTCATGCTTCATGCGTGACGTTGTTGGTTGACTGTCGAAATTGCCGAGTCACGGTGAGCCTGTTGTTGATAAACAACTCCAGACTCAACATGGCAAGCCCTCTGGGTAAACCCAACAGGAAGCAGTGTTTCCATTCAAACGACTCACTGCTCTGGTATTAAATACATTTTCGCTAGCTACTATTCACATAAAAGGCATAGACTATATCTAAGTTTGAGGTTTAATTGAGTTTACTAAATGTACTGAATGACATCATTAAAAGGGACAGACACCCTGGTAAAATTAAGAAAACAGGCACTATTTCGTGTTCATGAAAGACCCCAATCTGATCAAATGTTTTCACTATGAGCATTTTGTAAATTATAAAATATCTTTTCATGGGAATACAATAGGCACCAATAGCTAGAAATGACCCTTAAGCAAACACTATTAGTCAAATAACTAAGCACAAAATGAAAAGCATGAGAATGAGATGATTATTTTTTTTCCATACACACCCGTCAGGCCAGATACTGTGCATTGCCAAAGTATTTGCTGACTTACCTTTACTTTTTAATTTCCGAAGTACATTTATAAGGGGGTGGCTTCAGTACTTCTGTCAGAAACTGTTTTGCACAGGTTTCAGTACTAAATGCCAATACTTTTGAAATCTCTGGAGTTTTGTATGGATGAACTTGATTGACCTGCTCAAAAGTTCTGACCTCAACCCAGTAGAACACCTTTGGGATGAATTAGAGGAGAGACTGAGAGCCAGGTCTTCTTGTCCAACATCATTGTGTGACTTCACAAATGCGTTTCTGGAAGAATGATAAAACACATTCCTATAAATACACTCCTAAACCTTGTGGGAAGCCTTCCCAGAAATGTTGAAGCTGTTGTATCTGCAGAGGGTGAATGGAATCATATTAAACCTTTAGGATTAAAAATGTGATGTGAGTCAAGGCAGGTGAGTGAATATTTTTGGCAATATAGTGGAGGTCAGGTGCATACAGTTCTTGCGTAATTCTTCTCATCCAGTGACTTCCTTTAATTCAAACCCAAACGAGAATGTTTCTACATGGAGATAGTGTCTTCCCAAAGGACATATTTAATCTGTTAACAAAGAAGGATATAACAGTCCCAGTTTCACACGGTCTCAAGGTCAAGAAAGTTGTCAGGGAGAAACTGGGCAACAGCTGTCGTTTGGGTCAACTATTTTCTCTTTTGAAGCCTGAGAACCGCTTGGATTTAGTTTTTTTAGTCTGAGTCCTGGGGAATTTGGGCAAAGATGTTAGTTGCTATGGAATACATTCGCCAAGGTGTTCTTTCCATGTCCACATACAGTGGGAACGGAAAGTATTTTGACCCCCTGAAATTTTTCAGAATCAGAATCATCTTTATTTGCCAAGTACGTCCAAAAAACACACAAGGAATTTCTCTCCGGTAGTTGGAGCCACTCTAGTACGACAGACGTTCAATTGACAGAGCGTGTAATGTCTTCAAAGACGACTGAAAAACAAAAACAATACTAGAGAACGCGTAACCGAGGCGTCCACACGGGAAGGCGCCATCTTGCAGCCATTTGCTAAAATCATTTAAATTATTTTTTTCCCCCTCATTCATTCAGTGCCAGCCCTCCCAGTAAACATGGATATTTGACTTCTAAAGCAGTCAGTGGCACTGAATGTGTTAATGTATACACAGCACCCCATATTGACAGAAAAAAATGGAATTGTTGAAATTTTTGCGGATTTATTAAAAAAAGAAAAACTGAAATATCACACAGCCATAAGTATTCAGACCCTTTGTTGTGACATTCATATATCAACTTACCTGACGACGTGGTGAGAACGCTGATGTAAGCGTTTTTTTTGTTTGTTTTGTTTTCCCCATAGCCCAGCCATATGCACCCACCTGTGTATAGGATACAACCACTGTGATTTGTCTTGACAGCTGTCCAATTCCTTCTTTTGTAGCTCACTGGAGTTAAGAAATCCAGCCCAAAAACTGTAATCATCTTCTTCGCGAGGGGCTGCGGTGTGAGAACTGCAAACTTTACTTTTAAACAATGCTTTAATCTTTAGACAAATTGACCCATGATAACCGATTAATGAAACCTGCATCAAACAAAAGACTGTACACATCGGCACTGAAGCGCAAACTAAATCAATGTAACTTTGCCAGAGCATTTTTGCTTGTCTGCTTTGGCTATGATGTTGAGGCAGGTGTGCAAATGATATGTTACAGTGCAGAAAGTTAGACGATACAAATAGAAATGTAGCGGTTATACACTTTATTTCTATTGGAACATGAACATAAAATTTCTTCGTCGTCACTTGTGTGAATAGAGTGCTCCTCTCAAGTAAACGCCTTACTTCAAATAAACTACTCGCTGCAGTAGGGTAAATAAACACCCCATGCAACTGTTTGAGGAAATACAGTATTGAGCGGTCACGCCACCAGATCCTGTTTTAGCAAGGGATCACGTGCACATTTCCCATGTTATTTTTAGCTTTATTACACTGACACTGACACTTGTAGCACATATACTCGATTACATGGTAACTATTGATCCTGAACATGTTCCGCTACAAAGCATTTTGAAGATGAGAAAACATGAAGACATCAGCCTGCTTTAAAACTTGGATGTACTGTATTTTGAATGTCGGGTATGTGGCCCATATAATGCCGCAGATACATTTTACCCTGTTGACCTTTGACTGTGAAGTCATTGATTGACAGTTTTTTTTTTTCTTGTGTAGGACAGATGGCTTTGCATATTAAATTAGATCACTGCAGTTACAATATATCAGGCTACAGTATATTTGTGCACAAGTTACATTATCACATTCTGACTGCCATCCTTACAGTGTAAATACAGTGGCTCACTTAAATGTTTATATTTAACCGGTCGTGTTCAGTCTGGGGCTGCACTATTGCGGCCTTGAATGGGAAACTCCTTCACTCAGACTAAAATACCAGGAGGAGACCCACTCCCAAACATAGAGCTTGTCTCATTCTGAGAGGTCAGTCTTATATTTTGCTCCTGAAACAGTTTTCAATACGATCAATTGCAGTTCTTACAACCACAATAATAAACATTGTTAAAATAAAACTAAAATAAAATTAAAAAAAATTTGGGACAACTCACAAGGGCCTTGGGCCTTCCTGCTGGCACACAAAATCAATGAGCAAAACATAAAACATCGCCATGAACTGAAAGGGTCACTGTCGGGTCACTCACAGCGTGCCCGCTGGTGGTCCGCACCATGCGGAGACACAAGCGCAGACTAAGGTCAGATATTTTCTCGAGGTCGGTGACATTTCCTGCAGGCTTAAGGTGACAGCTGATGCAATATTTGTCATGGCGTGATATCTTGTGAAAGATTGAAGCCCAAGGAGCGTGTACTTGATCACCCCATGTCTTCTATTTAGTTAGTATAGTAACATGTGTACTTTAATGCCCCCACAAAACTAGTTTATAATAATTTTATAATTTAAAATAAAAAAAGGAACATGTTCCGCGCCTCCATTGGTGCAGCCGACTGGAGCTGTGGCCGTAAGTTGGTCGGTGCCTGTCGTGGCGGCAATCCCCGAACCCGTTGGTGGACCCAGCGGTGTGGGACTCCTGAGGCAGCTGATGGGTACCGGCTGGCCAAGCGGAATGCAGCTTTGGTGGTTGCTGAAGCAAAAACTCGGGTATGGGAGGAGTGAGGTAAGGCCATGGAGAAAGACTTCCGGACGACTTCGAGGAAATTCTGGTCCACCATCCGGCGTCTCAGGAGGGGGAAGCAGTGCACTGCCAACACTGTGTATAGTGGAGATGGGGCGTTGCTGACCTCGACTCGGGACGTTGCGAGTCGGTTGGGAGAATACTTCGAAGACCTCCTCCATTCCACCGACACGCCTTTCCATGAGGAAGCAGAGTCTGGGTTCTCTGAGGCGGGCTCTCCTATCTCTGGGGTTGAGGCTTTGCCACCGAGGAGCTCGGTGGCAAGGCCCCGGGGGTGGATGATATTCGCCCGGACTTCCTAAAGGCTCTGGATGTTGTGGGGCTGTCCTGGTTGACACGCCTCTGCAACATCGCGTGCACATCAGGGACAGTACCTCTGGATTGGCAGACTGGGGTGGTGGTCCCCCTTCTTAAAAAGAACCGGAGGATGTGTTCCAACTACAGGGGGATCACACGCCTCAGCCTCACTGGTAAGGTCTATCCAGGGGTGCTGGAGAGGAGGGTCCGTTGGGAAGTCGAATCTCAGATTCAGGAGGAGCAGTGTGATTTTCGTCCTGGCCGTGGAACAGTGGACCAGCTCTACACCCTCGGCTGGGTCCTCGAGGGTGCGTGGGAGTTCGCCCAACCAGTCTACATGTGTTTTGTGGACTTGGCGAAGGCCTCTACGGGTCGGGGATGAGATCCTTCCCCAAGTGGAGGAGTTCAAGTATCTTGGGGTCTTGTTCACGAGTGAGGGAAGAATGGAACGGGAGATCGACAGGCGGATCGGTACAGCGTCTGCAGTGATGCGGACTTTGTATCGATCCGTTGTGGTGAAGAAGCAGCTAAGCCGAAAGGCGAAGCTCTCAATTTACCAGTCGATCTACGTTCCAAGCTTCACCTATGGTCACGAGCTGTGGGTCGTGACCGAAAAAACGAGATCCCGGATACAAGAGGCTGAAATTAGTTTCCTCCGCAGGGTGTCCGGGCTCTCCTTTAGAGATAGGGTGAGAAGCTCGGTCATCCGGGAGGATCTCAGAGGAGAGACGCTGCTCCTCCGCATTGAGAGGAGCCAGATGAGGTGGCTGGGGCATCTGATTCGGATGCCTCCCGGACGCCTCCCCGGTGAGGTGTTCCGGGCACATCCCACCGGGTGGAGACCCCGGGGACGATCCGGGACACCCCGGACAGACTATGTCCTTCGGCTGGCCTGGGAACGCCTCGGGATCCCCGCGGAAGAGCTGGATGAAGTGGCTGGGGAGAGGGAAGTCTGGGCATCCCTGCTACTGCCCTCGCGACCCGACCTCGGATAAGCGGTAGAAAATGGATGGATGGGTGGATTTAAAATAAAAGGGAACTGCTGGTGTGAAAGGTTTGAATGCTTTTAGTGATATGCATTTCGATGCAATAATATAGTCAATGATAATATAATTTGCAGCCTAGTACACTATTGAATAAGAGATTTAGACAGATATTCTCCATTAGCTTAATACGTTACACAATTAAATTCCATTAAAATATGTTTACAAGAGGGCTAGCTGGTAGTAAAAGAAGACAAAAAAATGTGTGATGACAATGATGTTATGTCTGACAATAACACTGTGTATAAATGCATTTACCGTAACCAGCACAACTGCTGCTTTGTACATTACAAGATTTATAGTGCTTTGACAAGAATTGATGTGTCTCCTGAGGGTGTTTTGTCAATGTGAGGGACAGCCTCACATGGGATTCGGTACTTTTCAGCCAATTGCTGAACCCAGCAATTCCCGACTAAGACGCATACTGGTTGACAAGTGAAGCTGAAGAAAAGGTGTCTCCATCTCACCAATAGCAGAGCACATCTGGATCCTCCTTGAAAAGTTTTGCGTAACATTCTTGACCCTTGGACACCCACAAAACCCAGCTTATTGGGAAAAAAAAAAAATTACTCCTCGTTTGTTTTGGTAAAATTCGTACAAAATGCCACGTTAATCATTTGTTCCCCTCTGAAAAAAGTGTGTGCATTGTGTTACTTCTAGAACAGTGCAACATTCTTAGTGCAACCTTACTGTTGGCCCCAGTATGTGCCTCAGGGAACTTTTGGGTTGTAAACATCCAACTGGTTCAGACTTGTAAAATTACATCCAAGTGAGAAAGTGTCTGTTTTATGTAGAATTGAAACAAGTTTCAGCCACATCTGATCACAATCAATAGAAGTTGGGACGTTGAAACTTAAAAGTGTGCGATACTGGAGCATCAAGTGCTTTCGGTGCTCCCAATATACACTAACTGCACTAAAACTATATCAACATTTTATCAACTATAAAATGCATTTCGTAGGGACACAAAAGTAACTTTTGAAGAACAGATAGTCACACATTTGATGTCCAAACACTTCAAAATCAAAAGTATTTAAAAGTAATAGTGGATGAACCATCTCATTTAAAACAACGTCTAGCCCAGAGTTGGAAAGTTAATTTATGTCACCACCTGCTCAATACCACATGTAAAAACTTTCTATTCGTCTTTAACGTTATCAAAGAACACTGGATGACTTAATAATAATAAAGGCAGAACTGATTTTTTTTAGAAAAGTACGTTTGTATCCAAATTGTTTATTGTTCGTGTGACATGTAGAAAACATTGACATTGTATGACTCCTCCAAAAGTGCCCCTCGACACATTTATAGAAAAAAAAATAAAAATATATTTTTAAAAATAATAAATAAACAAATTCAAATAATGGGTAAAAAAAAAAAAAAGCTGTTAACAAAAAACATGACAACAAAATGAAATAAATTATAATAGAGGTAATGAAACCAAATAAATACATGCTCAAGGTCATAACTCACTCACCGACAACCCTGTGGTGTTCCCACTTCCAGCAACTGTATTCAAACTTCAATTTTATAAACAAAAGAGGAAATGTTCTCTTTTTTTTTTGTCAAGGACAACAGTTTTTTTTTCTTTCAAAAGTAAACATGCACAATGCGTCCCCTATGATGTGAACCAAGGGCGGCAAAACCACAAGTGAAATGCAGTTAGGACTGCCCTTGACTGTATTCGCTGATTTTAGCTGCACGTCCCTCCTTTCAAAACACAACAGGAGTGCGGATCGGATCTGTGCTCGCGTATGCGACACAATCATCCAGGTCCTCCATCACGGCAGCTGTTTGCAGCCTTCCCGCTAATCAGGATGAAGACGTTCTCGGCAGGTCTTTGCCTACCGTGCCTGTTGCAAACTACACGCTTAAATTTGTCCCTCAGCGTTTATCTCTTCTTTTGTCCATCTCCTTTCGAATGCGGGACTCCAGTACTGCCCTCATTGCTAAATCCATGACGTTCTTCTCAGCAACGCGTTCTACCACCCTCGCTGGCTTATCATCCTTAGGGGACAGACAATTGAATTACTAAGCAATAAAAAAAATGAGCTTGCTCACAATTCCAGAGGACGGTTCACCCACATTGTGCACAAGGACGGACGTAACGGTCCCAGAGTCTGCCTGGTAGTCGAGCCAGAAGAGCTCAGTTCCCTGTATCTCCGTCTCAGTGCTTGAGCCGCTCTCATTCCAGTCTTCCGCCTCGACGTTCGCCTGCGGCTCGGATTCATCTAGAACATAATAATACTATAATGTGACTTCTACTCGACAGTCAACAAGACTCAAATATAAAAATGCTTTACGTCTTGGTCGGGGATGGTAAACCTGAATGTCAGGTCGCCGGGGTCGTTGAGGAGTTGTGGTGTGCCTTCGCCGCTGAGCTTCTTTGGCTAACTTCACCTCTTTGTCGTAGTCATCTCTTGAAGGGAAAGACAAACAAGAAAAGTCATAAATAAATCATCCATCCATCCATTTTCCAAAGCGCTGGTGAGTGAAAGCCTATCGCGGCTGACTTTTCACTCACATTCACACCTATGGACAATGTAATCTTTAATTAAGTTTTTGCGCCACAGGAAGGCAAAGCAAAGATTCAAACCCCGAACCTCAGATCTGTGAGGCAGACACGTTAGCCACTTTTCACTGTGCCAATATGCATTCTGCTTCACACACACCTCCAATGAACTACAGAACTCTGAGTAGCTTCAGACTATACAAACATCCAGTTTGACCGTATTTTGTACAAATGCTTTGATCTGAGGTTGATCTTCAAAATATTTCGCCTACAGTCATTTTTTTAAAGGGGAATTTTGTGTACACCTGTACCTCGTGATCTTATATTACTGTGTCAGCTTTGGTTTAAAAGCACAACTGATAACAGTGTTTATAATTCAAATTTTGAAAGTAGACAAATCCTTTACTCAATTTTTCCCTGCACCAACTCTTTTTGCTTTCCTGACATAAAATGCAATCTCCTCCCTCACAAGCATGCCCCCTAACTTTTACGTGTGACACCGAACCCAAAACTACGACTCAAGCTCATGTACGTCCTTCATATAAATATTATTATTATATATATATTTTTAATATGTACGGCTCTATTATTTTGTGGAGACTGCATCCACGGGGATCAGTTGTCGGTTCATGATCGATGTTTGCTAACATTGTAGCCGCTAGCATTAGCTATAGCCACCTGGCGATCTGGTTCCTACGGATATGGTGCAGGAAGCCGTGGCTCATGTCCAAACGCCCCCCGCGCTTGTACTTCAGCTCGTGCGCTTCTTCGTCTCTTAAAATGTCCATTTCAGCAGACATAGTCCACAAAATGTGACAGAATGATGATGCCGATAACGCTAAAGAAGCCACGTGAGTCTGACAAAAAGCTACATGGTTAGCAAGCGACTTGAAAGTTGCTGGCCAAAAAAAGCTGAAGAAGCGATGTCTCCAACTCACTAATAGCAGTGAGATCACTTCCGGAGTTCAATGTTGAGCTGATTCTGATTATTTCGATTTGTAATTATTTATTAAAAAAAAAAAAAAGGTATTAACACTTCTATGGGTATAATAAAGGCAAAAAATATATAAGTAACATGAAAAAGAAAATGCACATTCGAAAAGGAGACGCAATAAATTTATGCTATAATATACTTAAATTCCCCAAATAAAAATTAGCTCCGATGCTGAAAATTGTCAGTATCGATGTCATTTTTTTTTACCTAGTCATTTTGTGATTATTAGTTTATGACTATATTACAGACTGTTAATGCCAAACGCTATCATCTGTGGGTACTTTTATAAACTCGGTTACTTTTCGTGCACTCCACAATAGATAGGAACCTAGGTAGATTCAACATGCTGCTTGCCTAAGGCGACGCTTAAGCTGAGTAGGGGCAAAGTCGTCTGCGCATTCCATGCGTGTGGACGGCAAAAAAACAACAACAACTCCCCCCCAAAAAGAAACAAGGATGCCGTACTGCATACGATTTGCTTTGTTCTATCACACCAAGGGAACTGATAATCTTTTACAAGTTACAATGTTTTGGAGGCTTCTTAGCGCTGGCAAATCTAGTCTTGTGTTCATACCGATTGTGCCCCCCCCCCCCCCCCGCACACACACGTTGTTTCTGTCGCAGTGAATGACGTATTACGGCGGGTTCCGACGCGTTTCGTGTTCGACCGGTTCGTTTGTCTGAAATCAAACTGATAATAGTAAATTCTCTCCACTTCGACCAAAAAAAATCTCCATTATGATCACCGCAGTGGTTTCTCCGAAGCGTGAAAGAGAAGACGATGTGGACGACGAAGACAACGAGGACGGTGGGGGCAAAATAAGTGACATTCATTTCATACATTTCCATTAGCACGTTGCTAACGTCAACACATTTTATTTTAACACGCCACATAGTTTTAATACGGTTTGACCCGGACACACAACCTTCCGCAAACACATATTGCAGTTTATATTGTTAAAACAAGCAAACAAAAACGTCTGCAATTTATTGAAGAGATAGTCTCTCATCTGTTAACCTTGCTGGCTAGTATGCTTGGCTAGCGAGTTTGCACGGCGAGACGATTGAAACATTTCTGCTCCCTGTTTGCTTGCCTTCACGTTGCAGTGCCAGTCAAAAAAGGACGAGGTCGTGTAGCAGAGGACCGACGAAGCCGCCACTGCCCGTATCTCGACACCATAAACAGGCAAGATGCATTCCGTTGTGTGCAGATCTCTTAGCAAGCGGCTTAGCTCAGCCCATGCGTTTGTCCCTCAGGAGTGTGCTGGACTTTGACTTTGAGAAGCTCTGCTCAATCTCCCTCTCACACATCAACGTTTATGCCTGCCTCATATGTGGGAAGTACTTTCAAGGTATGTGTATTGTGTCCCTGTAGCATCACTTTCCAGTCATTGCATTGTACCTACTTGCTTCTCTGTGTAGGTCGAGGTCTGAAATCCCACGCGTACACCCACAGTGTCCAATTTACTCATCACGTGTTCCTCAACCTGCACACACTCAAGTTTTATTGTCTGCCTGACAACTACGAGATCATTGACTCTTCACTAGAAGACATTACGGTGAGTCAACTGTTTGCTCTCGGAGGACCAGTACGTGTTCACGTTGTCCTAGAAAAATATCCATCCATCTTCTATAGTTGACGTTGGGCGACATTGTTCAATTAATACCTGGCCTTTATTATCTTTATAAATGGCATCATTTCTGATAGTGCTTGTATTTGATTAGTTTATGCAGGTATTCAGTGAATATTTACTTCTGTGACTTTGCACATGGTCATTTGTTTTTGACCATTTTTGACCTGAGATGGTTCAGCAATTCATGATCATTTACTTCCACAGTATGTGCTTAAACCGACATTCACCAAGCAGCACATTTCGGGTTTGGACAAGCAGGGCAAACTTTACAGAGCCTACGATGGAACGACTTATCTGCCAGGCATTGTTGGCCTCAACAACATTAAAGCCAATGACTACGCCAATGTGGTCTTACAGGTATGAATAATCTTTCTTCATTTCACTGATCACTAATTGCCAAGAGCTCCCGATTGTATTTAACTGCTTCGTATCTTCAAGGCCTTTTCCAACGTCCCGCCACTGCGGAACTACTTTTTGGAGGAGGAAAACTATCGAGGGATCCGAAGACCACCGGGGGACATCATGTTCCTCCTGGTGCAGCGCTTTGGTGAGCTGATGCGCAAACTTTGGAATCCCAGAAACTTCAAGGCCCACGTGTCTCCTCATGAGATGCTCCAGGCCGTGGTGCTTTGCAGCAAGAAGAACTTCCAAATCACCAATCAAGGTCAGAATTCTGCATTTGCAAATGGGAAGAATAGCTATCGAATGACATGCTTTTCTGTAGAGATGACTGTCGGCCTTTGATGTGTGCTCTGTAGGAGACGCTGTGGACTTCATGACATGGTTTTTAAATGCAATGCATGGTGCTCTTGGGGGCACAAAGAAAAAGCCAAGTGAGTGGGGGGGGGAAAACACAAGCATCCATTTGTTATTACTTTTCAAAATGATAATGTAATCCTTTTTCTCTTCATCTAGCAATCCTAACAAAAGCATTCCAAGGCTCCATGCGGATCTTCTCAAAGAAGTTACCACACCCAGATTTGGTGAGTCAACTACATAATTGACCTGAAGAATGCATATCATACAATTAAGTGCAACTTGAGTTTAGACCAAGGCAAAGCAAGCATTTGCACCTAAGAGCCACATTTAATTTTTAAAATGGCCACCCCAGTAATTTAAAATAGCCAATTTTTTTTTTTTTTTTTTTTTTCCCAAGGCAAGGTGAATTAAATTGTTGCTCGAGCTTATGGAGGTCTAATAGGGGCCAGCACATCATGATCCTCATGATGTTTAAATGTCTCCAGACGCCAGAGGAGAAGGAGGCGCTGCTCCTGACCAGCGAGTACCAAGAGCAGATGTCCGAGTCCACGTTCTTCTTCTTGACCCTTGATCTCCCAACAGCCCCCTTGTACAAGGATGAGAAGGAGCAGCTCATCATCCCACAAGTTCCTCTCTTCAACATCCTGGGCAAGTTCAATGGCAGCACAGAGAAGGTAAAAATTCATCGGTGGTTTATGTAATGCATTAAGATATACTGTGTGCACAATTATTATGCAGGTAAGTATTTGGACTTCATAATTTTAATGCATAGTTCCAAACTTAAAGCTGTATGACTTGAGTGTTAATTGGATTTGAGCATATCGCGTGACGTGTATTTGTGTAATGAGGAAAGGTGTGGCCTAAGGAGACCAGCACCCTATATCAAAAGGTGTCAAAAAAATTATTTTAGAGAGATGAAGCATGCGTGAAATTGCAACTATAGCGGATCATGATCACAGAATTACCAAACATTTAGTTGCAAAGGGTCAACAGGCTCTATAAAGACACCAATTAATTGCAAAATATTGATAAAGAATCTAGTGGGAAACTTCTAGGAACCCATTGTGTTTCCAGTGCTGTTATATCCCAAAAGAGTAACCTACCTGGAGTACTCGGAGACATATGCAAGGCAAGGAAGGCTGAAATCCGACCACCACTGAACAAGACACACAGTCGACTGGGTGGGCTTCTGGTCTGGCCTGGTATCATCACAGATGAGCTGGTTGTTGACTGTTTGGGGTAGGAGGAGGACTTAAAATTAACCACTGCCAGTTTTTAGAGGACACCTTCTTCAAGCAGTGGTACAGAAAAAAAGGTCTGAAAAGAAAAAAAGACATGCAATAATGTATTCCATTGCATGGCTTAGAAGTGATTGACTTGAACCCTATTTAGAACTTGTGGGCTCTTAAAAGAGAGCTTTACCCTGAAAGAAAACCGTGCGCCTCTCTGGTGGCTTTTTCGGCATAAAAAGTTGACCATCAAAAGATGAAGAAATTGCCAGGCTCGATGGATCGAAGGCAGTTATGAAAAAGGTACTGGTCACTGATTATTTTTTGTGGAATTGTTGAGATATTTTTTTTCATTTTCAGTTGTTTCATTATTTGAACAGATGAAAAATAAGCGAGATGAGAAAATATTCAGTTTTCATTTAGTTGCAGAATAACTCTGTACACCAATATTTGCCAAATAATTTTGCACACTGACATACTCTTAAAAAATAAATAAATAAATAAATAAAAGCGCCTGTTTTTTTTCCGTTGTAAGCTAATCAACCCGAGCTCGTAATATTGTGAATTGAGCGAGAGCGCAGTAGTTGAAGTCAAATTGTCAAAAACAAAACTTTCCTAATATTTGTGCAAATATTTGTGTATTTTCCACCCACCCCCCCATTAAACTCGTTAATGCTTCAACAGCGTCACTTTGAAAATAGAAACACGTGACTCATCTTGAATTGTCTGCTGACGTTGAATTTATTACGCGTTTAAAAAAAAAACTGTCTGCTGTGTCTCCAGGAGTACAAAACATACAAGGAGAACTTCCTGAAAAGATTCCAGTTGACCAAACTCCCACCCTACCTCATCTTTTGCATCAAAAGGTTCACAAAGAATAACTTCTTTGTGGAAAAGAACCCCACCATCGTCAACTTCCCCATCACGTAAGTGTTGCCGGTCATGCTCTAAAACAGGAGTTTAGGCGAAGGATCAGACACAGCCACCGTCCCCAATCTTGTGGCGGATAGAAAGTCGTTATTCAACTGAGAGGTACCAAATGTTTGTGCTGTGTTCCCTTTTTCAGAAATGTAGATCTCCGTGAGTACTTGACCGAAGAAGCCCAAGTCACGGAGAAGAACACAACGTATGACCTGGTTGCCAATGTGGTGCATGATGGGAAACCAACCGAAGGCGCTTACAGGATACATGTACTGCATCATGTAGGTTCAGCATGAAGATGGCCAATTTTGAGGACCGTATTGTGCACAGTGTATAAAAACCTTGTTTTGTGTCAGTTCTGCCGACCAACCTTGTTGTGCCCAATCAGGGAACTGGAAAGTGGTACGAGATGCAGGACCTGCAGGTGATCGACATCCTCCCTCAGATGATCACTTTATCAGAGGCCTACATCCAGGTGAGCTGTCTGCGTGTGTCTTGTGTTGCTGTAGTTTAATTATTAAGCAGTTATGCATTTGGTGTGATCATACAATTTGTATCGTTTGTGTATTGAGTCAAGCATTGGTGCTCATCTTATTTTTACATTTTTCAACAAATGCAAATGTTCATATAGAATGGAAGGGTCATCCGCTCATTACATTTCGGAAATGTCAAAAAAATAATTATGCAATATCCAGTGGAACCTGTCAAGTTGTATGCCAATGAGGTCGTACAATTCCAAATTCCATTTAAATTCTCATGAAAAAAAGTATAAAGTTGAGGTCCCAACCGCTGTCGTGCTTGACATCATGTGAGATGTTGGCAAATCTTGCAAAACCTCAGCCAAACACGCATTCAATGACTCATTCTGGGCATGTTTTACTTATTGCTTCATTTTACAATTTCATACTAACAATTACAATTGCTGCATGATGTGTATTTATGGAGCAAATGACCTTTGTTAGTTTTTGCATCGTAATATAAATAGTGGTTACCTTTTTGCACTTGGATGAGTTTAAAATGTTGCCACATTGCCTGTATAGATGGTTTATGGCGCTAATCCACTGAGTAAAGAAATTAACAAGTATAGAGGGATTTTTTTTTTCCTCCAGTGGTATTTAGTTCTCAGATGATATCCATTCAATTTTTTTTTTTAAATCTCTTTTGCAGATTTGGAAGAGACAGGAGAGTGGCAAGGATGTAAACAACCACACTGGTGCATAGTGGTAAAAAGGAGCAACACAAGACCGAAACTCAGTTTTTTTTAGTCACAAAAAGAAAGAAAAAACTATATGTATTATTTTCCACGTTTAGTGTTTTTATGTTTCTAAATAAACATTATTCTGCCTCTATGTTTAACATTAGAGCAAGAAAGAAACAGCTATTCACTTGTCTTTTCAGTCATCATTTAATATCAACCACACAGCAAAGTTTTCACATTCATGAATTAGACTACAACTGAAACATTCTGAACAAGTGGTGGTTGCAATTGAATGCTGCCTGCCGGTTATATTTTAATGCAGACCAAAATTAGGGAGGGGGAAAAAAATTATGAAAATGTCAAGTATATGAGGCAAATACTGTGTGTGTGTGTGTGTGTGTGTACGTACAATTGAGCTATTCACTTCTTCCACATGTGCTTCTCACAGAAGGCAACATTCTGAAAGGAGAACAAAGTTATATTTAACAGCACATCAGTAAGAGAGAATCTAAATAAATGCTTACAGATGGCTAAACAAACAAATGGAAATACTGTAGGTTAAATAATAATGCATCTGAATAAGTGCAAATCAATCTGTCAGAGGGGATTTAGCGGATGATGATAATCAATACATCCAAGGTTGTGCCTTTACAAAGATATTTATCACTTTCGATCAACTCAGATTGCGACCTAACATGTTTTAAGCAGGAAATTTTAAAAACACTTCTGAAAGGTTAAAATGTAAAATCAGTAGGGCTGCAACTAACAATTATTTTAATACTCGATTAATCTGTTGAATATCTTTTTGATCAATGAATCTGATTAAAAAATAATATAATAATACAACACCAAACATAAATTACGATTCAGTTGCTCGTTTGGTGTGTAACATCTGTCAGAAAATCAAATATGTTGATCATTGTTTTCCACAGTAAAATTAGATGTTTGAAAATATTTGGATTAAACACAGATAATTTGTCTGCTTTCAGGGAAATCGGAGAATATTTACTGTTGAGAGGCTGAAATTCCTGAGGATTTGGACAATTTTACATTCAACAAGGTCTCTCTAATTGATTATGAAAATAGTTGTCGATTAATTTGATAACCGATTAATTGTCAATTACTCGATTGTTGCACCTCTAGAAATCAGTAACTTGAAACATTTGCACTCATTCTGTGAAGGCTAAAACAATACTGCCACATAGTGAAGACCCCCACCCTTCCATTAGCGCCCATCCACAAAGCTTTGTGGTAACGGCTTAAAGTCTACATTGACGTCACTCTCCCCCTGCACTTTGTGCTCTGTAGTTAATAATTGAGCAATGTGTGTGAATCTATAACTTACACCACACTTGTGAGCCGTGTTTGTGTTTCTGCACCAGTAGCTTGGCCCCCAAGTGCAGGGGTTGCTTCCCAGCAGCTCGGACTTCTTTGCAGTGCACAGATCAGCTCTCTGAACGGCAAACGAAAGTGACAACAAACTGCACAATGTGTGTGATGCATCGTAACTGACTTTTCAAGACTAATGTAACTTAATTCCCGTCAAGTGGTTTGCCCTTTACACTTACTTCACAAATGTCTTTATGGTCCACCTCCTTTCCCAAAAACTGCTGCAGTCTTGCGCCGTAGATTCTGGTGAACTCCTCACACTGAAAAGACAATGATGACTAATTGCTTATTCATGCAATGGGAAATATTTGATATCTCCAAAGGTGTTATGTTTTAGTGATGACTTTAAGCCCCCTCAATTAGTGTGAATGCTGTTTATACAGAACAGCGACTTAAACAAAAAGGTGGAGAGAAAAAAAAGAAGACTTTTACAAGCAACGAAAGCGGGGCTGAAGAGACAAGACAACCATTCACACCTATGAACAATTGTACGCCTCCAATTGATGCAACATGCAAATTTATGGAGCCTGGGAGGTTGCCGGAGTACCTTACAAACCATGTAAGAACATTTGAGCCCAGAACAAAGGTAAGTTTGAAGCATTTGATCAGCAGAGGCAAAGAGGCACGCACACCTTTGGGATGGCATTGGGGTGATGACCGCACACCGACTCGAGGAAAGACGACGTCTTAGGCTTAGTGGCGTTGACGGCCAGTCGAAGTCGGCTCAGCGCGGCCAGCGTACGGCAGGAATCGCAGTCGGACGGGACGGGCGCCTCTGGGAAGTCATCACGGCATCGTAACTTGGCGAGAACGTTGGCGATGTTCATAGATCCTTTCAAGCAAGCAAGCTGCAACTGACCTGGAGCAGGAGAGTCCTTGAACAAACAGATGTGCAGCAGCGTGCAAATGGTGTGAGGGGCGGCCGAAGACAGCAGGAACTCCACTATCTGTACGCCGTATTTGTCGACAAAGTTGTCGCAGTCGTCCTTGTAGCTCTGAGGGAGGAGATCGCAGACCTCGCCCATGAGCTTCATCAAAGCGTCCTGCAGGAAGGGGAGAGGATGACAGACATCAGACGCAATCAAGATTTAGGACAGACAAAGCCAACGAATAGATACGAAACCACACCTCAGTCATATTTTGGGGCAACAGAGTCTCCAGTTTCTTGATAATAAACAAGCACAGGGTACAAGCCGGGTTCAACTGCTCCTGGATGAAGAGGTGAACTTTTGAGAATGCGGACAGAAAAATGCATGGAAGTTAACACAACATTATTTGTGACCCCCCCGCACAATGGGATGAAATCCAATACAAATACTGACTTTACAAATAGGATAATAATGCTACCTACCGAGCTTTGATTAATTCAGAGAGGTAGTACCTGTCAATCAAACTTGTGCATTATTTGGGCCCTCTTGGTGTGTCGTATAATTATGTTGTGATGCGTTGCTCTACTTAAAAGATATTTTTGCACCACAACTAATGAATTTGTCTCATACCGAACATCAAACGACATCCTGAAAACAGAAATGTGAAATATTTTCTCTGCATCATCAGCGCAATGCATCATGGGACGTATCGCTAGTGCCCGTTGGTTGTTTTGTTTGCTACCTTTCAAGATGCTTCTTTGCATTGAGGGCATTATATAAGGGATAACATCGACTCGCTCCACATTCGAACAGCATTACAGAATAGTGAAGTAGATGTAAAAAGTCTACACACCCCTATTTAAATGCCACATTTTTGTGATATTTATAAAAAAAAAAAAAAAAAAAAGCAAGATCATTCAAAACTTTTTCCACACTTAATGTGACCTGTAATCTGTATAACTCAGGTATTGGAGACAGACGGGTGAGGCTAAAATTCATCCATCCAGTTTCTACTGCTTATCCGAGGTCAGGTCGCGGGGGCGTCAGCTTTAGCAGGGACGCCCAGACTTCCCTCTCCCCAGCCACTTCATCCAGCTCTTCTGGGGGGATCCCGAGGCATTCACACGCCAGCCGAAAGACGTAGTCTCTCCGGCGTGTGACTGGTCGTCTCCGGGGTCTCATCCCGATGGCATGTGCCCAGAACACCTCACCGGGGAGGCATCCGAATTAGATGCCCCAGCCACCTCATCTGGTGCAGATCCTGTGCAGGATCTCATCCCCGACCCGGAGAGGGCACACCACCCTTTTCTGACTGAGGACCACGGTCTCACGTTTGGTGGTGGTGCTGATTCTCATCCCAGCCGCTTCACACTCTGCTACGAACTGCTCTAGTGAGACTTGGAGATCACGGCCTGATGAAGCAAACAGAACCACATCATCTGCAAAAAGCAGAGATGTAATACTGTGGCCACCAAACCGGACCCCCTCTACGCCTTGGCCCCCCTCCCCAAAGGTGGAGGGAGGCTACCCTCTTGTCCACCGGGGTGAACCCCAACGTACAGGCGCCGAGCCGGGGAGTGGGGCAAATAAGTATACCCGACGCTAAAATTGTCAAGTTTTTTTTAAGCCATTTAATTTGGGCGAAACGATCATTTCAGGGATTCGCCAGGAAAAAGAGAAGCCAGGGCCCGTCATGCATTTCCCATTGTAAATGTCAAATCTTAAGCTACCGCTCTCGTATTCGCGCATAGTATCGTTTAAGATTGTGCAAGTGGTCATAATGTTTGGTGTACATTCTCCTTCTGCGTTCTTACATGGGTGTTGGTGAGCGCAGGCACGTCTTCCTCAGCGTCCTGGTGGGGAAGTGCCACCTCTTCCTCATCCTGGAGGACAGCGCACAGCCCGAAAGCCGAACAGGTGTCTTCCACTTCCTAGCAAAAGGCAAGCGCACGATATCGTACAACTGTGGGCAAATTCTTCTTCTCTCGTGAGCGGACGAAACATACCCCGTCACCACGTGGTTGCAGCAGGATTTTGGGCAAATACATCTTCAACTGAGTGTCACATTCCAACGCCCGTTTGTCCGGGAGGTGCTGGCAGAGTGCGAGCAAGGTTTCGTACATGCGCCCCTGCAAAAACAGGCCATAATGTAATTAGCACTCAATTATGAGTACTCGGAATGTGTGCAAAGTGATTGGTAGCCAAAAGCCGCATTTTGATGGGGTCATATTTCATTACAAGACAAATGAAAATGATCATCACCTTACTGTCCACGCTGGGAATCATGTTAGCAGAGCGCTGAATGATCTGCTTGCACTCTGAGCAGATGGCCTTCTTCCAAGGAGATGGCACGAAAAGAAATGGTCATTGTTCATGTCCATTGTGTTTCAACTAAATATATATACACTCAGCATTATGGAGTAAAGATCAGATGGAGTCTTTTGGGCTATTCAGCACAGCAGCTTTTCTGTGATAAACATGATACAATAATCTGCAAAATCAAAACATTATTTATTGATGTATTTTGGTGGGTTAAATTATTATGTCATGCATTCTTTTGACTTACATTTTCCTTTCGAAAAATCTTACCGGGGTATTGTGATTCACGAATGCCAGAGGGTCTTTGATGAACATGGAGTCTCCTTGAAACCCCCAGACAGAAAAAAAATATATACATAGTTAAAGATTTGACCAAATTAAAATACAGAATAACAAGGGTGACAATTGTAAATTCACATATTCGTCACTCCTAATAAATAAACCGCATCCCATTGTGTACAGAATAAAACATTTATCAACAATGCTCGTCAGAGACATGGCAGGTGACATGAAGGCAGACATTAAAATGTCCACATTCATCTTACCAGGGCACAGAGACGCCGATATGACAACCAGGAGAATCCACAAAGCCGACATGATGATCGGAATGAGAAGCAGATGACTTGTATTTATTTGACTAACACACCGGAAGTTACCGTGCCAGCCCGCATCCTAATAAGGTCGCAAGCTACGTCAGAGCCCACGTGACAAGAACGAAACCTCGGCAGACAACTTTAATTTTCCGCATTAATGAAGTGTGGCGCCCTTAAGTGTTTTATAGAAGCTAGATCATAGACACACAAATAGACACAAATGCTTCTTGGAGCGAGTAGCCCCAAAAATACGAAGACTAGAACGACAGCGTACTGTAGCAGCCTTCGTGGCGGCCATGTTGGGGAGGTCGATGTTCCCAACAAAGGCATAGCATGGACATTGAAATTAAGTCGTGAATTGCCCAATTCTCAACCTATTTTCACAAAGTTTATTTATTCATTTATTTTGTGTCAACCTCAACGTGAGTGCTATCAATAAGGGACAATTAATAATAAAAAAAAGAAACTACTAACTAATGTTATTTACCTATGAAAGACTATTCCCACTTCCCTTGTGATTGTACAGCGTTGTGTGCAGCCCAATGTGCACTTGTGCAGGCATCCTTGTTCTTTTGGTCGTTTTAGCCTTACACACACATGGAATGAGCTGACGACTTTGACCTCCCTAGCTTAGCGTCACCGGAGGCACGCAACTCAAAAGGGGCGCGTCGTAACTATTCGTCTATACGAACGATATATATATACGAGATGGGTACTAATTTCTTGTTTGCAGAAGACTTAATGAGCAAAAGAACACAAAGATGCAAATCACAACCACTCGTGAGCAAGAAGAATAGAGAGGTCAGGCTGGAATTTGCAGAAAAATACTGAGACGAACCCAAAAATTTTTATGGTCTCATGTGACTATAAACTTGGAGAAAGAAATGCAAGTCAGTGGAGCAAATCTCGGACGGCATCGCTAATAATCATTGATGACGTAACATACGATTGCAAAATTGGTGCCTTGGCTCAATCAAGGTGAACTGCAGTGCTTATCTTATCATTGTGCAGCCAAGGACACCAAATTGCTTTGAAAGTGTTAAGACGACGCAGAAAATGCTCAGTAGATGGCAGCAGAGCGACTAAACTCCCTCGCACTCTGTGTGTTTGGTAGATTCCGCCCAAGTGCACAACAAACGTGACACGAGAGTAAAAATACAACATGATAAAAATGGCAGTTTGATAAAAGTACCAATGATTAATAAAGCAATGATATAGATATACAATTACATTCATCACTTTTAGAAATGCCTGCCAGGCCCAGAATGACTGTGTGTGTGTGTGTGTGTGTGTGTGTGTGTATATATATATATATATATATATATATATATATATATATATATATATATATATATATATATATATATATATGTGTGTGTGTATGTGTGTGTGTGTGTTACGTTTTTCCTTTTTCTCCCCCTCAGTGGGTGAGATGTGAGCTGGAGCCAATCCCAGCTGCCTTCGGGCGAGAGGCGCGGTAGCAGCCAATCGCAGGGCACATTCGGCCACACACCATGACAAACCTCCACAAAGGCCCCCATTTAATATGCAGATATCGTCATGGAGTAGTGCAGTGATTAAAGCGTTTAAGTTGGCAGTAAGTAACCCTCCACCTAACTAACCTGAACACTTTTACTGTTGCAGTCTCTTATTTTTATTATCTTCTTGACGCATCACACCGTCACGAAGTAGTAGAGCCCGACCGATTTAGCGGCGGGTTAATTAATGAGGCAGATTAAAGGCAGCGTAAATTGACATAAATGAATATAGTATAACTGGTTGGTTCGGTTTGAGTTGCATTCAAGGCACACATACAAAACAGTACATGACTGATGCCTTCGTAACCATTCGGAAAGATTAACATGACACAATAGAACATGAATCCGAGTAAAAACAAAATAGTAATCATAAAGTATGTTTGGTGTCTGAACAAATGGTAACAGAATAATAACTCCTTGTATGAACAGTATGACGACAATCTTTCCTGAATAGTTACTGTACATCTCTCACTTACTGTAACCCCCATGTCATGACTGATATATTTTATTAAGATGTTTTTGTGAATTACAGGTAGTAATGTTCTGTATATTATCATGCTTATTATCAGGTGTATTCAGATTTTGTTCTAATTTCATACTGTATATCGGTTATTGGCCAACATAGTGGACAGGGTTTACCCCACCCCTAACCCTAAACACATAACCCTAAGCCCCGAACCTCAACCCTTCGCCCCCAATACGGTATTAATATTGATGGCAAAATATCAGTTGGGCTCTATTCTGAAAGGAATAAAATATCAGGCTAGGTGAACTGTCATGTTCCAGGAAGAAATCAGGGAAAAAATAAGAGTACTTTTATAGTCACAATTACCGTAACTTCTCGTGTATAATGCACACTCCCAAAGTTGATCTAAAAATTCTGGCAAACCCTTCTCCCTATATAGAATGCATTTTTACAGTGCATGATTTTGCGTCTACCCATATGATCAAAACATGAAGTATTATCTGTATTTTGTTATTTTTAAAAATAATTATTCTGAAGTTAAGCACTGGACTTGAACATGTAATACTTTCTTTTTATTTACTTGCTCTTATTTTGAAATTCACAGAGCTACTTTTATTTAGTAAATGAGAAAACACACAGTTGTGCTCATATGTTTGATTACCCAGGAAGAATTTGTAAGACAAGTACAATTCTTGAAAGAAAACATGAAGGGCGAAACACATTTAATTTTATTTTAATTGGATTCAAATTAAACTGTCAAGCATTTCAGAAAAGCATTATCATTAAACAAAACATAACCATAAAAAAATGAATGATGGTTGTTGTTCAGTCATCAGTCGTATTTTATTATTATTATTTTTTATTATTATTATTAAAAAAAAAAAAAAAGACAATATTTCACAAAGTCTGCCAGGGTACGTAAACTTATGAGGACAACTGTACATATATGCAGTCATATGTACCCCTGTCATATTGAATGAAGGTGTAGGCTACACCTTTTTCATAACCTCTAGGTGACGGTGGCATATTAGAATGAAACTGTACACCTTTTTCATAACCTCTAGGTGGTGTTGGCATATTGGAATGAAAGTGTACAGCTATTTTGTAAGGTCTAGATGGTGGCGTACATTTATAAAATGTGAAAGTTTTCATTTCCCCCTATACGTATGTATAATGCGCACTATTGACTTTTGACAATTGTTTTGGCAAAACAATTCATATTATCCACGAGAAATTTCAGTAGATGAGCGCGAGGGTTTTGGGCCTAAAATAACAGTACGTATAGTCCTAAACTAATATAAAATCTTGACCCCATAGTGTTTTTTAGAAAAGTGTTGGAATTGTACTTATTCGAAGATATAAAATGGAAATAAATGAGTCAAATCTTACGATGCTCATGGGTTGTGTCACTTGTTCCTGTGTCAACTGGAAATGATGCATTATGTTCCACATAACCTGTTGCAAATAGATGAACAAAATAAAAGAAAACAAAATCCTTAAACGAGGAAATAGAGCATTTGCTGCAGAGATGATTCTTGTGTGTTAATAAAAAACAAGGCAGGGGTTTTATTCCTAAAAATATAGTAAATATTTCGGTAAGCCACTGTAATATGATGCACAGTTTGAACATTAACACTGTGCTTCGATATAGGATAGACTCTTTTGTGATTAAGGGCTATACAAATAAACTTGACTTGACTATAGGAAAATAAAAATTAGTTTGATAATGATTTAATTAAAATGTATTCCACACAAAGTAAAAAAACAAAACCAAATAATTTAATTTGACAACTAAATGTTTAAATACAAACCATTCTAAAAGATTACATGAAAATGTATTGCACTTGCAGTTAAATACAAATGAACTGTACTTAAAAATGCACTGTAATGGATATATATATATATATATATATATATATATATAAAAGTTAAATCATTGTTCTAGTATGCCGCGTTTGAACATTTATTCCGGTCTTTCATATATCAGATACATGGTGGCATTACTCAAAATTGACCGGCCGTCTCAGGAAAGATGATTATAAATATTTAGATTTAGATTACGGTAGTTAATCTTAACATTTTTCTATTTGTAATAGTAGGCTAATATCATCACAACACATTATAGGGTTGTCTTATTCATATTTATCTAATGCTACACATTCATATCCATATTTGTTTAGTTTTAACTGTGGCTGTTGAACTATTTAAACCTATCAAGTAAATTTAGCAAATAGGGATATACTGTCTATTAGATACCTGGAGACATGTCTTTTTCTATGACTAGCTTGTTTTTCACCTGCAGTGTGCCGACAGGCAATGTATTTTTCTGACTGTGTGACAACAAAACAAAAGTGCCACGTTGGCATCAATGGTTATTGATGATGAATTTATTTTGTGGGCCCCAAATCTCTGGCAGTACCCCTGCATCTTGCGAGACGTCGGCAAATCACGCGTGATCTCAGCAATCTCGTAAAGATCTCAGCGCAGGATCAAATGTTTAGTTCTGAGAGTTTTTGCGTTTGCTTTTTTTGCAAAACTTAAGCTAGACTGACCACAGTCATAATGTCACACCTCATTATCACGTGAGACATCGCCGTACTTCAGGCAAGTAAAAATAAACAACTGAGATAATGTGAATGCACAAGTATGCACACATTCTCTTATAATTGAGAATGTGTCTGTTTTCAGAATTAACAAATCACATTCATTCATTAAATTAGAGTCAACACACACTTTCTACCATTTAAAGTGTCATTGATTAACCCCAAATAAAGTTCAGCTATTTTAGTAGGCTTTTCGTGACATTGTTTTCCTGACAATTAATTAAAGATAAAGAAAATTAAAGTTGTCTGTTGATGTTTCGTTCTTGTCAGAACACTGACTGGTATTTGGAACTGTTCATAATACCCTTCGCCTTGATTAAGACCCCAGTTCCAGCTGAAGAAAAACATCTTCAAATCATGAAGTTGCCACGACAATGCTTTGCTTTAGCTATGGCGTTGTTTTGGTGATGAGCACTCACTTAAAGAACATCAAACATACCTTATGGAGAGTTCGAGTGTATTTTTGCAAAATGTAGCTAGGTTTTTTTGTTATTTCTTTAAATGTATTTTTATATATATATATTTTTTTTAAATATAAGGCTTCCGTTTTGCCACCTTTATCCCATAGCCCAGACAGACTGTATGTAGAACACGGGAGATTGTTGTCACATGTACTAAATAGCCAGTACTTGCCAGAAATTCCTGCAGGTCAAAGCTAAAATGATTCTGTCGGCTACTTTTCAGCCTCCCTGAATAGTTTTCGCCTCGTCTTTTCATGAATTTCATTCATGAAATTGATGTCCAGTCCTTGGTAATGTCACTTCTGTGCCATATTTTCTCGCCTTGATAATGACTATCTTCACTCTGTTCAAAAGTATGTTTAATGTCTTGGAAATTATTTTGTAACCTTCTCCTGACTGAATACCTTTGAACAATGAGATCCCTCTGATGATGTGCAAGCGCTCTGTTTTCCATGGTTTGTGCGACGGTGACTCCAAAAATTTCAGAACAAGCATACGAGAACAACTGAACTTTATTTGGGGTTCATCAAATGGAAGGAAGGGTGTGCACACTTGTGAAACCACAGTCTCTCAGTTGTTGTTGTTTTTTTAACTTCCCCTCCTGAAAAGGTTTTCTTTTTTTATTGAGTTGTGCAGATTTAGGTGGTGTGAAAAAAAATGTTGAAATGATTTATCTTGGTCGTGTTCTTTTAAATCACAAAAGCTTGCCATTTGAACAGGGGTGTGCTGACTTTTATATCCTCTTGGTATTGCAGACATCTATAAATCACTCTGAGTTTGCATCCAATGCGTCTTTTGTAGTCTGCATGCATCTTTTCCCTCTTGTCGCATACCGTTCCTGCTCACACATTGTCAATCTCCATACTGCTGCACATTATAAATTAATTTTGTGCCTCTCACCCAAATTCAGCTCTGATCATCTTCAGTTTACCCAATTGAGGGCAAGTGTATTAAAAAATGGATATGATTATTGCCAATGATACAACATGGTACCATGTTTTACGTCAGTGGGTTACTTTTTCTTTTTCTTCCCTGCTGGCATGTACATCCCAAATTTCTAGGTTAAATATTGATTGGGAGAAAATTGATCCCATCTGAGAATCTTTGGGATGTGTACGTGCAGTGTCCGACTCCCTATCATCATTGTAAGGTCTTTGCTAAAATGCAGAAATGTGCTGTAAAGCTAAACCAGGGGTGTCACACTAGTCACGGGCTGTCATGGCTGTGAAACGATATACATTTGTAATCACCTAATCATATAATTACATAGACACAATAAATTGATGGATAACTACTTTTGAAAGCAGAAGTCAAGAATAATAGTTTGTTCAACTATTAGTTACTGTAAAAAAAGGGGTTTGGTTAAAAAAAAAAAAAAAGCTTGCAATATCTCAACCTTGTTATTTATTTTATATGACAATTAGAAATGTTGGTACACATTTTAACAAGAATCATGAAGGTTCATGCACAGGATTTGCTTTTGCAGACCACATAAAATGATGTGGTGGGCCGGATATGGCCCCCGGGCCTAGTGTTTGACACCTGTGCTCTAAACGAATGTCAGTGTTGCAACACTGAATAACCTTTAAATCAAAACTCAGTCCAACAAACGTTTAAGGTGTGACTTTTAGGAAGGGTGTATGCGGAAATAACAAACAAGCAGAACTCCCCGTCTTTCTCCTTAAAATAATGTTCTTGTCACAATAGATGTCATGACAAATACAAATGCAAGCAAACGTTTTGTAGCAAATGATTCATTCAAATCTCTGGTAAACATATAGCTACCAAATGTAAATAAAGGAAGTTCTTGCTTCATTTCAAACACCTGGAAGTGTTTTTGTTCTGCTTTAAATATGTACAAGGAAGAAAGCAAGTTACTTTTCTAGTTTGACGTCTTTTCTTTTTACCACAAATGCTAAGAGACATACTGTAATTAAGGCACATACTGTACAACAAAAGTCCAACATACATTCCCCTCCAAATGTATTGGAACAGCAATGTCAATTCATTTGTTTTTGTCGTATATTGAAGACATTTGGGTTTCAGATCAAAAGATGAATATGAGACAAAAGTTCAGAATTCCAACTTTCATTTCATGGTATTTACATCTAGATGTATTTCCGTCAATTCAGGATAGAGCGCCTTTTGTTTGAAGCCACCCACTTTTCAAGTGAGCAAAAGTATTGGAACACACGTGATGAACTTAAAGTGAATAACACTTAATATTTGATGACATAACCCTTACTTGCAATAACTGCGTCAAGCCTGCGACACATTGACTTCACCAGACTGTTACATTCTTCATTTCACATGCTCTTCCAGGCCTTTACTGCAGCCTCTTTCAATTCGTGTTTGTCTCTGGGGGTTTCTCCCGTCAGTCTCCTCGTCAGTAGATAAAATGCATGCTCTATTTGGTTAAGGTCTGGTAAGTGACTTGGTCAGTCTAAGACCTTCCACTTTTTCCCCTTGATCAAGTCCCTTATTGTGTTGGCAGTGTGTTTTGGATCATTATCTTGTTGCATGATGAAGCTTCTCCCGATTAGTTTGGATGCATTTTTCTGTAGACTGTCAGACAAAATGGTTTTGTAGACTTCAGAATTCTTTCTGCTGCTATCATCATGAGTTACATCATCAATAAAGACTCGGGAGCCCATTCCAGAAGCAGCCATCCAAGCCCAAGCCATGACATTACCTCCACCATGCTTCACAGATGAGCTTGTGTGTTTTGGATCATAAGCAGATCCTTTCTTTCCTTACTGAAGGCCATACTTTGGCCTTTCTATCACTTTGGTAGAGGTTAATCTTGGTCTCATCAGTCCTGAAAACTTTGTTCCATAACCTTTGTTGCTCATCTCTGTACTTTGCAAAATCCAATCTGGGCTTCTGATTCTTTTTGCTGATGAGTGGTTTGCATCTTGTGGTATGGCTTTTATATTTCTTCTCTCCAAGTCTTTGAACAGTGGATTGTGATACCTTCACCCCTGCCCTGTGGAGGTTGGCAAACCATTTTGTCTGGCAATTTAAAGAAAAATGCATTCAAACTAATCAGGAGAAGCTTCATCATGCAACACATTTGCACAACCAACATTGTCCCAGATGATCGCACTACTCGTCACTTTAAACCGCATACACTCCTTGAAGTCTCGGCGCCCTTTGCACAATGGTCATTGCACTATTATTATTGCAATGTTAGTCATTCGAACTGCTCTAAGTGCTAGAGGACTCTGCATCTTTTTGCACAATTGTTTTTTGTCAATGTCTTTATGTCCCCAAAGTGTTCTGTAAATTGACTGTCTGTTGTACTAGAGCGGCTCCAACTACCGGAGACAAATTCCTTGTGTGTTTTGGACATACTTGGCAAATAAAGATGATTCTGATTCTGATTCTGATGCAACAAGACAATGACCAAAAACACACTGCCAACACAGCAAAAAACTTCATCAGGGGGAAAAAAAGTGGAAGGTCTTAGACTGGCCAAGTCAATCACCGGACCTTAACCAAATAGAGTATGCATTTTACCTACTGAAGAGGAGACTGAAGTGAGAAACCACAAACAAACAAGAATTGAAAGAGGCTACAGTAAAGGCCTGGGAAAGCATTTGAAATGAAGAATGTAACAGTCTGGTGAAGTCAATGGGTCGCAGGCTAAGGGTTATGCCATCAAATATGAAATGTTATTCACGTTACGTTAATCATGTCTGTTCCAATACTTTTGCTCACTTGAAAAGTGGGTAGCTTCAAACAAACGGTGCTCTGTCCTTAGTTGTTTAAAACATCTAGATGTAAATACCATGAAATTAATGCTGGAATTCTGAATTTCTGTCTCATATGCATTTTTTGATCTGAAACCAAAATGTCTTTGTACAACAAAAGCAAAGGAATTGACATTCCCGTTTCAATACTTTTGGAGGAGACTGTATTAAAAATAGATTTCATACAAAGCATATGGTATACAATACGGTTTAAAAAATTTTTTTTTTTATATAACCAGGTCATACAGCAACATCAAAAAGATATATCTTAATAGGATGTTTTTTTTTTTTTTTTTTTTTTTTTTTTTTTTTTGCATGTGTTTTGTAAATTTGTATGGCTCTAAATAAAGACTGCCTTAACAATGTTAGGTATTATGATATAGAATTTATCACATCATCTGGGTCTGATGACCCAATCCTCATCCCATCTGGTTTATAGTGCTTTCCAGGTGAATTCCAAACACTAATAATATTTTGCCACTTTACGAAATGACTTCTATTGTTCTAGTCACATACCAAAGTGTTATTCAACTCTGAATCATTCCAGAGCATAATCACGCACAAAGTACAGAACCTTAATTGCCCAAAATGTGTCAGAAGAAAACATCCATCCATCCATTTTCTGAGCCGCTTCTCCTCACTAGGGTCGCGGGCGTGCTGGAGCCTATACCAGCTATCATCGGGCAGGAGGCGGGCTACACCTTCAACTGGTTGCCAGCCAATCGCAGTGTCACAGAAAGGTTGCATTCTCACATAAACCTTTCTTTATTTGTCTCCATTATGATGTCATATAATAAATGCAGCCCTATGGGGGGCAAATGCAACCCTATGGGGGGCACAAGCCAGTGCAAACTGTAGGCCAGTATCAAGCCCGGATAAATGCAGAGGGTTGCGTCAGGAAGGGCATCCGGCTTAAAACTTTGCCCAACAAATATGAGCGTTCATCCAAAGAATTCCATACGGGATCGGTCGTGGTCCAGGTTAACAACGTCCGCCACCGGCGGCGTCAACCTGTAGGGCGCCGGTGGAAATTCAGCTACTGTGAAGAAGAAGAGGTGGAAAGCGGGTTCTTTGGCAGAAAGAGAAGAGGAAAGCACAGAGCCTAGAACTGAATGTGGGGACTTTGAATGTTGGGACTATGACAGGAAAATCTCGGGAGTTGGTTGACATGATGATTAGGTGAAAGGTTGATATATTTGTGTGTCCAGGAGACCAGGTGGAAAGGCAGTAAGGCTAGAAGTTTAGGGGCAGGGTTGAAATTATTTTACCATGGTGTAGATGGGAAGAGAAATTGAGTCGGGGTTATTTTAAAAGAAGAGTTGGCTAAGGATGTCTTGGAGGTGAAAAGAGTATCAGATCGAGTGAAACTTGAAATTGAGGGTGTTACGTATAATGTGATGAGTGGCTATGCCCCACAGGTATGATGTGACTTAGAGGTGAAAGAGAAATTCTGGAAGGAGCTAGACGAAGTAGTTCTGAGCATCCCAGACAGAGAGAGTCGTAATTGGTGCAGATTGTAATAGACATGTTGGTGAAGGAAATAGGGGTGATGAAGAAGTGATGGGTAAATACGGCATTCAGGAAAGGAACTTGGAGGGACAGATGGTGGTAGACTTTGCAAAATGGATGCAAATGGCTGTAGTCAACACTTTTTTCCAGAGGAGGCAGTAACATAGGGTGACCTACAAGAGCGGATGTAGAAGTGCGCAGGTGGATTACCTTACAGTTTACCGACTGTAAGGTAGTGGTAGGGGAGAGTGTGGCTAGACAACGTAGGATGGTGGTGTGTAAGATGACTCTGGTGGTGGGGAGGAAAATTAGGAAGACAAAGGCAGAGCAGAGAACCATGTGATGGAAGATGAGACAGGACAAGTGTTGTGCAGCTTTTCGGGAAGAGGTGAGACAGGCTCTCGGTGGACAGGAGAAGCTTCCAAAAGACTGGACCACTGCAGCCAAAGTGATCAGAAAGGCAGGCAGGAGAGTACTTGGTGTACTGGAAAGGAGAGAAGGAGGCTTGGTGGTGGAACCTCACAGTACAGGAAATCATACAAGGAAAAAGGTTAGTGAAGAAGAAGTGGAAAAGGATGACGCGCTGTGACGACCCCTAACGGGACAAGCCCAAAGGAAAAGAAGAAGATGATGTCATATAATAAATCCAAAGCCAGATAATTAAACTGATCCTCATCAGTTTTCCTCTTCGCATTTATTTGTTGATTCAATTATGTTATATTTTCAATTAAATTCTAGCAAAGGTTTTTACAGTTGAATTTGGAAAATGTTGCTTTCATGTCCATGAAAGTCAGGCAATACATAAGAGTGATTCAGTGTAACTACTTCCCTGTGAGTGACGTCAAGACGAAAGTGGCTTTTGTTGGACTCAAATGAATGTACAGTTGAAACTGGAAGTTTACATACACTATGTAAAAATACATACGCTTTATATATGCGGTGTCCACCCCTATCAATTCCTGCAATGCCTTGTATATCTTTGACATATTTCCACGCCCAGGGTCTGACTTATAATGGAGGAGCGATATCTTGACTAAACCCAAACCAATTTGTTGGACCCTCTATTCATGGTCCTCTCTGTGTAATGTCTAAGTTGCAAAAATGAGAGAATGATTTTTTAAAGACAACATTTTATTACGTTCCTAAAAGTCAGAGGTTTACATACACTAAGATTACTATGCCTTTGAACTATTTGGAAAACCCCAGATGATGGTGTCATGTCTTTGGAAGCATCTGATAGGTTTACTGACATGTTTGAGTGAATTAGAGACACCTGTGGATGTATTTGAAGGCGCACCTGAGACATACTGCTTCTTTGCGTAACATCATGGGAAATTCAAAAGAAATTAGCCAAGATATCAGGAACAGAATCATGGACTTGCAAAAGTCTTGTTCATCCTTGGCTGACTGTCAAGAAGAAAGTAATAAAAATGTGTCCAAACAAAATCCTTCTCTTCCTTCTCACTCTGGCATTTAGCAAATAAAAATAATTTTGGTAATCCTAATTGACCTAAAACAGGCAATGTTTAATCCGATTTCATGTCAAAAAAATAGGGAAATACATGTCTTTTTATCTACTGTACTGTATGTAAGCATCTGCTTTCAACTGCATAATAGCCTAAAAGAAACAAGCTGGAAATGTGAGAAACAAGGAAGCTAATGACTTAATCAGCTTACCAAACTGGCTTTGACATTAATTAATGTCAGGCACAAAAAGGTGAAAAATGTGCAACCCGATCATTAAACTGATTGACACCTGGTTTAAGGTGTGGATGCTGAGTCTTTCTGCTGTTGAGAAGCTGTGGCGCATCCTTAAAAATTATGAGGGTGGACAACTATACTTTTAAACAGCAGCTCTCGATGGTTATTCTTGCATCCTCAAATGAGGCGAAATGTACCTTATGAACTTACATATAATTTCAAATGATAAGAGAGTTATCAACCTGATATCAAAAAGGGTTCCTGTGTTAATGGAAAGTTTGTTTTTGTTCGAAAAAGTATTTGTAATAATAAATAATAAAATAATTAATAAAAAAAAAAAATCCATGCAATGAGAGAAATACGACGGAGTTCTTTACAACCCATTTTTATTTTTCAAATGTTTTGTATCGTTTGGAACACTGCATAATAAATCATTTTTACTGAAACAAAATTCTGTTATAGTGGTAGTTTTGTCAATAAATTTCCCCCATCATTATAGAATCTAATATACAGCGGCTGTAATAAGTATTGAACACGTCATCATTTTTCTCACTAAATATATTTCCAAAGGTGCTATTGACCTGAAGATGTCACCAGATGTTGGAACAGCCCAAGTAATCCATACATTCAATGAAAGAACAAATAAGCTCGTAAATTAAGTTGTGTGTAAAAATGTGAAATGACAAAGGGGAAAAAATATTGAACACATGAAGAGAGGGAGGTGCAAAAAGGCATTGAAAGCCACGACAACACCTACAATCTATCAATAATCAAATAGCACTCCAGCCCCTTGTCAGTGCAAATGAATATCACTTGGTTCAGTCCAAATTGATGGCCTACAAAAAGATCTCATTGCCAAGGTGTGAGTCAAAACACATCTCATGATGCCTCTTTAAACTGCATACACTCCTTGAAGTCTCGGCGCCCTTTGAACAATGGTCATTGCACCGGACCTTTGCTAGCAACCCTTTATTGCTCAGTGACTGTTTTTGTCAATGTCTTTGTCTCAAAAGTGTTCTCTGTCAATTGACTGTCTATTGTCGTACTAGAGCGGCTCCAACTACCGGAGACAAATTCTGAGTGTGGTTTTTTTGGACATACTTGGGAAAATAAAGATGATTCTGACAACAGGGAGGGGCACCTGAGACCTCTGCTCCTCTCTTATCTGGCCCTGCGGGGGAGAAGCCTCCAGCATATTCTGTCTCTCCTCCACCTTCTGTAAATAAGAATGTGATAAGCCTGTATACACCTCTGCCAGGCACACCAGCACAAATAAGAAGTAAAATGTAGAATAGTGAGAAGAAAAAAAACCACAGAATGTAGGAATGTCTAAAGAGAAAATCATTGTTAGGGTTGCTCGTGGAGCAATAAATATAGACACCCTGACAAAACCACTAGTTATCTATGATCCAGAATAAAGAAAAAAGATCTTTAAAGATCTGCCCCTGGAGGATTCATTGCATATTTATGTGGATGGCTCATTATAAAAAAGACCTAACGGCACGAATGCTACGGGATATGCTGTAACTACGACAGACAAAGTTTTAAAAGAGGGACAATTAACGCCAAATTATTCAGTACAAGCAGCTGAACTAGTGGCATTAACAGAAGCATGCAAATTGATGAAAGATAAAAGGGTGACTATTTGGACAGATATGTCAAGATGCATTTTTTTGATCTCACATGTGTTTGCTGCACAATGGAAAAATAAAAATGCAATAACAAATAATGAAGGAATCATATTCAGTGAAGAAAATAAATCCATCCTCCAGAAAGTCTTGTTAAAGTGGGCAGCAATTATGAGTCATGGGCCTTGCCATGTCTCAACAGGAGGGATGGTACAGATAGTGGAACAACACTTTACTATACATGGATTCAATATTTTCTCTAAAACGTTTTGTCGAGCATGTGTGACTGGTGCAAGGCAATATCAGGCCAATTTCCGCAAGCACAGTATCCTTTTTAAGTGGTGCATATGGATTTTATTGAATTGAATACAGTAGGACAATACAAATATTGCCTAGTGCTGATTGAAGTGTTTTCAAAATGGGTCGAAATTGTCTGAGTCTGACTACAAAGGGGGTTAGGCATATAGAGCCTATCCGTCTCAACGTCAGTGAAGAGGAGGGCTTGCTCCCGAGAACTCCCCCAACTCTTTAGGAGCCGTGAAGTCGCAGGGCCTGAGCATCGAGCAGGAAGTGACTGAGAGGGAATCCAGTCCCCCTCCCGCATCAACAGGAGGGTAAAGTGCGATCCGAACCATCGTGGGCCGTCCTTCTTTTGTCCTTCCCGAAGGGGCGAGAGTCAGAAGCGGCACAAGAGCAGAATAATACACACATTTGGTGAAGTACGGGACAAGAATACTGTTAGATGCAAATAGAGAGGTGAAGTGCTAGCAATCGCTCCCTCTCAGAAGATAGAAAGATGATTGCTTTCTGGCTTAAGAAGAAACCAGGAATTGAAAAGACCATGCGACATCTCATTGACTGCACGCCAAGAGCAATATTATGTATCGTATTGTTGTGTGTTGTATCGTTGATTGCTGCACAGGTATGGCTCTTGCATAGAAGGGAAGAAAATGGTATTGATGTTATTGCCGAAAGACCACGATTTGTGTCGAAAGAACATCATGAGATACTCCACGAAGATTGGAATGTATCACATGTATATTTAACGAATACATGGTACAGGTACGATTCAATGATTGTAAAACTAAAAAATTGATCCAGTTGTTTCGTAAGTACAAAGATGCCTGCTTCCTCAATGCACCCTACACAAGATGCAATGTCTATTTTGTTTTTATAAATACTAGCGTTAAAGCATGGGAAACAAATAATGAGGAAATGACTGACACGAGGATAATGCTTTTATAAAATTGAATAGTTCTTGATTTATTAACTGCGGCACAAGGAGGAGTTTGCACCATGATCAATGAAACATGTCGCACATGTATTCCTGAAAATGCTGGAGACGGACATGTAATTGCTGAAGCCGTACGAAGAATGAAAAATATAAGAAATGCTCAATCCCAAGACTATAGGAACAAAAGTTGGAACCCCTTGACATGGTTTACATCTGGTAGATGGACAATTGTATTGGTGACAATTATAAATAGTTATATTGTTGTTGTTTTGTCTATTCACTGGTTGTATCTTGCCATGCCTTCGTAACATGATGTCCAAAATGGTACATGGCACTGTCACCGGATTGATGTGGTGTGATGAATATATGACTTTGTTGCAAGAAGAACAATATGATGATTGTGAGACAAGAGCTTGAAGTACATCAATGATAAAATACATGTTATGGTTATTGCACTGACAAAACATCTTCAATGTGCTCATTAAAAGTCAGATTTTGGCAGTCTGTGAGGATCGTAGGTTTGAACAAAGTAGGTTAAAATCCGTAAGAAGTACAGAGTGGCCCTCTGCTGTTCCCGCTCTTTAGGCAAGCACGCCGCTAATACTGTGGGATGGAATTCTGGGAGAAACAGTTCAGTGTTGATTTTAAAATCAGAGATGTTTCGATGAAACTCTCCAGATTAACACCAACTCTTTTGAAGAATTTACAACCCCAATTCCAATGAAGTTGGGACGTTGTGTTGAACATAAATAAAAACAGAATACAATGATTTGCAAATCATGTTCAACCTATATGTAATTGAATACACTACAAAGACAAGATATTTCATGTTCAAACTGATAAACTTTATTGTTTTCAGCAAATAATCATTAATTTAGAATTTTATGGCTGCAACACGTTCCAAAAAAGCTGGGACAAGGTCATGTTTACCACTGTTTTACGTCACCTTTTCTTTTCACAACATTCAATGAACCTTTGGGAACTGAGGACACTAATTGTAGAAGCGTTGTAGTTGGAATTCTTTCCCATTCTCGCTCGATGTACAGCTTTAGCTGTTCAACAGTCCGGGGTCTCCGTTGTCGTATTTTACGGTTCATAATGCGCCACACATTTTCAATGGGAGACAGGTCTGGACTGCAGGCAGGCCAGTCTAGTACCCGCACTCTTTTACTGCAAAGCCACGCTGTTGTAACACATGCAGAATGTGGTTTGGCATTGTCTTGCTGAAATAAGCAAGGGCGTCCATGAAAAAGACGTCGCTTGGATGGCAGCATATGTTTCTCCAAAACCTGTATGTACCTTTCGGCATTAATGGTACCTTCACAGATGTGTAAGTGTCATGAACGGAACAGAGGCTAGGACCCAAAAATGCAAGACTCCAAAACAAATGGACAGTTTCCAAAAAGAGAGGTTTAATAGACGGGCATAGGTCGGTACACGGGCAGGCAATCCAAGAAGGGCAACAGTATCCAAGAACATGAGGCAAAGAGGCAAGGTCACAGGAGCAGGTGTGTGAGAAATGAGAGAGAGGAAGACAAAACCTGGAACACGCACACACACACACACACACACACACACACACACGACAGTACCCCCCACTTAACGGCCGGCCCCAGACGGCCCTGTGGCCCCTGGATGCGCAACGTGGAAGTCCCGAATGAGCAAATCATCCATGATAAACGCAGACGGTACCCATGAACGTTCCTCAGGCCCATAGCCCTCCCAGTCCACCAGATATTGAAACCCCCTCCCCCTCCGACGAGACGACAACAGCCGCTTCACAGCGAAGACCGGGCCCCCATCCACAAACCGGGGGGGAGGAGGGGGCCTGGAAGGCGGGACCAGAGGGGACTCCCGGGCTGGTTTGAGTAGGCTGACATGAAAAGCAGGGTGGACCCGCATCGACCTTGGGAGACTCAGCTTCACGGTGACAGGGTTGATGATCTTTGTGATTGGGAAGGGCCCAACGAACCTGGGAGCGAGCTTCTTGGACTCCACCCGGAGTGGAATATGTTTGGTCGAGAGCCAAACTCGCTGACCCACTTTGTAGTTCGGGGCCGGTGTCCTCCGACGGTCAGCAGCGGCTTTGTAGGACCGTCCCTGGCGCAGCAGCATCTGTCGGGCTCGCTCCCAGGTCCTCCTGCAGCGTCTCACCAAGGCTAATGCCGCTGGAACTGTGGACTCAGGGGCTATGGCAGGAAACAGAGATGGTTGGTAACCATGCACAACGTGAAAAGGCGATAGACCAGTGGATGCAGAGGGGAGGGAATTGTGGGAGAATTCGACCCAAACCAATTTCTGAGACCAGGATCGCGGATCCTGTGAAGCGAGACATCGGAGCCCCGTCTCCAGGTCCTGGTTCAGCCTCTCGGTTTGGCCGTTGGTTTCAGGATGAAACCCAGATGACAGACTGACGGTAGCACCTATGAGATTGCAAAACTCCTTCCAAAATTGCGAAATGAATTGGGGACCCCTATCAGACACCACATTCTTAGGGAAACCGTGGAATTTGAATACGTGATTGATAATTAACTCTGCAGTATCTTTAGCTGAGGGGAGTTTTGGGAGTGCAATGAAGTGTGCCATCTTAGAGAACCTGTCAACAACTGTAAGAATGGTGGTATTGCCTTTAGAGGCCGGTAATCCTGTCACAAAGTCTACGGAAATGTCTGACCAAGGACGTTGTGGTATTGGCAGGGGTCGCAACTCCCCAGAAGGACGTTGATGAGAGGAAGACAAAACCTGGAACACGCACACACACACACACACACACACACACACACACACACACACACACACACACATGACAGTAAGTTACCCATGCCATTGGCACTAACACAGCCCCATACCATCACAGATGCTGGCTTTTGAACTTTTGAACTGTTCCCAATTATCCTGTTCACCTGTGGGATGTTCCAAACAGGTGTTTGATGAGCATTCCTCAACTTTCTCAGTCTTTTTTTGCCACCTGTCGCAGCTTTTTTAGAACGTGTTGCAGCCATAAAATTCCAAGTTAATGGTTATTTGCAAAAAACAATCAAGTTGATCAGTTTGAACATGAAATATCTTGTCTTTGTAGTGTATTCAATTAAATATAGGTTGAACATGATTTGCAAATCATAGTATTCTGTTTTTATTTAGGTTTAACACAACGTCCCAACTTCATTGGAATTGGTTGTTGTACTTTCACATAGTGGAATTAAATGTAACAAGTCACACTGTATTTCTAATAACACCTTTGACTTTGCTGTGCGGCCATTGTGCACTTTGCTGTTCAAATGCTTTTCAGAGAATAGCAGGTTGTACAAAAAAGTACTGAAAGATTGAACAGTTGGACATGTGCATTCAAAAGTTTCGGTCAAAGGTCAAATGAAGTTGACCTGTAAAGGTTATAGGACATTTTAGGTTCATCCTGAAATTTCACCGGAAGCCAAATATGCCCAACTTTTAGTGAGCAGTGTATCTTGTGTAACACAGACGTTGCTGTTTTAACAGCCCCGGAGACCTTTTGTAAAATAAAGTATTTTTCTCTTATCTGTTTTATTTGATAATGCTTCTTTTTCACGATATTGTAGGCCTTTTAAATCCTGTAACCAGTCATAAAGTATTTCCTTATCTTTGGAAGTGTTGCTTACGTGGTGATTTGTTACATGTACAGTATGTGTGGTTGTTGGAAAGCTAAAATGAGTACGCAGTTGAGCAAAGCTTTACCGCAACAGGTGCCGCAGGGCAAAAAGCAGACAGACAGAAGGACTGACTGCATTCACGTTCAAATAACTTCCATTTCCTGGTAAACGGCTGATGGCTGACACAATACCAGGAACTCAACTCTGAGACTTGACATTAGTACACTTGATCTTCTTTAAACATTTGAGATGTAATACATTTTTACCATGCCATCTACAGGTTGACATTCACTCCAGTCACACAAAGGCCACCTATGGGGCCCAGGATGAGCCCGAACGAGCTACACGGTTCCGTCCATGGAGAAAACAGAGGAGTCCAGTCCGTTGTGACCTGGACGGCGGTCAACGGTTGTTTTTTTGCCAGCTATTTGTTTTGGGCCGCGGAAGAACCCTCTCACTTTTATTCTTGCACATTTTGGGGGCTCATCTCAATGTGTCCGATTTGGCATTTGTTGAAATTCAAAATACGGCCCTCGCATGTTTTATTGTTGTAACCGAGCGACTTACACGCTCTTAAGTGATGATTATAATTGTGAGAATAAAAAGGAGAGCACATGCGCAAACCTGTGCCTTCTGACAGACACACCCAAAGTCAAAGTCATAGTGGCACAGTGTACCTTAAAGCAAAGGCTTGTACCATCCATTTTGTCTCTTTTTGGTATGCTCTTCATGCATGCATGCGCTCCTTGATATTTTCAGTCAGCAGCTAAATCATCAAACATAAAAAAAATCTGGGGGACGATATTTAATTTTTAGTTTGATTAGTAGTGTACTGTTCACACCCGGTCTACAGTTTGCCACACTTCAAGACAGCCTGTGACTGACATTCGAAGCATGTTGCACAACCTGATCTGTGAGGTAGTCAAAGCCTTCTGAGGTTCCTATCAAGGCACATCCGAGTATAAAAATAAACCCAACATCCTCAAAACGAGCGCAATCACGCTACGATCTCTTCCTCCTCTGGCTCAAGTCAATCAACAGCGCTTTGGGGGAAACCAAATACTGCACAATTCTACCGGTGGTGACCAGCAAGGCCTAAACTCTATCAGAAGCACTGGCCTACATTTGCAACCTAAATTCCAATCTTGCTTGTATATGAAATTGGATTAATTTGTTCCCAACGTGCTGCCATGTCAATCTAATCTGCCCATGCAGGACCTTCAGCATCAACAGTGACCAATGTTACTTCAACTCTTAGCAATGGGACCGTTTATTTAACCCTGCTTCAGATTTCAAATTCATCCTCGCAGCTCTGGCCGCCCTCGGTGATATCAGTTGTTTTGGTCCTCTGATCGGTCGGTGAGAGCAAAACCTGTTACAGCCGGCTTTGACGAGCAAAACGCAATCTGTATAATACATTTATAATCAGCATCTTTAGTCGGTGTGACATTGATTTGTTCTTGTCACGTTATGAGATCAATATTGAGTCGGAACTGCCCCAGATGATTATGTGGCACAGTTGCGTGTCGTTGTATTGCGTTTTTGTCATAACATTGATGTGCCGTGATAGCGGTCAGAGATGGATTCAGTTGGAAAAAAGATAGACCAAAATATAAGGCCCGGTGACGGACGGGGACACTTGAGAGAAACACAATGGGAAATACATACTGTAAGACAGACACAGGTATGAGATGAAGCGGACACTTCCTTTATGGGGGACCAATCATTGAAAGAAGACTTTTAGAATATTCTCCCTCTTGATTTACTTTAAAATTGCTCATATGAAGTGCTTGTACTGTTTGCACTCATCAAGTCAATCTGATGACTTAAATTCGATGGATGGCAGCGAAGGTTTCTGTGTGCTGTGCATCAGATCACAATAGAGCACATGGTGTATTCACAATTATAATTTGTTGAGGAAAACATACACCAAACAACCTTTTTGGCCCTTCGTTGGGTACACCACATGCGAGCTCACTGTTGATGGACACCGTCCGAGAGGTATTTATTTAACAATATGTTTATTGGAGTTTGCAGTAGCGAAACCAAAACTTAAATGTGTTGTTTTTAAAAAAAAAACGATAAACTAGTAATCATAAATCGATGCGTCAGTGTCAATCGAAACTGAGCATCATGATCTTTATAAAGGGGGAAAAAAATAATATACTCTACATCTCTTTGAAATTTAAGGTATAACAAACTTTGGCCAATAACTGTATAGCTGAATAATTTATACTTTTTGTGACTTTTCTAATAGTAGAATGTACAGTATGAGCCACTGAAAATGTAAGTATTCTATACATGAAATGAAAAGGGCAAGATTGCTTATTTCATGAAACCACTTCATTTAAACATGAAAGTCTACTGTTCAATCATATTTTGATTTGATTTGATTTGGTTTGATTGGCAAGAGCTATGTATCAGAGAAAATCATCAAAACAAGTGCACTGTCCAAATACCTTTTGAATAGTCAACATATTTACAAATAAACATTTCTGGAGAACTTCAAATCATTAAAAATGTAATATGGTCAAAGTGGGAATTCATCTTTAATTGAAAACAGCTTTGAACGGGAACACAATGTATTTAGACCTGCAAGTGATATTTTGCGAATGAATATTTATGCTTTATGCGTTTATGAAATAATACATTACTTTTTAAATCAAATAGGACAAACAAAAATGCGTGTGCGTGGGTGGAAGCTCGACTGTGGAAGAATATTGGTAATCAAGCATTGTGTCTTGTCACGAACGCTTCTCCGGGAAGCTTAGCTTTCATATCACTTGTCAACAGGTTTTTGTTTTTTTTGGGGTTTTGTTTTGTGTCCGTTGTCGTGCATGCACGCTTGCCACGTGCCCAACATTCGATCCTTTTCAGACATCATCATAACAGTAATTCCTAAAGAAACGAAAAAAAAGAGAAAAATAATATTTTTTTCCCATGGGCTTTGTCTTACAGCAATAATTATGATAAGTTGACGTTAGACTGTATACTTTCCCTAATGACGCGCTGAAGCGGTTGAACCTGGATGCTGTCCAAGGCGGAACAAAGGAGGAGGGAAAACAAAAACAAAACAAGGAAAACAAAATGCTCCAAATTCCTGGTGACGAGATATGTTTCCAGTGACGCACCTTTTTTTTTTATAAAAGGTGCGAGCGGAGCAACTTCTTGACTGTTCACTGCCTGCAGCTGCGGATTTACAGATTTCTTATAGAGCTCCTTCCTTACAGGTATCAGCGCTGTTCATTTTGGATTGTTCTTTTTTATTTCATTGCATTAGTTTCAATTATGTGATTTTTGACGCCCCCCCCCCCCCCCCCTCTCTCCAACCCACCCACCCACCCACCCTCCCTCTCCTCATGCAGCAGAGATGTTTTGGCGTGCGTGCCTGCTGCTCGGAGCGCTTTGCCTGCAGTGGCAAGTGAATGCCCGTAAGTAAATGCAGCCTGCTAACACGCATTTCATTGTATATAGTTTGACATTTGAAACAGATTTTGTTGCTTCTAGAACATCTGAGCCGGAACGCCATTGAAAAGGCGGTTCACGATGCCATGACTAAAGTTGACTCTGCATATGAATATTCAAGACTAGAGTGAGTTCATACACTTTTGTCCTAAAGGCGGAACATGTTGCACACTAACTGGCACATTGCAGTGAGAAAAAAAATGATTGCCACATCATCGCCAAACTTTTATTGTTTATTGTAATGTCAAGCAACATTAGAGGGACAAAAGAAAGCATTTCTTTAACTAAAAATATCTCAGACAGTCTGGTGACATTGCGGTCATACGGGGGGAAATCTAGACTCGGGTTTTGAATGTGTGGAGTGTGCATGCTTGCGTGGGTTTCCTCCCACGTGCCCAAAACAAGCTTCTTCAATTAACTGAAGACTGTAAATTGTCCTTTGGCGTTAATGGTTGTTTGTACAGCTGAGATAGGCTCCAAGTTCACCGGTGACACCATCGAGGACAAAGCAATGTCGACCAGTCTTTCCCAACCACAGGGAGCCAAGGCCCCATAGATTTTGCATTAGAAAAAGCTCACCGCACGCCATCAAACAAATGGACTTCGCATCGGTCCGTTGTGGTAAAGGAGGAGCTAAGCCGAAAGGCGAAGCTCTCGATTTACCGGTCGATCTACGTTCTTACCCTCACCTATGGTCACGAGCTGTGGATCCGGATACAAGTGGCCGAAATGAGTTTCCACCGCAGGGTGTCCGGGGCGTCCCTTAGAGAACGGGTGAGAAGCTCGGCCATCCGGGAGGATCTCAGAGTAGAGCCGCCGCTCCTCCACATCGAGGAGCCAGATGAGGTGGCTGGGGCATCTGATTCGGATGCCTCCCGGACGTCTCCCAGTGAGTTGTTCCGGGCACGTCCCACCGGGAAGAGACCCCGGGGACGACCCGGGACACGCCGGAGAGACTACGTCTTTCGGCTGGCCTGGGAACGCCTCGGCATCCCCTTGGAAGAGCTGGATGAAGTGGCTGGGGAGAGGGAAGTCTGGGCGTCCCTGCTGAAGCTACTGCTCCCGCGACCCGACCTCAGATAAGCGGTAGAAAATGGATGGAAGGATGGATGGAAAAGCTCACCGCACGCCATCAAACAAAAATGTCAGAAAAGCATAGAGCGGCCTGGAAGTGCAAAACAACAAACACTTTTACAATTCAGAAAACAAATGAACAAAAGCAAAACATTTTTTACAAAAGACAAAACAAATTACAAAAGACGAAACACCCGGAAAGGAAACGTCCCATTTCACAGACAATTCCTAGAAATCCCACGCCCTTCATCGGCAAGCCCCGCCCCGCTTCACCACGATTGGCTCCTGCATCACGGGAACGGTAGCCTAAGATGTGAAGACGCCGTGCAACGGAGATTATCATTTTTAATCACGTCAAAACCAGTGGCCGACCGAACGACCACTCAAGGAAACAGTTGCCTAACCACGCAGACTGCGCCATAGTTCAGTCGGCGGCGGCGGTGCTCGGTGTGCGCCAGCCTTAACCACCATAATCCGAACCTTAACTGATCGTAAACTGCCTTAACCCCAACCTTAGTCCTAAACCTAACCATAATCAACTTCTTAGTTTTTTGTTTTTTAAATTATATTTGGGATGGACATCTCGTTACATCTGCGTAGCCTACCCTTGACGCGATGGAGGAGCCAATCGTGTTGAAGCCGGGCGGGTCTTGGCGAGAAAGGGGGTGGGATTTCGAAGAACGTCTGTGAAATGGGACGTTCCCTTTCCGGGTCTTTCGTCTTTTGTAAAATTGTTTCTGCTTTTCTTAATTTGTTTTCTGAACTGCAAAAGTGTTTCACAATTTGTTATATTGTTTTGCACTTCCAGGGCCACCGTACTTGTGCCATCAGATTGTGTAACGAATAAGAATTCACTGCAATTCTGTTGTGAACAACAAGAGGCATGCTGCTGGTAAATGTGACCTCTTGATGCTCCAGGTGCCTCGATCGTATCAGACGCAATGCAGCCAGAGCTGAGGATGTGTTGCGCTTTCTCAAGCAACCTGTGGGAATTACCCGCGAGGTGGCCCGATCAGCCGATTATATGGACATCACCCTAAATATCATCAAAAGGTCGGCAGAAAGACGTCAAAGACGTTCCATCAATGCCACAGGTGAGTGAAACTAATACCTCAATATTAGTCAGTACTCAATATTATGGACTCTCCAAAGCTGGGCATCCGTTTAGGTTGACACTCAACGGGTCTGCATTCGAACCCTTGAAAATGTTATACTTTGGAAAGGAACCATGCGTTAGCCATAGGTGATACGTGAGTGGACATTTCGTAATGAGGGCCAGAAAAGAGACTCAAACTGCGGACATGTTTGTGTAGACTGTCAGTCACTGGTGCTATGACTTTGTTGTAGATCTGCTGTCTGAGGAAGATCTGGAGTTCATTTCCGAACTGACCGGCTGCTCACCTCGACAGCGCATCCCCTCATGCAAGACAACCCCCAACCTTGACGTCTTTCGCACCGCAAGCGGCGTCTGCAACAACGTGTAAGGCTGCGGTGGCTTTTGTTTCATGGCTGTCGGCCACTTCCCAGTTAATTGAGCATTTATTAGTTTGTACTTAGCAAAACGAACACCACCAATGAAGGCCTTGATCAATTCCACTCGCCTACAGGCACAATCCTCGATGGGGAGCCTCAAACACACCGTTCGCACGCTGGGTTCCTGCTGAGTACCAGGACGGTATCTCGCTGCCCCGAGGGTGGGACCCCATCAGAATCAATGGCTTCTTTCTTCCTTTGGTATGATCATTCTATTTCGCCTCTTCGTCGAATCCAACTGATGACATCCAAATGACCGCATGCAATTGAAATGGACATCTTTTGGTGAAATGAAGTCTTTATCGTTTTAGGTGAGAGAGGTGTCCAACCGCCTCCTGGCCACAGCCGTCAACGATGTAGTGAGCGACACAGTCTTCTCTCACCTGCTCCCCTCCTTTGGACAATGGACGGACCACGACCAGACCTTAGCGCCTTTTTCTCCGGTCATCCGTTCATTCAACAACGGTATCGACTGCGATGAGACCTGTGAACGCACTGAGCCTTGCTTCCCTATCCTGGTCAGTCGTCGACCACGCCGTCTGGCTCGCACGTTATAAGCACGCCCACACAAACACACTCACCGCAGCTCGCACTCTGCACAGATTCCCAAGGATGACCCACGTTTTGGCATCCAAGAGTGCATCCCCTTCTTCCGGTCAACAGGGACTTGCGGATCTGGCAACACGGGCTTCATCTTTGGCGCTCCCACTGTACGACAACAGCTGAACGCCCTCACAGCTTACATCGACGCGGGTCAGGTGTACGGCTCCGATGAAGTCGAAGCGCTAGAGCTCCGTGACCTCAGCACAGACGAGGGTTTGTTGAGGGTCAATGAAAAGTTTACCGACAAAGGTCGAGAACTCCTGCCCTTCACTAAAGCGATGGCCAACGTGTGTGCGACCCGAGCTCGCATCACGAACGACAAAAATGCAGAGGAAGTGCTTTGCTTTTTCGCAGGTGAGCGGCAGGCCCAACAAGCTGATTCGGTATGTTCTCCGTAGGGGTTTCTGCATCGCAGCAGCGTCCATCTTACTTAATGTTAACTTTGAAGGTGATGAACGCTCCAATGAGAACATTGTTCTGACCTCGCTGCACACGCTGTTCCTCCGTGAACACAACCGTCTGGCTCGAGCGCTGGCCAGACTAAATCCCGAGTGGAACGGAGAGCGACTCTACCAGGAAGCCCGCAAGATCATGGGAGCATATCTCCAGGTTAGAGCGGGCCTCCGTCACATGAACCATAATCTGGTTTGATGAATTCTACTCTTGACATTTTTTTGTTGTCTCGCAGGTTATCACATTCAGAGATTACATTGGCAACATAGTTGGGCCGGAGGTTGTAGCCAAGAAGCTCTCCACATACCCCGGCTATGATAAATTCATAAATCCGTCTATCGCCAATGTATACGCAACAGCTGCCTATCGATATGGCCACTCGATGATTCAGCCATTTGTTTTCCGCCTCAGTTCGGACTACGAGGATCACCCGTTGTACCCCTCTCCATTGTTGCACACAGCCTTGAACACACCGTGGAGGGTTACCTTTGAAGGTATGGTCAACATCCGCAGCTGTTTTTTCCCGTACGCCCTTGCACATTCTTATATCTACAGATGGTTTCAGGCGGCATCGACCCGATCCTGAGAGGCCTTGTGGGTCGGCCGGCTAAGTTGAACGTCCAAGATTCCATCATGACCGACGAGCTGAGAGACATGCTGTTTAAATTCTCTTTTGAGATGGCACTGGATCTGGGCTCTCTCAACATGCAGCGTGGACGTGACCACGGAATCCCGGGTACTTGTTTCTGTCTTCCCGCATACACAACATGTTCATTATCTCGTGAGTGGATTTTTCTGATGTATTTACCCCTGTTCTCAGGATATAACCAGTGGCGCAAGTTCTGTGGTTTGTCACAACCACAAAATGAGGCGGAGCTGGCTGCCGTGCTGAAAAATACGGACTTGGCTAAGAAGTTTCTGGATCTGTACGGCACACCTGAGAACATTGATGTGTGGATGGGAGGAATCGCAGAGCCTCTGGTGAAAGGAGGAAGAGTTGGAGAATTGTTTGCCTGCCTGATTGGAATTCAGTTTAAAAAGATTAGAGAGGGAGACCGGTAAAGACTTGAGAACAAATCACTGTCTTTAAGATGCTCCCAAATACCAACTCAGTGACAAAATCTTCTTTCCAGATTTTGGTGGGAGAACGAGGGAGTCTTCACAAAGTCCCAGAGGGCGTCTCTGATGAGGACATCAGTATCCCGCATTATCTGCGACAACACCGGTATCACTGAAATTCCAGACAAACCTTTCCTGTTCCGGCCACGAGGCAACGGTTACACCGATTGCAGTGACATCCCAGAGTTTGACCTCACTCCATGGATGGACACCCGTGAGTCCCTCAAATGGAATCTTTCGAAAGATAGTGCCATTTGTCTTGGTGTTTTGAAATGATTGACTTCACTGTTTTATGTGTTCTAGCATATGGATTTTACGAACCCATCTCAGGCACAACCAAGCCCACTCAAGGTATGCGCAGCACACATTTCTTCATGAAGATATACAACTCCCAACTGTAAATTTATTTGCAAACCGTACAAACTATATTACTGTAGGCAAAATCTTTTTGTCATATCAGTTGTGTTGAGCTATTTAAATAATTCTTGCGTTGAAAATAATTTACTCAAGATTGTAGTTTGGCTAACTGCTGCCACCCATTAATTCATTCCAGGTATCTGGTCACCCCCATACGGTGGAAAAGATGACCCTCGTGGACCCCCTGGACCCCCCGGACCCTCCGGACCTCCTGGTAAATCCAGTATCATTCAAAGCGCACAGTGGCAAAGTCCTGTTCCTGATGTTATTTCTTTTACAGGACCTCCAGGTCCCTCCGGAGGCTATAATAAGAGAGTGGCCTTCTCTGTACAATTGAGCGATAATTTCCCCAGACCCGGTGTTCCTATCCCCTTCCGCGAGGTCATCTACAACGGGCAGAGCAGCTACGACACCAACACAGGCATATTTACTTGCGTATATCCGGGGGTGTACGAATTCCAGTTCTACTGCACCATCTATGAGCGCTCCGCCAGCGTGGATCTGATGCGTAACGGAGAGAAGATTTTGCATTCGTTCACCACGAGGCAGGAAGGTTACCTCTCGGCCAGTGGAAGCACATACATAAAGCTGAAAGAGGGAGACAAGATATGGCTTGTGGCTAACTACGGTGGCAATGGTATGACCAAAGACAGCTACTTCTCTGGGCATTTGCTCTTTACTGAGGAGTGAAGCTGATATTTAAAAATACAAACAAACAAACAACAAAACGTGCCCACACACAAGGGATCAACTTAACCCTCTAATGCGCTGTTACTTCCTCCACAAAAAGAAAGAAAAGAAACTGTTTGCAACTGGAAAAGTGGATCTGCTAACATTCGATCGTGTATAACCCAAATTTTAGAAAAACAATGTTCATTTCCCCTTTATGCTTCATTCATCATTCAGTGAGTGCACAAATGTTACACTTGCAGTATCACAATCACATCTCACTTGTGCCTATGTGATATTCTCCTTCTTTGAAAATAAATATTTCTCTTTTTATATACCAATTCCTCATCCCTCTTCCTAAACGATGTCGGTCGGACCATCTGAAATAGAAGTCATCCTTTTCCGATTTATTATCATAATTTAATTGAATACATGAATGACACATCAATCTGTGAATAAAGAAGGTGCCTAACTTTTGGCATGATAAATCATCGTGAGCTATTAAGAAAGATAACAAATTATTATTGTTTTGGGCCGAATTGGCTGATTGATGAATCAAAAAAAATCACACACACCAAAAGTATTGCATCAAGTTTAGAAATAAAAGGACGAACCCACGCTCGCGTGCGCACGCATGCACACGCACACGCACACACACACACACACACACACGCACACAAATAAAAAAGCAACAACCTAGTGCAGTTTTTGCATATGAGAGATTATAAACATTATTATTATTATTATTATTAATATTAATATTATTATTGCGTGGCGGGGCCCTGTAAAAAAAAATCACTTTGGGCCCCTCCACGCAATGCTGCACATTTCAAATTGTGTTATTTAGGGCACTTGTCAGTCTTGGGCCCTAGATAATACAACAACAGCAGCAACCAGAATTCATTTTCGTGCAGGCAAGCCCCTGCAACATTGATTTAAACCGCCTCGAGACCACAATGATGTGTTTGACTAAGAGCAACAACTTTTGGGTGGTGGTGCAGTTTTGCATACAGCGACATTATCTCGAGTTTGACTTTACACCCGCAGTCCTCACAAAACCACAATAAGGCCACACTTCTGCTCTCGTCCTTCCTCTCGGTTGGTTGACAAATATTGTCGAAGATGTGTTCTTCTATTGACCACTGGGTGGCGCTAATATACAAGGTAAATGAAAGTAGGCAGCGCCACAACCTGTGGAGGTTTACTTTCCTAAATCCAGTCAGGACTGAGTAGTGCTGCACGTTGACCACCTTTGACAAGCCTTCTCTTTTAAAGCACGAGAAATAGTGTTTTTCATTAATAATTAGCGTTCTCCCGTTGTTTTAATGTCTTTAAAAATCTGTGATCATATTTTTGGATTTTCATCTCAACTGTTCAGTTTAATTTTACGATTTAAATACATGAGGATCACCTCATGTAAAGCGTGGGCCGCCGGGAAACTCATGATGGCAATAGTAATAACATGATATGAAATTTGTAACATTGGAGTGTGGTACAAGTGGTACACAGGCTCCCTCTCGTGGTATGCAAATGAATCACTGCCCCCAGTACAGTTCAGTTGTATTTAACTTTTAAGTTCAATAAATTTACATTTCTTTAAGAACTGTTTTGTTTTTAAATGTTTATATAGGTGATTTTTGTATTTGCCTTTTATGTGCAATACATTTTAATTGATCCGTTACTTAGGATATCCCGCCCCCCCCCCCCCCCCTCTTCCCCCCTAAAAGATTTAGGTTTTTGCTTATAACAGTGTGGCATTATTCCTGTTAAAAATAAAATGTAATATTTTGACTTTGTTCTCATAAATTACAAATGTTTTTTTTAATGTGATGTAACAGTGTTATTGTTATTTTATTTTTTTCTCTTGTCTTAAATATTTGGGCTATTTCTTGTATTACTCCGTATTTAATCTCGGATAACATTGGATTTTTTTTGTTTCTTGTATTATTTCAATTTTCTTGTAATATTACAACTTTGTGCAGCTCCCGGTCTAATTTTCGGTCCAACATTTCCCCACACTTACGGCGGCCGTCTAACCTGACAGCGACACAAGGGATCCTACGTTGGTGTGCATTGTATCATACTTCCATAACAAATAAAGTTCTTGTTAGCACATGTATAAATGGACCTAATATTTAGCGACGAACACGGCCCATCGCTTTGCGCCGTGACCTTCTTTCCTCGTCGCCATTCGGGCCATCCCGCTACCACTGCTACGAATATTTGAAATGCTATTCGCATCTCCGACTTATTTTCACACTCTTGGACCCGTGTCGACGTATGACGACGGTGCGGACTTGTTGGTCGGACGTTTCGCCGCTCAGCAGAACCTGGGACGGCAGCGGACAGGCCGGTTGAATGTCCGCTGTAATTGGGCAGACTGGAAGACTTAGACGCTGAAAAACGTGATTAGAGATGAGTTGACTTCAGCTTTAAACGTCGCTGACAAGTAGTAAAGTCAACTCATCGACTAGTTGACTAATCACTTCAACTTCTAACAGACACACACGCAGATTCTCTCTCTCTCTCTCTCGATCGAGCCTAGCCTAGGTACAAAATAGGGCTGGCACTATCGGATATTTTTAAATGGACTATTCTATTGTTTATTCCATTGATTAATCAAATAAACGGCTAAAACTACTTTTTATTCGGTATTGTTTGATGATGGAACAAAACCAAACCTAAACTGTTGGACTATTTTCTCACGCACTTGTTCACAAAGAGGTGAACCTCGCCCCATCTTTGCTTGCAATTCAGGGCAGCTCCTTTTCTACCCAATCACGGCACCCACCTGTTCCCAATGAGCCCGTTCACCTGTGGGATGTTCCAAACAGGTGTTTGATGAGCATTCCTCAACTTTCTCATTATTTTTTGCCACTTGTCCCAGATTTTTTGCAGCCATAAAATTCTAAGTTCATGATTATTTGCTCAAAACAATCAGGTTCATCAGCGTGAACGTTAAATAGCTCGTCTTTGTAGTGTATTCAATTAAATATAGGGCGAAGACGATTTGCAAATCATTGTATTCTGTTTTTATTGATGTTGAACACAACGTTGCATAATCAGCCGTCTTTTTACGGAGGAGCACAGAAATCAGTTACTCCGTTTACTTTTGAAAGGCTGAAATCAGAGGATTGAGACAATGTCAAGTTGAACAATGGCTCGAAATGATCAACCGATGATCGAAATAGCCGTGGATTCATTTGATGATCGATTAGTTGTCAATGACTTGCTGAATTTTGACACAATGCGTTACAAAACGTACACCGCTGCTCACCATTGAACTTGCCTAACTGTGAACACATCCGCCTCACAGTTGTGAGGTTTGAATCTCCGCCGTGGCCTTCCTGTGCGAAGTTTGCACGTTTCCCTTGCGATAGCCCACATTTCAAAAACATCAGGTCAATTGAAGACTGTAAATTGTCCATAGGTGTGAATGTGAGTGCGAGTGGTTGTTTACCCTGCCTTTTTTTTTTTTGCACAAAGGCTCCAGTTCCCCTTCATGTGACCCTAATGAGGGCAAGTGCTATCGAAAATGGATGGACGGATGAAAGGATGGACAGGAAAGGCTCATGACTCTTTGCATCCCTCCTGGACTTCCAATATAACACCAATGCTGTCTTTGAGGGGACCCAAATGGGGGATATCTGGTGCAGGAAGTACAACCAAAGTTTAGTCCTCAACATTTTCTCCTCCCACTGACTAATCAGTTGAGGTCGATGAGCTGTTTAGGTCCTTCCGTACATGGTCGTCGTGTGCACGAATCAGGCCACACTCTCAACCTTTGGCTCGATTTATTATAATACAATGAGAAAACGCATCAGTCTTGATGACAATTTGTCAAAAGTAGTATTTACTGTACTGCCATCTTCCGTTACACTATACAGTACACTTTAATGTATTATTTTATTTTTGATTGATTTATTTGTCCGATACGGACAGTAGTTACACATTTAACATGTGGTGAAAAAGAACCAGAAAAAGACACTCGCGGCAATACATGGAAATAAAAACTTGGAGCAACAGAATTGTAGAATGTTGCAAGACTTTCCTTGTTACTTTCAAAAACGTCAGTCAATATTATTAGGCTATTACAATATACAATAAAGATACTCTGTTATTATATGTACTGTCATTCTAAAAATAAAATAAATATAAATTAACAATAATAATAATATTTACATATTCATTATGCCTACTAAGTTTGAAAGGAAAACACCTCCTGCTACCACAACGACTAATGATGCTGAGGACATTATGATGTTTATGAGTACGACGATAGTGATGATTATTATGGATTTATTTTCAGATTGGCTGAGAGAAATCTCAATATTTCCTTCTTCCACTGCCGGTCGTCCTTGTTCAAATGGATGTTTGACTTCAATGGCTGCGAATGAGTTTGAAACTGCTTCCTCCTGAAATCGAAAATGCCAAATAGCAAATGCAAAAAAGTTGCAGGGATCCAATTTTGTGTGTGTGCAAAACCTAAATGGAATGGACCCCTAATTAATGTCACAGCTAATAAAAGTAAAAATAAAAAACGGACTATTGTGAAAAGGGTGATTCAAACAACTAGTTCCGATGTTTTTTTTTTGTTTTTGTTTTTTGGGATCTGTAAAACGCAACGGAGCACTTTCCTTTTCCATCACGTGTTAGTAAACAGTGAGTGAAGGAATGTCCCAACAGTGCGCAGACTTTGTGGTGGAGCTGCCGATCTGGTGAGGGGAAGTGTGCGGGGGACAAGGCGACATTGCCGCAGGCTGGAGGTGTTGGGGGTGTTGGGGGGGGGGGTCGAGGCAGCGCGACTCCCCGGGACGGCCCTCATAATTGGGGGGGAACATCTGACTTTGTCCCGCTGCTGCCGGCAGATGGTGCAGGGGGAGATTTACACTGTCATTGTGACGTTGTCTCGGCTACTCAGAATAGGCTGAGGGGGAAGCAATCAGGCCGGGTTGGGCGAAACTTGGTGTTTTTAACAGTGGGGGGAAAAAAAAGAAATATAACACATAAAACGTGTTGTTATTTTATTGGCGTTTTGTTGGCTAGTATCACTTATCCGAGATACATGTAGCAAAACGTTTTGGACATCTTTTCCATCAGGTTCTGATCTCAATGCGGGACGTGTGAGGAGTGTTAAGAGGTCATTTTGCACACCGGATGAGCGTGCCGGACCTCGATTGCACGTCCAAACCAAAACTGGATGCGCCAAGTGGTTTGAAAAAAAAAGGAAAAAAAAAAAGAAACAAACATCATTCGGCGATATTAGGCACAAAAGTGTGTACAGATGCGGGAAACGCTCGGTGATGAGCCAGGAGGTGTTTTGCAGTGTGAAAAGTTGGTGTCGGCCTCTCGGAGTGGATGCCGAATGTGGCGGCGGTCCAAGCGACTGGACGCACCTCGCACCAATGGGAGCGCCCGCCGCAACATATGGCAGCGAGGCCCCGCCTCCTCCACGCCGCATCCTCATTCATGCTTCAGCATTTGCGCTGGCAACCGAGCAGACTTGCACACAATCTTGCGAGTTGCACCGAGCGGATGATTGCCGGCGCTCGGCTCGTCGGACCATGATTGACAATTGCGACGGGATCTATTGAGTCACATCTTTCCACCTTTGAACGCAAGTGCGAGTGGATTCACACCGAGACAAACTCCAAAACATCTCACTTCATCAGCAACATCAGCTCACCAAAGCTCCTTTCTTTTTTCTTTTCTGCGCCCTGGAGGGGGCGGTTGTGTGTGTGTGTGTGTGTGTGTGTGTTTGCTTAAGTGCTTTGACTTTTGGGTCTTTCAAAAAGTGCGCCCTTGCACCACTCAGGACACGTCTTAAATGTTCGGCATCCAGGAGCATTTGATGCGAGAAGTGAGCGGATTAAAAGAGCGAAGTCTTGGAGAGGAGATGGATCCGGTCCGCTCTTGGGTGCGAAATGTCGGCGTGGTGGACGCCAACGTCGCCGCGCAAAGGTACCGCCCGTCATCTGCCATTCAGACTGCCTGCGTTATTATTATCATATTTGGTTGTTTTTTTTTCTGCATGGGAAAACTTGTCAAAAGTGCCAGAATTGCTTTCTTGTGAAAAGCGTTGCAAACCTGTTGCAAAATGGGACTCATATGTCTTCTGTAGAAGTCACGAGCAAAAAGCCCCAATAAAAAAATATATATACACAAAATATATATATATAAAATCTAAAACACACAAAATATTGTCAAAATAATGATAAACCATTTTATGGGCAATGTGCACATGTAGCGGAATTGTTTGATTTTCTAATGTCGCAGGGAACCTAAAGTCAACTGCACAAATTGGAAAACGAAATACGAAATGTTTTGGGAACTTCTTTACTGGAACGCACCCATTTTTTTTTTAAATATAAAAAAGAAAAGTCCACAGTTAAAAAAACAAAACAAAAAAAAACAGCAACAACATTTTGGATTCGCAAGAAATGTTCCCATTTGTCTGTGGTATCTCATTTGAATGGTCTAAAAAAGAATTCTGTGCGTTTTCTTGCCATGTTTGAAAAGTTTAGAGGGGGAAAAAAAACAAAAAACAAGCGACAGTTTCAAAGTAAGTCAATAGGGCTGAAGAAAAGAGATGAACACCGATTTGATGTAATGCACAATACATTGAAAAAATGTTCAACACTGACGGTTTCATTGGTTACAATTTGATTTGATCTTTTGTTGATTTAAAACAAACTCCCAATATAGTGTGTAAAATGTTGCATGAAAGAAAACGTAGTTGTGTGAAATTGAAATCAAAAATACATTAAGTGTGCAGTTTTGCTCACCTCTGCTTGGCAGTATTTTATTAATTAATTCGTTTCAATGATCAGTCATGTTAATAATAATACATGTTTTATTATTTAATATGTTTCAGCAGCACTTGGAAAAATCCAAGTTGTGAACGCTGCAAAGTTGTCTTGATGAACTTTCAAAACTTTGATTTGGAGAGAACGTGCATTCAAAAAGTTGGAAAACCATTTGATGATAACAAGATATAATATTAGTAACAATTTGTGATGCATATTGAAGGAAACTTCCATGTGGAAATAATAGTTCGTATTCAACACAATTTTGTGGAGTGTATTGTAAGCAATATAAGGAACCACGGGTGGTTTTTTTTTGATTGTGAAGCACACGTGTGGTTTGTTTCACCTGAAGACCACGTGCGGTGTCACACGACGTCACGTGGCCGTCTAATGGCGTGCCCCTGCGTGCGTGTGTGTGTGTGTGTGTGTCCCCCCCCCTCCCCCCGCAGTGGCGTGGCCCTGTCCAGAGCTCACTTCGAGAAGCAGCCTCCTTCCAACCTGCGCAAGTCCAACTTCTTCCACTTCGTGCTGGCGCTCTACGACAGACACGGGCAGCCCGTGGAAGTGGAGAGGACGGCCTTTGTGGACTTTGTGGAGCACGACAAGGTGTGTGAGGGGCCTCACTCTTCAAGTAAACCGAGTCCGATTTGCGACAAGAAAACAAACACATCCGGTTGCTGCTCTTGATCATCGGCTGACGGCTTCGCGCTCACACGAGCTCTGTAGAGCCTCAGCGAGCTGAGGATGTGCGATTGAAAAAGAATATTTAATGACTAATTAGCAGCCTGCCTCATTACAAGGTGAAAAAACCAAAAATGCCAATGATTCCCACTTCTGTTACGTTATCCATCGAGAGCTAATCATCAAAGTGTCTTCTCAAAACAGCAGTAAGGGGCGTTGGCGGGGTGGGAACGGGTGGGGGGTGAATTCCTCAGCTCGGGCAAGTGGGAAATTAGAAATGGACCGTGGCCTCGTGTCCACCGTTGACAGACCAAGATCTCGTCAAGTCAGGTTGGCTTGAAATGCCAGGGATGCCGTGTGTGCGTGTGTTCATGCCAGGGTTGAAAGCTGTCAGTGTGTGCCAGTGGGTTCATTTTCTGCATGGTTACCCTGGCATCTGTTTTGGCTTTGTAATTATGCAGAGGTAGAGCGATGGCATGACAAACTAAACGGCCTTCTGTTTATATTGATCAAACCTACAAAGCCAGGCGTCAATCTATCTCCTGATATTACAAATTGGACTTTGGACTCCACTATGCCAACTTATCTTCATGCATCTTAATTTGCCCTCTTCTTCTTCTTGCCAGTTGCTCTGCTCCCCCAGCCTTCTCGTTCTTCTCCCCTTGCTCTCATCTCTGAGATTCCTCCTGGGTTATTGGACCAGAGAGCATTCCTTTGAGACCACTTAGAAAGACCAGTAGAGGTAGAAGACGAGAAAGAAACAGGGGGGAGGAGGCGGGGGCCGCAGGGGAGTCCAAGGATAGTTTTCCCGTCAAGGTCGACCGCCGCTCATTCTTACGCGCACGCTGGTCAAACGCGCTCGTAGCGCTCCAAACTTCTCCCGCGCCCGATCTCGAAGTGACCCGAGGTTAAGCGCCGAGCTCGTGCCGACAACGCGCGCGCGCCAGTTCAGGCCTGTGATCCCGACGGTGAAGAAGGTCGAACTGCGGGATTTGGAGAGATCGGCTTTGTGTTTAACGGTGTCCCTAACGTGCTTAACTGCATGCTCTGTGTCATGCGGCTGTGTGCGTATGTTTCCAAGGAGCAGACGGGAGAAAAGACCAACAACGGCACTCACTACAAGCTCCAGCTCCTCTACAGCAACGGTAAGAGGACGTGAACGCAGAGCTTGAAATTGATCAGATGGGGATTGTTTAAACAGGGGGCGCTGACAGTCAACTGTCAGCAATGGAAGTACAGCAGCAGCCAATTTCCGTCCCTCGAGGTACAAGATACACGATCATGTACTCCACTTCCCAAAGTTTCAAAGGCGCGAGCATCAAAGGTCCTAAAGCTGCACCCATGAGAATGCCGGCCCAGTGACAAATGATTGCACTCTGCATCTATATCAACTCAAGTGACTTTTTCTCCGAGTAAGACATTTGCACCGGTAGGACCAAATTCAAGTACAGTCCCGAAATGCATGTAACAGTTTCAAGGCTTCCTATGACACAAACGTGCAGGCTATACTATCCCAGTGACAAAAAAAACAAACCAAAACAATGTGGGAGTTTTTCAAGTCGGGAGCCAAAGCTCGTAGTGCCACGCTGTGGCGCAATCTATTAGTTTGAGATTTTGAAAAGGTTAGCCTCATAGTTACACTTTTGAACAAATAAAAGAACATTTTTACCTTTTAACAGTTTCATCGTTAATGTTTGGGACTTTTTGATGGAACCTTCACTTATCTGGGTTGTCATATGAAGTGATATTGTATAAATTGTTCACAGTTGTCATTAGGTCAACATGGTATCATGTTTTCCACATGCTGTCCACATAAAGCAACAAACACATTTTTTAACATTATTATTCACATTTCATCATGTTTTGTTAACAGTTTATTATTTTTGTGAAGAAAAAAAATATGTGGTTCATGTCAAAATGATGATGTATGGTTTTAATCCAGTTTTTCAGAGGAAACGGCCAGAGGCCCTGCTGATGCATTCATTCAAAATTCAGAATAATCATGTTACTTTGACAAAGTAATTGTAAGTTACACTACTACTCCATTTTCAACAATGTAACTTGTCATTGTAACTAACTTTTCCCCCCAAATCATCTTATCAACATTGACCACAACTCAGACCCAGAAGCTCACGAACTAGACTGACCAGCCAAGTTGCTTCAAATTGGCAAAGAAATCTGCTCCTAAGATGTCCAAGATGCAAAAATGAACACCTTTGAGGTTACAACCTCACTGACAAGCCAGTGGACCCATTCTACACTCTCGTACCGCGCATATCTAGTTTTTGGGTCTAGGGGTAGAACCGATCGGCCGACTACTAACGGATGGGTCGACTTCTCCGCATCAATGTTTAAAGCTTGAAGTGGACTAATCGCTAATCACGTGTTTCTGGCACCTCGTTTTCCAGTCGGCCAATTTACGGAGTTTTAACAACTTAGCTGTCTGCTGCCGTCGCCGGACTCACAACTAACCGTGGAGAAGAAAAATGTCAGCCCAACGCAGTCTTCAAACGTCTGCGCAAGTCAGAGCGTCTGAAAACAAAATGGTCGTCAATGAGAATAGCGGACAGCCTCGCTAGCTTTGCGTATTCCCATCTCCGCTAGTCGTCAAATATTCTTCGCAGCGAGACCACGGAACTGGCGGCGATAGGCAACAACTGTGCGATAACGAGAACTTTATTCATATCGCAACACGCACCGACCGACATTGCGACACTCGCACTATGTCGCTTTACTGCACGACGCCGCGGGGTAACACTTGGTGGCATACAGCCACAAAAATGTGACAGGAAGCACGGTCACTTCTATCCGCAACTGCGATAAAAGCACAAGTGAAATAGAAACAGTGAAGCAAAGAAATGCTTAATTTTCTGGAGCCTGGCCGCTACAGTCCTGTCAAAGAACACGCTCAGCTGTGGAATAGAAGACAGCGGTGCGCTCGTTGAAGAGAGAGAGAAAAAAAAAAAAGGGCAGCTAATTACAGCAACTACAGTCGGCGTGATGGGGAGTTGTATTTTCAATCATTTATCTTCATTTGTTGTTACGCCGGTCAGTCGAGATACTGTATGTTTTTTGTTTTTTTTTTACGTGAAACCGGTCCGCGGCACAAAAAAATGATGGGGACGGCTGTTGTGCCAATTCAAAAAAATATATACATCAACGACTTCATCGATTTATTGACTTCGACTCAAATTCCGTCACATTATAGTCGACTCTTTAGTCATTTAAGGCCTAATTGGCACTCGGGTTAACCCTGATGTACCTTTTCCACGACCAAATATCTATATGTACAAAATGAAAGGCTACAAAAGCAGTACCTGTGTATCGTCCATGTTCACGTTGCCATCCCAGAACCCGCCAGAACCTCGAGATCAGCAATTACAACCGACACCACGACCGCGACCCCGAATTGCGATTCCCACATCGCGCGGAAATGTGGTTCCCATGAGCAACCGCTGCTCCTACTCTGCCATCGCAGCGGCACCCATGGGAGAGAAGATAAAAGACATGTTCTCCAGCATCCCCTTTGTACACGCGCGCGCGCGCGGACGCACGCACACACACATCAAGAGCCCTTCCTCTTCATTCCCTTCCCCCTTGCGATATCAAAGGCATCTCAATAGGGACTTTGATGAGGGGAACACATTTCAAAAAGCAATACACTCCAAAGTTGCCTAAATGTAGTGGATAAAAAAAAAAAAAAAACTTTCCCCAAGAAACAGTTGATTACACCTCTTTTTCATCTCTGTGACATTTTTTTTTTTTTTTTTTTTTTAAACAAGCAACAGTGGAAACTCTCTTTGGACTCCAATTAAAGTGATCAAGCTGGTTGTTGTTGTTCTACCTGTTGGTGTGCAGACTCGTAGTTGCGCAGACGAGTCTTGGGAATATGTCATCGTCGTTGATAAATTGTGCGTGCGCGGCTGTAAATTCTGTCCTCAAACAGAAAACAACGAATAATCATCAAACATGAAATAACTTCCAATCCCCTCAGAAACCATCAGAGAGAAAATATGAGGTGCATGCCAATCGTATTTCCCCATGTTGCTTGGAAGAAGTTCAGTTTTGTTTTGTTTTTTTCTACTGAGGGGTTGACTTTGGGGGATAAGATTTAGATCATAAATCTTTTATTTCTAACTATCCCCAGTACAATAATTGCAGAGTTGTACATTACTGTTTTGGGTCAACTGAATACGTTTTCATTTATTATCTGGTGGTGCGCAGATTATCAACATGTTTGTGGAGCTGATTTGATTCCCCTACTCAATTTCCATTTCATTATATTTTCAACTGAAATACTTTTCCTAATTGTTTTTGTACATTTGGGATCAAGGGGGGGGGGAGCTGTATATTTTGTCATCTGAAGTAGGCTACATTGAAACAAGTGCATTGAACAAATTCAAATTTAAAATAAAATAATTACAGGTTGTCTTCCTGTGAACATGTTGAATCCATAAAACGAAAAATTGGAGGTCCTGAGTGATAATAATTTGTAGATTCATCCCTTGTATCATACTTAAAAAAAAAAAAAAAAATTAACAACGATTAGTAAAAGAGGTCTGTCATGCTAAGATATGAAAACTAAACATCTGCTCTTTTTGTGCAGGGGTCCGAACGGAGCAAGATCTTTATGCACGACTTATCGACTCAGTCACAAAACAGGTCGGTGAGCTCGGCTCTCCTGATGGAAATCGGCTTTCGAGGAAATGGGAATGAAATCATTTTACATGCAACTGACATGTCCTGTTGACTGTCCACCCCCCCCCCTCCTCGCAGCCGATATCGTACGAGGGCCAAAACAAGAATCCAGAAATGTGCAGAGTTCTGCTTACGCATGAGGTCATGTGCAGGTGGGTGATATACATGTTCGTCCTGTACGCACAACGCTTTCAGAATAATCCAATTTTTTGGGCCCTTTGGTGTTCAAATGTTTTGAGGGTCGTGGCAGGCCCTGTGAAAGTTACGGCAAAACATCTTATTAAAGCAAAACTCTCGAGATATATTTGGCCGAAATACTGAACACTTATCTGTAACTTTTCCCACTTCCCCATAATAACAATTTGCACAGATTTTTTCAATGTTATGCTGTGCACAATATTTGCACATTTCTCAACGTCTTACCCACTGCAGTAGTACTGTAAAATACTTATCATTATTATTATTTGTAGTTGTTGAATCGAAATTCTCTGGCTGACAAAGTTAGAAGAAAATGGCAAAAAATCTGTAATGAGTTGTGTTCAGGCATATTAAGGAACTATTCTTTACAATGTGAACATGAATCTTTTGTCGGATCTTGTCGAACAATGTACAGCTCGTTGGCAATATTCTAAAGAATCATGGTAACTCTTGCATGATCCAGAGCATTTTCATCAATACTTTATGCTGAGAAAGGTAAAGAAAGCACAAAGATGTTCGCACAAAGTCATGTATGACAGTCAAAATCTTGAATCGTCCAACCTGTCCAAAACAACATTTCCCTTGTCGTCGTTCTGACTTCTACTGTATTTTTCCACACGCTGTCAACAAATGTAGCCTTGTAATAACAATAATAATAACAATCCATCCCAATTTAACTATAGTGTTGGTTGTACGCACAAAGACGACAGCTGACGTAAGCAGAAGCGCTAAAATATTACAATTCCTTCATCCAACTGACACTCCAGGAATGAGCTGAGACAGCATGTTTGAACTTTGGTAGCGTGCGACGAGTGACACATTTTGAAGGGGCTTGAAGACCCCGTGTGCTGCATATCACCGGGTTTGCATGATGATCATATAATAATAGTGTGCTTTATGAAGGTAAATGGGTAAACACGGGTGTGTGCAGGAAGAGGAAGAGGAGGGATGAGTGGGCCGGTGACCCAGAGTTGGAGGGCAGCAGCAGCAGGCAAAGGATGGGGGGCTGCGATGGAGCGGGCTGTGCCATTGTGTAGCCAGCAGATGCCCGAATGTGACTCACAGCTGGCTAATAACGGAGCCGAAGAGGCAGAGGGCAAGCGTCACAGCTGGGGAGTGAGGCCGTCTGACAGGGGGGCGGAGGGGGCAGGGCAGGGCCAAGCTGGGACACGAGAGGGGTGAGGCGAGGTGTAGGGGTGGCAGATGGTAAGGGGTGGGGGCACTTTTGTTATGCAGTGAAGGGGACTTGGAGGCGGGGGGGGGGGGGGGGGGGGGGGGGGGTGACCAGCAGGCTCCTCGGACAGGACTGCTGACGAATGGTCGTGTGTGTGTGTGTGCGTGTGCGTGTGCGTGTGCGTCCGCGTGCGGGCGCGCGTGGGGGTTGAATTTGATTTCGGAATCAATGTGACAGATTGCCTGGCTGCCTTTTCACTTTTGAATGGTCTCTCACTGTTTGTAGGGTGTGTTGTTGTACCTTTTCTTCCTCTTCTATTCTTTTGTCCGCCCCTCCGCCCTCCCCTCTCATGCCTCCTTTGTGTGCTGCTGGATGTTGGTGGACTGCAGAGTCCAGGCCTGCGGACAAATGAGGGCTCCTCCTGTTTAAATTGCTTATTTTCCTGGCTGACTTTTCCCCCTTGTTGTCTTTTCTGTCCCTTTAATTGCCCACTCAGCCGCTGTTGTGAGAAGAAGAGTTGCGGCAACCGAAATGAGACGCCCTCTGACCCAGTCATCATTGACAGGTAAGGAGCTCCAATACCGTACACAAAGCACCGACTCATACTCACTTACTCGCACATTGAGAGAGAGATTGTGCTCTTGTGGAAATATGACCACTGTTGCGTTTCCACGCAATAAAACTTCATCTGGCTTGGTCTCTGTGTGCTCGGCTGTACTGGCTGGATGAAGCAATTGGGCATGGGTCATGCTAGAAGCAGTCCTTGCGCCGCGCCAGTTAATGGTGCCAATGCAAGGGGACAATTGCACGGTGACGATTAAAAATAGATCCACTAAAGAGGTCATTATCCAAAAATGTTTTTATGTTAGATGTGCTATGTACTAAACCTCCCCTTACAGTGCCAATCCAAACTGTTGACACAGCGCTTCATTGGAGATAATTAGATCGACGCATCGTGTACCTCATGAAGTGTCCAGCGAGTGTAGTATTGTTATGGCTGTCTGTTCAGTTCTCAACCTTATCAGGACCAGTTGCACCTAAACCCCGCCACCACTCCCCAACAGACATTTATCCCATGAGAAGCATGCGTATGTTTCATATCTGCGTGCAGACTCACACATGTGGTCAATGTTCACCCCGAGCGCCACTTATCACACTTTAACCGCCGCAGTAATCCGAGTGTGTGAAGGCCTTTGCGTCCGAGCGATTGGGAATTTTCACGGGTTCTGTCAGCCGAGTGATGAATGGTCATAAGCGTGAATGCTTCGGCTGTGATGTCATCGACGCGACTTTCATTGGCTCTCCGTCCTGCGTGCCGCACCTCCTCTCCTTCCGTCTTTCATAACAATTGGGGAGAAAGCATTCACTTCATTTATGTCAAGGACCCTTTTCTTCCCCTTCTCGGTTCAAGCTGGCTGCCTGTTGACAGTGCGTCTCAAAGGAGTTCTGCTCAGGATATTTTTCATATCATGGAAAAACGAGGCTGTTGTCTTTTCAGTGTTCCCAGAATGCCTCGGAGCAGCTGCATTTCTCATTTGCGCATTATTCTCTTCATGTCCCATCCCATATACACTTCCTCCTTACATGCCTTAAAGCTCAATTTAAGTAACTCCACAGCCTATTACGGAGAGAGCGACTCATCCATCCATCCATCCATCCATCATCCATCCATCCATTTTCTACACCGCTTTATCCTCACTAGGTTCGCGGGCGTGCCGGAGCGTATCCCAGCTAACCGCGGGCAGGAGGCTGGGTACACCCTGAACTGGTCGCCAGCCAATCGCAGGGCACATATAAACAAATGACCATTCGCACTCACGTTCACACCTCCGGGCAATCTAGAGTCTTCAATTAACCTAGCACGCATGTTTTTGGGATGTGGCACAGGGGGACGGGGAGAACAGCGCATATATTATATAGTATTTCCACTGCGGATTTTGTGCGACTGCAAGTGCTGATTTAAACTGAATCCTTGACCTCTGCTCCTTTTCTAATCGCACGGGGAAGATCCCGTCCTGGTGGGGGTCTCTCCCTCTCGACCAGCTTGCAAAATCCTCTCCTCTGGGAGCAGCCCATTAGGAGCTTGTTAATTTCTCATAAGCCAACACAGTTTGGTGTGGTCCGTTTTATTTCACCTTATGTGCATGTTCTCGTTCCACTGTGTGTCTGTCCACCACATGCTTGGTTTAAAAAAAAAAAAGTGTGTGAATGTTGGGAGTGTTTGCATGCACACAAATAGAAGTATGTTCTCATGCGAGTGTTTTTGGAACCTCACGTTTATTTATGTATGTGAATGTATGTGCAATTGTATATGTGTCTCAGTGACCCCTACTCTGACCTTTTTTCCCCCCACAGTCACTGCCTGGGCCTTAAATTATTCATGCGTGTGTGTGTGTGTGTGTGTGTGTGTGTGTTCTTGTGGGAAGGGGGGTGTAGTCTGTTTCTGTGGTTCCAGTAATCAGCCTCCTGCTCCCAGCCCCAACACCTGTTCTCCAATTAACATGCAGCGCGCGGGGGCCTCGCTCACCCCCGTTGCCCGTGTCGCTTTCCACCCATTTCTTCCTCCCTTGCTTTCACCTCCTCGCATCCTAACTTCTGCGCACCCCGCTTCATCTCCTGCTGCCCAACATGCTCTTGCGTACCACTTCAAGCTCTATTATCTAATTCCCTTTCTTTTTTTCCCATTGAGTAAGCATCTCAGTAAACACCCCTCCCTTTTCCATTTTTGCCATAATTAGGCAGTGTCATTAGGACACCTACCCAAGCACAAGGTAGTTTGCAATTCCCCAAATGACCCAAACCCCCACTTTTCTAATCTCCTTTCCATATTGTTTCAGTTTTCCCTCTCCCCCCCTCCTCCTGCCGCCCCCTTCTCTCCCTAATCCCGATTTGAGTGAAAGGAGAAAGAGATCACAGCTGATCCATGAGGAGGGGCGAAAGAATGGAGAGAGGGTGGAGGGAAGACGAGGGCACAAAGAGATGACTCTCGAGTCGTCCTAGGGAGAAGATGATTTAATAGGCCGCTGCCTGCTGTGTCTAATCATTTTACAATTGTCTCATCTTAACTCAGACCAACTCTTCGATACTCTTCTCGGCCGCAGTGTCACGTCTCTGTTTGGAGAGCAGCACTTATCGTTGACTGATAGACAGCGTTGCTCACTGATTGGTCCGACGGCTGATCAATAGACCGATAGATTGACTCCTCGGGACACATAGCCATGATTCTTTGCTAACTCTTCTCACTCTGTGTGTTCTAAAAACAAATCATTCGTCACATCTTTTCTTTCTTAATTGACTGTTAGGTTTGGGTTCCTATATAAGATACTACACATGTACAGTGGATATCATAACATCATTCAGTCTTCTTTTGAATTGAATGGCATGTTGACACGACAATATTTGACCGCACTTCCTTGCAGAAGTGCTCCAAATCTGTGTGGTTGCGTGAGATGTCTTCTGCAGTCCTATTCAGATCACCCCCACGTAGTTTCAATTGGATTCAGGTCTGGACTTGGGCTGGGCCATTCCAAAAGTTATTTTGTCGATTTGGTTGGATGCTCTGGTGCAATTCAGTTTCTACTTGCCGACATTTGAATGTTCAGGGCACAAAAGGGATTGTTATTTGCAAGTGTTCATAATCCTCGCCACCTTGACGAAAGTCCCAGTGGCGGCTGAAGAAAAATCTTCCTCTGCCTTTTCTTACAAAAGAAAAACATTCAGGCTCCACAACATTTTGCCAAGATGTTCAAGTCTCCTAAAAGCATTTGCAGGGCAACTATGTTACGGTGCAATAAAACAAAGGGCGAAATTCTTGGCCACAATTCCAAAAGGTATCTTTGGCGTGAAACCAAATCTGAGCGGTCACAGGCGAACTCCACGATGAAGCGTAGTGACACGATCGCTGGAACCGGTGCGTCAGCCAATATGAAGGAACTTATGAATACTGTACTTCCAAATACTTCTGGCTCAGAACCTTTAAATGTCTGCTATTTTTTATTTTGCCCGTTTTTCTTGCAAAAATCTAACCTGGCGTCCCTTGCACCTTAAAGCTAATAACAATAAACAATTTAAAATGTCAGTGATATTTTTCGATCCTTCTGTGAAAGCCACCTTAGAATTACCCCGCCAAGATTTCTTTTTAATGGCAGCATTATTGGCGCGATGACCTCTGAGCTAGAAGTTCTCTTGGTTGTGAGCCCAAGTTGACCTCTGTATTTATGAGCGCTGTGGTGGCTTCACAATGGAGACAAGCAGATGTCAGTGTTAGTATTAGTGAGAATGGACTGTGTGCTTTGGATTGGAGAGGTCAGCATTCACTGGGAGGGCGTGTGTGCATTTATATTGGGCTAAGAAGCGGAGATCAATAGCTGGTCATAAGGAGTGTGTGCAGGGATCCATCGCGAGGCAGCGGCCTTGTGCTGTGGGGGTCGTGGGGGTGAGGGGGGGGGGGTCGGGGGGTGATCAATGGCAAGCACTATCTCACTAATTGATCGTGTTTCTAAGAGCGGCCTTTTTTAACAAGCCGGCACTCCGAGAAAAGAAGAATAATCAATAGGAATTTTCCAATGCTGTCAATATTGTGGTGCCCTCCCCCAGACCCAAAATGAGCTCACCAGAGCTCGTGTAAGGTCAGCAAATCTTAAAATATACGTTTTAAATGTAAAAAAAAAAAATGTCAACATTTCAAAATAACAATACAAAGTCACAACAGGGGACATTTGTCACGGGTGATTTTTGGAGAGCTATTTGTACTTTTTGAGATTTTTGCTTCCCTCGTTGAGCAGTCATTACGTGTGTCACGGCTTGACTTCAGATTCGGGACTGCCAGTGGAATCCATTAGTCTTAATCTCGGTTTGGGGGTTGTATTGATCCATTTGTTGTCTTCTAGTTCTGGTTATGTACATGCACCACCGTCTGTTTTCAACTAGTCCAGTTCACCTTTTCCACACAATTCAACTCTTTGACAAAAGACCAACTGGAATGTTTAGTAATGCTGATATTGTTTACTAAATTATGGGTATGAGGTCATATAAACGTAAATCTCTTTGGCTGGAGCAGTAAATCTGTAGCCAACATTTCTTTGAATGGATTAAAACTGTCTGGGCGGTTTGACAAAAAACTATTCAGATATCACTTATTGTTATATGTAAATGTCTTGCAATGTCTCGGAGACCATCTGTTTCAGCGGTCGTGGCTCCACCTGCTTGAGCACGGCTGACTTAAACCAATTTTAAAAACAAACTGCGCGCGATGACGACGAGCGTCGCTTCTGAACTCGGCTGTTTTCTCAGCAGCCGCGACGGCGTACCCCCAGGCATGGAGCAGCGAGGGCGGGGGACGTGGGGTGGGGGTGGGGGAGGGGGGGTGGGGGTCACGCCTTCCTCAACGCTTGCTTCGAGCTCAAAGCAAAATACAACAATTCTTTGGGAAAGAACATGAAAGTCTCATCCAAAGAATAAATGCACCAACAATTTTGTCCCGTGTCAGAGGTCACATTCCTCTCATTTCCCAGATGTACACTGAAGTACCAAACGGCCCTGTTAGGTCATCATCGTACAAGCACTCCAAGGCTGAACGTGTGAGACAACATTGAAGGGGATTGGCTCTCCGCCTGTCGCCTTAACATCATCTTGTCGCTCTTCCTAGCGCAATCACTGAGGTAACTTCCAACTTATAGACACACTACCATGGAGCCTTGGAAGTTGAACACCATCCAAAACAAATTTTCCTCTTAGGATTTCTTCGAATTGGATGAGAGTCGACTGTACGGGCAATCCGCAGTCATTCGAAGATTCTTAACAGCCATACAAGTAACGGTCTACAAATCGACTGTAAAAGTAATACATTAAAACAAACGAGCCCTCTTTAAACACTTTCTTAACTTTAGTGACCAATGAACAGGACGTAACGAGTTGCATCTGGCAATTCGCACTTAACGATGCAATTGGTGGGCGACTACCTAGTTACTCGCCTCTCAACCATCGTCAGCCGGGGTAGACTCCGGCTCAAATGGAAAGATGGCTGAATATATACACAATAAATGTCCTAATAAATTCAAGTTTAAAAGTTAAAGTTCAATCTGTAGAACACACTTTCGATATCAAGTTGCAGCTGTTGGTTGGCATTTGTGTTTAATGTAAGTCATTGTCTTAACTTTACAGTCCGATGTCTCTCGGAAGAATATTTATTTATTTATTTATTTTTTCCATGAATTGACAGTTTTACATACTTAATAATAGAATTTGTCCTCTGCAATTAACCCATCGCAGTAATGAGACACACCGACGCGGGGGTTCCTTATTGGGTCTGATGAGCAAATTTTGCAGTTACTGTACTCAAAGGCACCATAGACACACAAGGCTTCACATTTTATTGCATTTTTGTAGCACCATTGAGGCATATTTTGTTTTTGGCCTTTTGGAGCTTTAACCTTTTGAGGTACCGCTATGTATTTTGTCTCGAAAATGAAGTAAAGTAAAAAATGTAAAGACTTGAGTATGAATGGACGGTACATTTGCATTTTGTTTTTCTGAATTTGAGCTGTTTTGCATTGGAACAAGCTGTTGCTGATGCTGGCAAACATGTTATAAACCGATGCCTCTCGCTTCTGGAGGCCTATCTGGTGAACGTGATACGTTTACAATCTCAGGCCTCATTTTGCAGCTTTTCCGAACACGACCGTAACGGCTTCGTACTCGGAATTTACGTCCGCTGTATATTTGGCATCTTAACCATTCATTGTATGACTCACTGGAGATTTTGAAAATAGTTCATGGAAAAAGTATTTTTACCGCCACTACGGAGGTCTTGTTTTCACCATCATTAGTGTTTGTCTGCTGGTAGGATTACATAAAAACTGCTCCGCTGGTTCTCACCAAACATGGTGCGCAGTCACTGGCATGAGTCAAGGGGGGCGGGGCGGGGGGAACCCATTTACATTTGGATGGAACTTGTATGCTTTAGTAAAAGTTTGTAGTCATATCTTTCTAATTCTATTCTCTTGTCTTACAGTGTTGGTAGTAGAACACAATAACGCCGATATTTCTATGCACATATAAAGTCAGGTCCACTGGTCCCTCCGGTCCACTGTCACGGTCTCTCCCTGGCGGTCGAACCCTGGACACTCTCTCCACAAGCCCTGTCAGTGAGTCCATCAGACGAGGGCTGGCGTGCGGGGTGGGTGGGTGGGGGGGGGGGGGGGGGGGGGCGGATGCAGGCTGGCGACAGGGCCCTGAGGCTCCAGTGCACACCACCTCACTCGCACAGGCTGGACCACTGAGCAGCTGGCACAGGACCATGGGATGCCTCCTCCCTTGGGGCGACGCAAAGGGAAGAGGGAGACAAAGGCAGACAGGGAGAGACCACGCGTAGTCCACAAAATCACATTTTCTGACAGGTACTGCCTGAGAGCCTCGCGCAGTCAAACTGCTAAAAGTTTACGGACCTTTATGTCAGGCTCAAACATAAGCGCAGGGGAGGTTGGATGATAGACATTCTGCGATTAGTGAAGCTTTTCGGTTGAGTTTGTGTTTTGTCACATGATGACTGCAGCGTTTTGAACGGCGACATCATGTGCAAAGTACCTTTGCTTTCCTTTCTTTGTCCACAAACGGAGACACTTTGTGGTCATAAAGGGAACGGATTACCAATTGGGAAATGTGGACGAACAGAAGCGGCACTTTGAATTGATGGAAGGATGGATGGACATAAATAGGGAATGCAATTACATGAAAGTTTCACATTCAAATGACAACATTGTCGAAATGATCCCTGCAGGTCCACACAGACCCTCGATACTTCTCGTCTGAGCTCGGAAGCAGAACATCGAAATCGCATTCTTGTTTTGTTGCAGTGGCTGAGTGCAGGAGTATGTAAACGCGCAGTTGAAAAGTGGAATAGGTCAAAGGGAAAACAAGATTATAGGAGAGGAATGAGCCATCGAAGAATTGACAGTTTAACTAAATGCATAAAAATAAAAAATAAATGCATCATGTGTACGGGTGCAAAATGTAAATAGAAGGAGAAGAAAATGTAGAGAAAAATTACAAATATTATAATGGAAGTAAAAACAGCTGGTAACAACGTCAATTGCGTCGCAGGCCAATAGTAGGCAATGTCGCTCGGCCATGTCATAGATTTCAGTCTTTCTTGATGGGAATGTTAAGCACGACCGAAGTACCGTAAATGACGTGACTCTGCTCACGGCGGTAGCGGGCCAGGAAATGTACTGTACCTATTATGATGGGAACCACGTTAACAAACAATTTTGTGGTTATTGCAGTTACACGCTAGCACATGTGCAGACCGGATATGTGCCTGGCCTGCTTTATGTGTCACCGTTTACAATGAAAAAATAACAGTTGTACTGTTATTAAAAAAAAATAAAAATAAAAGTTGTTCTTGAAGAAAATCACTATGGGATCGGACAAAACGTATCATGTCAGCACCCATTCAAAACAAAACTGTTTTGAATGTTCATTCATTTATAAAAAATAAAAATAAAAGTGTGTTTAAAAAAAAAAAAAAAGGCTGAGGTGAAAGTAGAAGTCCTGATTCAACTCCCGTACTTAAAAGTAAAAGATAACAGACTGAAAAGTAAAGTGCTCAGCAACAAAAGTAAAATGTAAAAGTTTTTTTTGTCAATTATATGCTGTGTGTTTATCACTTGACACAATGGGGTAAAAAAAAAAATGATTTCCCTCTTTTATTAACTTACATGGTGCTGTTGAAACCCCCCCCCGCCCCAAAAAAAGTTCTTTTTTTTTTAAACCAAGAACTAGCAAACGTTGGCTCCCCTTTTATGCTCCACAATCAAAACAATGTGTTCCCATAGCTTTGCTGAACTGAAAGGAGTCAGAGGGAAATGAGTTTGACTTCTTCCTACTCCTTTTCAAATATGCATACTTGTTTAGTTTTTTGTTGTTGTTACTTTTTCACATTTGAGGTAATTCAAATTAAAAAAAAAAATACACCTTCTAATATGAGTTTACCTGATTATATGGAGAATTTTTGAATGCCAGAAGTTGTCTGTTTTTCAGTTGGCACAAGACACAACACATTCGCCACCAATCATTCTTGTAGCCAACAATATCAAACAATTCTCTTCAATAAAGCCATGGCTGGGGAATATCTTGCTTCTCTTAATCTGTGGTTGCCATCATTGTTTTGTCTTTTTTGCCCCTTTTTTCCGTTTTTCCATCTGCAGAGTTGCAAAAAAGTAACTAACTAACTAAACGTAAGGAGTAGAAAGTACAGATTTTGTTGTTGTTTTTTCATATGTAGGAAGTAAAAAGTTGTTAGAAAAATGAATAGTACAGATGCTTGTAAACTGCACTTAAGTACAATAACAGAGTACGTGTATTTTGGTACTGCCCGTCACTGATGTTGTGTAAATAGCCCACAAATTGCGTGGCATTGCCCGCGTCGTGGGGCCAATCGCTCCCATTTATCTGACTCCTAATAGGGTTCACCTCTGCCTGAGCAGTGCGGAGATTAACTCGGGGTGCTGAGAGGATCACAAGTGGGCAGATTAGCATGATTTAGAGGGCACTTCAGATTGAGAGCCTTGTTGTTTTACGGGTGGATGCGACTTTTCCTTCTGTGCGGTTTGGCTGTCAGGCAAAATGATCAGCATTACCATTTTTTGGGTCATACGTGTAATCAGACTCTTGTGTGAGTTTTGCCAGTCACGCTGGTATTTAGGAACAAGGGCTGTTTTCTTTCGTTGGATACTAGTGTTGTTGTGTGTGCGCGCGCGTGTGTGTGTGCGTGCCTGATGGAGCCTGGTCATCCTCCTGTGCAAAGGTCTTAAATTTCACTAATGACTTAACAATGCCCCCTGGTGCTGCGCAGACCCGGCAAGCCTCCCAAGTTTGTTTGTTCGTCCGTTTAGCTGCAATCTGGACGGACCAAATCTCTCAGGAGTTGGATTTTTTTGCTTTTTTTTTTTTTTTTTTTTTATAAAGAAAACATTCAGGAATGCTAATATTTACACTTTAATAAACCTCAAACAGTTGTATCCTTGGGGTTCCTGTTGGCTTATGCCAGAAGAATTAGGATGAGATTTTGCCTGTTTAAACTTGTCCTGTCAAACCTGTTTCATGTGATTGCTGCCTGTCGTGACCAACACACTCTTTTAAGAGATTTTTATTCTCAATTAGCCGCCCCCCCCTGGCAATAAAGGTTAAAATAAATAATGACAGAAGAGGTTGCTGTTCTTGAATGCATTCAAAACAAAACATAACCCAAAAACACTAAAGAGACCATTTTTCAACTGGCTCCACCCAATTGTATTGTTTGTTAAAATAAAACTTATTTTAACACCTCGTTTGTGTTTAATAAAAAAAATATATATATATATATTCCTAGAAATGTATATAATTAAGAAGCCCCAATGACCTCAATTCACATTTTCTCATCAATTGATTTTACAGTTGTATTACGTCAGTTAGGTTGTAAATATTACTTGCAATCAAATTGTTTTTCTTTTTTTGTGTGTGTGTACTAAAGTGCGTGTCCCAGGTAATAAAGTCAAATGTGACTTTGGCGTAGTTTCTATTTTGTTGCAGATGATATCACGCTGTCATTTTGCGGGACAGGCGACATTGCAGCAAAGAAGCCTAAACGGATTTTTCTTGTGCTCTAATGGTCTTGTACGCGTTTGATCATTCGCGCAGCAGATGTCGTGTAGTCCTCCTCGGAGAGGAGGAGCAAAATAGAAGTCGGGATTGAACTCTTTCAATGTCACAATAAACGTTTGGGCGTGCACATGTGTTGGTAGCGGCGCTGATGAATCTGTCAGTGCTGAGGGCAGGGGGGCCGTGAGACTGCTGACAGCCTCCCAGCAGGCATGCTGTGAGCCCCAAAAGTTGGCGTGCCCCCCCGCCAGCGACACCCACCGGGCCCCGCCGCCGCTCGGCTCCTCTTTTCCCCTCGCCGTCCTGGACTGCGCACATTTGCTGCGTGTTAGCCACAGACGGTAAATTACAGCACCCTGGACCTGTGAGCGATTGCATTCCCGTCTCTTCACACGTTCCTCCACGCAGGACCGTTACCCAGCACACCTCCTCGCACTGTGTCTATCTGCCGCCCCGTTCTTCCTCTCATTTTCATCTGTTTTCCTCTCCTCTGTCTGTCAAACTCATCCCGGCTTTTTAGATGCCTTCAACCCTGTCAGATTTCTCTCCCCTGTCTGTCTGTCTTCCTCCGCTCCACTATTGTGTCACGCTACGCAGCATTCCATCCCTCACGTCTCCCCCTTTACTTTCTTACAAGCAGGTCCCTGTTGTAGAGACTTCACAGGTTCCCCCCCACCCTCCCACCCCTCCGCCCCCTCCTCTGGCTTTCACGAAACAGATGTTGTTTGTCAGATCTTATCATTACTGGCTAATTAAGAAGACATCTCTTCTTCTGTCGCTTCTCCTCTTCTCTTTCCTCTCTTCCCTCACTTGGCGGCATCCATCCCTGATCCACGCTTCCTCTCGGAGAAATGTGCGGGTCAAGCTTTGATTTACACGTGGTAGCGGTAAAACTGATTAGTGGCTGATTGATAATGAAAAAGCTCGATTAGCGTTCGCGTATTGGACATGACCTTCTGGCATGTTGAAATCTGTTCCGCTGTAAAGGAGTTTCCATGTCACCATTTGACAGCTATGAGAGTATATTTTGAATCGTTGTCCCTCAGGAGGAACCAAACATTCTGGGAGAGGTCAGGCCACGGATGGGACTTCAATTCCCTGTCCTGGTTGTGAATTCATGTTCTCCAGACTCCGGAATATCTTTTCATATCCATCGTGTTTGGCAGGCTGACCGCTGTCCCATGTGGTGGCACTCTTTTGGTTAAGCTTGGGAGACTTCAAATTGAATTCAAGTCTTATTAAAAGCACATTTCCAGCAAGTAAGACAAAGAAGTAACTTGATGTAACACCTGAGTCCCTCTTGTTTACTCTTGCTCCCCACATTACCTCCTGCAGCCTTCTTTTCCTCTCTGCTACACATGAAAGTTTTACAACACCACTAAGCTCTATAAATCAGGACTAGTGCTTTGAAATGTTTGCTTTTGTCACAGTTCTCAAGTTTAGAGGTGGGTCGCGCATTTCGTGGGGTGAATTTGGAGGGACAGAGTCAAGCCGGAGTCGTTTAGCTCTCTGACCTTTTGATTTTTCAAACAAAACCACCAAAATTCCAAAGGCAAATGTTTTATCTGGCATTATTGTCCAGGTGGAGGGAGAACAGACCGAGAGATGCCGTCCAATTAACACAAATCAGTGGAATGTTCAGGTAATGCAAGACAAGATGCAAAAGTTTTATCATTTTAATAACAAGATTAAAAAAAATGCGAAAAATGACACCTAAAAAATGTCAGGGACTAACGTTTTTCTGTTTCAGAATGTTTGTCCCTAAAATTTCGAACAGCAGGGTTAAAGCAAAAATGAAAAAAAGAAAAAGAATTTCCATTTCATATTTATCACTAAATACATGTTTGTCTCTCCTAAAGTCTTGCTACTGATGCCAGTGTCATGCACGGGCATGCAGTGCAGTCCGGAGTTCCGAATTCTTTCTGTTGTGCTTTTTGCATGTTCTGCCTGTGCCCGCCTGCATCAAAACTTGCGATTTGGCAAAATGGAGACTCCAAATTTGCCATAGGTGTGAATTAGGGTGTACAAGCACCTCGGTAATTGTCCAGGGCAACCCACCTCAATAGCCCAATGTCTTAGGGCTACATAGGCCCAATTGGCAATTTCAAGCGTTCAAAGTCTTGTCCAAGTCAATAAAACACACATTTGATTTCAACTGAAATGAGCAAAGAGAAAAAAAAAACGGAGTCTGTTTGGCTGCGAGAAGCTGATGCCAGTGATACGGCTGTATGTTTTAAGAGGGGGGGGGACTGGAAGGCCGGTGTGAAAGGTCCTGTGGTGGTATGCGACAGAGGGTGTATCAGTTCATTGAGGGTTTTCTGTGCCCCATTAGCAGTGTCAAAGGTCATGTGCCCCGGGTGTTAACCCTGGTGACCAGTCTAGCTTCCAGTCTGCCAGGGGACCCAAGTCCAGGAGTATTTATTACCGATCCCCCCCCCCCCCAAACATAGCTCTCCCCACAGAGGAAAACAAAACATCTCCAACCCTCCCCCTTGGCCGTTCTTCGGCCTGGGCACATGTACTAATTGGATGCATATACATACACCGATGCGTGACGAACCATCTGTAGACTTGTCTTTGCATCGAGCCTATCCTAGGTCAACACGGCTTTATCCGAATTTGAGCCCAAAGCCATTAGGCCCAAAATAAGTTGGAACCATGATCTTAACTTTTGTGTTTCTGCTCTTGTGTGATTGACACAGGCCGTCATTAATGGTGTGTGGACTCGCAACACACACGCTATGCGGCCTGTGCCGGTGTGTGACACGTGCGTGACGCATACGTGCACATTTGCGGGCCTGCTGTATGACTTAGTGCTCCCAGTGTGTGAGTGTGGCAGAGGAAGGCCCTCAGCATGTCAGTATGTTTTAATGCTTCACATCTGCTTTCCTAATCTTCCCCCCACCATGTCAGGACAATGTTTTGTTTTTTTCTGGGTGGTGTGTGTGTGTGTGTGTGTGTGTGTGTCGGGGGGGGGGGGGGGAGGATATTGAATGAGTGATGGCCTTGGATACAAGACATTCAATAAATCGCCATCGCTCTTCCTCAGTCTATTTTTCTGCTATTTAATTTCTTTCTCTTCCTTCTAGTCACGGGGTGTTTCTGGGAGCTTCAGGAAGTACTGTTCTGTTTTAAGCCAGAATGAAAAAAGAGACTTCATTTTTGTTGTAAATCTCATTGTTTTTGACTCCACATCTTTGCCTAATATTTATTTTTCATGAAGGAACCGTTTCCCAGAATACAAATGGTAAGTTTCCTCCCTCCCTCCATCCATCCATCCATCCATCCATCCAGCTTCTTGAGGCCTCTCAGCGAGCAGCTCGAGCCTATCCCAGCTGACTGTCCAAAAGGCAGACAGAAAAAAAACAACAACAAAAAAACGGGAGCCACGAAACCTTTTTGACTTCTGAAGTGAGGATAACACTGCATATATCGTTTGGTTTGGTTGGAGTGTGTTGCATTTATGAAATTAATAAATTGCTACGGAGAACACAACATTTTTATTCCCGCATGAAACAAAACCTTTTGAACACCTCAAAAAGACGCATGGTTAAAGCTTACGTTTAAAAAAAAAAAAAGTCTATTTAAGTCCTCTTGGTATTTATGCGATTAAAGTCAAAGTTCGATGATCCACCTGCAGCGATCCATAAATGACGTCTGCTTTTGTGTTCGTCATTTTATTTTTGTGTGGAGCGTGCAGTTAGCTTTCAACTTGAAGTAAAAATGACTATTTCACTTCATCTAAAATCCATATCTGTAAAATAGTACCCAATTCAAATATTTATTTTAGGTGGTTATGATTTTTGCTCCTGAACCTCAGTACACAGCGTCAGCACGTACATGAAGGCAGTAAGAAGGCATCTTAGTCTTAAAACCCGATTGTAAATTGTCAACTGTGAGGCTCTGCGAGTGATGCTTGTTTTGGCTACATTTCATGTAGCACGTAGCATTAAACATTCGGTTTCTTCAGAAACTCTTCTTTTCTTGAATTTAACTGTGGTTTACCTACCTGGCTCGAATATAGCTCAATAAATCTGGGCGCCAGATGTCGCACATCTGTGGCTGTGATGCATATTTTTAGCAACAACAACAACAACAACAACAAAAATAATTGACCAGAATCTTCAAATTTGAATTACAGGTGCAAAAAATTGAACAAAGTAAAATCAAAACTCATCGGAAAATAAATAGAGTATTGTTGCGACAGTGAAGCTGCGCAGCCTGTATTGCTCCATGCAATGCTGAAGTAATCTTTATCGTTCGTGTTTATTTATTGTTCGTGCATGCCTGTTCCCCGCAGTTTATTGAACGTGTGTATTATTTAACTGTCGGGTTTGATTTATGTTGCACTTTACATGAAACCTCGGCTGTGGTTTGCGTATGAGTTGGCGAGATGACTTAAGAGTCACATGAATGCCTGTCCTTTATCGTGTATTATTTTATTGTTCCCTATCTCCGGTGTAACTTCTCTTGAGATGTAGCAGCGAGCAAAGGACATTCCCAAACGGGTTACCACAGCTGGCTGGTGGGAATGTCCTGATTATGGACATTTACTGAATGTGACTGAAGGACCTTATTTATTTATTTTTAATTGTTCAGAGTTTCGGCCTTACGAGAGCGAGAGAGAGAGAGAGAGAGATCATAGTCCATCATAGTCTGCTGGGTATTGCATTATTACAAGAAACATTGATTAATAGCTTGCAAAATTAAAAGCGTTGATTAAAAACAACTTTGTTGTTTAGGAAATCAGGACTTTAGATTTTTTTTTTTACCCCTCCTTCTATATACATTTTAACTGTATAATGTCTGTGTATTGTAACTACAGTATGTAAAGCATTGTGTGAGTCCTTAGAAATATTCGATATAAATAAAATATACTTACTAATAAATGGGCAGAAAAATATTTAGCGCACCACCTTTATTCACACTCGATTTTTATTTTATTTGTATTTTTACTCTTTTATGCTCAATTAAGTGAATTTATCCTCCAAGAAACAAGAAGTGTACTTGCCGGGGAAAAAACAAAAAACAAAACAGACCGATAAACTTTAATGAAGTCGTCATCCCCCCAGTTAGAAAAAAAAAATATCTCAACAAATGTTGCCCCCCATAGAATTAAGAAAAAAATGGCATAACATGTCGTCATATTTTCCTCCACGAAGCAGGAAGTGGCCAGCTAACAAACACAAATATGGTTTTGTTCCCACTTGTGCTCACAGTGAAGCCTTGCTGGAGGTCTGCGTGCCACACAGTGCCGTTTTCTTTTCTTCTTTGGGCTATGTTAACGTAAGTGGGAATCTCAAGCCAAGGAGCCCAGACCTCCGTAAGGATTAGAATAAAGTAAAGCTTCTATCACGCTTTTGCGTCACATGCCTCAACAGTTGCTGCAACTGGTAAATGTTCATTTACAACGAACTAAGAGGGTGATTGATGTCTTTTATGTCCATGTGAAAAGGCAGTTTTTGTCAACAATCATTAGTGCCTATGAAAGTTTTGTTGGGGGTCTTGTGCTGCTCAGGTGTACCCTCTGTTATTAAGCCCACATGTAAAGCATGGTGGGTTTCCATTCGATTCCCCAATGGACAGAAATGTAAAACGGAGAGTCCCAGAGGAAAGAAGCATTCCAAATTTACATGTTTGCTTCCAGAGGGTGATTGTTGTAGTTGAAGTTGAGCAAGTTGTCACCATTTGGAGAGTGACTGCATGCTGCGAGGCCCATGTTTAGTCTTGGGAGCTGAAACAGATGCAGACAAAAGGGGTTAACAGAGATGTAGAAGTGAAGACAGAAAAGAAAAAAAACAGACTCCCTGTGGTTCCAGTGTGCAACGTGAGCCCTCAGTTTAAGACTTCGGTCTTTGCTTTGTTTGTGCCCACGCGTTTAAGTCTGTCTGTGCAGAAGAAATGATGAAGAAAGTAGAAACTTGGTTTATTTCTGGATTTCATTAATGGCTCGTCAATTTCCCCATCGACTTTCGCTTTTTTCAACCATTTCTGCGTCACGTCCGACTATATAGCCTTACAGTCCCTCCTCTTCACAGCGACTCCAATTGTAGTCTGCTATATGTACTGGAATATTTAATGGGCTAAACCACACAATAAACATAAACACACTTCTTTTTTGAAAATGACCCTTCTCTGATAAACCCCGTGGCATGAAGATCACTTCCACTTCTTTGTATGTTCTCCTCTTCATCTCCTCTTTAAGGATGGGGAGGTGCGTGGGTGTATTACATTACCAAAACAAAAACAAACAACAGCAGTATTAAACTTTTGCAACCACAATAGAGGAAGGGATAAAAAAAAAAAAAAAAAAACAGAGGGTCCTCGACTTCTTATTAATTATGCAAGATTAGTCTAATTATAATTCAGCAAATGAATGTGTGGCAGAAGGTGCGAGGCGACGGGGCTGGGAGATTTGCATGTTAAGTGGGCAGGGGAAAGCAGCTAATACATGCTAATATATGCGTCAATGTCTCGCTTTAATTTCAGCATTTGCAGCTGTGTGCGTCCGAACGGAGGGGGGGTGAAAAGTTGACTCAATGTTTTTTTTTTGGGGGGGGGGGGGTTGTAAATGAATTAGAGTGTGCATGCACGCATGTGGATGTGTTTGTTGTGTGAAGCATCTGGTGTCATACAATCGATGAATGATAAGAAGAAGTCAACAAACAAGGTCAAGGGCCCTCATAAAGTGTGCCAAGCCGGAGGTTGTGGGTGATATTTCCTTTAGTGACCGGACTGGCTGATTGGACGACATGAGCGACAGGCACGACTTGAGCGAACGTTACAACTTTTTTTTTTTTTTTTTTCTTCCTCCTTCGTACAATTGACATGACAATTTCCCGTAGGTCGCTATCAACCGGGCTGACAGGATCACTCATGCTCAAGATCAAGCTGCAGACTTAACAGATGTGAACTACGCCCAAGCCAAAGTCAGATTCACAGTATATTGTTCTCCAATTGGATGCCTGACCTTTTAGGCATAAATTATTATCACTGTCTGCCAACAACAATATTGATTGTCCTCTAATGAATATATAAATGATATATTGGATACACAATTGGAACTGGAGCTATGCGAGCCATGTTGCTCTCACAAGGGAGGAAGTTGGAAAGAGTGATAGAAGAAATATTTGTGAAAGATGACAAAATGAAGGCGAGATTAGAATATGATGGGTGTGTTGTGCTCAGGGGCTAAAGTGAAGTTTCCCTCCGCGCTCCCTGAAGATAAGTGATAATATTTGAACTTATTTAGCAGAGTGTGCGTGGGTGGGGGAAACACTTTTATCGGAGCATTAAGGGTTGTGTCTTTCATAGGCAACTTGTTCCGTGGAAGGAATGGACTTCCGAAGGATGTTTTATTTGCCAACTGTTGTTTCAAATCATTTTGTTGTGCGTTGGTTCACATCATGTGACTAATTCACTGTGAGACTAATGTGTTTTTTTTTTACCCAGCAAACCCCCACCACCTCATTCCTCGGCATCTCACCTTGCAAAGCATCTCTTTTTCTTGCGTTAGAGTGGTTTCAGGATGTGTTGTTAGCTTCTCTTTCGCATCGCTGTCTTCGCCTCTCAGCGTGGGGACTTTGGGATTGCGGCAGAGCTGCGTTGCCATGGTAGCGGGCTATGTTGCCGAACTGCGTACACCTGGGATTTGGAGTCTCTGCCTAGTCTTCCTCTCCCCTATTTATTCCGTCTTTTTCTTTCTGGTTTTCTTTGGTGGAGCAGAGGCTACCAGCAGCCCTCTCAATGCAGCCTTTCCCACTCAAAATAAACTCACATCCATAATGAAACACGTGTACTCGCCAACGAAATTTATGATGTCCGTGCCAGCGCCTCGGTCTCCATCACCGCCTTCCTCTTTCTCTGTACTTCATATCCGTCCCTGTTCATTCCCATGCGGCGGTTCAGATATGGCATTGTGGGACACGGCGCTCCCTCGGGTCTGCAGGCATACATCGCTGTCTGTAGTTCACTTTGAAAAACAGCAAAGCTTTTCGCCGGACTCCCCTTCTCATTCTCATCACTTTAATAGCATTGACTTAACAGACTATAAACTTAACTGCTGGGATTGATGTCAGAGCTACAATCAGATAGATTTGCATCAACACCTACGTAAACCTGCACCCACCATGACTGCCTCTGAAAATAATGAATGTCTCCTTTGACAGTTCGTGTTGTTTGTGAGCAAAGTAATCCTACACATGATCTTTTTCATGTTATTCCTTACTTGCTGTAGTTATGCAAACACGTGTCCTCTTATTTACCTCTGCAGGTTTTTCTTGAAGTTTTTCTTGAAATGCAACCAGAACTGTCTGAAGACGGCAGGAAACCCCAGGGACATGAGGAGATTTCAGGTGAAAAAACAAATGTATGCTTGCAGGATGAGGCGTTATGATGAGATGCAGAATCCATCGCTGTGCAAAACATAACATTTAATGCGCACAACTTTAATGACTTCTTTTTTTTCTGATTTTTTTTCGGTTCAATCTCAAAGATGTTTGTCAAAACATGATGAACCACAATCAAGTGTTTGCACAAGATTATCAAGAGGGAATGCAGGTGAAATTAAATCACTAAGGAGTGAGATAAAAAGACAAAAGTATGTTTTTATATGTTTAAGAGAGGCTGCTGTGATCCAGGAAATAGTTTGAGGTGTTTCAGGAAGTTGTCAAGAATTGAGTGATTGGCTCCAGATGGAAGAGGTCACACTCCGTGACCCAGGAAGTGGTCACCGGGGACACTCCTGCCTCACTTCCATTGCCATCTTTCAGCACCAGCGGCCCCTGTCTGGCATTCAGTTTCTCCCGGCTAACCCTGTCCCCTTTTCCGCCTTGCACGTTCCTCCGTGTTTGCTTTAACTCCTGGGATGTGACACACGCTGAGAAGTTATGAGCCCACAAAGACTCTCATCTCTGGGTTAAAAGGTGCTCAGTGCTGGACACAAGTCAGCTGCTTGATCGATAATTTACAGTTATTTTTCTTAGAGCGACCCTCCCTTTGTATAACTTAAAGCAGGTTTTTTTCTCTTTTTCTCCTCCAATTGTTTTTTGGGGTTTTTTTTTATGGGCAAAATTATGAACCCGTTTATTTTCAAACAGTGGTGTGATTTTCGAAAAGAAAAATCAATACTAGATACAAAAAATTTATATTTGACCTCAATCCAACATCCCTTATTAGTTTTTTTTCTTTAACTAACCGCTGATGATTGAAACTGATTATCACTTTCAAAATAATATCAAATAGACACACCACAAGTGTCCTCTCATTTTTTTCCGGCCGTGTCATCCTTGCGTAGCAGATGCGTGATAGAACCCACACATGGTGTGTCCAGAGAAAATTAAGGACCCCATATATCATGCCCTGATTTAACAGCCAGCAAAAGTAGGAGATTTGCTCCATATGTTCGGTGTCATTGAAGGATCGCGCAGCGATGACGAGCCGGCTGCATGCTATATGAATCACAAAGTTAGGAGAGGCCAGATGGAGACCCAAAAGAGTAGTGTGGAGGGCTGCGTGAACGCAGATATATTATGAAGTTCCCACTCATGTCACATTGCAGACTGAGAAATCATAGCATCACCTCTGCGCCGAAACAAATTGCTTCACCGGGGGGCGGTTGCCGCTTGAAACCAGAGATTGTAATTCCCAGCGCGCTGTCCAAGTCACGCGCAGCCCGCTCACGCGTCATTTTGTCCGTGTCAGGTGGTCCTGTCCAGCACTGTGAGCGTGGACGGCCACGTCCTCGCCGTGTCTGACAACATGTTCGTCCACAACAACTCCAAACACGGTCGGCGGGCTCGCAGGCTGGAGCCAGGCGACTCCGCGGACAATACCATGGAGTATGGTGAGAAAATACTGCGTGACGTTAACATCTACTTCTGCATTCATGTCCAGAAACATGCAGCATATTCATAAAGCGGCATACTAAACTTCAGTTATTCAACTGTCATTCATAATTACACTATGTAGGAAAAGATTAGTTCGGGATATAAGATTATTCATAGGGCAATTACGCTGTTATAATACTTTAGTAGATCATGTAATATAAAATAATACATATTGATAATAATCACAAATGTATAACTAAAAAGTAATATATATGAATATAATAATTCTATAATAGATATAAATATATAAAAATGTAATACAATAAATACAATAAAAATATACATAATAATCTAATCAAATATATATATATATATATATATATATATATATATATATATATATAAATAAAATAATGTGAGCTATTAGTTGCATATGCCACAGTTTAGTTGTAGCCCATTATAAGACAAAGTTTCATATATGCGAGCGTAAATATGAGTTGAAATGTTGAAATGGATGCCACATGCTTTATGTGGCAGGAAATTTCTCCTGGTCAGTCAGAAAAAAAAGATGCATAGATAATAATGAAAGATTATTATTAAATGCAATCAAATAAGCACCATACTTCCATGCCATTATTAGAAATATGAAAATGATCAAATCATTTGGTAAAAAAACAACAAAAAACAACAACATTTCCATATATTTGAGAAATGAATAAAACTGTTTTAATGTACTGTCCAAAACTCTACAGCAACAGACTCGTACCTCTATATAGCCCATTAGTTGACGTATGGGTGAAATAGTTCCAATTGTGTCCCCATGTTGAACTCCAAATTCCCACGCATCACATCGCAAAGCGCAAAACGCTCCCAGTAATTCCGAATTGCTGCGTTGCCGTTCTTTTCAGCCACCCCTTGCATCAAAGCCATCAGTCCCAGCGAGGGCTGGACGACAGGCGGGGCCATGGTCATCGTCATCGGGGAGAACTTTTTCGACGGACTGCAGGTGGTGTTCGGAAGCATGTTAGTTTGGAGTGAGGTAAGAAGGAACATTTCTCATCTCGTTACTGCGGGTGACATTTCACACATACACACGTTCTACATGTATTCTGTTCCACTTTTCTCTGACATGAATTTGTGATTTCCCCGCAGCTAATTACGCCGCACGCTATCCGTGTCCAGACTCCACCTCGCCACATTCCAGGGGTGGTGGAGGTCACATTGTCTTATAAATCGAAACAATTCTGCAAGGGATCCCCCGGACGATTCATCTACACGGGTGATCATGCAACAGATTGTGGCGTTTGCCAATTAGAGGCTGTGCGAGTGTTGTTGCTCACAGTTGGAACTTGTGACAAATGTTTGGGGTACCATATGCTTGTCTATTTTAGCCCTGAATGAGCCGACGATAGACTACGGTTTCCAGCGGCTTCAGAAAGTCATTCCACGGCATCCCGGTGACCCAGAAAAAATGGCTAAGGTGAGAGACCCACACATTCAAACGCAGAGGCGGCGGAACCGGGGGTGGTTTCGATGTTGATCCGCCACCGAATGTACCGGTGCCCCTTTGAACCGTATCTTTCTTTATTCTCGGACAAAATGTGATATATTATAATGACCAACTATTTGCAGGAGATTTTGCTGAAGAGAGCAGCAGATCTCGTGGAGGCTCTGTATGGGAATCCACACAGTAATCAGGTCAGAAGCAAAAATGACTTGATGTTTAGACACTGTGGCCAAAATGCAAAGGTTAACCACACTTACAAATATCTCTCACACATTTCTTGCATTTCAGATCGTTTGGTACCCGCTAATTATGTTTCAGCGGAGTCCCATAACTTGCTTTATTCGTCGTCCAAAAAGCGGAGAAATGACCGTACTCGTTTTTGGCGTCTCTCCCGTAGGACATGTTGCTCAAACGAGCAGCCGACATCGCGGAAGCCCTCTACAGTGTTCCGCGTCCTCATAGTCAGCTGCAAGCACTGCCCAGCTCACCAGCCCACGGCAGCGTCATGGGTTTGGGTTCCTACCCTTCCCAATTAGGTGTCAGCATCGGGGAGCCAGGACAGAGCAGCCAAGGTGAGCGCAGCGGCTTGTCATTTGAACACGCTACATTTGATCGTTTTATCGACAACTCAGCCTTTGAATATTTTCCTCCAGGTTATATTCGCAACTCAAGCAGCTTATCGCCAAGAGGTTACCCCTCGGCTTCCACGCCTCAGCAGTCAAGCTACGGCGGCGGCGGCGGTATGACCGGAGGCTACGGAACCGTTCCTATGACCACTCTCGGGGTTCCCGGCTCACCTGGCTTCAGCAGCGCTTCCCCAACAGGATCGTCCTACAGTAAGACGGTTGCGATCGCCCGACGCGTTGTTGCGTTGTCGAGGCTCGGGACTGACGTCAGGCTCTCTTCCACAGTTATGCCCTCCAGCCCGACCATACCGGGAAGCTCCAGCTCATCGTCGTCTCTGTTGCCTTTCTCCTCGTTCCCGTCCGCCGCTAAACAGAAGAGTGCTTTCGCTCCCGTGCTCAGGCCCCAGGGCTCCCCTTCCCCTGCCTGCCCGGCCTCAGGGGGGAACAGCTTCAGAGGTAGCCATCCGACTCATTATCTGACCCCGCTCTCTGAACTTACGAATGCAGTCTAACCACTTCCTCTAACCACGACGAGCTTTGACTGAACGAGATAAAGAAAGTTGCTGGATGTGCAGTACGTGAATGCCAAATTAGAATCATAGATTTTGCATATTTTTTTCTCTCCAGCGATGACCGGCCTGGTTGTCCACCCGATGTAGCAAATCTACCCCAGACCACTGCTTCACTTAGCCCCTCTTTTGGCACTAAGAGGGCAGGGAGAATGGAAAATTGATCAATAGCAACCACGAATAACTTGGCTACCTGAGCCCATCCAGCCATTTCTTAGTCCTCTTTTACCCAGGCAGATGAACGGGCAAACTTTAGAAACTATCCAAAGACAAAACATCTATTCCACAGGTAGAGGCGATTACCACAGGCAGGCAATGTTTCTTTGCTAACCACACCGGACCATAGCACACTGTGACACGAGGCAAACCGATTTCAACCGCAAGCTTCAAAAGCTCAAGTGTTTAGTTCTGGTGTACGATCACATGCCATATTCTTGATTCTTCCAACACCTGCCCAAACCTTTGCCAGAGATGTATACACGAGCACTGAACATTCTCAAATGATGGACAGCTCTTCTAAGCGGGGTGCTATTCGTCTTTATGGACACTTTAAACAGCATGTGTGTACACTGTCTGTGAGTTAGCGACACGTTTTTTTTGTAGTAGACTTTTTGAAGACAATTTACATTCCAGAAAAATAGACCCTTTATTTTTTTGTTCTGATCTCGAAGATTTTGCAAGTGAGAATGTTCTTTTTTTTCTCTCTCTCTCTCTCTCTCTCTTCTCAAGGTTTATTACTAAAGGAATTCATATATTGATTTATTTAAGTACAAGCAATTTAACTTATTATAGCTAGTTTAGGGAATAATATAAACATGTTTTATAAAAGTGATTCTTTTTCCAACTGTTGATTAACTTTGTTCAACAACAATGCCATCCGATTAGACATTTTTTATTGCGTGTGGATTTCATAGCAAGAATTGGAATCACACATCCCCAGTTTGCAAGCTCTTTGCATAACGAGGATGAATGTTATGCACATTGAGTCACACCATAAAAGGTTATTGTCCTCGTGTAAAGGGCAAAATGTTTTTATTTCATGTGTAACGCATGCTTTGTTGAACCAACGCGGCGCTGTAATTATGTCATCCTACATTGCAAATTGGACTCAAAAGCATCACATTACGATTTTCAGCTTCATTCAGCAAGTATCTGCAGAGCACATGTGAGTCACTATGCAGTGCAGTAAATGAAAGCACAATAAAAGACATCAGTACATCAAGGGTGGAAACGTATTATTCTGTGTTAGCCGCTGATACTAAACTGCGACACGAACGCCACTCTCAGGATGTGAAAAGAAAAAGAAACACACAGAGTCGAGAACATTTATTGTTTTTCAAGTTTGGTTAAGTTTATTTATTTAAAAAATATTAGCAACTTTGATATTGTTTTCAAGCCATCTTTCTTTAAAACGGTACAAACATGGTGCAAATGTGATTTGTATATCCCAAGGTGTAATTATATTTTGTGCTCCGAATAAAACAATGAAGCAAATCATTGAGCATTTTTGGTTTTTAATCGTGTTAGCCCTTACGGCATGGATTTGAAATCGGTTTCTCAGCAGTACCAATTAAACTGGCCCTTAATAGTTTCCGAATGTATTGAGCTGGATTTAGTTTGGATCAGTCACCTGTATGCTCGCGCGGCTTTTATTTTGTATACGCAGCTGATGAGCCGCAGCATCTTAATTGCGATGCGAGCGTTAAAGACTGAGTAGAGCGTGTCAAGATAAACAACAACACCCAGCAACCCCCCCAAGCCCCCCTATCGTTCTCCCTTTCTCCTCGCCAATAAGCCTGCTTGTCTCTGAGGACCCGACGTCTGGGGGCCACAAGTGAGAACCACATGAGTCTCCCTCCAACGTGGCCTCCTCCTCTCCGTCTTTCCCCAACTCTGACAAATGCACTCCCATGCACGGAACATGTCGTATGGCTCCTTGCTTTTTCTTTATCTGGCACGGCGACGTCCTTGCTTTGGTGCCTCTCTGTTTTGTTCTCCTGAAATGTCCCTTCTCCGTTAATGTAATTAGCACTGGTAAAGGAGGGCAGTTAATTACCCACTCTATTTTGATCGGGTAATTAATGTAATGCCAGGAAACGGCAACTGTTTCATTAACATAGCGCTCAAAGCGATAAGGGGGCAGGGTAGCACCCGTGCCTTTATCGAATATATTTATGGATAAACAGAATCGACTGCTGGTAAAACGTGGCGCTTAAACCACCTGGCAGTCATGTGACCTCCACTGTAGCTCCATTTTTGTAACCCAAAAAAGTCCTTCTTGACTCTTGTCTCCTTTGATATGGTTTTAATTTGCGTAGTTACAGTCAGCTTTGTTCCAGCCGCCGCCGCCGCCGCATTCATCTTAGCGAGTGCTCCTCCTGCCCGGCGGTGCAGGAGCCATATGCTCCTTCTCCACTTGACTGTTCCCACTGTTGCCCGTTCTCGCGGCGCCAGCATCAGCACCATTTACTGCCTTCTGATCGCAGTTTGCACGAAGACAAGATGAGATGCCACCTGCTACCGAGGCGCTACACATCACACTGCACGCGCCGCTTGGGAGCAAACGCAGCATCTGCTCTAATGAGAGCAAAGACCACGTTATCTTTCATTATTGATACTGCAGATGTATTGATGAGTTTCCAAGTTGAAGGCACAGTTCTGTCGCCCAAAACAGACACCCCCTCTTTACTCTCAAGGGAGATGTTTGTGTTTATATACCCAATTAGCCCTCCGGCCACAGCATGGCCATGCATTAGGCTGACGTTAGCCCCGGGTGTATGCGATACGTGTGTGTGCCTAAAATATGCAGCACCCCTTTCTCATTTGCGCCATGCCTTATTAGGCAGTATGAGGCTAAGCTTGACAGGGGCGGCCCACTGTTTTGTCAAAAAGATTGGCTTCCGCGCACAGCCAGTGTCCTTTGACTTGAGCCGGTCAGTAAAACCTGCATTGTTGCCCATTAGACCATTGGACCCCAATTCCTTTTTCTAAAATGAATCCCCTGCCCCTTATGCCATTCCCCTGGGTGTCAGTAGAGTGGGGTGGCAGATGGGACAGACACAGAGCTGCCCCATGAGACCGCCCCCCCCCCCCCCCCCCCCCCCCTCCTCAACTAAACACACACATACACACAAACACGTATAGGTGCACACACTCAGACATGCATGTATACACATATGCATAAGCAGAGCGCGCACACAGCACAGCGGCAACACACAACTTCCCTGCCCCCAGACACAAGCCTCATCTGTCAGCACGCCTCCTTTGTCGCGAGCTCAGGAGGAAGTTGTGTGAACGCAGAGTGACGTCTCTGTCCTTACCTCTCAATCTGTGCTCTGTCCACGTATGCGCATGTGTGAACTTGCTTCAAAGAGGTGCTCGGTAATCGCGTCTAGCCAATGATTGCCTCGTTGGTTCTTCAAGGCAGCGTGTCCCCCTTACGACGGTCAAATCCTTGAGCTGAAAAAACGGGGGCCGTTGGAGCCTACCTGTACGGTAACGATTGATTTCTGTCACGTTTCACTTTGAAAACGTTGCTTCTGCGTGGGGTCATGCGACTGCCTGGCTCCATTTGATTGGTCAAATGAAATCAAACATCACTCATAGTGACATTGGATTGGATTGCATTTTTGTTCAAAACCTCCACGAGAAAGGTATGGGCTCACTCATTTTCGGCTAATTAGAGAGACCTCACAACTTGAAACATTTGAAACGACACAACTGATTGATTAATTGACTCGTACATAATCACTCAAAAAGTATTAGTATACAACATTTACGAGGAAGCTTCAACTGCACATCCTGTAGTGTCTACCATGTTATTATGAGAAAAATTCAACATTTGTAAGTTTTGTAGCACTATAGAGCTTGAAAATGATATAAAGCTTCTTATTAGCTTACAGCTGTCTCAATTAGAGGTTTAAAACTAAAACGCTTTATGTCCTGCGTTGTTTTCTCACTTTTCTTGGTTGATTTTACATGGGACAGCCCTTTTTTGCCCATATGTAAACTACATTACATCAGTCGAGTTGGTCGTTAATATGTAAACAACTTGTTTACTAAAGGCACAATTAGTAATGGTTCTACTCAATGACTACAAATGCGGACAAAATATTTTTCTAATTTAATTTGGGAGTTTTATTTTGTTATCTATTAATTAAGGATCCTGTTGTTGACAAAATAATTGTGAGGTATTATATTTTGCTCATTAAATAGGGTTTCCATGAGTGATTCTGTGGCTCAAGATGAGTTCAGTTCACGTGTGGTCACTTTTCACTTTATAAATATACGAGTAGTAGGATATAGTTATCCTTGTTAGTTTTACAATATTTACAAGAGGGCCGTGCATAAAACATGTGGTCAGGCGCGTGCTTTGGTTGAGGGTGCGCGCCCCCGGCGGAGTGAGGTGAGGAGAGCCCGCGTGGCGTGGCGTGGCGTGGCGTGGCGTGGCGTGGCGTGGGTGGGTGGGTGATTAATTACAGACTCGGCGTGTGACAGAGGTGAACTCCGCGGTGGTACTGTCTGCTGCCGACACGGAGGGAAAGTCTGCCTGGCTAATTGACCCGGCTTCTGTAAGGCCATCCATCAAGCGTGGCCCCGTAAGAAAGAGGTAAGTTAGTTAACCGAGGCGCCATTCATTACCCGCATTAGCTTCTCGCCGTCTGTCTCGGCGAGCACGTCGTGAAGCTCGCGACCCCCAATTGAATTAGTTGGCAACATAACACACAGATTTTTGGAAAGCGTTTGGAAAGCGGTCCCTTTTTGGTAAGTGTCTCAGGGTGTTGTCTTATGTCACATTTTCCTCATTGAAGCACCTTGTGGGAACTAAACCAAACCATACAAGTCAAAACTACGGTGGCCAAGAAGTATAAAAAGTGAAGACAACATGACAGAACAGAATATGAACCACTTTTACAAATGGCAAATCTAGGAAATGGTAAGTACAGGGAGTGAACCGATGGAAACAATGGCATATGTTTGTAATGATTCACTCATTCTATAGTCCCTAATCACTATTTTGGGATTTAGATAGATAGATAGATAGATAGATAGATAGATAGATAGATAGATAGATAGATAGATAGATAGATAGATAGATAGATAGATAGATAGATAGATAGATAGATAGATAGATAGATACAGTAGACCCCCGCATACTTATTTTCATATTTTGAAAAAAAACAAAAAACAGCTGTAAACACAAAATACAGAAACATGTACGAGGGTTAAAACTTGGAGTGGGAGAGTAAAAGGACAAAAACAATTTTTTTTTTCATTATTTATTCAGAAAACAGAACATACAAGCACAATCGCCGGCAGGGGATGACATCCAATCAGTAGCAAAAAAGACAAAAACACGTTGTAAAGAGCACATCGAGGCGAGGTTTTAATGGCTTTCGCAGTGTCTAATGGTCCTAATATATTGTTTGATTTAGATTTTTTTTAATCATTGTCGAAACACTTTACACGGGCAGAATCAGTGAAATGTTTTCAAAGATACATCTTTCGTTTTATTGTTAAGAATATATTTTGCAGGTAAAGTCCGCAAGCTGGAGACTTACTGGAGAGTCAGCGCCACTGGCCGTCGCACGATGACGTCGGCGAGGAAAAGTGGAGTCGGATTGCTTTTCGACAGTTCCTGTGTGGAAAAAAAAAAAAAAAACACCTTTTCATTTCCCCGTGACGCTGTGACGTATTCCAACAAAGGTTAAGTAAAGGTGGGATAAAGGTTAGGAGATTGGACCATCCAAAGAGGCCCTTGGACTTGTTCTAAAGTGACCTGAAATGAAATATGGCGCTGTTTCGGTTGTGGTGAAAAAAGGGGCGAATCAAGTCATTTGAGCCATTCCTCTTCAGCTGCCTGCGTGCAAGTCTTCAGCCTTGTGGGTGGTGTGGTTCGGGCCCCAAAAAGATGGAGTAGTGTGAAGTTGGACCTCCTACACCTGGTCATGGCCCACATGTGCTTTCACTCTCCCACTTATAGGAAAATATATTGGAGTTTAGTCAAGGCAGGGGGGAGAAGGGATTACTCATCCCCTAAAGATGACTTGTCATATGGCGTTTCTCTGCTCGGCAAGTACAAAGTTGCAGTCGATGACGAATTTTGCTTTTTACAATATTATGAATGTAAACACACTCAACAACAGCTACGCCTTTACAATCGAATCAAGTACCAGATGGATCAAATCAGTTTTGAGTAACGATACAGTTTAACCGTAAAGGTTGCACACAATCTTTTCCAACATGCTGATTATTATTATTATTTTACCCACAAGGAATATCCAATGAAATTTAACTCATTCAGTTGTTAATCTGATTCAGCGTTGCTGTCATAAAAGTTCTCTGCTGGCGGGCAGCGCGTCTGTAAGGAATAGATGGTTGTGGTTTGAGTCCCACTGCAGACAAAACAAACAAACAAACAAAAGAAATAATAATAATTGTTGGAGAGACGCAAGTCTGCATCCAGACGACTGTCAATGTGCCCTTGAGCAAGAGTTATCTTCGGTTGGTTTCCCAAAATAAAATGTAAGATAACCTCTTGTACGTTTCAAAGAAGACTATTTTGAGCACGACCGACTTGACAGCTTCTGAAATATCGGCTACAGTTCAAAGTCCTTGGAATCGCCTCCAAAGCTGTCCGCGCTTCTCGAGGCCTTCCAACACCAACTGGCCCCTGAGCTCCTCCGACCATTTCTTTTCTCCGTGTCACCCGCTCATCTCAAAACTAAAGCCGATAGCTTTGTCCGAGCCCGGAAAATGCTGCAATAACCCCCGCGCTTCTCTCAGAACAGCTGCCGACTGACTTAAAAAACATTTTTATCAACTTCTTTATTTATGATATCATCCCCAATTCGGTCATTAAAAGCCGTTGTTGTTTTTTTTGCTATTAAACTAGAAAATGAAGGCTTTTCGAATTGTAATTTAGTATATTTGAACAACACTTACTGCGTTAGTTGACTGCGGTGCACAGCACGGTTTTTAGATCAGAGACGAAGAAAAAAAAATGCAAACACCTCAGTGTGATGCAGTCCAGTTTACACAATGCAAAGTGCAACCACAATAATAAATACATGTTGATAAATCATCATAAATATCTTTCCATTACACCTCTTTGTGCATGTGTGCCTCATGTTATGGCAACTAGTGCATGATTACAACTTTTGAGCGTGGAGGATGCACGAGTCCTGTTGCGTGAGCAGCCTCAAAGCGCCCCCTACCGGTAAGTTTCGCCCCCCCCCCACACATACACACACACACCAATGGCGGTGTTGCTTCTGTGGAAGTATTTTATCACGTTCATTTGTCACCACTAACTTGATTTGTGTCAGTGCTCATTTATTTACACTCTGAGCATCCACGACGTTATGAACATTTGCACCACGCAATGATATCCAATAGAAGAAATAATGATAATGTTCAATTTAGTTTAAAAATATATTTGTTATTGTTCTTGTAGTTTGCAGTAGTGAAGAACTGTACTGCATCATACTGAGAGTTCCTAATATTTTGGACTCTCAAAACTAACTAACTAACTAAGTTACTAACTAGTGTGAGTTCTGTTTGTGGGTCATACGCCTATTGATGCTCTCTAAAAGAAATCATATTTTGAATGCTGACAATTATTTTGTTTTCCAAAAACAATGCAAAATAGTAAAGCATTATTTTTTCTTTGAATGACATGTCAAATTTGTGTTATTTCCTTGCATTACTGAACAGAAAATGTTTTAGTGGTTGAATGGTGTTCAGTTTGAAAATTCGGATTCTTGTTTAAAATGGTAAAATATCAAGAGGCCACCGAAATCGAAAGCGCTCGCATGAACGCACTTAATGACGTCTCTTCTTGTTTTGATGAAACACACGTTGTTTAGCGCTGTTTATGTACTTACTATATTCATATATACGAATAAGGTGATCGTATGTGTGGGATGGCGTCGTAAGCAGCGTCGTAAGCACGCCAGTACTTGCGACACTGTGACGACAACAACCATTGTATACGTCCCCCTTTACACATCGCCATGCTTGAATATGCAGGAGGATAACTAATCAAATAAATCCACTCATTAAGAAGGCTGCCGGTATTTCTGCTTTTGCATTAATTATGTAGTCATTAGCATACCAATCAGAGAAATCAGAGATCATGTAATTAAGGTTTAACCAAAAGCACCTGCTGCCTGTGATTTGTGGTGTGCGTGTGCGTGTGCGTGTGTGTGTGTGAGTGTGTGTTTCAGGCCTAATCTAATCTCTGGCCTTTGACAAGATGCTCCCTCATCAATCCTGAGCTGTCGGAGTTTGTTTTTTTGGGGGGGGGTTTGTTTTGTTTTGTTTTTGTTTATCGGGTCGGGTGTTGGCGTTTGGCCGATCTAGCCTGCGAACCGTTGTCACGGTGATCCAATTGATTGGCATGGGACGCTCGATTAGAAAGGAAGAATAGAGGACAGGTGGAAGGAGGCGGGCGTTACATCTAGTTGAGCAGACTGGGAGAAAGTGAGGACTCGCTGAGTGTCATGAGGGGGAGTTACTGTCTGTTTTGGCTCTGGTTACACCTTGTAAAAAACTACCAGTAATTACTCCAACGGTCCACGGAGAGTATTGGAGTACTCGGAACCTCAAACTATATCACCAGATGTTCTTTCTTTCTTTCTGGTTCGGATCAAATTGAATGAAATTGAGCATTTTTGAAAATGCCATATTGACAGATTTTGCTGAATGTTTCTGGCAGCACGGTACCTTTTATTTCCCGTGTAGTTCATTTCTACAACATACGTATGTAATGGACGAAATTGCTTTCGATGTAGAAACACCGCCATCATTGACGGACAGCATCTCTCTGTGCGTAATATCGGGAAACCGCCGTTAACGAGCCCGTCGGTACAGAAGTGGTGTTTCTGATTGAGGGTGTGCACGTTTTTGCAAAGGAGGCCGAGCACCTGTGGGCCAAAGATTGATGGAGCTGAAAGGAGGATGAAATCATTTGTGCAAAGGGAAAACCAGAGGAAGCCATTTGTAAGGAATCCATAGAAGAAAAATACACAGAGGAAAAGCGACGGTACGGGAGAAGAGATGAGGAAGGAGCGAGAGGAAGGGAATGGGACTCGGGGGACGAGGTCTCAACTGTTTGTGGTGACAGACCCGCCCCCGCCCCACCCCCGCCCCCCGCCCCGGCCTTTGGCCTCCTCCCCAACGCTTCCTGCTCCATTTCCTCTTCTTTCATTCCTCATTTTGGTCTTACCCTCTGAATTATTACCGTTTGGCCTGCTTGTGGTCACTCCCGGCCAGGTTCTGTCACAGTCTCCCATCCTTGTTAAAAAGAAACATCTGCCTAATATACTTTAATTCTCACTGTACACTATATTAGTTAGTTGTATTACTGGATTGTGCCCCCGCCCCCGCACCCCCACCCTCTTTTGCCTTTAGATTCCGCAAGGCAATGGAGACAATCCAATCCATTGGTTTTGGTTCTAGTGACCTGATTGCATTGCGAAGTTGACGTCGATTTTTGAGCTGATGTAAATCTCCGGTTTCAACCCGTCCCATTATTAGACTGAGCTCCGCTGAACGCGTACGCTGTTTTAGTGCGATGATGTCATCTTCCATCCGAGCGGACGCTACCCGGTCTACCTTCGAAATCTTTTTTGAATTGCATGTCTATAAATGCAACCATTCACACTCACATTCTTCCAAGGGCGATGAGAGTTGACCTACCACAGTCTTTCTCAAACTTTTTACACCAAGTAACACCTTAAAAGATATTTAGTCCTTCAAGTGCCACCATCGCAATCCGAATCCTCTTTATTTGCCAAGTATGTCAAAGATTTGATGCCTAAAAAGTATATTTAAGATAATTGTAAGCCACTGTAACATTATGCAGTTTGAACATTCTCTGTGTTTAAATAGAGGGGGGAGGGGGGGGGGGGAGGGGGGGGAACTGTACTTAACGATTCAATTAAAATGATTTGAACATAAAAGTTAAATAGAAATTGTTGCTACTGTTTAAGAGCATGCAGTTCCTAAAGAGTAAATGCAAATGTATTGAACTTAAAAGTTAAACACAACTGAATTGTACTTAGGTTGAGATTCTTCATGTATCCACTAGAGGGAACCCGTGTACCCCGACAAGTACTTGGAGAATCACCGTCCTACACACGCAAAGTCTGTTCACAGAAAGGCTCTAGTTGAGATTCAAACCCAGAACCTATCGACTGTGAGGCAGACGTGCTAGCTAGCGTTTCGTTGGTTTTCGCTACCCACAAAGGTAAACATAAATGATTTTAGATGTTGAAATGAATGAAAAGCCAGTACTTTCAAATCTGCTCCATCTCTCTGCTTTGCTTCAGGACTCAACAGCGGCACGCAAATAATCTCGGCGTATGTACGTATGGGTTGTCGCAATGCATTGTCCAAAATTCCATTTTTGGGCAGCATTGTAAGCTGCTTTTATATTGTGCAATCTGTCTTCTGTTTCAGTTTTGCTGAGAGTCATTTTGCTTTTCTTAGCTAAGCTAACAAGAGTGAAACCTGGCGCTATCTTGTGTACATCTCTTGTGTTCAAATTCTTCCTCGCAGCTCAGTTGGAGCAAATGTTTACTTGCCACTGCACGATAGAAAATGATGGACGCTAAATGTATCTAAAAATGTTTTTTTGTGTGTAAAACGTCCCCTGTACATGACATTTGAATGTTATTTATTGATGATTCTGACTAAGTTGAGGAAACATCCTTGTAGACTTCAGAGTGATCCCTGTGAGTGACTGGCGACCAGTTCAGGGGTCACCCTGCTGGGATAGGCTCCAGTTCACACGTGACTCGGATGAGGACGAGCGGCCATTTGGATTGAACCTTGCTCCACGCTGTACCACTGTCCTACCACTAGAGGGCAGTAGTGAATTGGCCGTGGCGCTCCCCTCTGTGTCCATAAATCGTGTTACATTTACAGTCCATCTGGAAAGTGCTTCAGAAACCTCATAGCGCTGCAGGAATTCCACTGACTTTTGTTTGTTTTCATCAATGGGTGGAAAACAAATGCAAATCTCCATTTCAAGAGACTTACAGAGGATTTGCTTTTGCTTTACAGGGGTGTCGAACTCATTGGAGTTCAGGGGACACAGACAGCCTAATTACGCCTCAAGTTGGCTGGACCAGTAAAATCATCAGCACAATTAATATAGGTAACAATAAGTTGGTGGTTTCCCCTTGTTTTAATGCAAGGCAATACAAGTACATTGGGAATATCTTTATTTATTGAACAATCCTTTTACAAATCATGAAGAAGAATGTCAGAATTCTTGAGAAAATTGTACTATTTGCTTTAGTTTATCCTTTGCCTGTGTGCATTCCAACTGATCACAGTGATTTTATATAAAGCCACAAAACTAAGCCACAAGGTATTTGGAGCTGAAAAATGGTGCACACAAGTTCTATGGATTATTTTCCGTCCCTTTTCTACATGTTCATAATAATTCTCAAAAACTGACTTGACTCCCGAAACATGCAAACTAAAGCGGGCACAATTTTAAATGTACAAGAAAAAAATGTATCTGTACTCCTTAACCATATCATAAAAATACTTTAGTACTGTATATTTTATGGCATTGCATGAATAATAGGATTCCAACACATCCAACTCTTTTACGGTGAAGCTGTTGACTAACGTTTAATTGCACATTTTTCAACTATAATCATGCATGGGTCTATTTCCACAGAACCTTTAACGCAACGCCTAACAGCAGTGTTGCTGCAGAATTTATTTTCACTCTCAAACGCATCTTGCGGGCCGGATCGAACCGCCTAGTGGGCCGGTTCTGGCCCGTAGGCCGTATGTTAGACGGCCTCCCTTAACACAGCACAGACAACTTAGATTTGCAGTCCGATCACCCCTGCAGCTGTGAGGCGACACCAGGCAACTGAGCTGCAGACACTTCAGTCCCTCGTCGCCATCAAATCCTTCCAGAGAATGCAGAGGGGAGTCCGCCGTGTAGCACAGCTCAGTCCTTCCGCCACATCACCTGATGATGTGGCGGAAGGCCTGAGCTGTGCTACACGGCGGACGTGGAGCCCGCTGTTGGTTTGTCATCTGCCGTATGGCTTTTGCCGATCAGAGCTCTCACTGTTGGCATTGCGCCGTCGAGGGAGTGAGAGACGCACACAAAAAAGACCGAGCGCGTCCTCCCTTCAGAGCCAAATGTCAAGTATTTGCTCTGCTTGCAAAGTTCACGATGAGCTCATCTGTTCAGGGTTGTTTTTTTGTTTTGTTTTTTAATTGTGTTTTCGATTATTACTTTTTTTCTGAGCTGTGTTTGATTTCAAAAGCCCTTTATGTCTTGTTTGGATCACTGCAAAAAAAAAAATGTTTTTTCTTTTTTGGGGGGGGGGGGGGTCAATGTAAAATCCAAAAGAAACTAGAATTTGTCATAGTTCAGTAGCTAATGAATGTGGTTGTCACTTACATCCTGCATGTTTATTATCACCCTTTATGTTTCAGATTAGTTGTTTTGTTCAATATGTTGTTTGACATTTTACTATCCAAACATTTTGATCATTTAATTGATACTAATGCATTATATCAATATTGCAGATGGTGAATGATATGGTTGTTTAACAGTGTGTTCTATTCTAGAGAAGAAAAAGTTCGAAGATGAAAAGAATAACTCACCGAAACAAGAAATCAGCAGCTCTTTACACTTTTGGACACAGAAATAAAACACATGACGATAAATAACGGCAGCAATGATCATTACTCATTTAAAACGGTAATAATAACCATTTGACTGTTTATCACAATTTAGCGTACATTCTTTCACGAACGAATACAGCAAACTATGATACTGGTTGATCTCTGTAGTATCCCAAATCCACCAGCAGAGAGAGCCCGGTGACCTTTAATCCGCACTGTTTGCTTATTTGTCACCATTCCAATTGATCTCCTGCAAATGCAACGATGATAATCTGATTCACGCGGTTAAAAGGTCAGCGTTACGATCCTTTGATCCACTGGAAATTTCAAAAAGGTCCTCAAACTTCATCCATACTGTGGGAGCAGAAACCAAGCCTGTTCATGGTATCCCAAAGCTGCTAAAAGAAGTCTGCACCACACTCGATGGTGCCGAGGATGGTGCAGGCCCACGCACGACAGTTGCAGGCAGGCCACCGTGGCCACACACTGGAGACGTTTGCTATCGGAAATGTCCAGGCTGATCCGACATGAGCGGCAGGGTAAAGATTTGGCTGAGCGCCTCCTGTCGTCCGATGAGCAACCATAGAGCGGATAAAGCATTGACTTCGCCCGTGATCCTTCCGTGACAGGGCCAGATGACGATAGTACAACCCCGATTCCAATGAAGTTGGGACGTTGTGTTAAACATCAATAAAAACAATGATGAGCAAATCATGTTCAACCTATATTTAATTGAATACACTACAAAGACAAGATATTTCATGTTCAAACTGATAAACTCTATTGTTTTTTAGCAAATAATCATGAGCTTAAAATTTTATGGCTGCAACACGTTCCAAAAAAGATGGGACAGGTGGCAAAAAAGACTGAGAAAGTTGAGGAATGCTCATCAAACAGCTGTTTGGAACATCCCACAGGTGAACAGGCTAATTGGGAACAGGTGGGTGCCATGATTGGGTAGAAAAGGAGTTTCCCTGAATTGCAAGCAAAGATGGGGCGAGGTTCACCTCTATGTGAACAAGTGCGTGAGAAAATAGTCGAACAGTTTAAGGACAATCACTGCATGGAAGCGGCAAGGCCGAATACCAACATTGAATGCCCGTGACCTTCGATCCCTCAGGCGGCACTGCATCAAAAACCGACATCAATGTGTAAAGGATATCACCACATGGGCTCAGGAACACTTCAGAGAACCAATGCCAGTAAATACAGTTCGGCACTACATCCATAAGTGCAACTTGAAACTCTACTATGCAAAGCAAAAGCCATTTATCAACAACACCCAGAAACCCCGCCGACTTCTCTGGGCCCGAGCTCATCTAAGATGGACTGACGCAAAATTGTTCTGTGGTCCGACGGGTGCACATTTCAAATTGTTTTGGGAAATTGTGGACGTCGTGTCCTCCGGGCCAAAGAGGAAAAGAACCATCCGGACTGTTATGGACCCAAAGTTCAAAAGCCAGCATCTGTGATGGTATGGGGCTGTGTTAGTGCCAATGGCATGGGTAACTTACACATCTGTGAAGGCACCATTAATGCTGAAAGGTACATACAGGTTTTGGAGAAACATATGCTGCCATCCAAGCGACGTCTTTTTCATGGACGCCCCTGCTTATTTCAGCAAGACAAACCAAACCATATTCTGCACGTGTTACAACAGCGAAGCACGTGAAACACGCCCAAGACCCGATTCTTTTCACGCATTAGCCAATCACAATGGTCATTTGCTCTCCCCGGCTCTCGCACACGCCCCGCCTTCTTCTTCTTTAGTGTTCGTCTACTTTCTTCTGCTTTTGGAGTTAATGTGGCTGGCAAACCAGCTGACTGAAGTGTGGCCACATTTTAGGGTACAAATGCGACCATTTAAGTGCAATCTGGGGCACTGCACAGGCAGGAAATCCGTGTTAGAATCTCAATTGGAACATCTTTGTGTGGAGTGTGTGGATTTTCTCTTGGTATCCGGCTTCCTTTCAAATTCCCAAAACATGTACGTTAGGTTCATCGAAGACTCGAGATTGTCCATCGGTACGAATATAAGTGTGGTTGTTTGTTTCTATGTATCGGTGTACCCCGCCTCTGGAACACAGTGACCTGCGATAGGCTCCAGTTACCCGCAACCCTAATGAGGACCAGTCAGAAGCACACAGGCTGCAGGTGTCCATCAAATCATGCTGATAGTGTCATTGATCATTTAGCCACTTCATTTTGACCTGGTGCTTCCACCAGACCGAGTTCAGAGAAATGAAAACTTTGTTAACCTTTAGTCATAAACGTTAAGTCAAAGTTTAAGTTTCGGTGTGGATCCGGATCTCATTGAGTCATAGAAGAGTAATCACTCATTTTAAAACTCGTTCACTGCTATTGACGGCTTTTGATGTCAAATATCCATGTTAACTGGGAGGCTTGGCAGTGAATGAGTGAAGGAGTTTCCTTAGCGTACGATTTGGAAAATTGATGATCAGATTTTGATCAAGCAGTATTTTGTATTTACAGTGGAGCCACTAAGGTTTATTGACCCTGGCCAACCTCCAATTTGTTTGGATTCAGACTAGAAAATAACTGAAAAATAATTCATCTGTTACAGGGTTACAAACTTGACCTGGTAAACTATTTGTATTTTTTTTTTTTTTTTTTTTTACTGTAACTGTAGAGGCATGATTTGAAATAACATGTTTACTCTCTTAACTGATTGTTGACCGTTCAAAGCTAATCCTTCAAAATAATACAATTGTTTAAATCTCGGGTGGCACGTTGGGCGACTGGTTAGCACATCAGAATTGGGCGAAGTCAGTGGCGTTTGAAGGCATGAGGAAAGTGTGTTTATTGCAAGAAAAAGTGAAGAGAAAAATCATCATCATCACAATTTAACACTTAAAAAGTCAGTAAGACAATTGAATCGCATAGGAACACAATTACAGCACACGTCTGTTTTGACCCTCACCAAACGGAGCTTGTTGCGAGTAGGCGTTCCCGACTTTTGCGGATTAGTCGCTCCTCTTCCATTCCTCTCTGCTGCTGTTGGGCCGATGCCGAGTACGGCTTTCGTTACCTTGACAACTCGGGAGGGACATAAAGAACTAAAAAAGCAAATGCGAACTGAGAAGCGCACGTATTCCCCACAAAGACGACATCGATTTGTCTTTTCACTCGAGGAGTCGGCACTTCATCATCGAGCCGCCAATGAGCACTCGGTTGTTGGTTCGTGTGCTGATCTGTGTATCTGGTGCATGGAGTGGTCTCATCGCCTGACACCCGCACTCACCCCAAGACTTCAGGGTTGTCTCCATCAACTGCTCTTTGAGTGTGTAGAGGATGAGTTGCCTCAGTGGCTGTGTTCGAATCGACAGTAAAACGAGCACCCCGTGAGTGAAGCAGGAGCGTAGCTTAACTTAACCAAGCTAGTTGGTTCAGCAAAAATCTTCTTATTACCATCGCAGCCAGTCACAGCGGCGACTGATTCGAGAACATTTCCCTTGAGTTCGATATTGTGATAAACGGTCTCGCCGCAGAGCTGTCAATCCATCAGCATTTGTGTTTGTCGGTGTCATATCTTAGCTCTACTGTACATGTGAGCGATTTATGTCGTGGCGCTGCGGAGTGAAGGCAAAATCATCACGAGTCAATTCATGAGTAGGCTGCTGAATGAGGATCAGGGGAGGCCTTAACAGGAGAGGGGAAGGAAAAACTAAGAGGGTAGTGGGGAAAAATAGTGTGGGCATAGCATGGATTGCTCAAAGGAAGACCTTTTGATTTGATTTCCTACATTTTATGTCCGAATCCTTCCAAAATATGGCTACCTCTTTTGGCGTATGTCCAGTATTTGTGTGTAGATGCCCCATTATGTATGTGCTATGTATAGTGAGCCAGGCGCAAAACATTTTCAAGGATTTCTTTTTTTTTTTTTTTTTTTCTTTTTGACTTGCGTCAGCAGCGTTGTTGGGAGGCGGGGGGGAAACTGAACATGAGGAGAGGAGAGAGAGAGAGAGAGAGAAAGAGCACCAGTAACCATGTGCAGACTCCATCAAAACTTCTTTTCGTTCATCTAATCCTTGCTGCACAAATATCTATAGTATATATAAGTAGATCGTTAATCCAACCACTACTGTAAAAAGTCATGAAATTTGAGAAACAGTGCACAGGAAGGCAAAAGAAAGAGGAAAAAGCATCCCTTTACTCTATAGCGTATGTACTGTAAATTTCACATTTTTCAGTCGACTGAATGAAATAGCGCTGCGGAGCTCCCAGACGTTGCGCACACAAGCACACTGCACCAACATCCTTGCACAGTGCAATCTGCTGCAGTGCTTCACCACAAGGGCAGGAAAGAGGAGACTAAACGAGTCAAAGGCCCTTTTTCCCTCCCCTCGTGCATATTTTAGAGTTCTTTTATTTGTGTGTGAGTGACGCCGTGATTGAGTGAGGGTTCCCTGTGCAGGACGCACGACAGGAGCACAAGATACTGAGAAATCCAATAGAGTGCTGGAAAATGAACCAAAATCTGTGTAATGTGAGGAGGGGGGAAGTGGCTTTGATTTCAAGCTGTCAAATGAGTGTCCCTTCGTCCCCTTTGAATCTCAGTCGATGGGGTTGGATGGATGCAGAAAAAAAGATAAACATGCAGAAAAGGAAGACGAAGCCAACCCTTTATTGTCATATTTTAAAGAAATATTACCCTGTCTTCTCTTGCAGTGGGACACAAGAGGCAAAAGATGCATGGGGGGGGGGAAATAAAATAAAATAATGAATGAGGGAAGTGTACATTAACGATGGCGAGAGTGCTGTGCTGCAATCGCATCCCACAGCAGACGGCCGAGGACTGCCGCTGAGTGTGCGTGCGTGCGTGCGCGCGTGTGTGACTGCACTGCTGAAGAGGAGGAAGAGGAGGAGGAAGAGGCAGAGTGAGCACGCTCAGACACTGCAGGACCTGAGAGGAACACAGCAGCGGCAGAGCTTGCGTTGGCACGCGCCGGGTACCAGCACTGAAAGATCTGGACGCGCTGACACCACCGGGACCAGCTCAAGCGCCATGGCTCAAGCGGCCAAACACCTGCGCAAAAACAAGGATTTAGAAGCCCAAGCAGAGCAGGAGCGCAAAGAGAAAGAAGAGGAAAAGGTCAAGAAGAGGAGTCGCTCACGGGATAAAAAGCGCAAGGTACAGGTGTCGTAGTCAGTCGCGGGGGAGGGGGGAAGAGGTGTTTTTTGGGGAAGGTTGAGGTGCCCCCTACCTTCTTTGTGTCATGCTAACTGAGTCTGGGGTGCCTGGGCACACATGGAAAGCCGTCATGTTGTGTTTCCACTGTGTGTACGCACATCCTCCCTGGCACACATGTATGTCATGTGCATACAAACACGGGGAACCTTCCAGCACACTGCATGCTCTCCTAATCCTTTTATTGCTTTATACCCACTTTATTGACCGCCCTCAATCAATTCTCTGCCAAGGAAGCACTGTCTCCCTATCCCTGTTCACACTTTTTTCTTTACCCCCCACACTTAAATGTTCACTGCAGTACTGTCAAATTTGGCATGTACTCCAAGCATCTAGTGGCCAGCGCACTACCTGCACGTCCGCGTTTTCCTTTTCTTTGGCTTCGGAATGACCGTTGTGGTGGAATACCTGCGGGCTTCTGTCGTCTGCCTGAGGAGCTCCATGCAAAGCCAGAGCTCATTGTAAGAGAGACTGCACGGACCTACGCCGAAACTGCTGTGTGCGCAGCAGTTACTACCTCTGGTTCAATTTTACATTTCATAGCGAAATTAAAATGAGTCATCGGCAGACTTCGCAGTTGAGCGTTGGTGGAAAACAAGCTCTTGAGCAACCGAGTGTGCGTAGTGCCAAGCTGGCTGAAAATCAATCTGGTGCTGATGCGGTCCCTCAAGTCCGGGGATGCTTTTTCGGTAAGATGGCAGTTTGACTCGGATGAGCCGGGGTCACATCGACCTGTGCTCTTGATCTCCCTTCAATGTGCAGAAACGTGAGAGCAAGCCACGGGAGTGTTTTGCAGGTGTCTGGAAAGGGGAGCAGCAAGCGGGGAAAGCCTGCGGCGCTCTCACCGTACGCGTGATCACGGATGAGGTTTCCGCTCAGGTTCCGAATGCAGCCCAAGTTGGACTCAACGTGCGTCGTTTCTGGGGATCCTATATCTATTACATAACCATGGAGCTGATGTCCTTTCCGACTCCCCCTCCCAACCAATCCCTCATCTAAATTTTTTGAACACCAGCTTATGTCCATGCGTGCGTTGTCAGAACAGCAATCTTTTTCGACCTCTCAACTTGCAATGACTTTAACCGCCTTTACTGTCTAAATATTAACAGACAAAATGCGCGCGTCACTTTGCTACTAGCAAAGCAGCTTCCGGTCAGCTATGACCCCCAATGCAAAATTTTTTGGGGAAGTTTCAGGATTCATTGTTATGGGGGGGGGGGGTGGATACAGCTCAGTCTTGTTTTCAAGCTGGCAATTGTCTTCTGAGGAACTGTCTGCAGAATTTTCGCTTTGCGTCCGATCCGTGCTGTATGGACGAAGGCCCCACTCAACTGCAATCTACCAAAATACAATTGAAGTTTACACGCACGCTAACCTTTTCAGCGTGAATACAGTTTTAACTTGTATATGCACAAATAAGTTATTGTCCAAATTTTTATTTTAAATGTTTTACTCCTCCAAAAATGTGAGGTGACATATCACCTATGTGGACATCTATTTTACTGAACGGATAACAAAGCGGCAGCACTGTGCTACCGGGTAATTGGGTACTATTTTACAGATATATATTTTAGATTAAATGAAATAGTCCTTTTTACTTCAAGTTGAACGCTAACTGGGCGGCACGGTGGGCGACTGGTTAGAGCATCAGCCTCACAGTTCTGAGGACTCGGGTTCAATCCCCAGCCCCGCCTGTGTGGAGTTGGCATGTTCTCCCCGTGCCTGCGTGGGTTTTCTCCGGGCACTCCGGTTTCCTCCCACACCCCAAAAACATGCGTGGTAGGTTAATTGACAACTCTAAATTGCCCGTAGGTGTGCATGTGAGTGCGAACGGTTGTTTGTTTATATGTGCCCTGCGATTGGCTGGCGACCAGTTCAGGGTGTACCCCGCCTCCTGCCCGACGATAGCTGGGATAGGCTCTCGGCGACCCCAGTGAGGAGAAGCGGCTCAGAAAATGGATAACAAAGCATTTAAATGTCAATAATAATAATAAAATAAAACTCTCGAATCGAATCACAATCGAAACAATCCAAAGCGAATTGAATCACGACGTGAAGAATCGAATGGTGAGGTTCATAACAATACCCTGCCCGACTATCAGCGCAAGGCTGTCGAGCACTCAGGTGATTGCCAGCTGCCGCACAATCCCCATCGGGCATCTTTAAGGTAAACCCCAACCGTTTATGGCTGTGCAGCTATCATGGCTGACATTGAGTCTCTCTTCTGCATCGAAATGTCCTTGGTTTGAATTCAAGTTTTGTCTCTGTCTGCTTCTCTCCGCCTTCCATAATCTCTCCCCCGTCCTGCCTGAACTGGAAATATAGTTTTCTGAGAGGTACCCATGCCAATGCCTGAAACCGATTGGAATAGCTGTCTTAAGTGTTACTGCAGTGTTGACGTGTGTGTGTGTGTGTGTGTGTTTCCATGGTGGTGTAATGGATTAGTGTTGCTGCAGTGGTGACTAAGCTCATCACAGTGAGCACCTATCGTCTGATCATGTCTGCCCGCTTACCTGCAGCCTTGTTAGCACAGATTCAAGTCAACGTTTTCCGAGCAACCCGTCTTTCGTGTGAACCCCTGGCGGTGCACTTTTGTTATTGGCGGCTCCATCGTCTCATTAGTAAGTCGGTTTTATGGACAAAGATGTGTAGCCCAAATTACCTCTGCAAAGTCAGCTGTATTTTTAACACAGCTTTCTGTCTGTCAGATTCAGTGGGAGTTGTAAAAGTTGTAAGGTGTAAAAGCCAGTGAGAGAGAACATTTACCAATACAGGTACTGTATTTAGTCGATTGTCCCTAATCGTCTGTTCTCTTCATTTGATAGCTCCTCATCGGTTGCACTACTCTCTGTGCAGTCTTTTTTATTTTTTATTTTATTTTATTTTTATGTTTTACAGATACTGCTACAGTATCTGTCACATTCTCATATTTTAATCTAACAATAATGGGAAACACTCTTAAATTTGGAGGGGGAAATGCGTTGCAACATTCTTTTTATGCATAAGTGCCATTTGAATGTGTTGTTTTCACAATCAATTATCAGAAAGTAAGGTTCCATCACAGCTCCCCGCAAGCACAATTATTGTGATTGGCTTCCCCCCCCCCAATAAAAAAAAAAAAAAAAAAAAAAAAAAAAAACATCTGAGGCACTGGAGACAGTGTATTGCCGGATTTGTCAGCATATACCGGGTGATCGAAAAGTAACGCCCTATTTTTAAGAAATTGTCATTTATTTCTGAACTATAATTCTTACAAGAAATGAACATGAGACAAAAGCGTATTGCATGGAGTTTGAGAACCGCACGTTATCCGTTACTCATGCACAGACCCATCACGGAGTTGTCCTTTGCAGCCATTACTTGTCATTATGCTTGCGAGCACTTGTCTCATTATGTCCATGAGGAGGTCAAGGCAAGTTTCGGACAACGGAAAGTTAGAACGAGGCGCTTGTTTTAGCATGGGAATTATTCAGGGAAATGCGTGTCAATCACCGATGTCGTTTCTGTGTCCTTTGAATTGACGGATTGCGCGTTCACGTGGCCCAGTGGGAGCGCACAGTCCGATGACTCGGCAGGCTCGGACCCGGCACTCGTTCAGGTCGACGGCGGCTGGGAATGACTGTACGAGTGCCGCGTGGGCAGGTTGGCCGGGAGCTGCGGCGTACACGCCTTTAATTAACGCTGCGACGGAAGATGCGCGTGAGGCCGAGCCACCAAACCCACCGCCCCCTCCTCCTTTTTTTTTTTTTTTTTTTTTTTTTTTTTTTTAATGAGGTTGCAGTGAACGAGTTCATCGCTGTGACAACCCGGGTTTATTTAACGATCGACAAAGTCTTCTTCGCTTCTTTTGGAACTTGATCTCAATTCTCTTCTGTGAGAAAACGAAACACATGAATGAGAAGGGAAAAGAGGCAACATCGAACATCCAGCAGGCGCTTCTCCTCTTGCAAGGGCTCCGACGCTTTTGAGTATTTAGCATTCTGTCAGTGTCGGATTTTGCTGCGACTGCAATGATTCATTTGCACGCTCCGAGTTTGAATTTGTGTGCAATAATCAAAGCGTACATCCAGCGTGAGCCTGTTGGCTGACACATACGACTGCGGCATCGGCCTTTGTTCATCGTCCCACCGCAGCGCATAATCTATTGATTTCCGAGACAGCACGCGAAATGATGTGTCATATTGAGAGGGGCTTCCTCAGGCTCGTCGTCGTGCAGTGGCTCCCTCTCAATTGGTATTCTGACAGCGCAGCTATTGCATAACTCGCCGAAACAAGAATTGAGAGAGATCGGGCTCATTCAAACGCATCCTCACAAATGCGCAAATACAACGGAAGAGAGCTCGCGAACGAATACAGATGCCGTGTTGTGAGAAATGTGACAGGTCATTGTTGTTTCTCATCAGAAAGCAAAAGCTTTTGGTGTGTTTTCTCGTCGGAGCTGCAGGTGGTGGAATCCGCTGCTTATTGCTCACAGATGCTGCGAGTTGTGCTTTGCTTCCCCTCTCTGCGGAGTCTGTCTCTGAGACATGAGCCTCTGCAGCGGGCAACCTCGGAAGCCCCTCCCCATTGATCAGCTCTTACCTTGCTCTGATTGCCCCATGCATATACAGATACATATTCTGTAAATGCAATCTCATGTCTTCTGACGCACAATTAGATTTATGGCGTGGCGTGCGCTACTCGGCTGCAACCAGCAGAGGTGCTCTAGATTCATTCTCAACTGCTTCATGGTCAAAAACGAAGACCACTCCACTCCAGCGAGGAAATCCCAGCGACATTTAGCAGTTTAGAGGTTATTTAGATTTTTTTTTTTTTTTTTTTTACAATACTGAAAACATCTTATTTCTGCCATATGCATTTGTAAGGGGCAGTTTGTACATTCGAAGGCTTTCATGATGCGGATGGTAACAAATGACCCGCCTGTGGCCTCGGCACTTCCAAGGATATTCAGCGCTCCCGAATGACGTCTGACTGAGCGCCGCGCGGATTTCTCGAGTCGTCTAATCCTCGAGTCAAGTGTCATCGCGGTGTCGCAGCATCCCGGGCCTCTTATTAAAAGCCGAGCTTTGTCGGGTCTGGTGGTTCGCATATCCAAGTTCTCACAAGCGCCTGCGTGGGACTTCTACGGGTACGCTGAGCTTCCTCCCACGTTCCAAAAACAGTGAAGACTCTAAATTGTCCATAGGTGTGAATGTGAGTGCCAGTGTGTTTTTGTCTATATTTCCTGTGTGACCGGTTGACGACCAGTTCCTTTGGCCTGAAGTTTGCTCCTATAGGCTCCAGCTCAGCCTTGACCCTGGTAAGAATAAGCGATCTCGAAAATGGATGTTAGTCGTGCAGGTTTTTTCGCCATATTGTACCGAGCAGCCAGGGCGGAGAGGGTACAGACGTTTGACTTCCCGTCGCCTGATCATCGATCATCACATCGTCAAACCTTCCGAACGTCGCACATTTGTATGCCGGACAAACGGTTGTGATATGACACATATTCCCACTCCTATTTTGAACATCTTATCTTCAAGAACATGAATTTGGATTAAAATAGCCACTGTGAAAATAGCCACGTCAAAAAGAGGGCAGGTTGAAGGATTAGTTACTTCGTCATCGCCGGTCGTGTACCAGTGTCATGTTTTGTGTCGTCGTGCTTGTTTGCGATCCCTCGCATTTATGTAGCAGAAGCACGTGGCTGCTCGAGTGGCGCAGGATTTACGAGCTCGCCGCGAGGAGCGTCGTGTCACCCTCCCGCTAATTGGCCGACCCGAGAGATTGGTTTGTTTTTCCAAGCCAGGTGGCCGCGCCTTTCTTTCCCTTTCTCTCCTTTTCTCTCAGTGTGCATCCGTCCAAAAAAAAAATCAATTCTGCTGCTCCAATATGGACTCCTTCCTTGCTACAGTTACTTGTGGCGCCGTGCAACACTGCAGAATAAGATTGATTTTGGCCTACTGCAATACATCCGTGGGCAAGCGTGCTGCGCAGTCTTCGGGGGGGGGACGGTGATGTCGGCTGAAGGCGGAGGAGAATCCGTGGGAATGCAGTAGCTCCACAAGGTCAAACGCGTCTCCGACTGGATCACGTTAGTACACACATGCTTGTCGACTTGGCACAAGCAGCACAGCCACTGTCAGAAGGCCCTGAGTCAGCACCCCCGGGAGCGTGCGACGTCGCCACCTAGTGCTCACAGCGAGGACTTTCTAATTGAGCGAAAAGACTGACATCATCTACCGAAGGAAGCGTTTGCTTGCACTGGATGGGAACGCGTTTAAATTCATGCCGCCTTGTGAACCAAAGGATTCAGAGGCAGTTTCGTACCTTCAGCCATTGAACAGACACTGAACACTCGTTATCAGTCCTAATGACTGTGCTTCTTGTCCTTGGTTTGAACTGAACTTTAACTTATGACTTTGGGTTTTATCCATGTTTTTATGTGCGAGGTGTAGTTGTCATTGTTATGTCACTGTCCTTTTTCTTTTCTTTTTTTAAATCATGATTTAAAAAAAATAAATAATTAATGATTCAAAATATGTCTTTGTATGTGGGACTAGCCAACTCACTGCAAGCAAAAGTAAAAAAAAAAAATAAAAAGTAAAAGTAAAAATGACCTAACCTAACCTTTGTTTATTCAGGTGAGCCATCTGAGAACAGATTCTCATGAATACTGATCTATGTACAGACATCAGAGTAAAACAAAGCAAAAGAAAAAGTTGTCTCAGTTTGTTACAGTCGTCCGTTGTTAGTTAACACTTTGCAAACAAATCCACTCACTGTGGCATGGATGAAAACAAACTTGTAAATGTATCAATTCTTCTAATTGATCACGGGAAAGTGTTGTCATACAATTACCCAGCGCCATGATCTAGCCCTGGGATTACATTCATTATCTACTACCTTCTTTCTCCTGTACACACTTTAAGGCATTCCACTTTTTACATTTTTGTATTTATTTTTTTTTACTCAGAGAGAAGATTGGCAGTTTCATAAAGACTATTTGGTGAATTATTCATTGTTATTGATGACCGGAGTCACATTCTGACGACTCAGCGTTTGGCTCCCTTCCTCTTGTCCTCATCTTTCTTTCTGCTGCTTCTCTTCAGCCGACGCGTACGGTATATGCTGTCCAGTCAAGCCGCCCCTTCGCTGGTTCGCTTGGAGTTAAAGTGCAGGAGAAGCCTCAGCGGGGCTGGCGGCGTCTCAGGGTGCCGAGTTGCTGCTAATGGAGAAATCGTTTGTGAGAGCGAAGAGAGAAGTGCGACTTTGGCCTCTGCAGCCCTCTGGCGGACACATGTAATTGCTTGTACACTCGTGCGTGCATGCGTGAGTGACGGAAGCCAATGCATTTGATTTTCTACGACCGTTTGGCCCCTGCGGTGTTCGCTGAAACCAGAAAGAACTCCCACATCCATCCATTCCGAATTTGAAAGCGATTTATGACGGATTCATCGTAGATTTGAAAGCTGCAGTTCTGATACGCAGCGTAAAGTGACAAAAGCGGAGACTTCAAGTATTGAATTTCTTTCAACTTCTTCCCGAGATGAGCAAATTTCCGAGGTCATCAGTTTTGTCAGTCTGCATCCCCTGCCGTCGCTCCATTTCAGTCACTTTTGCATTCTTGCATCCTGCTGAGTCAAGGAAACAGGACCCACCTCCTCACTTCCTTTATTCACTCGTGCCACACCTTCTGTGGCTCACTTTTCTTTTCTTTTCTTTCTTACTTTTTCTTTTAACAGCCTCATCTTTATTATCCGATAACATTTAGCAGGAGGAGGAAATGTTAATGTTGTCCCAGCACCACGGGAAAAGTAAAATTCCCTTTGGGGATTCAAATGCAATTTGCATTTTATCCCAATTTCTTTCCCTAAATCGTCAACGTGCTTCGTTGAGTGTAGCAGTTGCTCACTTACATTTATTTTTAACATTTGCTTTTCGCCACTTGTAGAATCCTTGAACTTCAGCCTCGGTCGTTATGCAATGTGCTGAGAATATCCTCATACTGAGCTGAGGTGTGTGCGAAAGTGTGAAAATCCGGTTTCGTGTGTCTAATGAAGTGTTGCACACTACTTAATGCAAATCCTTTTGATTTTGGCGTTTAAGGCTTTAATCCCAAACAGCCAACGGGTTTGTCCTACTTTGGAATCCTCCAGCGATCCGTCTTGAAGATCCCGCACTCGTGTGTTTGTGTTCTCTTGGGGTTTCGGGTGTTTCAAGTCATTTCAGGATGCTGAAAGGTGAGGCCTGTGTTCCAGCATCAACATTTGGCTTGATGTGACCCTCTGCAAAATTGTAATGTCTATTTGCTGTATGTTTTTGCTGTTTTGCAGACTTGTAACACTGCATGTGTCATAGTGGCTTTTATGCGCCATATTTGTTTAGGCTGAAATGGGTTTGCTCCCTCTGCTGGTCAGAGCAAGTCAGCTCTCTTTATTTATTTTTTTTGCATGAAACTTCCATGGGATTGTGTGCTGGCATGAGGTCAAGACCTTTGAATCTTCTCTGTCGTTCAGTCTTTTTCCTACACACACCGTTTTACGTTATCCCGGATAACAAAGGAGTGTACACACACACACACACACACACTCACACACATATTCATAAAGATGCACTGTTCACACTCACCTTCCCCTCCCGTCCAATGCAGCAATTCAACGCGGCTCTGCAACACCGCTACGCAGACTCATCAATTATTCATTATTGTTGAGCAACGCACTTGAGAAAGAGGGCAACATAAGACGTTAAAGAACCGATAACTTCCCAGCATGCGTCAGTGAAACAGCTCCGGTTACGGCACGCTGTTAACCCTGATGTTCGAATATGCAAGCTTGTGAAGACACTGAGCAGCATTTTAATCATACGATGCGAACCCTATCTTTTGGAAAGCACCCGCGTCCCTGCCCCGTTGCAAGCTCTCTCACAGCTCTCTCCTGAACTCGACACATCCTCAGCATCGATGGTTGGGCAACTTCTATAAATAACCACATCACTGCAGCATATTTATGTTGGAATCAGCAATAAGCGAGCGTTTTATTAAGTAAAAACTAAAGTGCGAGTCCTCTGCAAGACCACGCTGGCTGACGTTAGTTTGATCGTTTAAAGCATCCCACAAAGCAGATTAGGACAAAAAGGGGATTGGATCTTCATCACAACCCTACAGGGAACCCTGTGTGAAGGTTTTTCCTTTTTCTCCCCCCCACCACACTCTGTTATGTTCTTAATATAAATCTGAAGCGGAGGACATTTATTGGAACGCTAGTGATGCATTCACTGCGGACAGAGAAGAGGTGAATGGAGTCATGGCATGTACACAAACAATGACTGTTTTTTTTGTTTGTTTGTTTGAATATGTTGTCCTGCAGGACAGTTTCATCTCGAAGAGTTAAGCAATGATTCTGGTGGGGCGGGGTGTGACTGTCGGCGCTCGTTGGAGTCAGGTCTGACACACAGCGTTGCAGGGTCATGAATGATTTAAAGACGGCACAGATGAGCGTCAAGCGCCCGCTCTCAAGATGCGTCGGACCCGGCAAATGATTCATTTTCGTCACCAACCCAAACTGTTCTATCTATTGCATGACTAAATCTGATTTGTTTTAACTTAGATTTTAATATCATGTGTGTTGCAATCCCCTCCTTGAGGCTGTCACCTTATCGTGGTGGAGGGGTTTGTGTGTCCCAATGTTCCTAGGAGCTAAGTTGTCTGGGGCTTCACGCCCCTGCCTGGGTCACCCATGGCAAACAGGACCTAGGGGAGGCACCAGACAAATAACAGCTCCAAAAACCCCTCTGATGACAAACAATTCAGGAAGACATTTTCCCTTGCCTGGACGCGGGTCACCGGGGCCCCCTCTGGAGCCAGGCCTGGAGGTGGGGCTTGAAGGCGAGCGCCTGGTGGCACAGCCCGAAAGGGTTACTCCTTTCCACTCTGGAGTTGCCCACAGTGAGAGGCGCAGAGCAGGTGTGGGTATGCATTTGCCCCCCGGCTCGGCATCTGTACTTTGGGGTTCACCCCGGTGGACGAGAGGGTAGCCTCCCTCCGCCTTCGGGTGGGACACCAAGGGTGAGGGATGCCGTCAAGCTGAAGAATGAGTCCTATTGGGCTTTTTTGGCCTGTGGGACTCCTGAAGCAGCTGATGGGTACCGGCTGGCCAGGCCAATGCAGCTTTGGTGGTCGCTGAAGCAAAAAGGAGGAGTTCGGTGAGGCCATGGAAAAAGACTTCCGGACGGCTTCGAGGAAATTCTGGTCACCATCCGGCATCTCAGGAGGGGGAAGCACTGCATCGTCAACATTGTGTATAGTGGGGATGGGGTCGCTGCTGACCTCGACTCAAGACGTGAGTCGGTGGGGAGAATACTTCGAAGACCTCCTCAATTCCACCGACACGCCTTCCCATGAGGAAGCAGAGTCTGGGTTCTCTGAGGCGGGCTCTCCTATCTCTGGGGTGGAGGTCACCGAAGTGCTTAAAACGCTCCCTTGGTGGCAAGGCCCCAGGGGTGGATGAGATTCGCCCGGAGTTCCTAAAGGCTCTGGATGTTGTGGGGCTGTCCTAGTTGACAGTGGGGACAGTGCCTCTGGATTGGCAGACTGGGGTGGTGGTCCCCCTTCTTAAGAAGGGGGACAAGAGGGTGTGTTCCAACTACAGGGGGATCACACTCCTCAGCCTTCCTGGTAAGGTCTATTCAGGGTGCTGGAGAGGAGGGTTCATCAGGAAGTCGAATCTCAGATTCAGAAGGAGCAGTGTGGTTTTCGTCCTGGTCGTGGAACAATGGACCAGCTCTACACCTCTCGGCAGGGTCCCCGAGGGTACGTGGGAGTTCGCCCAACCAGTCTACATGTGTTTAGTGGACTTGGAGCAGGCGCATGTGTTTAGTGGACTTGGAGAAGGCGTGTCCCAAGGGGAGTCCTGTGCGGGTTGCTTCGGGAGTATGTGGTACTGAACCCCCTGATACGTGTTGTTCGGGCCCTGTACGACCGGAGTCAGCGTTTGGTCCGCATATCCGGCAGTAAGTCGGACTCGTTCCCAGTGAGGGTTGGACTCTGCCAAGGCTGCCCTTAGTCACCGATTCTGTTCATAACCTTTATGGACAGAATTACAAGGTGCAGCCGAGGCATAGAGGGGGTCCGGTTTGGTGGCCTCAGTATTGCATCTCTGCTTTTTGCAGATGATGTGGTTCTGTTGGCTTTATCGAGCCGTGATCTCTAACTCCCACTGGAGCGGTTCGCAGCGTGTGAAGCGGATGGGATGAGAATCAGCACCTCCAAATCTGAGACCGTGTTCCTCAGTCGGAAAAGGGTGGCGTGCCCTCTCCGGGTCGCGATCCTGTCCCAAGTGGAGGAGTTCAAGTATCTTGGGGTCTTGTTCACGAATGAGGGAAGAATGGAACGGGAGATCAAAAGGCGGATCGGTGCAGCGTCTGCAGTGATGCGGACTTTGTATCGGTCCGTTGTGGTAAAGAAGGAGCTAAGCTGAAAGGCGAAGCTCTCAATTTACCGGTTGATCTAGGTTCCTACCCTCACCTATGGTCACGAGCTGTGGGTCGTGACCGAAAGAACAAGATCCCGGATACAAGCGGCCGAAATGAGTTTTCTCCGCAGGGTGTCCAGGCTCTCCCTTAGGGATAGGGTGAGAAGCTCGGTCATCCGGGAGGATCTCAGAGTAGAGACGTTGCTCCTCCGCATTGAGAGGAGCCAGATGAGGTGACTGGGGCATCTGATTCGGATGCCTCCCGGATTTTCCTCCTCCTCCTCAAGAGTATTTCAGTTGTTCACAAATAGCAATACAAACGGAGAGAGAGGTAATGGGAAGGAGATGCAGACAACACACGACGACTGCAAGTAAATCAGCATTCGAGCAGCTCCAATTGCATTCATGCTAAGATAGTCGGCCAGTGTACAGTAGACAAATGGTTATCCAATCGATAATAATTGGGTATTTGTCTTGATTTTCTGCTCCAGTCAATAGTAATGCAACAAGAAGGTGATGTACTGTAAGACGGACCAGCGCACCAACGAGGACAACTCGGGCTTTGCATGCAGAAATCTAATCACAGACATCGAATTGTTCTGAGATCCCAGATACACTAAATCTTTTGATCTTTTCGTCAATATACCAATTTGGTGTGGGCCTCTCTGCAGTTGCGCATGCATGGCGCTGTCAGAACACTCACAGAAGTGCGGCAATTAACAGCTGATGGAGGGAAACTCGAGACAGGAGGGATCCGTGGAACTGCCAGGTGTCAAAATACAAATTCCAACTGCCATCATTTTTGATCATATAAATGGCGCCTTTTGACGTAAACAAAAGGATTCCTACTGTATGTTTGAAACAAATTCAGCAAGGAAAAGTGTCTTGCTACTTGCTGTTAGCAAACCAAGCCAAGTTTTAAAACGCTGTGCATCTCATACGAGTGGTAATATGTGATTTTGGGGGAAAAGGAGATCTGGAATGTCTCTTGTGGTTATGGCGAGTTTCACTTTTACTACAAAGGTCCTCCCAGAATTATTGTACGCTGACCAAAAAGAAAGTGGTACAAGAAGTATGGAATAGATAGAATTCTGATGGCTTGCTTTGATCAAAGTACTCTTTGAAAACAGACCGTGCTGCACATTCGCCATGACTTTAAACACATTCATCAATTATTATTGGCATGTGATGTGTAAATTGTAGTGTATTGTAAGTTTGATTCATCGGACTTAGTAGGTAGTCTATGCACTCGTTTAAAATAGTTAATGTACTATTTTTTTGGGTGACATTTTGTGTTGTAACTGTACTGATGAACTGTAAAATTGTATCTGGCTTATTCGGGTTGAAAACGCGAAAACTGTCATTTAGAGCAACTACAATCGAAGGCTTTCACGTCATTAAACGATATGCGTATGCGTGTGTGTGAGATTGCTTGCTCTGATGCATCAACAGCAATTGAAATGCAAAGGACACCCTTGTCAGTTCTGAAGAGTACTTTTGTGCAAACACATTTTTAGCATTTCTGGCAAAAGGACACATTTGGCAGAGATTAATAGTGGCATGAGTACGATGGAGCAGAGCTGAATGCAGCAGATTGAGGACGTTGTAGGGTGGTAGCATGCCTTATTTATTTATTTATTATTGTGTTTTTTTTTCATGCTGCATTTTTAAAAACGGAAGCCAAAGTGCTGCGTGCGGTTGCGACTTCTATTTTAAGGCTTCTGGTCTTTCTGTTTTTCATCTTTGAAAAGCTTCTTTTTTCTCCCCAGTAGGGGGGGAGCATTTAAGGTTGATGTTCATACTTTACATTTCCTTTTGTCCTCATTATAAAGGAGGGGTCAATATAAAATGAAAATAGGTTCAGGCTAATTTCTGATGACATATTTGTCTCCTCAAATGGTATGTATCTCCTCGCCCTTCAAAAAAGCCATCAACTGCACATCTTCACTTCCCTCCTTTCTTTTAGCTCTCAACCACTCTCACGGGTACAGCTTCTGTTACAATGCTTGCTCTCATCACATCCAAACCAATCTGCCCTATTTTCTTTTCTCTCTGATTGTTCTGGCTCCCTCCATTCAGCTTTCTCAGGCATGCTCACTTTTTGTTTTTAACTTGTTGCTTTTCTTTCTTGTTCGACCTCAACCTGACCGAGGTCCATTCCGTGTTTGCTACTTTCCACGGCTCGATTCTGACAACCCACTTCAGTCACTCATGCCCTTGAAATCACAGTTCAAGTGTTCCATTTTTTTCCTTTTTTTTTTTTTTTTTTGATGGGTAGGGCCTTCTATGCGGTTGGCTGAAAACAGAAGTGCTTTTTTTTTTTTTTTTTTTTTTTCCCCCACAGGCCACAGGTGAGCAGCGCTAGTGAGATTTTGTTTGTTCCTCCGCTTGCTTAAATAATGCACACCCAAAAAAGTTAATTTCGGTGTCAAGCGCAACTGTGTTGTGCCTCAAAAGAGTTTACTACAAAGGGCAGGAAGTGATTAACGGTGTCAAGCAGAAAGAAAAAAAAAAACAGGTCTTTCAAGGGGTTAGTGGAAGGACAATGCATAAATCCATGTGAACATGGTTGATTCTCTTTTAATTGTATCCCAGCGAAGCAATGGGACCACATAGGATTTTGACTCACGCATGAATCCGTGGAATTCAACCTCTGTGAGCTTTGCAGTCGACCACATTTAATCTAAACCTCAAGATCTGTATAAACGGGGAAATTAATCACTAAAAGTTAATTTAACCAAAATCTCAGGGAAAATATGCTTCTCGAGTCGCACAAAAGTTTGGCGTTCAGACCTTAACGGACTTCAAATGATTCATTTTGGGTCTGTTTTACTTTTGCTCTGCCTTTTTCTGATAGCTGTTATGCAATTGTTTTCACATAGAAAAACGCAAATAGGTGAATTTGTGAATAGCGACCTGAATAGATTCGCTGTGGTCTACGAGCGAGAGGCAGAGTTTTTATATTTGTTCACTTCGTCATTCACCGAGATGCACAAGTCCCCTTGCAGATGTGTCGACTTAAACCACCACACTAATTTATTGTCTTACCGATGTTTAACTTGTTTTGTTCCGTTTTATAAGAATGTTAAAATATCACTTAAAACGTTGTGTGCATTTTTTTTTTTTTTAATGATGTGTGACTAGTCGGAGTTTGGAGAAGATCGTGTTTGGTCTCAGTAGTTCAATTGTATGTGACGCTGCTTGTCAACTACCTTTTCCTTTTGTTGCAAAGTTGCAACCCACTTTTCGAGAAGTTAGTTTTTTTTTTTTACAAATAGCCTCTGACAACACATAGTATTTTATTAGTCTTTGTTGCATGGGTTAAATTGGATTAGCAGCCACTGCTGTTTGGGTGACCTTATCACTTTTTCACATTTTTCTCTGTGGTGAAGGCGTCTGTCCGTCTGTGTCGAGGGGTTAGTTGGCATTTTTTTATTTTTTATTGTTTTATAGGCAAGATAAAAAGAGGAGGAAGAGGGAACTTGTCCTCAGGGAAACAAGTTGGAATCTTTGCGAGGTGGAGTACGAGCGCTGAAAACAGAGTATGGGGATGTCACTGTGAGGCTGAGGCGAAGAAAGCTCCATGAAAGCGGTTCGACTGTCCACTGAGTGAATGAGCCCCGCTCTGCTGATAAGGACGATGAAAGGAATACTGATGACAGTGGGGTGCAAAAGCAGCGCTATTTTTAGATGCATTCAGCTTTCCTGCTGTGTGAGCATGACTGCTGCATGTGTGCGGACGGATCTACTTGAATGAACGGCTCGTATTTGCAGGCATGTGCTCAGCTGTATTTATGCTCAGCTTCACAATACGCTTGTGCACTGCGTGTCTATTGTTTCCTGGCCTGTTTTGTGCATGAGTGTAGTTGGAGGTCTTGTTTCCGCTGACGACAGAATCTGAGCGCTGCAGTGAAGAGCACGGCCTCGTCGTGAACACATAGATCCCGATTGAATCAGATCCCAAATATGGGGCACGAGATTGCGTGTTCACTCGAACAAATTGTGCGTGCTGTTCAAGGGCTTGTTGCACATAATCTATTGCCATTGCGATCTTTTACTAAAATCCCAAATCACGGACGCTAAATTACCTGTTTATTCACGCTCACAGACTGCGTGCGCTGTTGGCCACAGGTGTAAAAGTGCTGGAGAATGGGAATTTACAAGAGGGTTTTGCACTAGAGGTAGCTCTGATGGTTGTCAGCATGGAACATTTTGGAGAGCACCACAAGCGCAAATTGAAGTTTGAAGTACCGGTAATGGAATAGAAAGGGCAAGTGTATTACTCACTTTCAAAATAGAAAATCTATGGCTTTGACCATTTTAGAGAACCCAGCACCCATATTAAAGCCATGCTTTGTTTGATTCGACCGGTGTGTGGCAATCGGATATCATACTGTATGTGGCCATCCTGAATAACACTGTTTAAAACCTGTGACAGCACAAGTGAAAAAGTGCTCAGGGAGAGGCTCACACCAATTGTAGACCACATGTCGCAATATTTTTTGGTTTCTGGCATTTCAGAAATGTTTGCAAGAGTGAAAAAGATTCATCCTCCACGTCACCCCTCATTTTGCCCGCGTCTGCTCGTCATTCGGGGTCATTGTTGTATGGTGGGCAAACCTATGGTAAATCAGTTCCATTATTAACTGTGTGAGTGACAGCACTGCAATTCGATGCAAATGTGCCGAGAGCATGATTGCGTGTGTGATTAAACATCAGCGTATTGTAGGAAAGTGACATTTTGCGTCTTGCACGCATGGACTTTGTACGCCTTCTATCTAGCAGTGACTGCTATCCACCCCCGTAAATAATTAACCAATAATGCCAAACAGCACGGTTTTAGCATTCGAGCAGCGTGAGTGGTCTTTATTTTTTTATGAATGTAGTTTTTTTTCTTTTCTCTCTTCCAGAGAAGATATTACTGGCATTGTTCAATAATTAATCAATGAAAGCTATTATTTAAAAGTAAAAAGAAGGTATACAAGGAAATGGGCAAATGCATTACCAAATTCTTTATACACACTGTGCGCACAATGTGCACACATCTGTCAACAATTCCCAGTTTTAACGTACAACGGAAAACATTTTCAGACTATAAAGTGCAAATGTTCACCACAGAAAGCCTGCTAAAATAATGCACAGTGCTGGTCGATACTCTATTGAAATTTAAATTGGGACCTACAAATCCTCAACACATACAGTCACAATTTTAATTTTATTGTCGTCGCAAATGGTAGTTTCAGTTTTCAATTGTTGCAAAGCAGCTGCTGTAAAGTTTTGGATGATTGAGCAGGAGAAGGAGATGCTGCACATTAGAACATCTGGAGGGGAATTTGTGTTTCTCTGGCAAGAAGCTGCTGCAATCTGTTTGTCCTGATGAGCCGTCAATCTTTTTCACCGTAATCCGCTAGTGAGTCCATTGTACCGGGCCAGCAAAATCAAATTTATCAGCTGTTAGGTTGTCTTAATACGTTGATATTGGGGCATCACCCCCTTGATACTGATTACAGTCGAGGTTACTGTAACTTTAAGTCATGCGTGTCATTGTATAACACACACGATACGGGTGCAGTAGGGCTCGTTTCCATGCTACATGTCGCGGTGATCGATGGGCGCGGGGCTTGAGCGTTTCACGTCTCCAGAGAGAGCAGGACAGGCTGAGAGAACCGCTCTGATAGATGGCCTGCAAACCTCCTGCTCCATTCTGCTCACTGCTAAATTCACACACAAATGTGTCTTTTTTTCAGAAGGACATTTTTTTTGGGGTATTATTCTAACATGTCCTATGTTATAAACAAAAGGTTTCCCACTTAAAATTTGGAGTACTCCATGAACCTACCATCCATGTTTGTTGAATGTGGGAGCAAGTCAGATTAACTAAAGAAAACCCACATAAGCACAGGAAGACTATGCAAACGCCACACAAGGAAATCCTAATTTAAGACTCAAAGCCAGAATGTCTGACTGTGAGGCAGACGCGCTATCCTTTTTCTGACATTCAAGTACAGATGCAGGCATGAACTCAATGACAAGATGGACATTTTTAACCGTACCGTATCGTCCTCTATGTACTTTCAATTCGATTTATTATGGCCATTTTAACGTTTGGCTCCTGCGCTTCTTGCTGCTCTGTTTATTTTTGGACAAAGAGCAAAGAGTCACAAAACCGCCAAGAAAAGACCAGTTGTTGGTTTGTTTTATGAAACCAAGTGCTGCGGACTACCTTGAATAATCAATGCCATTCTTCAGCTGATGATTGACCATCATGGTGCAGTTTCACCGATCCAAAATATACAATATTTATTGTAAAAGCTGACTGTTTCTACAAATTCTTTATTATAATACATATAATGTATATGATTATATTGACCAGTCTATATTCACTGTATATTCAGATTGTCAAATTATTGTTATAGTTAGCAAACTATCACAATAGTAAATCTCCATTTCTGTTCTACAAACCTTTGTAACAGAGTGTGTATGCGTACATACCACACAAATATACATTGAGAATTTGTATGTAGTAGTTTAATGTACAGCAAAAAAAAATAATGATTAGATTAATTCATAATAAAAGCATGATCTAATGAGAACATGAATTCGCTTTTCCTTGTATTATCAATAATTTCGCCCTTTGCAAAGGTTAATTCCCCCATCTTTACTCCCGTGTCATATTTCTGCATATGTTGTTTGAAAATATATTCTAATAGGTCTAATGTTAAGCAAATGTTTTGGTCTTAAAAGCAGGTGATGATCACTTCTGAACTTCTAATCGTATTGCCGTTGAGTTTGAGGCATGACGCGCTTTGTATGTTCAGATTACACGTTGTATGCTGATTATTTGAGATTAGACTGTGTCCACTAATATGACAGCCATGCCCTGGTGGACGTATTGTTTACGATGATGTATGTGGCACAGCAGATGTTCCTGCTGGTTTAGTCTTGGCATGGCTCTTTGGCTTCACGTATTAACGCATGTAATGTTTGTGCTGCAATTGGCAGGGGAGTTTACTGGAGCGGTTGCGGGCACCGTTGCATTCTTGATGTGAGTCTGGGTAATCCACCGGCTGTTCCACGATGCGTAGTGCAAGGCTCCATACAAAAGGCCAGACCTGAAAAGCACCATAATGAGCCACAGGCTGAAAGAAAAGGCATGTCTCTTTCCATTTCTCTGAGCGAAAAGAAAAGCGCAACATAAAAGAATAAAAGGCAGCAAAGAAAGATGAAAATAAGCCTCGCAAATTCAGGTTTTTGGCCACGCTGTCTCTTTGAGTTTATCTTGTTTTCATGCATGTGTTTTATTATGGTAATGCTTCGGTAGATAAAATTACTACGGTATGGAAAACCAGTGCTTTCCAATACAAATAGGAGTGCAAAAACAATAAAGAGACAACTAAAAGTCATTGATAAACATCAAATCAAAAGGGCTTCACCTTTTTTCACCCACAACCCCCCAAACAATACAAATCCGTGTTTACTGAGCATCATATAGTTCACAACCTACCGCGCCCTGACCCTGTGGCTCTACAGTAGCAAAGCAAATTTATTCACCATAGAGATTTTAGAATTGGAGTAAAATGTTCTGACCTCTTTGTTATGGTCGTAGCCCGAGCTGCAGCAGTCTGAATGAGCGGCAGCAGTGTAATGCTCCGTTGGGGGAGTCCAGTCAGAAGACCATTACAATAGTCAAGTCTACTTCACATAAAAGCATGGATGAGCTTCTCCTGGTCTGCTTGGCACATGCAAGCCTTCACTCTGGATATGTTCATCAGCTACTAGAAGGCTGTTTTAGTTATTGATTTTATATGACTGTTGAAACCCAGCCAGAATATATCAGAACACCAAGGTTTCGGACTGGGCCATAGGTTTTTAAAGACAGTGACTCCTTGTATTTACTAAGAGCAATTATCTTTTCTTTACTGACAGAAACATCTTATCTCAGTTTTGTTGTGGATTAATTGAAAAATGTTTTGGCCCATCCAGTTATTTATCTGTTTTAGACAGTGACACAACACCTCAATTGAACTGTAGTCATCTGGAGACGCTACTAGATATAACTGTGTGACATCTGCATAGCTATGATAGTCAATATTAAGGTTCTTAAGAATTTGACCCATAGGTAGCATATACAGGCTGAACAGCAGGGGTCCAAGAACTGACCCTTGAGGCACCCCATCGGTCACTGCCATTCGATGAGATTGAACACTTCCTATGGTTATAAAATAACTTTTTCCCCCCCAGGTAGGACCTGAACCATTTAAGGACTGTTCCATTTAGTCTTACCCACGTTTCCAACCTGTTCAGTAGTATGTTATGATCTACCGTATCAAAAGCCGAGTCTTATATCATTTAGCACTTTGACGAGAGCTGATTCTGTACTGTGATGAGTTCACAAACTTGTCAAAAAGTCCATTTAAGGTAAAAATATTGCTGAGTTGATTAAAACATTACACACAATAGTGTCACTAACTCATATGTATGGCCTTTGATTAAAATCTTTCCACTTGGTGCCTCAACAAGCTCTATGTCGGTATCCTCGGAATAAATTATGAGACAACAGAGACTTAATAATGCGTAGAACAACAATATATTGACCTTCAATAACAAATTGTGTTCATTCCAAATCAGAGCGAAAACCACACTGACACTACGCTACTTTGGAGGGTAATGTAAAGATAACATCAATAAGCAAAGCTGAAAAGCTGAACTAATTAAATATAAGTCTTTCCACTATCACTGTGGTCCTACGAAGTGTGCTAGAAAAGTTCAAGGACCGGTGTCACAAAAGATATATTTCACGTTTTCAAGTTTTCTCCTTCGAAGATATTCACCTGGAGTCTTAATACTGTGTTAGTCTTAATACTTAATACCACTTTCCCAGCCTTCTTTCCCACGCCTTCATGCACATAAAAATGGGTCCCCTTGACGAGCCCCTTGAGATTGGGAAATGGGAGGGGGGGGAAAAAATCAGGGAGGTTAATCCAGCACGGCAATGTTCTTCTTGGGCAGGAACCGCCAGACGCTCAAGGCATTGCGAGCAGACGGGTTGTCGCAGTGGAGCGGCCACGAGTTGTCCTGCCACAACTTTCGCCTCTTCGAAGAGAAACACCGAAGGATCTCTCTCGAGTTGTGCTGGCTGATCGTCTGGCCCACAACTGAAGTAACAAACTCGTAATTTGGGTTTGAGATACGTATATATCTTTGGAACTTTCCTGATAGAAACAAGTCCACAAGTCCACAAGAAGTCTGAGTCACATTGAGACAAGATGGCGAGGGAGACGGGGACAGAGTGAAAATAGAGGCAACTGCACCATCTTCCTCTTTCAGACCACCTGGCGCTGCCACCTGTGCCCTTCCAGAACTCTCTTCACCTGCTCAATAATCTCCGTTTGGTTGCTGCTTGCTGTGCACAGAGCTGCCAGCTCTCTGCTATGCACTATTAATCATACATTCTCACCCTGCCAGTGCTCGACACTTTCCTAGTAGCTTCTCTACGCAGTCATTTACGCTGCTTACATTGGAAAAAAACATCGAATGTCTCGAGAAGTGAATGGACTCAATGTAGCAAAGTGTCCACCGCCCATTTTTTCCCCCCATACAATTAAATTAAGATTTATATTACAGTTGATATTATTTGTAGTACTGCAGTGGAACCCAAGGTCGAGCACATTCTAAATTTATGGATGGACCGGATTAGTTCTGGAGAATCTGAGAATTTTTGACTAGTGAAATGTTTGTCTGCTTCAAATCTAGATGGAAATTGATTTTGATAGTTTTATTAAGAATGTCAGATGTGCAATGTTAGGTAAAAGTAAAATAACTTACAGTGTCATTAAATTACATACACATGTAAGTGAATTTTGGTAAGAGGATGGATGGATGGATGGATGGATGGGTTTGATTTTGTCACAGTCCAGCTCTTCAGAGTTAATGTGGCTAGCTAAAACTCAATTTAAACATTGTTTCTCTGGAGTTTAATCATTTAGGGAAGGTCCAGCCAGTTTGGATGCTCTGGCAGCCTTTCTCACTGAATTAGTTTGAAATGTCAGTTGTTGTTTCTTCTGAATACTCGCAAGGATAATGATCCAGATTAAACAAAGTGGTTGATAGATGGCTGTTACGCTACAACCATTTGTATGTTAGTTGCTTCTTGTTGCCGATGAAACCGTTGGTGTGTGGCTAGCTAAAACTCAATTTAAACATTGCTTGTCATGTTTGAGTTCTGCAGTTATCGAATCTGTGCAGCATCAGACGTTGCTGGTAATTGGTGGTGCCACTCGAGTACTTATTATACTTCTATTTAAAAAAAACATCAACGCTATAACAAACTATACATTGAGTTTATTCAGTACAGTATATCCATTGAACAGCACAGCACAACATTTTTAAGACTAAAACTCATAATACACTAATTCTTGTTCTTCCAATAGCCAATATTAAGAACTACGGTAATAGTCAATCTTACCTTGATTCAAAATTATTTGTCACATATAGATGGAAAAAAAACAAAAAAAACAGCTACTGTGCAGAAAGCAGAAAGCCAATTAACAACACTAAATAATAATTTTAAAAAATGCCCTCGTAGCATAAATCCTGGAAGTCGATCTGATAATTTACTTCATAAGTCATGGTCAGCATTGTAGTTTGGGCAAGTCATTTTCGGCTAATCTAATTTGAAAGGTTTTAAATACTCCCACGCCTGTAAAGTCAATTATGCTACATCCGTGTTTGTTCCTCCTGCAGGAAATCAATGTGTATTCTCAATTTAATTGGTTGACACTGATGAAAATAAAGGACTCATTAACTATTATCGTTCGATATGTCAGTTGTCAGAAAATACTAAGGAAAGTGTTCATACTCCCCCACATGCATCGTCTTTTCTTTCATTTTGGAGATTTGCACAGCTCTCGCGATCTTGTGACTGCTGTCTTCACTTCTCTTTTAAGCCCAGGATCTGCAGATCAAACTGTGAGGAACGAGCTCGAAATGTGGGGCGCTTTCAAGTTCCGATGCAGTTTAACGGCCATTACGTTGCCATAGACATTGTAACAAATGTTGTTTTTTTTCTCCTCCGCTGTTTCTGATTATGTTGAGTATACCCAACCAAATGCCACGGCGCAGCTAGTTAGGTGTCCAGAGACTACGAGTGTTATTCCCTTTATCCTTCTAATCGACAGCATAACGGTTTGAGTTCCCTGTGTCTTTTCGCTGCCCTCAGGCTCCCAAAGGCTCTACAGTGTTGAGGCCTGCTCCTCTTATCAGCACCTCTCAACCCCTAGTGCCTCCAGCCATCTCCCACCTCCTCCTCTTCATCCTCCACCCCTTTGCCCCTCTTCTCCTGTCATCAGTACCCGTCTGCTACTTAATCCAATTATCCTTTTAAGCTGACACGCTCTGTAAATCACCACAAACTCTGCGGATGACGCCGCTGCATATCATTCGCTCGCACAAACACGCAAACAGGACCTCGCGAAACCATAAGCGTGGTTTAATGAGCTCTCGTTCCCCCAAAAATGGAAAAAAGAAAAAGGTCATGCAAAGCGCAAGTTTTTTTTGTGCTGAGATAGTGTGTAAAGTGATGCAATGTAGTGCAGTGCTTTCACCCGGCTTTGTCTAGTTAACAGTTTCCTTGCAACAGCTTCGGCCTCTGCTGTCACCCTTTGAGTCACTGTACCCTTCAGGTGACTCCGCGTGTGTGCGTGCTGCTGTATGTCGTCTGTTGCATCTGTTTTATCTGACGCATCACCTTCACCCATCTCTTCATGAGTGCGTTAATGCATATGCATCTCATGTGAGTACATCAAACTTCCTCAGAGGAAAAGACGTTCTGGGTTTCCTTTAATGTCTGACCTGTTTTAATGCTGTGTGCGCGTGTGGCGAAGACCCTTCGTAACCTCTACTAATAACCCAAGCTAAACTTCCTCCCGACATACAAAGATCTTACAAAGACACCAATTGCTACTTTCCTACTAGGACGTGTGCATCTTGGCGCAAGCTAAACCGCAGATCTAGCGCGATTTTGGTGAATTTGATCGGAGCACATGCGGAGAGATATTGAGCGACGCAGACATATTTATGTCACTGGCGGTTATCAACAGCTCATTCTGTATTTAATGAGGGTACCCGCTCACACTGTCTGTTGCCACGCCGTGACCAGAGCAGTCACAGCGCTCCACTCACGCACGGATCGTTGGAATTGCAATTGCACGGGGAATCCGTGTTTCCATCCAGACTGTAAATTGCGCCACATTTAAAGGGAATGAAACGAGCCACTTCGACTGACGGTCGCACCCGTCTATGAAATTATTAACACCGGCCTAACCCTTCTCCGGCGCACAGTTGCGCCACCCACCCTGGATTTACACTGTTCACGAAAATAGGGCCCCTGGTATGAGCTAAATATCATTTTGCAATTGCAAAGTGTGCCTCCCAGCATCGCATATTTATGAAGAATCATACTATTGCTGCCACTGAGTAAATGGTAGCTGTAACCATGACAGTGTGATTCATCTGCGGATTGTACAAATCTTGACATGCATTTTGCTGCAGAGAGTGCCAGACGGCACGAAAGTAGCTGTGTTCGGTTGTTTTTGGTGCTGACACCACAACAGTTGAGAGAAACAGATGGGGTTTTGCGCTTGTGGGCGCTCGCTCGCTCACGCGCGCGCGCACGCGTGTGTGTGTGTGTGTGTGTGTCGTACAGTGATGGTTGGCAGCAGATGTGGGTAGAGTAGCCAAGTACATGTATTAAGACCGCTGTTACTCGGGAATAATATGACTCAAATAAAAGTAAGAAGGAGTCCTCTGAATAATTCAGTGGAAAAACTCCTCAATTATTGAGTAACTGGTGAGGGACTTCTGCTTTATTATCTTTTTCAATCAGAGCATAAATGTCAAATGGACAAAATATGAACTAGGGCAGAACTAGTGCAGCTTCAGATATTGCCCAACAAAATCACTTTAACTACAAACGTTCTTTTTCATAGGGTAATTACAGATTGAACGTGCCCAAACTTTCGCTTCCGTGCGGGGGCCGCGGATATCCTACTACGCGTGGGGTCATGTGACTGGCTCGGTTCGATCAGTGAAGTGGAGTCAAACGTCGCTAGTGGTTACATTGGATCGGTGGAACAGGGTCACATGACAGAGCCCGCAGCAGGAGTCTTTCTGCCGAACCATGACAAATATATTGCGCAAGCAATACAACTCAGAGTAGCGAGCGAGCGGAACGTAGCTCAGTGTAACAGAGTCAACGTTTCTACTTATGTTGCATTAAAACGACTCTGACAAGTACGATCTACACAAGAAGTAGAAGTGACGGAGTCAATGTAGGTAACTCGTCTTTGATCTGAATTCTCAAATATTTTGCTGTGGGTCTGGAGGAAGAGTTTGTGGAATGTGTTCATTTTGTGCTTGATAGTAGTGGGCATTTAGTTGTTTGTCTGCCCCCCGACAGGCTTTTAACAACTTTGGCCAACCTGAAAAGTGTTTTTTCCGCTGCCCAGAGAGAAGCTGAGGAGGTATTGTTCCGATTGTTGTTGGGAGGATTATGCAACCCATTTCCACAAATATTTGTCAACGTGTGCCACATGTACAGTTTTAACAGTTTCGGGGGGGGTCTGTGCTCTATCGTCAGCATTCATTGTGCATAAATCCCGAGGGTGGGGGGTAGGCAAAGTTTGTTTGTGTTGTACGTTCGCTCAGCACACACGTGTTTTTTGTTTGTTTGTTTTCTTGGGTAAGTACACTTGCACAGGCAAGCAAAGGAGGGAATCCAGACTCACTTGAACCATGACTCAGCCGATCCACCTGCGAGCATCAACGCCACCAGCTCGTCCATTGCCATCAGTGAGTCGCTGCCCAGTGATGTTCCACTGCATGTGTGACATCCTTGTGTTGTGCACAGCACCATGCTGGTTATCCGTACCTGTTTCCCACAGACAGATTATTTTTGTGGGGGTGGGGGTTCTCGAGGGTGCCCCTCATGTTACCCTTTCCTATGCCTTTTCTGTCCTTTCTACTCGTGTCTTCATGCATTTTTTGCTCTCTTGATCTTCCTTGCTGATGATTTCAATTTTCTCTACTGCTCTCTTCCGTCTCTCTTTTCTGTCACTCCATCTTCTGCATCTCATTGTTGCTATTAACTGGACTCTGTCTTTATGTCGTATGTTCTTTTAGGCCCACGCCGTGCATCGCTGGCTAATCGATCAGGACAGTAGTGTGAGCTCTGAGATGCCGGATGGCCAAGGAGTATGGCTCTATGATGATGAAGTAAATATCTGCAACACGTATATCTGGCTTTTTTCTATGAATATCTGTGTATATATATTCTGTATTGATGGTCATCCCGTCATGTAAAGTTTGTGTCACTCAGCTGCTGTTTTGTTTATTTCTTTATTTTGTATGACTTTTTTGTGTCGCTTATGGTATTGTAGTGCTGGTTCATTCAAGTCGTGCTGTTGTGCTGTAAACAAATTCAGTCGTACAGGTGTCGTGGATCACGCTGGAGCTTTTTCACTGTTGCCCGTCCCCGCTTGACTTATTGTACTAACTTGCTGATTTACACGTTTTATTTATCTGGTGTGTTTTTTTAATGTTGTGTAGGACCTTTTTTTTTTTTTTTTTTTTTTTAATCCTCCATGTTAAAGACGCGTGTGTATCTGTTCCAATAGAAACATCTTTCTCAGTGTCTTGTGATATCTCAGAAAGTGGTGTTTTCAAATCAGCATATTACATGGCAAGAGTCCACGGGCAAAATACTTTACTTTACTTCGTAGTACAATAAATGCGTATCCCTCCGCACAAAGTAGCTCATGAAGCAGAGGTTCACACTAATGATAAGACAGTCACACTATTTTTCCTGTGGGTTCTTCTAAGTTAGTAAATATGCTTGCTCCATCTGTACCACTGTGATTGTGTTTAGGCTCAAATCAATTTCAAGAGTGAGTATGTGTGTGTGTGTGTGTGTGTGCTGTATGCGTGTGTGTCTTGGCACTCGACCTTATCAGTGCGCAGAGTGCATGCTTACGCTCAGGGCTTGCATGGCATCTGTACGAGCGTATTCGATGTGTTTGCGTATGCGCTCTTTCTGCTGCGTCATTGTGGCGGTGCACGCCTCGTACCTTTTGATGTGTCACTGTTTGTGTATTGTGGCTGTCGTGTATTTCCAATGTGACAGCAATCCACATGCCGTATCTGTCGTTTGTCTGCCTTTATCTGTGTAAACAGTCTGGGCCTCGTCCACCAACGGTTTCATTGCAACTACCCGATAGATGATCTTGAATCCATTTTCGCTAAGTGGAAGAGAGTTCATCTAAGTGCAATAAGACCGCTGGGAAACTTGTTCCAGACTTTTCTTTCCCCTCAAATCCTTGCTATAGCTATCTCAAATTACTAATCCCGCCCTTTCTATCTCCATATTGCTTTCACTGGTGATGGAGCAATAGGAGGTTTCCTAAAGCCCAAATTACAGGAGAATCATCTTATGAGCAAACGTACAAATATCCTACAAGAAAATATCAAATGCATTCATTGTATGTACAATAGATGACAAGTAGAAACATGTAAACTGACTATTTTAAAACAATATAGCGTATGATCGTTCCTGGGTTGCTCATGATTATTTGTGTAGTGGGCTGTTGCATTTTTCTTCCTCCTTTGATTACATTTTTCCTTGTATGGTTGTTTTTTTGTGAATATTCATTGAATTACATACAGCACAACAGGCCCTGGGACTGTATGCGGGCACTTCAACAATCACTCTGGTAGTATTACATGCAGTACCAATTTCATTGTAATGAACTTTAAATAAATATATTAAAAAAAAAAAAAAAAAAAAACAATGCAAGCAACATAAAACAAATAAACCATAAAGTAGGTCAAAGTTAAACCAGAAAATTGATCTGGAAAGTGAGGAAGAAAAGGGGCTCTGACTTTATTCATATCTGGAATATATGTATGATGCCTAATGTTTACAGACCGCAGTAATTATTATGATGGGGGGGGGGGGATAAGAAACTAAATTCCATTTGTATTATTGTTGTTGTTGTTTTAATCTGGGCTTGATCGAACATGCTTGCTGATAAATCAGATGGCCGCTTGGGGATGAGAGAACTCAACCCTCTTCATCAACCCACCACAAGGTAGCGTTGTGTATTGTCAGTGGTCCGTAAAGGCCGTGGCCCCTCTGCTACTATTACCACTTATTAGGACCGGAGAAGGTCCCCTACAGCTCTTAACTGGCCCTCATTTCGTCCTCGGAGGCAGATGCTCTGGAAGCCAAGCCCCATTCGTCACACTGTGGTTGCGTGGCAGGTTCAATATGAAGAAAAGCAAACTGTCACACTCTGCACTGTCATATAAATTCTCCCTCGCCTCAGTTTCTTTTTTCCAGCTGCTCCCCGACCCACTGTAGATGCAGACTACATTAGGACGCCCATTCATGTCCAACCACCAGCAGTTGGCTATAATTTGTTTCAGCGAGGGGGTGCAGAGTGTAATTTACATGTGAAAGGCCATGGCCTATTCAAATATTGGAGCACTCATTTTTATCCCAGGGTTATTAATAGCGAGTATTTTTTTTTTTCCCCCATTGTGTCGAACCAACAGATCAAGGTCTCAGTTGGTTAGATACCAATTTTAGCAGGAGGACAGAGGAGCAGAAATCCTCTGAACTTGGTCAACCGTTGGGAATCGGTCATTCTGAGATTTTTGAGTCACAATAAAGAGCGATTTTCTTTTTTCGGAGGAAAAGTCCATTCAATGATTATTCTCAGCGAGGTTAGAAAAGGAGAGAAATTGATGCATGTGTGCGTGCATGTGCATGTGATTGAGGTGAATGCGCAGACAGCATGGGGAAGGTGGTCAGAAAGTCTCACGGCTAAGTTTCCTGATCTGTCCACCTTTCGCCACGTGTCTGCAAATACATTTTAAGCATTGAGGTTCCTACCTGCTGCTCATTCAACGTGTCAAAGTGCTTGTCGCTAATCTGCCAGCCCCGTGTCACCCGATGGAAAAATAGGAAGTCGAACAAACGCTCTTTAGGGGCACCGGTCAACCTCCGTGACAAAATTCTCCAGAGAAACAACGGCAATAGAAACGATCTGTTTCTGTCACCATCATAAAGCTACGCAGGCAATTTTCATACGCATTTAAAAACGAGTCAACTACTGTTAATATCAAGACAAGGTTTTAGGTGATGTGATCTTGTCATGCACCAACTGTCGCTTGATGTTAACTAAGCAGTGACAGCAGTTTTGTGCAACTTGGTGAGAAATTCTGAGCTTTGCCTTTTGTTTCCTGCTCTATTCTTGTAGTTTGCAGCATTACTGTCGGTAATCACATATATATATATATATATATATATATATATATATATATATATATATATGTAATAATAGATTCCAATTTGTACAGTGTACTATACATGAGCAAAATATTATTCATAGGGAAATGGGTGTCGCCCAATTACATCACTTCAAATCCTACCCTAATGTGTGCAGTGTTCATCAAAAGCAACTTTACTCAGTTTGAGTACACTGCCTGAAATATACGCCTTGGATGCATTTGGATGATTGCTAATTGCTGCATTATGTTAACATGGTGTATGCGTGTATTTTATACTTGCATGCATTCACTCTAGGTTTGGATGTGTGTGCAGGTTTAAGGGCCCGTGAGAGCGTGCATTTTTGAATGTGTATGTTTGTGTGAGACAGCAGTGAGTACTTCAATGTCCATCTTAGTTATTATTGGCAAATTAATGTTATATTATGCCTCACAGTTGTATTTGCTCAAAGGTAGCTTATTTTTATTTTATTTTTTTCCAATGTCGCGCTCCTATTGGCGAGGCAACCGAGCATTTTCCTGCACAAGTAGCCGGTACTAACTGTTTGTTAATGGCAATCAAAATAAATGCATTAGATATTTCTTTATTTAGATTTGAATTAAGAAAGGTCTGTGGAATAATGTCTGAATGAGCCCTGTTCGCTGAGAGGTGAGAAACGAGCTGACTCGGCGTTTGGGTTACATGGTCCCTTTACACTGTGGGGAAAAAAAAGATACAACTGAAACTTCTACCATTCATTAAAACTAACAGCTTCTCGTGCTATCGTTTCATTTATGTCTTCTTTTAATTTACAAGCTAAACACGTACATGCACAGAAATATAGTGTTGTGGTTTAACGAGATGAAGGAATAAATGTTAAATAAATAGGATGTACCAATATTTCTTTCAAATCAAAGTAATTGCAGCATTACCTGTGTCTGAGAGTCCCCCGAAAAATAAATCCACGGAAACTGAACATTTAACCTGAACTTGATGTAGTATGTAACCAACTGCTCACTATGCAGTAATTGCTCGCACTGCCATTAACCATTCGCATGTGAAACTATGACAATTCAAAACACGTGCAAAACAACGGCGTAGTATCAGACAATGCTCTGTGGAACATCTCCACGTGAACTGTCTCGGTGGGAAAAAAAAAAAGAAGAATCGTTCTTCACTTGAACAACATTGAAGGACCAACAAGTCCTCCAGGCTTGCGGTGCATTGTCACTCGAAAGCTCCTTCCATTTGTTCATCTTCGTTAATCTGACTGCTACGAATTCTGGTTTGTCTGAGCAGATCCTGCCAACACATTCCCACTTGTGAGTGATGACTCTATTCTTTGTTTGAAAGAGTTTATGTTGTCAGATCGTGCTCAGTTTTGTCTTTTTCTGTCCTCTGACACTATTTCCCATCTCTGCCTTTCCATGAATGGAAGTCTGGACCAGCGGTGACACATTTCATGCCATCTCTTTCCTTCTATTGGCTTTATTCATATGTGTAATATTTCTAACACCTTGAGTTTGTCTCCCACAGGTCAAGCTGGCTATTGCGAATTTATTGAAGCCTTTCTGTATTCACTGTCATATAAAGTATGTATAACGATGTGCTCTAACATGTAAACTTTCTGTTGCGTAAGCATTACATTTTTTTTTTTTTATCCTTTCCTATCCGTGGCAGGCTTAATGTTGAGTTTGTGTACGCCCGTGCGCGCTATTTGAAGCTGCTGCTGCAGCCAAATTGGTGCGGACCATGTCCCTGACACTGCGTGCCGTTACGACAAATGGAGCAAATGTTGATTCGTTTGGTTTTATATCACACCGAGGCTTGTCCGAGTGTGAAAGCGTATATTCCTTATTCTCAGAGATGCTGTTGGCAGCGGTGCAATATCACGCAAAAGGAGTCTTGACAAGTTGAGGAAAGACAGCTGACAAAGGGCCATTATTTATGTTGATTCTTCTCTTCGCTGGTCTGGCACCTCAGGACAAAGGCAATATAGCGGCTACAAGCAGCACACGTGGACAGCCGAAGCCCTTTATCCTGTCAACAAGGCGGACCCGACGTCGAGTGCAGAGGGCACGTCTGTCCCGAATCTAAATCTATTCTGCCACTAAACTGGAGTGTGTCTGGATTTATATCGGCTTCCCTAAAAAGAGTTGCCTTAGCAACACGTTATGGAGCGTGTTAACAGATTGGTGAGAAGCTATCATTCTTTTTCTCGGATGGACCGTATGGCGCTACCGCACACGGAGACTGTGGAGGTTTATTTCAGAGAGTTCCAGGAGTTTTATAGCGACGGAACGACAGTACAATTTGCCATGCATTCATATTATTTTTTGTATCTATTTAAGTGTTATCTTCTTCTTGGGACACATACAGCACCATTTTCCATTGCTTATAAAAAGCGTGGAGCGGATCGAAGTCCCACGTCATGTTTTTGCTCAGGTCACAGTCCAGTGGTACTGAGTTGTATGTAGCCTCCTTTCTACATAGCCCCCCCCCCCCCCCCCCCCCCCGCCCCCCGCCCCCTCTGTCCTCTCTCCTACAGCATTTATCTCTCTGCATGGTTTTGGCAGCGATGTGCTTTTCCCAGCATTTAGCCAGGAGAGGCAGAGAGGAGGGGAGAGGTAGAGAAAAGAAGGCCTTTTCAACACGGGAATGACGGACGCTTTATTAAAGGAGGCAGGGCCTTTTGAGAGGCTGGCCCCCTTTATACCCACCCCCCCAACCCAAGTGTCTGGCCCATTGTCATGGGGTGGTGGCAGCAACCCCCTCACCAAGCGCTTTGTCACTGTAAGTCACCTCACTAACTGAAACAGATCTGCGATACACCCCCCCCCAACCAAAAAAAAGAAAAACACCCACAGTTACTCTATTTTGGTCTATTTATTGTCCGTGAACAAATGATTGTGTGGCTGTCACAAAACATACAGGAGATGCAGAGATGGGCGTGACGTGGGGAAGACAGGACAAGAGAAAGGAGGGATAAAGTGGAGGTGAATCCTGAATGGTGGGTTAGGGTTTGTGAGGTAGAGAGCAGAGCAGAGGCTGGAGCGGGAGGCTGGAAGATGGCAAGATGGCACGGTTACGACTCAAAGATTTAGGTGGAAATTTCCCCGGGCAAAACAGAAATATTTCCCATCGAGGATGCTCGGAAGGAAGGAGATTCTTGTGGCGGGTTTGGGGTGCTCGTTGGTTTTTGGCTGCTAGTGAAATGTGCGTCTTTAGATACAGGCAACATTCCTGCAGAGATAAAACCCTGGGCCCCCTCACCCCGCCCTCCCCCGTCTCTCCACCCACCGAACTGGGTCCGGCTTACTCAAGTGTGTGCGCCTGTGCGGGGGTGTGTGCCCGTGTTTACGTGCCCTGCGTGGTGGCACTCGCAGGGGGGGCAATTGGAAAGACATCTTTCAGTTTGGGAGAAACAGAACGTAAGAAAGACAGCGGAGGGCCAACAGGCATGCCAGCCAAGACCGTCACTTTCGGAGTGAGTACTGCAAACGTTTCACTTCTCTTCTTCTGCACTGTAACATCTCTCTCTCTCTCTCTCTCTCTCTCTCTCTCTCTCTCCCTCTCTCTCTTTCTCTCTCTCTCTCTCTGTTTCTCTCACATGCTTCATGAGGTTTTTGGGCCGTGTATTACTATGGTCACCAAAACATTTTCTCAGATAAGCACATGCTAGTAGTCTACTTATATTAACTTTGGAGTTTTCAGCTCTTATTAACTTGATCCACCAGCTATTAATATAAAGGCATGTTTGTTTCAGTCTACTGTTTGACAGATTGCGTCTGTCTTTACTCCCAAATACTGTGTTTCCCATCGTCAACTCGCCTTGTTTCATTGCCCTCAGAGGGACACAAAAGTGTACCTGGTTTCATTCTTCCACACACAGTAGCCATAAAAAGCATGAGCCAAGTTATTAGTTAAGCGCTCACTTAAAAAGAGGGAGTTGTTGATCAAAACGTTATTTAAAGGGGGGACATTGCGACATTGCTTTCCAGCTTGATTGCTTGGGATTATCTATGCAAGTTTGCTGTATGTGCCTCAAAGATTCGTGTGCATGTGAGAGAATGTGTGCTGTGTTGTTTTCCCCTCTTAATCTTGTTTTTGACTCCTCTTGTTCCTCTGTTTGATTTTCCATTTGTATGATGTCAACCGGGATTAGCTCGGGTAAGTAAACTGGAGGTCCGTAGGCTGATTAGCTGGTCAATTAATTAAACCCTTTCAGAGGAACTTTACTGGACACTTTGGGAACTTTATAATCCTCAGAACCAACAGAGCGACACCACCACTAACAGTAAAGCCTTGCAGATTGCATGCATGTCTTTTGAGTTAAGGAGAAGAAGAAATGTCACTCTTTGCAGGTCTGAAAATAAATTGAGGCCAATTACCCCTGTGGGATTTAACTGTAATATAATATTTAGTTTCATTAACACATCAGCGTCAGAGGGATAAATGAATCGTTTCATGCGACATTCGTAGAATAGCAGTAGTTGTCACACTTCAATGTCGGACGAGACGTAAAAGTTTTCAAATGTATCTTTCTTCGCCTCTGCAAATATCCACTGAGAATATGCATGTGTTTATACATTCTAGCATTAATCCTCAAAGCTTCACTGATGATGTATTATTGTGACATTTCTTACATGATAGCTGCCGTTGTTGTTTAACTTTACTGGGAAATCCTGTTGGCAAGCGCAACCTGATGCGTTTTGTTTATTCACACTAATGATATAACCGAGGCAGCGCAATGCATTTAGGTTGGCCATTATAAGATGACGATGCGTACCTAATTAGAGCTGCTATGCGCGCGGTGTTTACCATATATCACCTGCCCCTGAGCTCCAAACACTACGGCTTTACGCTACATGGTCATCCACTTAATGGGCGACAATAACCATGACAATCTCATCCGTAAGCACAGTGGAGAAAGTAAATCATAAAGATCGAGAAGATTTGTCATCATTTTATCGAGCACAGGTTTCCATAGCTCGACAGACGTGTCGATTGAAGCAATTGTAACCGTTTCATAGGATTGCTCGCCCTCTTCCTGTAAATGTGCCCAAGGCGGAGCGGTCCCACGGGCCTCCATCCGACTGAGTCAACACTTACTACATCTCGGTATCCGGAAGCGGCTTGCTGCCTGCCCAATCTGATGGATCAGCCTGAGAGACGAAAACACAGATGCAGTGGCTAAAGGGGAAAAGGCCCGAGAAAGAAAATCAATGTATTGAACAAATGCAAGTCAGCAGAAAAAGGATGATGAAAGAGCTGTTGAAGTACTCTGCAGGAATTTCCATATCCGTTGCTCAACGTTCCTGTAAATTGTATGACAACTCACCGATCGCATTCTGTTGGGGTTCATCTGGATGATACTTTTCAGGTTAATTGGTTGTATGTGCACATTCATATTGTAAATTACTAAACAGATTAACAAAGCGTGGTGGGACTCCACAGCTGTATGGTTCAGGCTTAGTGCTTTTAATACAAAAAAGAAAGGTGAGAGTAAATATAGCAAAAGCGAGTGCTTTATGATTATTATTATGAGCGAAACTGTTGAGGTTCTCTGAAACGATATCCATTTCCCGGATGTTTGGCAGCGATATTATTGCATTGAGCTACCGTTGCACTGGTAACACGGTCCGAGTTGAATCCCGAGCTTCATTTCCCTTAGCGAGGCCAACGTGTTCAGACTGTGAGAAAAGAGATGTGGATTCAACCGACAACCCCCGAGATGAATTGGGCCGCTAATTGACAGTTAAAAAAAAAAAAAGGTATGAGAATGCTCAATGCATTACTTGTGCTGTACTTTATAACAGCATTAAGTGAGATACCGAGATGTATCTGCAAATTTTACAAATCGCCGATGGTACATGAAAATAACGCTTTTATGACTCAGCCTATGCCGTCTAATGATTACCATCTAATGCGCCCGCTTAAAGGCACAGAACTAAAAGAGCTCATAGGGAAAGTTGCTTCTTGCCACCGTTGTGCGACTTTGGTCGTAGCAGCACGTTTTGTATTTTGAATAATTGCAACAGACGAATGAGAAATGTGATGAGACTTTGGAAGCACCGCGAGAGCCATTCGAAGCCCACTGAAAAAAACACCGGTGCCTTCTCCAATCCAAATGTCTACGATTACATGGCTTTTGCATCTTGCAAATTGGATTCCATTATCTTGTATAATTGACTGCGCTGCTCTGCGTACTCTCTCAGCAACACAATTGAGGCTTTGTAAAACCGGCGATTCCTCAGACGTAGTCGTCCATTTCACAGGAAGGCAAGGATGTTGATCCCGCGAACACATGCACACAAACACGGAGCTTTCAAACACTGCAGAGGGGGGTGATGTCATTCTGACTGCTGCAGCACCAGCAGAGCAGAAAGAAGGTGGTGGGGGGGGGTTCGTAGCAGTCAGTTTTCGGCAAGAAGTACATTTTGCCTTCTCTTACTCCGAGCACATCATCATTAGCATTACTCAACCGCGCACGACGGCAATGTCGCTCTTGTTTATTGTGGCGCCGTGGAGCAGGTTATTGTGTCTTGTTTCTTTTCCTACAAATAGAATGATTCATTGTCTCCCCAGCGCTTTGCAGTGCGAAGCGCGTCCTTTGCCTGGGAATAATCAGGGAGCAACACATTCATCTCAATCATGCCGTGGTGTCCCAGCAAACGTAGCAGAAAGACCATTTGAAAAAAAAAAAAAAAAAAAAAAAGCCTTCACGGGGTGTTGCAAGTTTTTGAATTGGGTGGAGTTCATCCATCCTTATCTCAATGCACACACACATTTGTTTGACGCAAGCAGATACACGCATAAACGGAAATGCTTTACTTTTGGTGAGAAAGTGCGTTTGTCATTAACGTGATATTAACATTCAGCTCTGTTGGCAAGCTGTGTCATGAACCCTTATATGTGTTTTGTGTGTGTGTGTGTGTGCGTCTCCAGGGTGTCTCCATGGCTGATGTGTGTCTGCATCAGCTGTGCTCGCTCCCGCAGTGATGACAGGATGTTTCTGGTGTCACCATGGCACTTTTCAAACATTTCATGCAACAGAATACCGGCCTGTTGTCCTTAGTACATTTTATAGCTTAGAACGAAAAAAAAAGTTAGATTGACAAAACCAGTTTGACTGACCTTAGTTGTGGGCAGCATGCAAAAGCTCGCCCTTCATTTTCGCCTCTTGCAAAGTGTCTCATTTTGCGACGACTTGTTTTTACTAGTTTTTTTTTATTTGTGCATTGTATTCTGCATGCAAAAACAATTAGCGGGATCTTCAAAGGAAGACCGCAGTTGTTTGTTGTGGTCTCAAGTCTAGATGCAGGTGTGTCCGAATATACTCCAAAAACTCAAAATCTTACCGAGAATATTTGTATATTCTTTCGAGTCGAACGTCTCAAAACTAATCTGACGACACTTAAAAGAAGATTCATCGCCTAAACAAGTAAATTATTTTTAAACTATTTTCACTTGTTTCAAGCTCATTTTTATTTGAAATAAGTAGAAAAAAATTGCCAGTGGACCAAGTTTTTTTCTTTGTCCACTGGGATTTTTGTTTTGTACTTATTTCAAGAAAAACAATTAGTTTGAAGCAAGTGAAAATTGTCTAAAAACAAGTTACTTTTTACGTGAAGAGTCTCATTTGAATTAGTTTTGACTGGAATTGAGACAAATATTATTGGCGAGGTTTTGAGTTATTTTGTAGTGTAAGAATGGAGGGTTTGTGCATGCGTGTGCGTGTGTGTGTGTGTGAGTTTTTGTTTTCTTGCGTGCGTGCGTGCGTGTGTGCGTGACAATGAGCTGTCTGGATGTTGGTGTCTGATCACCTTCTCCCAAAGGAAAGACATTAGAGATTCCATTCAAATGGGAGGCATGCTCCTTAAGGCAACTCGGCAACTGTGTAAGTAATGCGGAGACACTCGTTCGACCGATCCAGATTGAATAAACCATAATGTTTCTTCAACTTACATTTTCTTTTCTTTTCTTTTTTCTTTTTCGAAACATGGTTGTTGTTCAAGTTCGGAGCGAGTGAAAATTTGTCAGAGTGACTGACTCAGGCAAGTGGCTCAGCAGGGGCACACAAAAGAGCCCAAATGATGTCGTTTCTAAAAGCTTCATTTTGAACTATCTGCCAAGAGGAACTGTTGGTATATATTTTGTCAGGAACAAGGAGTGCATTGTGCATGCAATTAATCCAGGAAGTATTTTAGCTGGAAACAGCTTTTTCTTTTTGACTTTCTTTTTTTCGTGTGCAATCACTCCAGCTTAGTTTTTTTTTTTTTTTTTTTTTTTTGGAAAGTGACCTCTCTCTTTTGCACAGTGCTTTGCCATTAGAATCATGCTGAGGCTACGTTGTGTCGTTTGTTGCCATGCCTCTGCTTCAGGCATGTGGATCCTTTCACTTTTTTTTTTTTTTTACCAACAAGCTGCAACAATAGATAACACAGCTTAAGGCACTGTGGTTTGAAGTTGAAATGGGGGGGGGGGGGGACAGCTTCAGCGCTGCGCGTGATGTAGCATTCAGTGTCGTTCTGTCAGAATAAATGCATTGCTGAATGTACAGTTTCGACGACCAGTGTGTTTACATGGATAGTCAAATGGAGAGGAGAAGATTATGCAAATGAGGTGAGAAGGTGCAGACTTCGACGCAGTCGGGTTTCTCTCCGTGACGTTCTCGCTTCTGCTCGTGAGGCGCTACATGAGCGATCATGTTTGAGCAGCGCCCCCACTTGCCCGGGAGCCGAATGAACACGGGCCTCATGAGAAAAAGTGCTCGGTATGCAATGTATTTTTCCTCACGGGTCACCGTGAGTTGGCGTTGCTTTAACAGATAACAGATATGTCTTGCAACTATCAGCGCAGTGACAAATGAGACGGGACTAAAGTTGGCTTTGCTTTGGGAGGGCCCTCCATTATTTGCATTTTCTAAAATTTTCATTGCACCCCTTTTACTGGGGTGTCAACGTCAATGATACAGTATGATAAACGGTTGTCGTGGGAAGGATTGTGGAGATCACAAACGAAGCAAAGAAACATCCACATGCCATCATGAAAGATCACAAATTGCCAGCCCCGAAACAACAACAACACAATTAGTTTGCTTTTCCATTAAGCGTCCATTGGACTATCCCGCTTGATGGAATCGTGGCTTTAGGTCACCTGCACATCTATTAATACACTTGCTTGTCAGTGCAGATGTTTTTTTAAAATGCACAACCAACAAAAAGAAATCAAACAAAATCTAAAGCGAGGAGCGAAATGGGTGGAAAGATAATGAATTACCTTGAACAGTCCCCATCCTTAACCCAACTGTTTTTCTGTATTTTCCTCTTTATTCCTCTTCTTTGTGCGTCCTTTACTTTACCCCGTGTTCCTCCCTCCTTTCCTTTTGTCCGCTGTGTTTGCAGACAGATGCCGGCAACAGTTTTCTCCGAGTGGCCCGTTCTGGCAACCTGGACAAGGCCCTGGAACATATTAAGAATGGCATTGATATAAATACAGCCAATCAGGTGAGAGGGCTGCAGGAGCTCCATTTTCAGGATGTGATCATCATGACAAATGAAGCAGCTCCTTGCGCGTATAATTCCACTTTCGAATGCTGAGTAGAGAAATGACCTCGAGGATGTGACTAGCTGGACTGTTGTCTCGGTCATCTCTGCATTTATTGTCGATGTACCGTATTTTGAATTGAAATCTTAAGTGTGCATGATGTGTGACTTAATCCATGTGCTGTTATAGTTGTTTGTGCCTGTTCACTCTGCCGTGTACTGTAAATGCATGCTCAGGCCTCCGGGCCAGGTAATAAATGGGCAAATGGTGTCTTCTTTGCTCCACCTCTTTCATGCTGCATCCTTTTCTCTGACGCTTGCTCTCCGAGGTAATTGGCCCTCTGCTGCCCTCGAGCGCTCGACACGTGACCCAAAGAAAACGTGACGCGTGTGTATGAGGACCGTCACACTTTGTCACGGTCTGTCCTCAGCAACATGTCATTCTTTATGTAGACTTCAACCCAGGCACCTCATAACAAAGTCATCACAGCTCACCTCTCCGCTGTGATGAAGCAATACACCCAATGGAAAAGAGACATTCATTATACAACTAGCGACCGTTCAAAACTGTCCTTAGACAATGCCGTCCGTCTCATTTGAAATTGTAATTCCAAAGTGTGCCGCTGTTTCTTTTTTTTGCTGTGAAGTCCCCTGTAAAGTGAAAATGCATGTACATTTGGCACGCCACTGAGACGTTAACAATCCTGCCAAATTTGAATGATGAAAAAAATCGCCAAGTACATCAAACGAGGCTTCAAAACTGTGAAAATACAAGCCGTTCCCCTCCACTTTCAGACGCTGTGTGCGCTGAAACCACGCCCTGCACAACTGTCAATCAAATACCACTTCTTCGCCCTGGAAAAATGGAGCTTCTTTCATACGTCCGCACATAACTACGTTTGAGCCACAAAAACAAGCGGACACACCAGCTCGAAACCCCCGCCCACACGCTCGCTATTATGTCAGACTTTTAAAACGTTTTTTTTTACCTTGCTCTTCAGTCTTCTCTACTTGACATGCGCACACTCAAGGCCGCCATCGAGGCACTCTGAAGCGGCCATGCCATCCCGAAGCCCTGGTCCACAAACAGGCTGTCAAGTCAGACTTTTCAAACAACCATCCCCCCCCCCCCCCCCCCCCCAAAAATGAGAGCGTGCACTCAAAGCCAACAATGAGGCGCTCTAAAGCGGCCACGCCAGCAGACTATCCACAGGGAAGATGCATTTTTGGGGTGAAGGCTTAACTCGCTAGCTCACTGCACATCGCACCGCTGATGAGCAAAGGCGCTCAAGCTCTTACATAGTGGGGGAGGGGCGACACCTGCCAGATGCCAAAGTGCGTCATCGGGTGCCGTGTTAGCCGCGCCACATTAGTCTGCTTTTAGCAATTATTTTTGAACATGTATAATGCGTTTAGTAACAAAGCTCTGAATTCACTTTACAGGGTCTTTAAAGTCATCTTCTCCCACATTCCTTCTTTACTGGATGCAGGCGACTTCTTTGGTTTTAAGTTTTCATGTCAGAGGTCCAGTCCAGATGCCAGTGACACAAATGGACAAGAACTGCTGATTGTGACTGATGCGTTAGCGATGTAATGTTTTTGGTCCGAGGGGGGTCGAAACTGGGGTGGTGGTTTTAGAACAGCTTGCTAACCCGCACGCTGCTTCACTCCTGCTTTTCCTTTCTCTCGCAACCCAACGACAGCCTCTCCCTCAGTGTCAGTGTGCTGTTTTGTTTTGTTTTGTTTTTCAATTCGCCCTCATTTTTTGTTTGTTTTTGCGTTTCCCTCCCTTGTCACACCCTCTCCTGAGTTTGCAGTCGAGTGATGGTCTGCTGTGGTCTCTCCACTCAGAGGAATAATATCAGTGGTGTGGGAAAGGTCCAACCTCACATGTCCTGTGCGGCTGAAGGAAGGCTGTGTGAGGTCAGACCTATCCCACACGGCTTGTATTCTTCCCAGCCACGAGACCGGCGGCCCGCCATCTCGCTCCAGTCCGCCGCCGCCGCCCGCTCCTTCTCCTGCCATTATCATCAATCAAATGAAAATGGTTTCATTCTCATTTTCATCTTTGTAGACTTTGTTTTTTGCTAATGATCTGTGGTGTCCCGTGTAAGTATCGGCCTGCTCTGATTTGCGATTGTTACAGAATTCTGTGTCAACGAACCACATTTTTATCACACGTGGTTTATACTCCACGCGTGCGTGTGGATACTTGACGGCATTATGACTTGTTGATCAGGGCATCATTGTGTAATGCCTTCACTATCAAAATGATTTTCCCCTCAGAATGGGCTCAACGGGCTTCATCTTGCGTCAAAAGAAGGCCACGTCAAAATGGTGCTGGAATTACTTCACAACGGAATTGTACTGGAGACCACTACAAAGGTAACACACCCAACAGGAGTCTGTCCACACCAATGCCATTTTCCATAATCTGTCAAAATGAATTTTGACATGCAGGACAAGTGTTATCGTAATCCTTACACTGTTATTTTAGCGAATCAGAAGCGGAAAGAAGTCTTGCAATGACAATAAAAACAATGGCACAGCTATTAAAAGCTGTGGACTGATTGTGAAGTTCATTTTAAATTCCCCATTTTTAATCAAAATGATTTTCAATTAAATATAAGAAGTGAAAAGGTACGTGGTGAAAAATGTGCTAAACGTTTGGTAGTGAATACTTACCATCATAAATCAGTTGTTTTGCTCGTGCTTACCAATGCCAAAGATTCAGAGAAGGAAGACAATTAAAAAGGAGAAACAACATTATTAGCAAGCCCTAGTCCTCACATGTCAGAATATTTTCTACACCTCCAGTATGTGATGTGAGCATCCAGAAAGACCAAAGTTGTGCCACTGTCGCGGTGTACTCTTGTTGCCTTGTATCTGCGTTTCCCCAGAAAGGAAACACGGCGCTGCACATTGCGGCCCTGGCCGGGCAGGAGCAGGTGGTCGCAGAGCTGGTGAACTACGGGGCCAACGTCAACGCTCAGTCCCAGGTGAGGCCCCGTGCTGTGTGCGCTTTCCCCCAGCGGTGAATCCATTGCACTGTACTGACAATAGCGATGTTCACATGTGTCTTTGTGCCGATATTTTTGTTTATTGGTGTGCATCCTTGTGTGTGTATCTGTAACTTTCTATCTTGCATTTGGCATCCCTGCTGTGTGTGCGTGTGTGTGTGTGTGTGTGCGCGTGTGTGTGTGTGTGTGTGTGTATTTCTGAGACAGAAGGGTTTCACTCCACTCTACATGGCTGCACAAGAAAACCATCTAGAGGTTGTGAAGTTTCTTCTGGAGAACGGGGCTAATCAGAGCATTCCAACGGAGGTACCAAAGAGCAAGAGATGTTTTCAATCAGGAATCGGACAAATCCCCTCGATCTTATCCCGCTGATCCTGACTCGTTGTCATTCCATCGTGTTGTGTGCTCATCAGCTGTCACCGCTGACACTTCTCTCATTGTCTCTGCGCACTCAGCCTGCCTTCTGAGCGTCTGCTCTCTGCCGCAGGATGGATTCACTCCTCTGGCGGTGGCTTTACAGCAGGGCCATGAAAATATCGTAGCCCTGCTCATCAACTACGGCACCAAGGGGAAGGTCCGCCTCCCCGCGCTGCACATTTCGGCACGCAATGACGATACACGCACGGCTGCGGTTCTTCTGCAGAATGACCCAAACCCTGATGTGCTCAGCAAGGTATGTTGTGCTGCTGGTGTTAAGATCATCCATTTCACGAATGACAGTTAAGTACCGCTCGGGGGTTCTTGCAGACTGGATTCACACCCCTCCACATTGCTGCACACTATGAAAACTTGAACGTTGCTCAACTTCTTCTCAACAGAGGAGCCAATGTCAATTTCACCCCGAAGGTATGAAATTACTATTCAGTCAACTCCAGTTTATCTTGGGAGATAAAACGGAGTTTCACCCGTTTCGCCCGATACCGCAAGACACCCACACGCTTTAAATACATTTAAACTTATGAAACCCCGCTTAAACTTGTTAAAAAGTTCTTTCTAAAGTACATGTATTCCTTAGCGCTTGTTCTCCCGCTCGCATTTCTCCAAATATGAGGCAAAGCGCGCTTGAATAAAGCTGTCACTCCTATTTGAAGTTGACTGTAAAACTGACACGAAAAAACAAACAAGTATAAGACAAACAAGTGTATATTTAAACACCAAAATATTCAAAGAAATCAATTTTGTCCAACAAAAACTTAATGCTAACATACGGTATAAGTCAAAATACCACAGCATCGATGAAAATAATGTTCCACTTTCAAACCAGTGCTCCTTTTACACAAATACAAACCGAGCGTACGCCAATACTCTCAGGTGTATACAATATTCTCTCTGCTCTGTAGTTTGACGGGTCGGGTACCTTTTCTTTTTTTTTATATATGTAGAACGGCATCACCCCTTTGCACATCGCATCTCGACGGGGAAATGTGATCATGGTCCGACTCCTCCTCGACAGGGGGGCGCAAATAGATGCCAAGACCAAGGTGCAGCATCGTCTCACAGTCTTGCATTCACTCCGTGCTTTTCACCGGCCATAATAGATACTGTCTCTCACCAGGATGAGCTCACTCCTCTGCACTGTGCAGCGAGAAATGGTCACGTCAGAATAATAGAAATTCTTCTTGACAACGGGGCCCCCATCCAGGCCAAGACCAAGGTATTCTAGCTTGAGTCAGGAACATTTCTGACCTTTTGGGAAAGCAAAATAAAACCGAAATCACTGAATTTCTGCGATTGTCCTGCCAAGTCCAATGTCAAACAAGCAACAATCTCTCTGCTGTTTTGCGACGGAATTGAACGTCAACATTTGTGTTTTGCAGAATGGCCTGTCTCCAATCCACATGTCGGCACAGGGGGACCACGTAGACTGCGTCAAGCAGCTTCTGCAGTATAACGCAGACATTGATGACATCACGCTGGACCACCTGACACCTCTTCACGTGGCCGCACATTGTGGACACCACCGAATGGCAAAGGTTCTGCTGGACAAGGGGGCCAAACCCAACTCTCGAGCGCTGGTCAGTGACCATACGACATGTAATTGCAGCTTTAGCATCAGATCCAGTGCAAGCGCTGTACAAAGTTATCTGCTTTTCACAAAGATGTTTACTTTAGACTTCACACAAGAGGTGTTTATAATATTTTGGTTATCCTCCAAGCGCTAAAAGAAATGAATATCCAAAACGCCTCACAGTATACTGCAGTTTTTCACGACTGAAAACTGCAATCACAAGAGTAAACACATTATTAAGTGAATACCTGCTATCAAAGCGCAGCATCGCTATAGTGTGCTTGGCTCCCTTAAAAGTTATATTTATAGCGTACCTAATGAAGTGACTGGTGAGTTTTGTTTGAAGCTGACCTTTCCAACCGCAAATGTATGTATGTTGCATACGAAAGCTAAATAATCTTCCTGCTTTCAGAACGGCTTTACTCCTTTGCATATTGCGTGCAAAAAGAACCACATGCGCGTGATGGATCTTCTGCTCAAACACGCAGCATCACTCGAGGCTGTGACCGAGGTGAGGTGTCCTGCACACGAAATTAGCAACATCCTTCTCGGTGTTACTGAATACTGTACGCCCGTGGTCCTTCTAAACCTACACTGTTTTTAAATAGTCCGGCTTGACGCCGTTGCATGTGACGTCTTTCATGGGCCACCTCAACATCGTGAAGATCCTGCTGCAGAAAGGAGCGTCGCCCAGCGCTTCTAATGTGGTGCGATATATTATTCAGTTCAGTAAGAGTTGCATTGATGTCGTTGTCGTAAAAGTGATCCAGTACATTCGTGGATTTCCATTGTGTAGTTATTCCGTGTCATTTCTGTGTGCGTGGGCAGAAAGTTGAAACCCCCCTCCATATGGCATCCCGGGCAGGACACTTTGAGGTGGCAGAGTTTTTACTACAGAACGCCGCACCGGTGGACGCCAAAGCCAAGGTGGATATTTGCACTTCCGTGAGGCTATGCATGGCATTTGAGGCAAAGAGTAAATGCTAAACACTAATCAAAAGCCCCACCTTTAAATATGATTAGAAAAATGAATCACAAATTTGGAATTCCTGGAATCAGTTTCCTCCCCACACACTGAAGCAGCAACTTGACTGTTTTTTTTTTTTTTGTAACCGAGCACATTTCGAATCATCTCTTGCCACCTTTTCTAGGATGACCAAACACCGCTGCATTGCGCCGCTCGAATGGGCCACAAGGAGATTGTGAAGCTGCTGTTAGAGCACAAAGCCAAACCCAACTCCACGACCACAGCAGGGCACACGCCTCTCCACATCGCTGCCCGGGAGGGCCACGCGCAAACCGTGCGCATCCTTTTGGACATGGAAGCGCAGCAAACCAAGATGACGAAGGTACGACGTGAAGGCGTGTTTGGTTGTTTCCTGTCTTTCGACTGTCAAAATGAATTTCACAATGTGTCCCATTGCCCTGTAGAAAGGCTTCACTCCGCTTCACGTGGCTTCCAAGTACGGCAAGGTAGATGTGGCGGAGCTGTTGCTGGAGAGAGGAGCTAACCCTAATGCTGCTGGGAAGGCAAGAAACACAAAGAAACTGTTCAAACGCATTCCATGTTCATGTATTTATCTGTATGTATTCGTTTAGAACGGTCTGACTCCACTGCACGTCGCTGTGCATCACAACAATCTGGATGTTGTCAACCTGCTTGTCAGCAAAGGGGGGTCTCCACACAGTGCCGCCAGGGTAAGGGATAATTAACCACATCCATAGAGTACGTGCAATACATGCCACGTGATCATTTTTGCACCCGCATCTTTTTTATTTGCATTCAGAACGGCTACACCGCCCTGCACATTGCATCCAAGCAGAATCAGATGGAGGTGGCGACCAGCCTGTTGCAGTATGGAGCTTCGGCCAATGCTGAATCTCTACAGGGCGTCACACCTCTCCACCTGGCCTCGCAGGAAGGACGCCCCGACATGGTCTCTCTGCTCATCTCCAAACAGGCTAATGTCAACCTTGGCAACAAGGCAAGAAGAGCACTTAGAGACATTTGTGTGCATGTCTGATGCAAAGCGTAAACGACTTATTTGTTTCCCCCCCCCCCCCCGTGCAGAGTGGACTGACGCCGCTCCATCTTGTGGCACAGGAGGGACAAGTTGGCATTGCTGACATCTTAGTGAAGCAGGGAGCATCGGTCTATGCAGCCACACGGGTAAGGTTTCGAAAAACGATCTTTTCGGATCAATCAGAAGCCTGATGCGTTCTCTCTGGCAGATTACTGACATGCAGTAGCCTTGACTCGTTACTGTACACAAGGTCATGGATGTTTTGTCACGAATACCTTTGATGAGACCTGGGAATTAAACAGCCCACATCATCTCTGACCGGTCCTCATAAAGTAGTATGAAGTCAAAATAAAACAAGATATTGTGGTGTTTTTGTTGACGTGCATTTGTGTGAGCGTTACATCCGAGCAAGAGCAGCAACTTGTGTGTTCAATGTGGCTATATTTAGCTTTGTTTTTGTTTTTTCCAATGCGTTTAGCTTCTATTTTCCAAAAAAAACGACTAGTGGCAAATCGAGCGACGGTGGCCACAGTGGTCCATACGTTAGCAGCTTATTTGCTGCAAGCTGGAGGAGAAATGGAGACTTGTCCTGATAATCATTTGAAATTCCCAACTAAGAATTGCTAGCTAAATTGTGAGTTAAATAGTGCTCTAATTTTCATATGTGTATACTTTGTCTTTTTAATATGACTGATGATCATTTTGTTCTTTGTTTGTAAAGTAACCACATAAACGCAGCAGTTCACTTCTTGTTGTCCAGCCATTCAGTAGTTTGCTAAACAACTTGATGTAGTTAGTCACGTATGTATTTTTATTTCCTAATTATAGTCACAAAAAAACAGGTTTTTTTTTTTTACTTTGAAAAATTAATTCTCCATCCATGCCATCGATATTTCCAATTTAGAAGCTAAAAATATATGATGGAACATATTACAATTCATTCGTTAAATAAGCATGAAATAGCTCAACCATAATCGAAGGTGACGTCATTTTGTTCGTTTTCCACTGAGATTTCAGATTAAAAATCCTGGGTTGTGTAAATGTGTCATCTCAGATGGGCTACACCCCTCTCCATGTAGCGTGTCACTATGGCAACATCAAGATGGTGAAGTTCCTGCTGCAGCAACAGGCCAACGTCAACAGCAAAACACGGGTGAGCGCCCCCTTCTGGTTTGGAATTCATCTGCATAGATGTACATTCGCCAAAAATGCAATTCTAGTACTGCAGCGCCCCATCTGTATTATATACATATGACTATTTATGCATGAAAATGTATTAAATGCACGTTGTGTATATGAAGGATTAATGAAGTGTTTTTTTTTTTAAATCTACGTATATGCAAATGACGGATGTTGTGGAGGATTTGGCACTAACCTGTACAGGTTTGGAGAAGGTCAGAGTGAATAAAAGCTTTGTCTGGAACCCGACCAGGAACATAGCGTCAGCTTTAATTATGATATAAAATGCTTGATAAACATAATGTACAGCCAATTCATTTCAATCAAGTTTCTGTGTAAGCGTAAAATAAGCATTGTGTGTAGTGGCACACAAGACAAGCCCTAATAAATGTGCTTTTTACGGAATGGTTGCAAGTGATGTGATGCTTAAAGGGTAGCGATGTAATGCATCATGCTGGGAATAACATCAGCTGTCATTTGCGTATTAATGAAGTCATAAATAAAGCGACAGCGGTTTCTTATCTCGTCTAGCTCGGTTACACGCCCCTGCACCAGGCCGCCCAGCAAGGACACACAGATATTGTGACGCTGCTGCTGAAGCACGGAGCGCAGCCCAACGAGACGACAACGGTGAGAAACGGCGGCACTTCGTCAAACGTTATCATCGTGTGACGGTCGCGCGTCTCTGTCCGTTAGAATGGGACGTCGGCGCTCGCCATCGCCAAGAGGCTGGGCTACATCTCCGTGATTGACGTGCTCAAGCTCGTGACGGAGGACACCGTTTCCATGGTGGGAAGTTTTGAAATAGCGGTGCAACGTGAACATGCGCAGTCGTGTAAACAGACTATTTAAATGGCTGTCTCCTTTGTCTGTGGCCTTCAGACCACCACAGAGAGACACCGAATGAGTTTCCCAGAAACAGTGGATGAGATACTGGATGTGTCCGAGGATGAAGGTACGACACCAGAATAGTCAGTTAAATAGCAATATTATTTAACAGGTTCAATGTAAGCTGTATTGAAATAGCACCACAGTTATTCTGTTTTGTTTTTTTTTTTTTACTCTTTTGCACCTTTTTTAGGACTTGCGCAGCTAACATTAGGTACGCATGTCTTTTTATCTCCATGTGTGCCATTGATACGTTTCTGGAATGAAGTACAGTACATGTGTCCATTTCAAGCTCAGCCTCGCCATTGTTAACGTCGGCTCTCTTGTTTCTGTGCTGGAGTTCACCGTGATGTCCACTCTGGTTTCTCACTGCCATGTGCCCATTAGCAACACTGTCTGTAACCTTTCGATGTCTCATTCACTCACTCTAAAAACATTCGCATGGAGTGATTTTGTGCACCGTTATTGTAATAATTGTTTAGTGTGTCTCCTTCCACGTGAAACACGTTTGTTGGTGTTGGTCTCATCACGGCTAAATTGAATTCTGCATTGAGAACTTGTGATGGCCTTGATCATCTTGTCATGCCGCAGAATTACAACCTGACGGTAACTCCGCTGAGTTCCTTGTTTGTTTGAATTTGCAAACTCTTAACGTATCCTGTTGTAGCAATTATTGTCAAATGTAAATAACTCTTAGTGGCATCCAAATTTGAGTGGCACATTTCACACCACCACTGGTATTTTCACCGGCAGATTTCTGTTGCTCTAAATATAGAAAGCAGCTGAGGGGATGTTTGAAATATGTATTACATGTGATAACACACATACGCACAGTACCCTAGACAGGATCCAGGACTCCTATGATGTAACAACGCTTATCAAGCAGTGAACTGCGGACTTTTTCAGAGTGTGAAAAGTAACTGCCACGGTCAAAAAATTATAATGTATATATATATATATATATATATATATATAGTTAAACAAAAATGGCCGTGTTTTGGGGGGTAAGTAATCAACTTTACTCACATTAGATTCTGCTGCCTTGCTTTCTGTTCTGAAGACATCATGTTATTGCCATCATCTTAATGTCAACATCATTCTTGTTTTCTGGACAACATTTGTAATGCGACCACTCCAATTCTGATGAGGTGGCGTTTCATAAAACACCGTTCACGGTTGAAGTGTTTTCGGTGACTGTCAAACGGCTCATTAATATCTTGCCCTTTTTCTCTCTCTCTGTCTCTCTCTCTTTCCCCTTTTGGCGGTTTGACCGACCTGACCTCGGTCCGTTCGCTCTCTTTGGCATGTCGTTCTGTGAAGGAGAGGAGCTCCTGGGGACCGAAGGGGCCAGGTACATGAAGATGGATGACATGAAAGACCATGATGACGATTTCCTCTCCCCCAAGAAATCACTGGAGTACGAGAGAGGGCTGGGCACAGCGTAAGGGGGGCTGGGCAGCAGGGGAGAGAACCAAACTGGATAGCAGGAGACTTAACATAGTTTATTTTGCTCAACAAAAACACCAGTGAAACAGCCTCGATCTGACTTTTTGCTTTGTTTTTTTTCTCATTCAACAGAAATTACTCTCCAGCCATTCCGAGGATTCCGCGTGTTTCTCCCGAGACAGTGATGCTGAAAGAACACGAGCTCGATCAGGTAGAGCGCGTGCACCACTGGGCTGTCGCTTAGTGCCGTCATTGTTGTTGTCATCGCACAGCCGAGCGTTAGTGTCTACTCCAATAATAAACGTTACGAAATGAATTACAATCAATCATAACATTGTCTACATAACATAACCTTTTAATTTTAGTTGATGTTGATGCTCATCTGCGTCTACTATTTACATGTGAAACATATTGCAGCTTTGTTTCGCCAGTGTCACGATTTGTCGTTTTGTCTTCAGCACACTCCACTTCCGCTTCCAAAAGAGTACGATGAAGACTCCCTGATTCCCAGCAGCCCGGCAACCGAGACGTCAGACAACGTCAGCCCGGTCGCCAGTCCCATACACACGGGGTCAGCTCAGCGGAACATTCACCGACCCGAAACTGTGATCGATATGTGAAAAGAAAGTCTGTTTCGTGTCCAACAACAGCTTTCTGGTGAGTTTTATGGTGGATGCCCGCGGCGGCTCAATGCGAGGCAGTCGGCACAACGGTCTGCGCGTCATCATCCCCCCGAGGACCTGCGCGGCTCCCACCCGCATCACCTGCCGCCTGGTGAAGCCACAGAAGCTTACCAGCCCGCCGCCGCTGGTGGAGGGTGAAGGCCTGGCCAGCAGAATCATCTCGCTCGGCCCGGCTGGCATGCAGTTTCTCGGGTGACGACGCAGTCCGTCTAAAGTTGTTCATCCGCTTCCTCCACGTTTTGTTGTCCTATCTCGTTCTAGTAACAGTTACATGTGATGGACGGATGATACTATATATCTGACTAGTTTTGGATAAAACTCGAATTCACCAAGTTCCCCAGCGCTACGTGTGCTTTCATCCACACATGTAAATTACAACTAGAATGCTTGAGGACTGTTTGCTCACTTTTCTGTGTGTGTGTTGTTTTAATGAACATGGACAGCTTCAGTGAATGCATCACACTAATGATCGTCATTAATGACAACAAAACAAAACAATTGTATTTTATTTATTCTTTTTTTAGGAGAAACACAGAACATTGCATAGAATGTAAAACTGTACCATACTGTTTTACCAAACAGAATTATTGTACCACGAGACATTTTCTTTAACAAAATATGTAAATTATGTGATAAAGAAGTCAGTCAAATATTGACTCTGTGTTCATATCATGTGACAGACCCGTAATTGTGGAGATCCCTCACTTTGCTGCTCTGGGTCGTGGCGACCGCGAGCTTGTGGTGCTGAGGAGCGAGAATGGATCTGTGTGGAAAGAACACCGCAATCGCTATGGTGACGAAGTTCTCGAGACAATCCTCAATGGGATGGATGAGGGTGAGACTTTTTCCACAGTGGAAGTCTTCACGCATGACCACGGCCTGACGCGCAATCATTTCATGTAATCATCTTCTGATGCGCGCAGATTTGGAAAGTCAGGAGGAACTCGGGAAGAAGCGAATTCGCCGCATCATCTCAACTGACTTTCCGCTTTATTTTGCCGTCGTGTCGCGGGTCCAGCAAGAGAGCGACCTGATCGGCCCCGAGGGAGGGTCGTTGACGAGCAAACTGGTGCCGCTGGTCCAGGCAACTTTTCCCGAGACGGCGGTCACCAAGCGAGTCCGTCTGGGGCTGCAGGTGAGATGGGACGATGAGGAAAAGGAAGCGAGACAGACAGAATCATGAAAAATAAGCATGTTGGATATATTCCTCATCATCATATCAGCTGTTGCCTCGCATGCGCGTGACTTTATTTTGCTGTCAACATCACACAGTGCTTCCACTTTGCCCCCCTTCACACTTGTGGTCTTTGTATTTTTTCTTCTTTACTCATACACTGTATGGACATCCATTTTGGGTCACCTGTCTGGAAGTGAAAATGGGAGTAAATTCAGTGTTTGTTTCTCCCATTGGCAGCTATATCACCTCCCATGTTTTCAAGAAACGTTTTCTTGATCCACAAGAGCATTTGCGTTAGTTGTTCATTTGTTGTTCGAACTGGAGGACGTTCTCTGCCATAATTGCAAATTCCTCCTCCCCCCCCCCCAATCTCATCCTAGCCTCACTTTGTGTACTTGGACACAGAAAATAACCCTCTCCTAACAGTTATCGCAAAGTTAGAAGCACAAAAACAAAATGTGTCGTAAGGGAGTTTAGAATTGTCTCGACCTGATCGATTAATTACTTGATTGCGTACCCACTACTTGTGTCCATATAATGTATAAACCGCACTTTTTATTTAATTCCGGTGGTATTATTCATCATTGTTCTTCATTATTGTCTGTCATTTGATTTCACGAATGTTTAGAAAAGGAGACCCGATGCACGCGCCGAGACAAAATGCCAACTACAGTGGAAACTTTGTTCTCTTCCTCTCCTGCATGTGTTTGCTCACGACAGTGATCAGTTGCACTAGACGCGCTGTACTTTATAAACATTCATGTAAAACAAATAAAGCCATTTACGCAACTGCAAGAATAGCCACAAAATCCATCACCTTGATTATAACTATGTACTGCATGTTTATCAGTCCAAGTATATGATTCATTTGATGGAGGACAAAAACTTTCTAACTCTGAATTTCAAATCTAATTTAAACTACAGTACCCAACCATTTCTGTTTTCTTTCTTTTTTTGCAGCACTTTCTCCGATTTATGAAATACAGTTTCCTGTTGTTGTTGTTTGCATTTTGATTTTGTACAAATATTTAAGAGCCCGAGTTCACAACTATGACGACAAGGGATTGCTCTCTATTATGAACATGAATATAATCTCTGAATATATGACAGTCATCAAATGAACTGTACCTGCATGTATGGACCTCCCTCTTGTGTTTTGACACCGGAATTTAGATAAGCTAATTAAATGTTCTTAACACCACTTCTGTTGTAAGATCAATATGTAAATGGGAAATGAATGAAAGTAACATTAACGTGGTTATAAATGTCAGCACCCACTAAAGTTGAATGTTTATGTTGCCGTTTTTTTTTTAATAATGTGTTGTTGTTTTTTTTCCCCTTGCTGGCAAAATATAGAACGTTTTGATATCAACTTTCACACAATAAAAATGTTTTATTATCTCTTATAAACAGTTTGGTTTGATTTTTCTCGATGCACTGTTAGTTGGCGTTTCTTTTATTTACTGTGGTCTCATTTCTTTTCCTTCCCATCATGCCTCACTTCAACTCATGACTTTCTCCTTATGTTTCCATCACGTTTGTTGTTGTGCTTTATCACTTCTGCACCCATGTGATGTTCCACCTCTGCATCAATGACCTTTGACCTCAGGCTCAGCCCGTTCCTGACGAGTTGGTGGCCAAGTTGCTCGGTAACCAAGCCAACTTTAGCCCCGTGGTGACAGTGGAGCCTCGGCGACGAAAGTTCCACCGACCCATCGGCCTGCGCATCCCTCTGCCCCCGTCGTGGCGGGACAGCCCCCGGGACTCTGGGGAGGGTGACACCACCAGTCTGCGGCTGCTTTGCTCCGTCATAGGTACTACGCGCTACCAGTGGGAGGAGTGTTGGTTGCCGACTAGTTGACACCCGCTTTTTCAAGGACCTTCATATGATTCATGAGGAATAATGGTTGGAAATATCCATGCGAGTTGTACAAGTATTTATTCCCCCGGATCTGCTCTTGTGCTTCCCAGGTGGGACAGCGGCAGCTCAATGGGAAGACATCACTGGTACCACTAAGCTTGTCTACGCGAACGAATGTGCCAGTTTTACGACCAATGTGTCTGCACGGTACGTTCACGTGGTTACACTTAGCACCCATACCCAGACGCAACATAAGGTACACCTGCATCAGAGCTGTAACGACAATCCTGCCTTTAAAAAAAATACATCATTTTCCTTTTCCTAACCATCAAGGGTCCTAACCATAAAAAAACAAACCTGTCAAAACCTGTATTGACTGTACAAGAAATGTAAATAGCATTTTAGACATTCTTAACGGCCATACAAGTTTTAAAAGAAATACTACTACTACTGCAGTAATCCCACTTTAGTGGGAGATGGCTAACCCCCATACAGTAATATTACCCCCCCCCCCCCCCCCCCGCCCCCCCATACGAATGTTGCATATTGTATTGAAGTAATTTAGAATATGCCCCAGATCCTCTCGTTAGATGTTTCTAATATTTTGGTTACCTTATTTTGCTACAAGAGAGGCAAGCACGATTGAAATTGAATACGTTAGATTGTGCACATTTAGCTAATGTACCGTGCGTCCTTGTGCCTCCAAGGTTCTGGCTCGCTGACTGTCCTCGTACAGCAGAGTCGGTCTCCTTTGCCAACTTGCTTTACAAAGAGCTTTCGGCCGTACCTTACATGGCGAAGTTTGTGGTTTTCGCCAAGATGAACGAGTTACGCGAAGGCCGCCTGCGCTGTTACTGTATGACTGACGACAAGATGGATAAAACCTTGGAACAGCATGAGAACTTCACAGAAGTGGCCCGCAGCAGGGACATTGAGGTCAGTCGGTCAAAACAGGAAACGCATCGCTTTACAATTTGAAATCCTCGCTCACTCCTCTCTCACAGGTGATGGAGGGAATGCCGCTTCACCTGGAATGTTCCGGGAATCTCGTACCGGTGCGGAAGGCCGCCCAGCAGCCTCGCTGCTTCAGCTTCCAGGCCTTCAGAGATAACAGACTCCCCGTCTCCGTGAAGGTGCCGACATGTCCGGTGAAACCGTTACGTCGAATGTACGACATGTGAGTGTGTCTTGATTGCTGCTGTTTTGCTTGTGTGTCAGGTGCGAGATAGCAGCAAAGAGCACACTGGATTCCTGTCTTTCCTCCGCAAGACCACCAAGTATGAAGACAGTCAACATGTCCTATGCAACCTCAACATTACCATGCCTCCGTGTATCAAGGTACAACTCAGAGTCAACGTACACAAACACCTGTCATTGTTGTCATCGGTCATTTTTGTGTACGCGATTGATAGATTATTGGAAGTGAGGACCGCCGGCGAACTTTGACCCCGCTGGCTCTAAGGGAAAGATACAGTGCCCTCAACGAACCTGCCATGGGTACGAATCACATGCTCCTTCCTCACATTTTTAATCAAACATACCTGATCATGTTCTTATTGAGAAATAGGTCGCTTCAATTTAACTGTACTTTCATTTTTGGGGGGGGGGCGGGGGGGGGCTTCTGTAAAACTAAGTAAAGAAATCAACACACATCAAAACAATATGTTCCGCCGTTGCATTGTAACAACAGGCAGATGTAACAGGAGACACTTGCTCCAAATACAGACCGCCGCAAATTCTGAATATGTGTCCCATTGGTGGTGGTAATATCCCATTTTCTATTCATCATATTTATCAAAATACTGCAATAGCACATGTTTCTTCTTCTGGAAACGGTCAACAGAATATCAAATCAAATAGAAAGATTAAAGCACAACTCTGCTGCTTTGACTTTTGCAACATTCCAGTGAGATTTTCCTGATACGAATGTGTTCCGCCTCTTGCAGCATCAATGAGTGCCATGGAGAGGGCTGAGCTGAAGATGGCTGTGATTGCAGAACAGTTGGGACTGAGCTGGGCTGGTAAGTCCGCACTAATGTTCGACACGTTGCTTTTCATGTTTGAAAACCAGCCGTGTTTATTTACCTCCTAAGGTTGTCTCCCCCATGTGCTGATTCAACAAACTTACAATCCCTTGTCTATGTTGAAAAAGACACAAAAAGCACCTTTTTTCCCCCCTTATTTATTAAATGTTCTCAGAGTTGGCTCGGGAGCTTCAGCTCAGTGTGGATGACATCAATAAGATCCGTGTGGAGAATCCCAACTCCCTGCTGGAGCAGAGTTCTGCACTCCTCAACCTGTGGGCAACTCGCGAGGGCAAGAGAGCCAAAAGTCAGTGCAGATCGCTCCTCTCATGTCCCACTCCCAGTCCAGCTAGCGGTTGTCCTGACTCAGAGTGCGCCCCTGTAGTGGAGACCTTGTACGCGGCGCTGAAGAGCATTGACCGCGTGGACGTCATCACCATGCTGGAGGGCCAACCGGCGCAGCCTAGCAGACAAGGCTCCCGTGAACTCGGCAGGCGGCAGAACGAAAGAGAACACCTCTCTCCTGCTATGACCAATGGTGAGCTCTCTACCCCGAATTTGACCGTGTAAAATCTTTCGTGCCTCCCGAACATCCTCTGAAGACCTCTCCGAATTCCCCCTCTCGCTGTATGTCCCTACTCATCTAACGAATATGAATGCTGCCTTGAGACCTTTGCAGGAAGTAACCCCAGCCGAATGCTCATGGACTCAGGACACTCCTACTGCAGTACGAACCGTTTAGTGCTTTCCACTGGATTATATGAGACAGTATTTAGACTCATTGGGCACAGCGTCACAATCCAAGGAGATCAAAATACGAAATAAAGAGTTACAGAGATACAAAGAGTTGTATCAGCAAAGATGATAATGCTCAGTTTTGATTGACACTGTGAGTATAGAATTGAACACTATCTTTAGTACGGGTATTTTAGATTTTTGAGGTTGGGGTTTGCAATGGTGCAGAACTGATCTGCATTACACTGATAGCTGTTTATATTTTGGAAAGGGAGGAAACCAAAACCTAAATATTGTCGAATGTATACCTCTCTGTCAGTGCAATATTACCTGTGTAAAGGTATCATTTTCAAAAGTAGCTCCTGTATTGGATCTCATCTTGGATCCACCTACTGTTCTGATTATTTGTTTTATTTTTCCTTCAGAGTTGCAAGCATCCACCGCCGTGATATTCGCGCAACACAGAGCAGCACATTGTTATACATGTGGAGACTGTACATAGATCATAAGTGCTGCCTGTCTACCAAGCGTCAGTAGACAGTCCTTTACTTCTTTTTCTTATGCTTTCTTTGACACACGCCTTACATCTTATTGACTCCATTTTCACGAGTGGAAAGTTGGCCACTCACGTCAGGGCAATTCTGTGAAAACTGGAGACTACGCAACAAGATGTAACCATGCAAAGAAATCAGAGCCAACGAAAGGAAGAAATCATTTGGATCACATTTGGATCAAATGTGATACTGATTGCTGTCTTGTCTTGTGCTACCTGCCTCCCAAAGGCATTTCCAGCGCTGTTGTTTTTTAATGCAATAGAAATGAATAAATGTATTTTTAAAGCAAATTAAGTTGAGTGTATAAATTCAACTATTTATTAACTTTACGGATATAATGCGCCAAGGGAAAAAAAAAAAACTGGACCGTGTCTTCCAACATAAAAGTAAACATTCGTATACAGCAGAAAGTTGTGTAAAAAGCAGAAACACAGACATGGATGACAAATCAGGGACTTGTTGCACTCAAAATGTTTTTTTCCCACAAACATTTGGTGTTGGGAGATAAGGGTGCGCAGTAGAATACATTCTTTGTAAAAAAGAAATATACTATACAGAGAGAGAATAAAACCCCCGTCCGGAGAGAGCTTTCGATTGTATTTGTATGAACGTGCGTGAAGTTGCATGAAGGCCACTTTGAGTTTCTTCGGGGCAAATAATGCTGTTGGTGCTCTGAATGTCATTTTGGGAGCCCTGTTGTCATTCCCTGTGAATCTGTCCTTCTCTGTTTCTGTGGACGCATCATTTGCAGCCTTACTCTTCCTGCTCCTCCTCACTCCTCTCCGAACTCTGACCTCATGCCGACCTCATGCTGACCTCTGACCCATATTTTTTCTTTGATTTACTTGCGACGTCTTTGTGCATTTTTCTTTTGTGATATTTTTTATTTTTGAAACTCCCACGTTTGTCTGTGAATGATTCACCTCACACAGGCTGTGCACTCAGCACCTCCTGGGAGAGGGGAGGTGACCCTCGCTCTCTCCCCTACTTTGCATCTGTGTTCATCACCCTCTCTTTTCTCTTTTCTCTTCCCCCACAATGTCCTTCCCTCGCCCTGCTTGCCTTACGTGTGCATGCCCTCCCCGCATTTGAACGCACATCGTGGGATGTGAGCAGTACAGTTAGCTAGTTGGAGTTAGGTTCCCAAACAATGCACTGAAACCGCATGCCGCCGGTACCTTCGCATGGCAAGCCTACTACGAATGTTCCCGTTCGTCCTCGGCGGTCGTCATACGGGGGAGTGAAAAAGGCGCCGAACCTTTTTTGGAAACGATGATCGGAGTCCGCTCCGTTCATGTATGAATGTTGTGCTTTTGTGATGGATTCTCTGTCAACGGTGTTCATTCAAACAGTTGTTTGCGTAAACAATCAAAGTGTTCGACTGTATTTGTATCAATTTCATGTTGCACCTCCTCTCACACCTCCGCTTTCCCCACTTGAAATATTTTAATCTGTTTGGCTCAACATGATGCTGCTTGATGTCCTCCTATAAGTGTGCAGTTTTCACTACTTTGTTTCTGTATTAGTTACATGTGTTTACAGTACTGTGCAAAAAGCCCACGATTAGCTCTGTTGTTTTAGCAATCCTGCAACGGCCCTATCTGCAGTATATATCGTAACTAGAATGTAGTAGACGACAGAGCCCTGCCACGACCAACACAAATGTGTTTGTTTGTTGATTCGCAGCTTGTACTTCTGGTTTCACAAAGGGTGACAAATAGAGGGATGTGCCATTCGGATTCTGGGACCAGTTGGGGATGAACTGTTCCTATGACATCATCGAAGTTCAATGGCTTCAAATGAATGTCTGTCTCAAACCTCTGGGGGTGTCCAAACGACAGCCCAGGGGCCATTTGCGGTCCTCTGTCCATTTTTTTAATGGCCCGCGCCATATACTAAAATGAGTATTTGACACAGCCCGCAACACTACATTATATATATATATATATATATATATATATATATATATATATATAAAATCCCAAATTCTTTGGTCAAGCACCTTTGATAGGAAGCTTGTATGTGGAGGTTTTTCAAAAATAGCTAGACCATAAATGAAAAACAATATATAATTGCTTGATGAAGATGAATTAAAGTTGAAGAATATAAAACTGGCCCTTGCATCCTTAGATTTTTCTGCACGCGGCCTTTGAAGGAAGACGTTTGGACACCCTTAATGTAGATCCTCACCAGACATGTATTTCCTTGACCTTGCACCATACACCTTACTACAAAGTTTTTTTGAGGCAATCTTTTTTTTAGTAAGTAATCCTGCTAACTGTAGCTTTCCTTTTATCAAAGTAAAAGCTCATTAAAACAAGAAAGTTAGCGAAGACTTTTGCACAGTAATGTAAATTTCACATCATTTTCAATGCTTCGTTGTGTTAATTCATTTTATTGAATTGATCACACGGTCACGCCGCCTGTTTTGCATCTCTTTTTTTTTCAACATTTGTTGATTTCCTACCAGGAAGAGAGGAAGCTTGATAACTAACTTGTTACGCTGCATTGCAGACTGCTGGGAAAAACAAAACAATAAGCCTGATGACCTCAGTAAGTGTGTTTAGGGTTATGTTCAAATCTCATAGCTATGCGACAAATCTTTTATGCATTGTTGACACAGCCATGATAGAGTGACATCTTTATACCAATTTCCATGCAGAACGGGTTGTGATACATGCAGTTATTTAGTATCACAGTTTTCTGGAGCAGCGAACTGCTCATTTGCTATTTGTAAGTAGAGCAGTGCCGTAACTATGACTTTAGGTCCGTTTTTATTGGAAACTAGCAAAGGGAATGACAGTAATTACATTCCCAATCTATTTGTAATCACTACAATACACTGTATAAAGTAAAATGGAGCAAAATGCCAAACTTGTTGTAAACAAGTTTGGCATTTTTAAACTGGATGTAACGAGCAATAGGTATTTGTGTCTGTGATCGTAGTGCAGCAGTTTGGAGTCTGCGAGTTAGCGTAGCACGTAGGTCGCGAGGTGGTTGAGGTCGCGAGTTGTCTCAGATGTCCACTGCGCTCTCAGCACTGCTCAAGTATGAAGTGAATGAAACGCTGACACATTGGTGTCCTCTTGCTCTCTTTCTGCTGCGCATGAGCACATGCTCGCATATTCCTCCTATTTCACCGTCTTGCGTTTTGAGCCAAAAGCAGTTCTAGTCTTATTTTGGGGGGAAACGACCCAAAAAAACTCATGCTCTGCTACCGTGCCTGTCTGTGTACAGTATATTTATCACAGATGTGGGAGTGACCTGAGTCCACAGCCATTCCACTCATGTGATTTAACTACTGATTTAAATACTGAATATCGTCTGTCACAACAGTGGGAACGCCAACCCTCCAACTCTCGTCTACCTTTAAGCTTAAAGGTTTCTAGCGCTCTCATTTTGATTGAATCAAAGACTTTAAGACCCCAAAGAGAGTGTGTGTGTGTGTGTGTGTGTGTGTGTGAGATTGAGATCGCCTGCATGCATGCTTTCCAGCCTGACAGCAATATTAACCTGCCTGTTATCTTCGAGTGGGTGTAAGGCATGCAGAAGTGTGATGGAGATGGAGATGGAGATGGATGAGAGGGACACGTCGAGAGCGGGTCGATGACGGCATGTCGGACGGGCCAATCAGCTCGATTTGGGGGCTGTAACTGCTGTGGTCTCCCTGCAGGTGGCAGCCAGCAGAGCAGCATCAGTCTCGAGTGGGCCTCAGTCTGACCTTGTTGGTCCATTATGCGTCTGCTGCTGCTACGAATGCCTGTCCCCCACCCCACCCCCCATCTTCTAGAAATCCCTGCTCTTATTTCCTCAGCACTTTGCACTTTATTTCCTTTCTGATTGTCTTTGCTCGTTCCTGAATTGCCTTCCTACTCCTTTTCCATTTGTTTCCCCTTCAGCCTCCTCTACCCCTCCCCAGTTTGCCCAGCTCCTGGGCAAAGGGGCACTCTCCCCCTCCCAGGCTCCCGGTGCTGCGGTTGCGAGGTGGGGAGCGAGGTGGGGTGGGGGAGTGTCAGTGTGCTTCTCTGTGTGTCGCTCCAGGTTATGGGCTGGCGCAGGATGAGCTTCTGTCCCCAGCCTCGATGCAGTACAGCCTGCCCTCGCCGCTGGGCGCGGAGCCCGACTGGCAGGAGGTCTCCAGCCTGGACTGCGCGCCCATTGCCACCACAGAGGAGGACACCCTCATGGAGATGTCCGACGTGCAGGTGTGGCCCTCCGGTAACTCCCCCTCCCTGGTGCCCTTAGAGGATTCCTCGCTGGAGTGCAGTAATGCCGACGACTCCGAGGGCCTGCTCGGGTTGCCCTTCGGGAGTCTGGGTCGGCCGGCCAGTCGGGCCAGGGCCGCCGGCGGAGGGGGCGCCGTGCTGAGCGGCTCGATCGAACTGCCCGAAGACGATTCGGAGATGGGCGTCGACTCGCTCAGCACCGCCACGCCGGCCTCGCTCGGCGGGACCATCGCCGGTATCAATCTTAACGGACTGAACAATGGTCAGGGGTCAGAGGCGAGTTCGGAGTTATCGGCCGTCACTAGCACAACTGGTGGCAACGGAGGAGGAGGAGCAGGAGGAGGAGAAGGAGGAGGAGGAGGGGGGACTCTGGACTCAGAGGAAGGGCTTTCTCTTGTTGCAGGACGGCAAAGGGTGTATGCCCGACTCAGTGAGTCACCTGGTCTCACCTGTGTTGCAGATCGGAATGGTGACAGGTGAGTTTGACCCCGCCCTCCTCCGCCCGTCACGCCAGCAAAACAATCAGTGTGTCAGAATACATTTCACGCACAGCTTGGCAGGTGGGCGCCATTGTACGAACGCAAACAAACCTAAGCAGTGGGCTGGTTTAAAAAGCAAATATTTTCGATAGCGTTAGCTCTATTAGTGTTGCGGGCGAGCTAGAGCTAACCCAGCTGACTTTGGGCAAGAGGCAGCATACACCCTGGGATGGGCGCCAATAAATTGCAGGGCACGTGTAGACAAGTATTCACGCTCACATTCACACCTAAGGACAATTTAGACTATTCAGATAACCTAAAAAGCATGCTTTTGGAATATGGGAGGAAGCCAGAGTACCTGGAGAAAACCTACGCGAGCACGAGGAGAACGGGCTAGAGTTTAGTTTCGAGCCCCAAACCATAGAACTGTGAGGCAGACGTGCTAAATACTGCACAAGCATTTATTTTAGTGATGCTATTTTTTGGTTACATTTTGCCCTTGGTTTTACCTTTAACAAAGTTTACTCTTTTTTTCTCTTTTGTCTGTTTGCTATTTTGTTAACTTCGTAACTAAGCCTGATATTTAGGGTTACATTTCAGAAGACCCTCAGATCTATCTCGAATTTCTATTGTTTCATGCGGTTTCTCTAATTGCCCATAAAGTTAGATGTTACAAGCCCCCCTATTGTTAAGGCATGTTCATTACAACTATCAGAGAGCTTCTCTAATGCATGCAAAAATCTATTCAAGACCTCCCTGGCGTGCATTGAGAGAAATGACATTTGAAAAGATCTCCTTGAAGTGTTTAGCCTCAGAATTGTATTTTGGTTGCCATCGTCCTTGAATATGTGCTCTCTCCTTTCAGGTCGTCTAATGGTGGAAGTGGTAGTGGAGGCGGCTCATTCATTTCCTACCTGCAGGACCAGACAGGCCCGGGGTGGATGCCAGTCACGGACGCGAAGGCCTGGGTGGCCAACCAGCCAAAAACCCGACAGGTCATCGACACCGTGATCTCGTCGTGCTGCAACTCCATGGACGGGGACCAGTCCCATTTGTCTCAGGAGGCTTTGCTGCAGCCCGTGAGGGACATGGGCCACTCTGAGATTTTACGAGGGCACTTCCGGGGAACCCGGCCGTTTGAGAAGGGTTTAGACTTCCCGTGCAGGGCCCCGGAGCTGAGGGGCTGGGATGATGCGCACTTCAAAGGACAGGTGAGCATCCGTTGAGCCTTACTGCGTGCAAACAGTAACGGTGAAAAGTGAAGACCCCTCCCCCATTTCACACCTCTATCGGGTTCTGCACCAGAACTGCAAGGTGCATTGTTCTTTGTTGTAATTCTAAAATTCTAACTTCCAAACAGTGATCAAGACATAAACTCTCATATTCCCTGACATATGTCTTGTGGTAATATTAAAGAGCTAAAAAATTAATACCTCTGACAATAAAAACTGAAACTGATCATTATGATCTTTGCAATCTTTGTATAAATCTGTCAATAAGACATTTCTATCTACACACAAATATTGAAGTTAGCCAGTGCTGTCAAATGTAGTCGTTGAACTAATAGTTGGTGTGCTTTCTCGGTATTCCTTCATTTAGTCTAACTAAGAAGCATCAGATTCCTCACACTGTATCAAAAATATACATAAAGCAAAGACACACACGCAGCCTCGGGCCGAAGATGGGCACAAACAGCGTGTGGGGCCAAATATAGCAAGAATTCTCACTGTCCTCCTCATGTTACACACTCCCCGCCCAGGTCCTTCCCACGTGTTGACTTTCATGATATCACGCTGTAAAGGACAATCTCAACTGTGAAAGTGTGAAAGCACAAATAGACGTTTGCTTCCTGGGCTCCACTGCTCTTTGTGCGCTTGACACTTTATCAAGTGGTGACTGTTTTGTCTGATTTCAAAGTCGTATGGACTTTATTATATACGGTGTATTTGTATCTGCGCCTTTATGGTGATATTTTAGTGCGCTTGTAGTGCGTTAATCCTTACGAGACCCAGTTTGTGCTAAAAGTAATGACAACATCAGGAATGGCAGCGTGTGGTTGCCCAGTGTCACTGAAGTATCCCGAGGTATTTAAAGCCCACAGATCACGTGGTCGAAAGGGACAGAGAGGCGGGTGTAGAAACACCCCCAAAGTCAGTGACAGGGTACGCCTGATCCACCAGTGGGAAGGAATCGAAGCCTGAGGGAAAAGGGCCCACTGCCCCGCTGTATGGAAGTCTAGGAACGAAAGAGCAAAAGTGAGGCAGGCTGGGGGCCGCAGCTGTCGCCGGTCTCGGTTTTTCAGGGGCAAGGCGTCGCTCCATACGGCGTGCATGTCAAGGGGCTGCGTGGCTCCGCGGCCGATCCAAGCGGGGCGATGTGGGCCCTGGTGACCGAGCTCCTCTTCAGCTTGGTGCTGCTGGCCTTTCTGGTCATCAGCTGTCAGAACGTGCTGCACATCGCCAGCGGCTCGGTGCGCTCGCTGCTCGCCTTCGTCCACGCCCAGCTCGACCGCGAGCTGGGCGAGGTGGAGGGCGTGGCTGACGAAGAGGAGAATGTCACCACCAAGGTGGTCCGCAGGAGAGTCATCCTCAAGGTACCACAGGAAGCGAGGACAGGACACCGTGGATAGAATGTTGGGCTTTCTGTCGGAAAGAGCTCTTTAGGTTTTTCAGTTGTAAAGTTAAATTGACTTTTAAGCTAATGCTTTGGACTACGTGTCCTCTGAGATCTCAAGGTGAACAAAAGTGTCTTTTCGTCATGATTGATGAAGCTTCAACATTTTTATCACTGAGTCATCCTCATTGAAAAGCCTGATTCGTTACATTTCCGTACTTAACCAGATTGTTTTATGCAACTATTATGCCACATATTTTAGCTAGAACCGAACAGTAACATCGGGTGGTGCCTCCGTTAAAGTAGATGATCACGAGTTGTCATGGCAATGGTTTAGTTGCTTTTTCTCATAAGATACAAGCAGTTCATCATAAGTAGTGTATTTGAAAATAGATACTTTAAGGTAAAACAGACACCGGCCAACACTTTCAGAGTGCAATGATTTTCCTGAATATTTCCCTCTACCGAATGTCCTCCAGGTGTTTTACAGTATGTTGATAACGTCGCTGTCCGCAGGGGGATGAAGCTGAAGATCTTCCCGGGGAACAGGTCAGCGAGGAGCAGTTTACCGACGAGCATGGAAACATCATCACTAAAAAGGTCAGACACTTGTCACTGTTCTTTGTTATTGTGTCTAACGCTTACTGAGCAACCAATAAATAAAGTATTTTGATGGTTGCTTTGTTGCGGATTAAGGGAGTCCGTCGAAACGCGGCATCTTTACGCTGTGATGAAAATTAAATGGTGACAATATCTGCTGCCAATCGCAACTCCACCACTGTGTGTGTCAGACTGTGCGAAAGGTTGTGCGCAGAGGAAAGGGCGAGGACGGCGTTCAGGACGTGAGCGTGGACTGTTCCCTGCATGACGCCAACGAGCTGGAGGTGGACGCCGAGCAGTTCATGAGCTACGCCATCCTGGGCCAGGAAAGCAGCAAGGTGGGCTTCTGATCCGCAGCCAGTTCTGTCAGCACTCCCCTCCCTTTAGCCCAGATGGACTCAATCCAATCAGATGATGCCATCATCTGATGTGGCGCTTTTCGATTCTGACATCATGTATCTTGGTGAGGCTTGAGTGGGCTTCTGAATCACGGTCTTATCAAGGTCACCAAGGAGCTTAACATGCATGAGCTTCACTATGATGCTGATGATGAGCATAATTGTAAAGAAGTAGAGTGTGATGTGTGTTGGATAAGTGTGATGAACCTCCTACCAAATATTGCGGAACCTCCAAAGTTGAACACAATCCGTCCTGTGATGCTGGTTTATGTGCCGCTCAAACTTCGATCGGAAAACACAGGCAGACAGATACTGAGGTCCGCGGACATATTTAAGTCACCAGCTGTCATCACCAGCTCATTGTGTATTTAATGAGGGTACCCGCTCACGTTGTCTGTTACCGCACCGGCCAAGAGCACTGACAACGCTCCAGTCACGCACAGATCGCTGCGATTAGACACCGACCTCTTCCGCACAGATGTCTCCGTCGTCATTTCGCCACATTTAAAGGGGGCGAGAGGAGCCGCGTTGATTGGCGGAGGGCAAAATCGGCTGTAGACACACCCACTGTGGCGCAGCCCTCACCCCCCCCCCCCCCCCCCCTCCTTTTCTCAGATCTGCCGGGTCGCGCTGGTCTACGAAATTGCCAACATATCTAACCCGCCTCTGGCACACAGTTGCACCACCTGCCGTGCCCCATTTACACCAGTCACTAAAATAGGGCCGTAGTTTTTGTTTGACTTTTGAAGCTTTTCTTCAAACATTTTGCTCTTTGTACCACTTTTCGCACGTTCAACTTCGAAGGTTCCACTTTGATCTCTGCATGAACCTGAGTGAAACAAAAGTGCTTAGCCGTTGTCATTACTCCAGCTTTAATGCGCACAAGTTGCCAGTCACTCTATTAAAGTTTCCACCTGCTGTAACAATCACTAAACTGCACCTACCTCACATGTTTGTCCTGTATGTTCATGAATCATTCATGAACGTGGCCTCATTAAAGTCTGCGGTACTTGAACTGAGACTGCGTTCTCTGTCACTCCACCCTTCATCTCGACAGTCCGCGTCGTGTACATGGTTCTTATCTTCAGATGCCAGCCATCACTTCTGTCTCTGCCTGACTGTTTATTATATTATATATCTATATATCTATATATGAAAATCATTTCTTTCTTGCCCCCTTGTTTCCCTCTTTCCTCACTTCTGATTCCTTTTTTATTCTGTCCATCCTCTTCTCTTGCCTTCCTCGTTTCCCTCAACTTTTCCCCTCACTAATATTCCCTCCCACCTTTCGTTCCGCCCCTGTCATCCCATCTCTTCCTGCGACTGTAGCCCGAAACTGTGGATACTGTGAAGAAAGGTGCTCAGATAGTGAAATGTGCCAGTCTGCGGAGAGTTAAGCAGTGAGGCAGGCTGAGCGCTGCTTTCCCGCAGGTACGGGAATCACCCACAGTGCGCCTCGTTATGACGTGTGCTGGGCGAGACCATTTAATCCACGCTCCTCTGTGGATTAAATGCCACTAAATGTACCTTTAACTTCACCACTAATCCTACTGCAATGTAATGCTGGCACAGAAAATTTGAAGGATGACTAATTTAACCTGAAATATTATTTTAGGTGATGTGCAATGTGTTTGAGTATAATATTAATATTAGTAATATTCTATATTCTATAAATGCATAATATGTCCTAATGCTTCGATCTGTCCTGTTGTTTCCTCTTTTATTATGTCAACAAACCTAGTGCTAGCCTGGTGGTTTTAGCACAGCACTTTATACACACATGCCATTGGATGTACCATACTGTGAGCTTTAATCAAATTAGCGTAGAATAGCTGCTGTTCATCGGCATACTCACATCAAGGCTAATGTTTCGTTTTTCATGCTTGTTGTGATCAGATGAGAAAAAGAAAGGAGGTCAACACGACCATGCCCGTGTACGCCTGTGCGCATGTGTGCGTATGTTTGTGTGCATGCATATGTCTATGTGTGAGCGTGTGGTGCTTGCCTTTTCCGAAAGTGGGGCCATTGCATTCCTCAGATTGTTGGCATTTCAAGTAAATGACAGCTGAATGTTAAACAACCTCTACACCCACTTTATGCTTGCTACATGTCGTTTACGGTCTATCTAAAAATACCCATACAGTGAACCCCCGCCTATTCGCAGATTTATTTATTTTTTAACCTTTCGTTGGGTATTTCCTGAGAAACTCACCTCTTCACTGTTTTTGTGCTCAGGCCAAAGCAATATTGTAATTGCTTTGGCACCATCTGGTGGCACCTTGGTGCCAAGGCACTGTTGAAGGAAGATGGGGAGTTTCATTTTGACAAAAGTAGTCATTTGTCGACATCTTGTGGCATGTATAGGAAATTACAGTACAGTGGTGCCTTGAGATACGAGTGACCCGACAACCATATTGCTTTGCCTTAGGGAAGTCCACTTAGCTTAATGCTAACAAACAATTGAAAATGCAAGAGCCTTGTATTCTGATTAGAATCGGTTGAGAAGCCCAAACCGAATGAAAATGCTCCAAATAAACACCTCAATCGGAATAAACAGGCTGAATCCAAAAGGAATTTCATTCGGATTCACAGGGGTGGAATATTCCTTTGCAAAACCAAAGTAGAAAAATTTATTTAAATCATCGAAACTGTCAATCGTAACGGTGCTCTTGTCTTGACGTAAACGTGCGGTGATGTCATCTTTTTTTCACATAAATTTGGCGCCTTCCAACCAGACCAAACCAACCAAACCACTTGTAACTTATTTTTATCAAGCTGTTGTTTTAATAAAAGTGTAAAAACGATCCCAACTACTGTGCTAAATAGACGACGGACTTCCATCTTGATAAATGACGTGACGATGATGATGTCACACGGGTGTTTCGACAAATTGTAGTGCACATGTAGACACCCGATCGGAACCGGATCACGTCGTATGTAAACAGTTAACCAGAGATCTTCAATTGGAATGAATTTTGTTGGAATGATCGAAAAAAAAAAAAAAAGACTGACTGTAAACCATGTTTGTGGACATTTGAACACAAATGGTGCATCAAGTCATGCACACAAGAAGGAGCAGCAATGAATTAATCATGACGCACAAGCTCATTATTTCTTTAAATTCTATTAAATTACATTATTTTTATATTTTTGGAAAGAACAATATGATAAAGTGCTATTTTCCTTATTTAAAAACACATTACAAACATTTTTGCTTAATTTTATCGGGGTGGCTGGTACAGATTAATGCCATTCCTATTCCCTTCAGTGGGGACAGATGATTTGAAATACAAATATTTTGAGTTACAAATGTGGTCACAGAGCACACTAAGCTCATAGCTCAAGGCACTGTTGTATGGTGTAAACCTATCCGCCGTGAATAGCGTTGGTTCATATTGTTGACCCTAAAGGTTCACTTTGATGCTCAGCTACCGTAGCCTGCATGCCAAATAGCCATTGGTACGGTCAATAGTGTTTTATTGATGTGGTTCGCTGGAGAATGGTGATTGTTCTAAATGAGCATGTGTTCCTTTCTCCTCAGAGTTCTCTGCAGGAGTCCAGCCCATCCCCAAAAACCTCCTACATGGACACATGACCGGCAGCAGCGGACACAAATGGAAGAACACTCGCAAACAAACGAAAACAAAATGAATGGCACCAGGGCACTGCTGGCGCGCATATGGGAAGGATAATTGTAGTTTTTAACAACCTTTGTTTTTTATGAAAAATAAAACCCAATAAGGACAAATGATCAACTACTAAACTAGAAGCATGATTTCCTATAAAAAGAGACAAAAAAAAAGTAGCACCCAAAACATGGTTCCTGTTGTCTATGTCAGCATGAGCGACTGCCACCGCATGGCCTGTCTTTAACTCGAAGTACCGAAGGTTGGTGTGGGGGGGGGAATTCGGCTGTGTGGATACAGGCACGCAATGTGGGCTTTGTGTGATCCATTTGGGAAACATTTTCTAAAACCAGGATACTTTGTTCCGCAAAATTGGAGCAAAAACAGCTACGGTAGCGTTCCATGTGGAGGCGACCTATGACCTCTCCTCCAGCAAAAAGCATCACTACAAATTGGAACCTGACAGTACTACAACCATCACCTGAGCATTTATGTGTCTTGTACATATTATGGTATGCACTAAACTGCAGTGTTCCATTGTTGTTAAGATCCTACTGATGCTGCTATGGTATTTGTCTGTCTTCTTCCGTTCAATTTGAACTTATACTATATTATTATATATATATTTGTGTGGACAGCAACATACAAATGTGACCTAACCTTTCCCATGCTCTCCATGTGCACCCCCAAGCCTCTAATTTGCCATGTAGAGCGTTAGACATGTTGTCAGTCACGTGTTTGGTGTGTTTGGACGTGAAGGAGGGTGCACACGGGTGCGACCTTCCCGCAATAAGACATCGTCGGTGGCAGGTAACTTGAGGAAGTTAAGTCCCATTTTTCTTGTCCTCGTGAGGTTTGTGTTCATCAGTATGAGCCAGAATGCAACTTGTGCTTCCCTTTATGACCTGAAACAATGTAGCAGTCCTGCCCCCGACCCCCCCCCCCCCCCACACACACACACACACACACACCGCCCACCACCACCACCACCACCACCACCCCAAGCCCCCTAATAGCCTCCAATGTCACCCCCATCCATGAAGCTAATCGTATGTCACCTGTGTTGGCAAGGGTCGTGGTTGTGTTGAGCTCTCGTGTTTGTCTCCTTGGCCACCCGTGGACGTGTAGCAGAGTCGGCCAGCGATCACTGTGAAGAGAGACCCACCCGCGACTGTGAGCCCGCCCTCGCTCGCTCGAGCGTGTTTAGTTGTTGTCGTGTCTGGTGCTGAGAGGAAGCAATAAGTGCGCTAATAAAAGGGCATGGAGAGAGGATTCCGGGGGTCACGGTTGGGCCTTCGGTTGGGTTAGTCGCAGCTTTACTCCATTCAGAAATGATGTCAGTACATTAGAATTGCACATGTGATCACTTTGCCTCTTTCAAAACTATGTTCAAGGTCATTTAAAGAGGCTGTTTATTTTATATTACTGTTATAGTTGGGGGGAAAGTGCTCACTGTTTATTTTGTTAGTCACCGTAAAAGATAGACCCCAAGTTTAAAGATTGACTTACCTCGGTAAATGTGCAATCTCTTATCATTTGACAACTTGCAATCCTTTTCTTTATTTTTTTTTAAATCTGGTTCTTTTTACTACCAAATACTCATCTCACAAAAAGTTGCAATAAACATGGATCTATTACTCTATGTGTTTGTTTTTTTAGCAGCCACAGATGAATGTAAATTATTGGAAATGCTGTAATCGGTATGTGTTAATGTTAATGTTACACTATACTATAGTCGATGAAGGTATATTGTACACTCTGTATTTGCTGTTGATCATCACCCTCATTGCAAACATAATTGGAATGAAGCCAAAAACGTCTTTTTTGTTGTTGTTGCTGTGGTTTGTTTTTTCACATCAAAGCATCCCTCCATATTATATTTTCTATTTGATGCGTTTCAATACATCAATGAGCCCAAGAAAAAGTGTAATGCTGTACTCCTCCTTATGTTCTGCTCATAAGGGCTTTGGGATTTTGAAGCAGGGGCTGCTACTGATGTCAGGGTTGGGTGGTGGTTGGGGATCTATTAAAAAGACAATAGATGGTGCAACAGAGTATCTTGCTGGCTCCAATATTGTTAGACGATGAAAAGTATTTTCCCTCAACGCAGTCCACCCCAATCCACTCCCCCACGCCTTACCCAATACTGTACGATATATTCTTTCAAAGGCTTCCACATGGTGACGCGTTGAATGTGGAGGATTGTTTTTATGTGCACGCAGCGGGATGCTTTATTACTGATCAAGAGACGACTGAAGTGACGCCATGCACCGATTCATGCAAAAATATTTCCATTGCAAAAATTAGGGAAGACATGTACTGTATATTCCTTTTAGAATGGATGGATATTAACGCAATAGCATATTACTCAATACTAAGGAATGCAAATGCACACATGCACAGAATTTTTTTTTAACATAAAAGGATATATATAAAATGAATATATGTGAGAATATATATATATTTACTTAGAATGCTATGCACCCTTACGTGTCAACTGGGATTCTAGTTATGTTATGGATGTACTTTTAGCATCAAACCTACAGATGTAGCTACAAAGAGACTGTTGACTTCTGGGTAATGCCTACACCTGAGGATGAATAAGGGTCTGGCGGGTATTTGAACTTGTTTTGTTTGCATTTTTTTATTATTTTTATGGGGACTTGAACATGAATTTTAAGTCGACATGTACAAAAAAAAAATTATCTTTCAATCCAATCAAATCCAAGAACATCTGTTGACAACCTACTCTGTACACCAGCTCAACATTTACAAAATTAATAAAGAAATGCAATGTGTTTGCGTGCTTTCTTTCTGATGAGACACATACATTAAATATGTAAAAATGTAACAATCACTCGTAATAATGTAGTTTTCTGCAGTTCTACACTAAAAAAAAGACAATCGATGCATTTTCAGTTATGGATATGAGAGTGTTCTAGTGGTGTGTGTGCGTGATTTTCAGTGGACAAATATGCAGTTACATGTGACAGCACTACACTAATGAGTGTGTGTGTGTGTGTGTGTATTTCACTAGTGGATGTGAACAACAACAAAATTCAGTTGTGCATGTGAGTGAAAAAAAATGTGTTGTGTGTGACAGCATTTCAGTGTTTGCATGAGAGCATTTCAGTACTAGTGTGTATGTATATATGAGAGAGGTACTCACTCATTGGAATGAATGCTGTCCCTGGAGGCTGCTTGGTTTCCAGCCCAGTGCAGTACACGCTGATGTCCACTTGGGGGCGGCGTACACTCGCCGTGTCCTCTACTGGTGGAAGTTCCGAAGCCTGTCTGGTGTCTCCTCCTCATGGTTTGCTTTTTTTTTTTTTTTTTTTTTTTTTTAAACAAAGAACCTGAACACCCGTGCATGTGTGGGTGCCTGCTGAAATGTGACATTTTCTTCATACCCAGAGCAAATTTTTGCACTTAAGGATAGCAGGTATTTATTTGAAAACTCGTCGCATACGGCGTGGTGGTGGTGGAAGCCCAATTGTCCTGGTGCACTTGAGCTAAAGCAGATTTTTATTTTTATTTTTTTGAGTTGAGTTTAGTTAGCTCTATCACCCCCCCGTTGTTTTCAAACGTGTTATTTGGAGAACATGTCCACCACCGACTGCCAAACGAGCAACGCTACGGCCATCCCGTCGAGCAGGACGGTGGCCATCCACGACGCCGAGCACATGCCCCAAGATTACTCCACCACTCCCGGGGGCACCTTCTTCAGCACCACGCCCGGTGGTAAGTACATGTATTATTCACCAGCACCTCGGTCATTTGTGGGACATTTGTGTCATGTTACAGAATGAATGCGGCGTGTTTTACTGCGCCTCCTGTCGCAAGCTAGGCTAATGAATGCTAAGATGCTAAGCTTGTCGAGAGCGACGTTTTGGTTTAAAAAAAAAAAAAAAAAAGCCCAATTAAGTCCTCTTCTGCTCGTACACTCTCCAAGTTGAAAGAGCAGCAGTCCAAGAACAAAGACAATCGGACGGCACTAGTAACAAAAATCAGTAAGTTTTTAGTACTGCATGCAAGCAATGTGAAAATTATACTGTGGTGGGTTAGTTAGTTAGTTGGTTAGTGGGTGGGACGTTACTTCCGCTCATTGAGTTATCCTTAGGAATGCTCATCGAGTGTCTTCAGTAAAATAATGATCAATTGGTCATTATTGCACGTCTTTTTTTTTTTTTATTTGGAAAATTCTTGATATCTGAACAAACATTATCGACTTCCCAACAAACATTTCCCTGTTTCTTGGTTGTATTTAACTCACTCCAAGAATTTTAAATCTTAGCCTTGAAGAAACTTGATAGATCATTTTGTAAAGGTTATTTAGTTTTTGTTTGTTTTTATTTGTTCAATCCATTTTCCTACACCGCTATCCTCATTAGGGTCACGACTCGAGTGACCTTTTCCAGCCGACTTTTGGCGAGAGGCGAGGTACACCATGGACTGGTCACAAGCCTACTGAAATATTTTAAAGTTTTCAATGAAGCTATCAAGCGTGTTTGCAAACGCCACACTGAAAGGCCGGAGCAGGTATTCGAACCCTGACCCTCAAAACTGTAAGGCGCTAACCGCTAGTCTACAGTGCTGCCTCTTTCTTTATCTATCAAATCAATTTAACATTAAATTGATGCGTGTTACACTGACATCACAACTTTAGAGACTTCCAAGGGCGTTTGACTCCCAAGTCTCCAGTGTCGATATTAACATACAGTCCTGTATAGAGATGTTATCAATATATAGCGTACCTGATACAGCTGCAAAAAGTGTATGTTGTGGTTTCACAATATCACATCAAGCGAGTTGGTTCGCCACAAAATCTGCTGTCCGATCTCTACGAGCAGTCACAGGAGCCCTCGCATCGCCTTGATCATTCGTTCAGTCTCCTCCCATCAGTCAGAAAAATGTTTCGGAAAAAAAATGATTCATTCCAACTTCAATCACAGCACTCAACAGTAGAGCAATTTCAAATTCAGTAAACCGAAAATGAAAAAAAAAAAAAAATGAAATGCTGGTCGTTTTATTTGAAGTATAAATGTGTGTGGTTTATTTTTCCTTTAATTTGGTGAAATTTTGGAGTTTTTTTGTATTTTATTTGAGGTCAAATTTAATGTGAGCCTTGTCAAATACATTTTTTTTCACCCGCCGGTGTCAGATGAATAAAGTTTCTATCATGTTTCTATTTATTTATTTCATTCTTTAAATATGTGTAAAGATTTAAGATGTCAAATGAATTTGTATTCATCAGTGTCATTGCTAGCCTTTTATTTATAGATCAGATAGAATGTGTAATATTTTCTGATGTAAAAAATAAGTTTTGAAAAATGTTTTAAAAAAATGCTCCTCAGCTCCATTTTGTTACTTTTTTTGCTTTGCGCTCCCTTCAGCCACGATGTGTTTTTGTAGATGAAAACAGGTTTTGTGAGTCACTTTTTGGTGTCGTGACACACTTAATCGACTTGGGTGCAGGCAGCGCGGGTTGAGCTCCCACTCAGCGACGGTGCGATCGTGGGAGTGCGAACCCTTGTCTGTTTTTGCCGTTTGATTGACTGGCAAGCAGTCCAGGCTGCAGTCTGCCATTCGTCAGCTGGGATGGATTCCAGTGAACGGGAAAAAGCGGAATAGAAGATGGATGGATGAAAACAGACCTTATGTTTCCGGAGCATGCATTAAAAAGTGCTTTCTTTTTTAATTCATAGTTTTTAATTGCATGTTTGTCTTTCCGCACTTAAGGTACCAGGATTATCTATGACCGAAAATTCCTGCTGGGGTGTCGCACCTCTCCTCTGGCCAAGACCCCTCCACAAGGTCTTCCAGACATTCCTGGTGTGACAAGTCCTCCCTCCGCAGGAGCCAACGAGAAGAAGGCCAGCGATGGCGAGTTACTGAACAGCAGCGGAGTGGCGGCTTGCAACACTACTGGTAGGTTCGAGACAACGGCCAGCTGCGATTTAACAGAACCTTCGTACGAGCAAACCAAACATTCAAAGATACTTACTGTATAGTTTGTTGAATGCACATTTTCATAAGTCAGTCAAGGAAAAACGATACTTGGAAACAGCGGAACCCGTGAGGTTGAACATGCACGTTGCTATCGTAAAATATGAAGTCACGGGTGTCAAACTCGAGGCCTGGGGGCCAGATCCGGCCCGCCGCATCATTTTTGTGGCCCGTGAAAGCAAATCAGGTGGGTGTGTCAACTTCCATGTTTCTTGTTCAAATCTGTTCCAAAATTTCAAACTGTCATATGTAATAAATAATCATGTTGAGATATTGCAAGCATTTTTTGGGGGGGTTACAAACCCCTTTTTACTGTTACTTGAACCATAGTAAAACAAACCATGATCCTTAACTTCTGATTGCAACTGTCAATTTGTTGTGTAGACTTAATATGATGAGGCTATTTAAGATTTATGTAGTTTCACAGTCATAACGGGCCTCGGAGGGAAACCCTAACTACAATGTAGCCCATGACAAAAATGACTTTGACACCTCTGTCTTATGTGCACAGATAATGTTTGAATTGACATTCTTAAGTGTTAAAAAATAGGATAGTTGGTCCTCGGTTTACGACATTTCGAGGTTACAAACGGCATGCAAGAAACTAGTTTTTGTGATGCGGTGTAAGCAGGCTGGCAAGCTCAATCGCTGGCATACTTTTTCATGAGATAGTTTTGTATTTATGCACTAAAAAGTGCTTTTAATCCAAATATGTACTGTAAATAGGATTGCTACTGTGTTAACACAGTTGAGTATAAAAAGATTAGACCACCCATGTTTCTTTAATTTCTTATTCATATTCATGCCTGTTACTACTAAAGGTATTATTTATCTGGAGAATACAATGAACTTGACAAAAAAGCAGCTGCTACATAAGACTTGACGTCCGATTTGACATGCTTAAGCTTAATTGTATTTATTCCCAGTCATTTTTGTTATTGTGAAGAAAAACACGGAGAATGGCAAGATCTTAAATTAAACTCTTATGAGCTCGTTTTGTTGTCATCGTTATATTTGTCCAAACAGATGTCCCTTAAGTTGTACCAGGTGTTAAAATTGAACAAGAAACTGAAGAACCAAAGTGGTCTAATAATTATTTTTTTTTTTCATGACTGTTGGTCAGTTTGGACTGTATTTATACTTGTATAAATCTGGGTTATGTAGCTGCGGCAAGAACAAAACCCATCTTAAATCGAGAACCGCTGTATAGCCATAATAAACAACTGTTAACATGAAAATGTAAAAAAAAAAAAAAAAAGCTGACAAAATGTGGTGATGCTGCATTCTTACTGTTTTGGATGTGAGCCTGTCACTTGTTGTTCCTTCCAGTGTGCTTTCTCTTTGTGTTCTTCTTTCCTTAACACTCCTGGTTGAAGCTGATCCATATTTTGAAATCCCTTTTGCAAAAATAGCTAAATCGCGCACACGCACGATAAAAACGTGCAGAGGTTGTCCTTCGATGCTTGCGTGATGACGGCAAACGTTTAACACACACATTCAACATTTTAGCAGTGTAATTTAATGACATTCTTTCCTGGTCATGCAGAAATACAAACAATATGTTTGTTTGTGTGTTTTTAAGGTGATGATGCACAGTTTGAAATGGACATCTGAGTGGCCTGTCGTGTGAAGCATACCAACAAGATGCTGTGAAAAGAGGCTCAGGGCAACCATCTTTGTCCAAACGGCTGTGCCACGAAGGAGTCAACTTTTCAGTCTCATTATTTTTCTTTTGCTCTTCTTTTTTTCTTTATTTTTTTTGCACCCAGAACAAATTTGTGATTGAAACCATACCTACCTTAAGGCTCAAAACAAGTGTGCCTTCCTCTAATAGCTTCAAGTTGAAAATGTACACTTACCAACAAGCCTGTTGGCCTATTGTAAGCTATGAGACAATCAGAATTAAAGGGACCATTTCCTTTATAATTTTTCCCCACAATATGCAATTATTTCCAGATGCTGCCTTGAAATGTCCAAGTTACTGTCGTTGGGACTTAAAAACAAGTTCATTTCCCAAAGAGTGCCATTTTGAATCTGATCTGTCAGTGTTTGAGAGTGACAACATTAAAGAAATTACAATTGAATTCAACGCTCATGTGTGCGTTGTGCATCTGTGTGTGCTTGTGGTTTTCCCGTCATCTGCTTTGTTGATGTTTCTTCCACTTCAATTGGTCCCGATGCACATTCAGTGGAGTAACAAATATACAATTCCAATGAAGTTGGGACGTTGTGTTAAACATCAATAAAAACAGAATACAATGATTTGCAAATCATGTTCAACCTATATTTAATTGAATACACTACGAGATGAGATATTTGATGTTCAAACTGATGAGTGTTATTGTTTTGAGCAAATAATCATTAACTTAGAATTTTATGGCTGCAACATGTTCCAAAAAAGCTGGGACAGGTGACAAAAAAAGAGTGAGAAAGTTGAGGAATGCTCATCAAACACCTGTTTGGAACATCCCACAGGTGAACAGGCTAATTGGGAATAGGTGGGTGCCGTGATTGGGTATAAAAGGAGCTTCCCTGAATTGTCATTCGCAAGCAAAGATGGGGCGAGGTTCACCTCTTTGTGAACAAGTGCGTGAAAAGATAGTCAAAACAGTTTATGGACAATGTTCATCAACGTACAATTGCAAGGCATTTAGGGATTTCATCATCTACGGTGCATAATATCATCAAAAGGTTCAGAGAATCTGGAGAAATCACTGCATGGAAGTGGCAAGGCCGAAAACCAACCTTGAATGCCCGTGACCTTCGATCCCTCAGGCGGCACTGCATCAAAAAACGACAACACTTCAGAAAACCAATGTCAGTAAATACAGTTCGGCGCTACATCCGTAAGTGCAACTTGAAACTCTACTATGCAAAGCAAAAGCCATTTATCAACAACACCCAGAAACCCCGCCGACTTCTCTGGGCCCGAGCTCATCTAAGATGGACTGATGAAAAGTGTTCTGTGGTCCGACGAGTCCACATTTCAAATTGTTTTTGGAAATTGGGGACGTCGTGTTCTCTGGGCCAAAGAGGAAAAGAACCATCCGGACTGTTATGGACGCAAAGTTCAAAAGCCAGCATCTGTGACGGTATGGGGCTGTTAGTACCAATGACATGGGTAACTTACACATCTGTGAAGGCACCATTAATGCTGAAAGGTACATACAGGTTTTGGAGAAACATATGCTGCCATCCAAGCGACGTCTTTTTCCTGGACGCCCCTGCTTATTTCAGCAAGACAATGCCAAACCACATTCTGCACGTGTTACAACAGCGTGGCTTCGTAGTAAAAGAGTGCGGGTACAAGACTGGCCAGCCTGCAGTCCAGACCTGTCTCCCATTGAAAATGTGTGGCGCATTATGAAGCGTAAAATACGACAACGGAGACCCCGGACTGTTGAACAGCTGAAGCTGTACATCAAGCAAGAATGGGAAAGAATTACACCTACAAAGCTTCAACAATTAGTGTCCTTAGTTCCCAAACGTTTATTGAATGTTGTGAAAAGAAAAAGTGACGTAAAACAGCGGTAAACATGAGCCTGTCCCAGCTTTTTTGGAATGTGTTACAGCCATAAAATTCTAAGTTAATGAGTATTTGCTAAAAACAATGTTTATCAATTTGAACATTAAATATCTTGTCTTTGTAGTGTATTCAATTAAAGAGGTTGAACATGATTTGCAAATCATTGTATTCTGTTTTAATTTATGTTTAACACAACGTCCCAACATTTCCAACTTCATTGGAATTAGGGTTGTACATTTGCTTACTTAAATGAGATTATTCAGTGCTAACTCAGTTTGTCTCTTTTTTCCTCACTGTGTGGAGAAGTGTTTTTTTTTTTAACTTGAGCTGTGTTTCGGAGACTGCGAGGTCTCCTGCACACAAGTCATATCAGCAGAATTCCTCTAAGAGCTTGCCACCAGCTGATAAGCTCAGTCAGCAGCCTGCGAGGAAAAGAAGGGTCAATATGCAAGTCGGCAACTCCTACGACTGACATGGACTCCACATTCTTTCTAGACTCACTCAGAATATTATATGCAATACACAGCGAGCCGGTCTGGCTTTACCTGCTCAGAGATCCCGATCCATATCTTCATCCTCCGGTGAATTGTACGTTGGGCTCACGTCGTCATCCTCGGTTATTAGTAGGCCTCTCTGGCCTCTTTTGTTGATTGTGATCACACATGGTGGCTGCAATGGATCAATGAGGGAAGGAAAAAAAGCAGTAGCACTTGTGTATTTTGTGGGGGGGGGGGGGGTTCAGGAAGCAGAGGTGACAACGCGAGGGTCGAGGCCAAACAAACAGAGGGCAACGGGCCAATGCGGGGCGAGTGCGAGCGTCTGGAGGCTACTGTGGAGGAAGGACAGGCCGGACTGGAAGTGATCACGTCAAACTGTCCAATCCGCACCTGACGGCCAGCGGGACAAGCAGACAGACGGACTTCTGGTTTAGCTGACTCATCATCATGCTCACCCTGTCTTGAAAAAAACCCTACTTTGAAACCATATCCCTTTTTGATACCCTAATTTGAAACCCTAAAACTGTTTTGAAAACCTGATTTGAAACCGTAACCCTGTTTTGAAGCCCTAATTTGAAACCCTGACCCTGTTTTGAAACCTTAATTTGAAACTCTAACCCAGTTTTGAAGCCCTAATTTGAAACTCTAATCCTGTTTTGAAACCCTACTTTGAAATCGTAAGCCTGTTTTGAAACCCTAACTCTGTTCTGAAACCCTAACCCTGTCTTGAAACCATACTTTGGAAAACTTTTGAACCCCTAATTTGAAACCCTAACCCTGTCTTGAAATGCTGTTTTGAAACCCTACCCTGATTTGAAATCCCAACTCTGTATTGAAACCCTACTTTGAAACCCTAACCCTCTTTTGAAACCCTAATTTGAAACCCTAACCCAGTTTTGAAACCCCAAATTTGAAACCCTAACCCAGTTTTGAAACTCTAATTTGAAACCCTAACCCTGTCTTGAAATGCTGATTTGAAACCCTAACCCTGTTTTAAAACCCTAACCTGAAACCCTAATTTGAAGCCTTTACCCTGTCTTGAAACCCTAACCCTGTCTTGAACCCCTACTTTAAAACCCTAACCCTGTTTTGAAAGCTTAATTTGAAACTATAACCCTGTGTCGAAACCCTACTTTGAAACCCTAACCCTGTTAATTCCACATATATTGCATAAATTATTTCTATGTGAGGGTTGACGCCAGCTCTCCAGCTGGCGACGCTGTACTCTGTCAGTCTTCTTTTGTTTTAGAAAATAGAGCTGTCGTTACAGTCACAAATATTTTTCCATGCAATAGTTTCCATTTTCCATACTTTTCTAGACCTAGAAATGTATTAAATCAAATACCATACATTTCCATAATTGTGCAGGAACCCTGTTTAATAAAGCACACCACTCACGTGAAAATATAGGTTTAATACATTTGAGATATTTTATGTACAAAATATACAGTATAATGTATAAATAGATAAACATTTCCATACGAAAGACAGAATCTTGTGTAGCAGCCTATATGGATGATAAATGCCTCATTGTAGCGTGCGCGCGTTGCGACAGAACTCCGCTATCGGGCCGCTCAGTGACAGCCGCACTCTTCAACGATCATGTCCTCGTGATGACGCAGGGTCAAGTCGTCGTTCTCGTAATACAACATGGACAGGGGGCCGAGGCGCGTCGGCACACAGGACGGGCAGCTCACCCGCTCTGGGTGGTGGTACTTCAAAAGGCTCTGCAACAACAACAACAACAAAATGAGAGAAAACATCGTCGGCGTCAGCCGTCCTTGCGATTGTGTTGAACCAATCAAATCGTCTTACTTGCATGTACGCGTGGTTGGTGGGGTTGAAGGAATCGTCCAACGGTGTGGGACACTCCCCCTCGCAGCGATAAGCGTTGAAGCGTTTCGGATGCACAATCCACTCGTCCCAGCCGATGAGGTCGAAGTCCACCCACATGTCCACTTTGCTACAGCGGGGCCCTTGAGCGCCCTCCGGTGCGGCGGTGGGCGCGGGGCCGGCCGGCACCATCGCCCTCTCCATCCTGTTCCTTTTGTGGCGCCGACTTTGGCCCTCGACGCCGCTTCGCTCCATGCCGGCGTACTTGGAGTTTTCCACCGTGTGTATGAGGCTGTACTCTGAGTGAGCCTCCCGAGGGAGGTCGTGTTTAAAGAATATCACCATTATTGCCCGAATAGCGGTCGGACGACTTTGCCTTCCTGGATTCTTGAAGACGACCTTGCTGGGTATCGCCCCATAATGCGCAGAACCGCTCCCGAACTCGGGTTCAGGCTCTCCTGAGGCCTCCTGACCCGACACTCCGTCTCCTTGGTAGAGCCAATACCTCAAAAGAGCGGTCACGTTAAAAAGCTTCCATGAAGACTTGCTGGCTGACGCACTGACGCTGCCCAGGAGAAGACGCTCGTCCTGGCACGACGGGCCCTCCTCGCGCTCGCAGTGTCGGGAGTGATACAAATCCACAACGGCCCGCTTGTGGGAATTCTGGCCCGGCAGCCGGATGCGGAGCTCTGCTCGCTGGACTCTGTCGCTGGCGGAAACGGACGACATGTCAAATGTAACCGTCCGTCTGTCGCCCACTTGATGGAACCCTGGGAAAAAAAAGGAGTCAAGATATCAATGGAGAGCAGAGCATGGCAAGCATTTATTCGACACCCTTGATATCCATCTTAAGGTCCATTTGTGAGGGGCAGTGATGAGCCCAATTTCATTTAACCGACTAATTGAATTGTTCCCCTTGCAAAGCAAGAAATTCAATCACAGATCTCTTATTCTGACGGCCATCCAATAATGAGCTCATTTCCAAAATGGCTGACAGGAGGAGGACATGCTTCAACAAAACATTTTTTAAATAAACCTCTAAATTAAAAACAGTTAAATTTCAACAACAACAATCTATTATTAGTAGGTTCAATTAAATTGGGGTCTTTACTTTTTGACTGCTCCTTGTACTAGTACCCTCCTTGTCCCCACTAGTAGGACAACGACGTTACCAGTGAGGCAAAACTGCACACTCATTAAAAAAACCGCATGCTACTAGTACTACGGGGGACATTTTAAAATTATACTAGTTAACATAGCGCTTAGTAGCAGGCCACTGATAGCATACAGATGTCAAATAGTGCACAATTTTGCTTCAATATTAACATATAGTTGTCCTAGTAGCTTGCAGAAATGTCATACAGTAGTTGAAAGTTTTTTACTAGTAAGACAGTTATTCAACTTGTGCGCCCTAGCCGTTCCACAAGTGCGCTGCAATGTCTTACTAGTGAGGACAAAGAGCGTACTAGTACACTACACGGACCTTAAGCTCTCAACTCCACTCAATTTGGTTTATAAAGCACGTTAAATACAACCACAACTGAAAACAAAAGTGGCGTACACAGATAAGAAATAAGTTGATGAACAAGAATATCGAACAAATTCGAAAACGGCTTTCAATGGCAGAGGCGGGCTTGGTGAGCGGATAAGCGGATTCTTGGACAAATGTCAAAACCCGGAGGTGAAGTGGGAGGCTGAACAGGACAGGATGTGTATTGAACCCCCCTGTGCAAGGCCGTCTGAGGGCTAATATACACACCCTCACACATAAAACGGACAAAGCCTTTAAAGTGGAATAAGCATTTTGACACTTTGCTGGGCTGTAAAAAAGGGAAGGGTCAGATCATAGATAACAGCAGTCAGAGATCTGCAGGAGAAACTAGGAGCAAATACAATAAGATTTCTGCTGTCACAGTTGACTCACCTTTCGCCACAAGACTGAGGATAGAGTCGGATTCTCGCGCGGGCCGACTGCCACCGGAGTCGACGTCGGCCGCCCTGAACGAGCGATACAGTTGCATCATGTACGGAGGGAACCGGCCGCGAGGGCGAAGGGAAACATTCGCCAGCGCTGCGCTGCTCGCGTGAGACTCGGGCCTCTGCGTAGACACGACCAGGGCAAAACAGGACAAAAAAAGCACGTAGAAAACCATTTTACAGTGACACTGCAAGAGGTTAAGGTCTTCTTCCTTCCTTCCTTTCCTCAGCTGGTCTAAGGGTGAAGTGATGTGCGGACAGAACAGCAGACAGGCCCCTTTATAGCAGACAGCTGCCCTTTGATGACCCCTGACCACACCAGGCATCCCAATGAGCCCTCTGATCACCAGAACACATCAGAGACCACAAGCACAAAACAAAAAAAACAAAAAACACCATTTAGCCAAGGTCATTGTCCCGTCACACAGCCCTGAGCTTTTATATTCATTCAAAAGTGTTAATCCTCTGGACATGCAGGAATCAGCTAACAACTAACACCTACGATGCTGTGCAGCCATTAACACCTCAACGCTAAGTGAAAGCAACAGAAGACCACCAAGGTGAAAACAAGAGAAAACTTTATTAACAGATAAACATCCAGGAATGTATTAAAAACACACAAAATGTAATGCAACAGATATTTCAAATTACCATCACAAGTGGGGGTGATGATAATCTGCATCTAAGTGTAATATTGTGTGATGCATATGTATAATGAGAGCCAAAATATGTCTTTATAAAAATAATAATGCTGTTTTGACACTATCTGTGCTGTTTGAAACACAGTGTGGTCGTCAACCATGCATTTGTAGTTGCAGTTTATACTGTGCAATTGCGTATTTCTAATAGCTTTGGGTCCTCGCGTATTGCAATAAGACTAATGAGTGAGGATAAGCGGAACGGAAGATGAATGAATGAATGAATAATTAATACCTATAACAGTATTAATCAAAAGTGGGCATTACCTTTGTAAAGGCATAATTTAGATGCAGCTCTTCTATCGGATCTAATTGGAGTTAGTATGTGTGTGTCTCTAATTAAATGTGCAGTGAGTCTAACAGAACAAACTGTTTTGCAAGTAAACATTTAAATAAAAACAGTGCGCTTCAAAGGGTGTGGTCCAACACTAACTACAGCTAGTCGACTATTGACTGATTCTTTCAACTTGTGTCTCTGCCAGGATTCATGTTACATGACAGTTCTGCCGGTGTCATCACACGTGCGGACGACTCTCTCCTCATAATGCCTTGAAGAAATCTTTCACCTGTGGAAGGATGGCAAAAACATTAAACGGTTTATTTGGTGCAAACGACGCACAATGTGATTCCAATGTGAAAGAGGGCCCTCTCGTGGCGAACGTTTGCACAGCAGCAGCCCTCCCACCTGTCGGATGAAGTTCTCCTGTGCTGTTGGGTCACTCTGAAACTCCACACTGGCATCCAGCTCCAACACGGGAATGTTTTTCAACGACTCAAAATGGATCCTGAGAGAAGAGAGTGGAGACACTTTACACTCTTTGATATTTTTGGACTTTCTTACAACCAACAGCTGATGAGGTCTCATACGAAAATCCTGCCTTCACAAACAAAGTTCACTTTTAGCACTGTCAGAGAAGTTGAAATTTAACCTTTGGTGTTTCTAATGTTTTTCCCCTCTCATGCAAGTACACTGCACCGTACTGTGTAAACCACAACCACAATAACAAACATACTGTTAAAAGTTCTGCCTCTCTGACCATGCCAATCTTCTTAGTTTTTGATACGGCTCTTGGATCGGCTGGTGTCCCTAATGTTTTGGCCTGTGATCGTTTTCACTAAAGTACTAATGATTCCCAACCACTGTGTCGCAGGAAGTTAGTGTTGAAAATGACTGTCTTAGCCTTGACTGCCATGAACAAAAACAAAAATTGAAGATATCCATGTGTTGTTCAATTCCTGCAAGTACATGCGGGGGTGGGAGGGTGGGTGCAGGGAACGGCCACAGATAATTGACGGCCATTATAATTGCATTGAAAGAAAAACAAATCTTGACTAAGTAGCGATACATTACTAATAAGCGTTTTTAGTTTGGTTGGTCTCTTCCACCCCTCACCAAAAAAAAAGAAAGAAAGAAATCTGCAGGGCAAACCGCCAGTATATTGAGGCCCACTGCATTACTTTTGTGTGGCTAAAGAAACAAAACTAAATTTAAAAAAAGAATACTAAATCAACCCAGATTTGACACTTTGTGACAACTACAAGTCAGTATTTTTATCTTTTATATGTTATTATTCTATTAATATTTCACAAATCTTGAGACTTATTGGGCGCATCTGGAACCTTGAGTATCGAATTTCGTGCCATATCATATGTAAATGTGTGTTGGCATGACAATTAAAGCCCTTGAATCATCATTACTTCACTTTTTGTTTGGTGGTGTGTCATGAGATTTTTTTTTTGTTTTTTTTTTAATGTAAAATATGTGCAATAAATCAATAAGGTTTGTAAAACAATGGTGTCCAGTATGCAGGAGTCAGTCAGTTCCGGTTGACACTCACTCAGTGGTTTTCTCCACAAGCCACCTCTCATGCTGCTCGTGTAACTTATGGAGATAGTCCAGCTGCACATTCTCCTCCTCGGGCCTCCCTCGCCGCTGCAGGCGCTCCATACATTTCTGACAAATACACGTTCATCATAAATTAAACAGCGTAAAGAACACAAACCTTATACCTTAAATGACACCAGAGCTTGTGCAGACCTCAGGAGGTGCTTTGAGATAGATGATGCCTTCTAGCGCCACCCGGTGTCCAAACTGTTCCACCAGGAGCGAGTGCCAGTCCTGGTAGACTGCCCACTCTGTCGCGTTGATGCACCCCAGCTCGTACATGTTCAGGGCGAAGATGTATCTGGCAGGAAAAAGCACAGGAATCATATTTAATGGTCAAATTCAGAGCACACGATACGCTTAAACACGTTACGTAAAAATAAGTCAAAAGCCACAACAACTCCAATAAACAAGTCGATGAAAGTACAAATGGAGAGTAGTCGTACTTATTGGGGAATTTTGTAAAATCACAAGTTAGTCAACAAATGTAAAGCATTTCAGGAGGAGATATCGCTTTCTTGCAGCACGCGACCCTTGTGGTTAGCACGTCTGCCTCGTGGTACGCTGGCTTCGTAGTGGTGCGTTAGTGTTAAAATTGTGATCTTAAGTGCAATTTTTATGTGCAATACAGTTTTGATTGTATCATTTAAATAGTTTATTTTACTCTATTTATGCACAGTGCTATTATTCAAACTGCGATATGTTATAGCGGTTCAAGATAATAAACATACTTTTTAGGGAATAAAACTTTTTTTCCTGACTTATGATTAACATTTTCTACATCTACTATGCACCTTTCATCTCTTTTACACCTGTTATAACTGTTTACTGGAACTGCCAGCTGCGAGGAGATAACCCGCTGTGGGAGAGGAGAAGAGGAACTGAGAGCAAGAAGAGCAACAACTGAGCTGGATGAACATTTTCAGCACAAAAATGACAAATACATGACTTTTTCAGCAAATAGCGAAGGATGGATTCCACAGATAAAAATGCAAATGGGTGAATTTGGGAACAGTGAACCGCAAATATGGTGGGTATTACTGTATTTGCAAGTGAAAGACAGAAAATTAGAGCTTGCCAAGTTTGACCGACCATAATTATCACTGTGCACGCAGGATTTTGTATCCATCTCATGCAATTATGTTATTAGGCTACCGTTATGAGACTGCGTGGGTGGAAGCTCACGCTGCGGCCAGCCCGGTTAGCACCGGATCGAGGGGCTCCACTGACCTGTCGCTGTAGACGGAGCGCTCGTAAACCTGCACCGGCGCTCCCCGTGAGGGGAGGCGGCGAGCGGGAGCAGGCTGCAGCTGAGTTTTCAGGCGGCTCATGCAGGAGTACGTCTGGAAGGTGTAGGACCAGCGCTGAGGATCCCGGTACATCATGTCCAGCAGGTTGCTCACCGTCTTCTGGGGAGATGGCCCCTGTGCAGAGGAAGCAGCACAAATGAAATGACTTTGTTTTACAATAGAATTCACAAATTCAAACAAATAATTTACGTTTTTATATTTACCTCCTCCTTACACATTTTTGACTGATTCAAACAGTTCAGACTTCGACATGTTCCACTCATTTGTAGCAGTTGGGAACTGTTTCATATTGTCCAACCTTTCAGACTAAAATTTCCACATTAAGAGATATTTTATTTCCTGCTTCCAAAAATATCTTGATTGATTCAAACCATTCTAACTTCAAAACGTTCAGCTGATTCATCACAAAATTCCTCAATAAACTTCTCGAATGAAAAGCTATTTCATAAGTATTCATTTCCTCTTTCCCCATTTCTCAGCCAATCTACACAATTACAATTTTGAGCCTCACATTTTACATTTCAACAAATTCAAAATAATTCCACAGCATTTCAGTTCAGCATTCACAAGCAGTTCGTACAGAGATGGCACTTTCTAGTTTGTTGTTGTTGTGAGGAAGATGAGGAAGCCACACACATTTGAGGTCCCGCTGTCAATGTTCTGCCATTTGCTGACAGGTTCTGCAACCACTTGCCAGTCCGGACAAGTTGCCTCCAAGAGTCTTGTGAAGGTTGACTTCCCAACAGCTAAAGACGCCAAAAGACACGGGAGGGAATTGTTGCAACTCTTTGGTGTCGCTCACACACAAAATTGTCGAAGACGGATCTTACCGATGTTTCCCTCAACAGAAACTCTCTTCGGTCCATCTTGGCTTGAAGCTGGTGCACTTGACGACATTCTTTTAGCCATGGTACTTCCGTTATGTCTTGCTTGTGTAATTTCTCGGATGAAGTTGTCGCGGGTCTCGCACTGTCGCCACAGCTGCGCGACACCTGCTTGCGGTTTCGATTTGGAAAATCGACTGAAGAGAATGCGCCAGTGCAGGAAAACCATTATGCTAGCAAGCAAGACGACTACTCGTGTCAAGTCCAACTATGGCGTTGTTGTTATCGTGGGCTTGAGGCGGCAAGCGTTCATGCTAGCGACAAGACAGTTTGTCGCCATCGTTTTTTTGTTTTTATGATTGACCCAAACTGAATGTTAAATTAGACTGTAGTAGTAGCTAGACTGTATTTTCGGCATGCTAAAGAGGGAGGCGAATGAATGGCAAAGATAGCCCCGGAAGTGATCGCGTACTTCCGGCATGTAAGGTCGCAAAATAAACAAACACTTCTGGCATGTAAAATCGCAAAACAAACAAAAAAGCAAAAGCCAGCTTGAGACCAACATTTGGAAAAAAATGTTGATCCCAGTTCTTCGATTTTTTTACTACCCTTTCAGCTTGTTCGTTGTCATTTTTGTCCACGTACAGACACAGTATGTAGTTTTCAAGCTTGTTTTTTTTGTGTCTTTTATTGCAGTTTTTAGCCAACATCAGTTCTTGTCATTAGTATCAAATTGTAGTTTGTTTGCAGCGTGTGCAGGTTGTAAAATCTCAAGAATGGTTCCCGAAATATTCGCAGTACAGTGCTGGTTCCCTGGTTGAAAACAATGAACGAAAATATTTGTGTTGAGTCTAAAATGAAACCCACTTCATCCAAACAGTATGCTCAAATCCAGTAAAATTGTATACAAATTTAGTTTTCATGAGTTTCAATTCGGAAAAGGGGACCACGTTACATAAATGGTATTCTGTTGAAACGGTATATCTGAAGTTTGATTCCTAAAATCCGAAAAAAATATCCATAGTTTTCGTAAATTTGCATTAACAGTTTATATGTTTATTCAAAAAATAATAATAATAATAATAATTTAAAAGAAATTTAAAAAACGACAAATAACCACAATAGAACCCAGAGGGTTAGAGTTTCAGGGACCCAGGAACAATGTATGAAGAGTTTTCCAGGATTTATATTTAAAAAACCATAGTGTATTGCTCCAAATGCTTAAAGGCAAATTTATACAAGCATTTGCAATATGTTAATCATTTTTAATTTAGTCAAGTCTATTGAGGTCTTTTGACAATGTGTCAGTCATAAAATACTGAGGAACCATTCAAATATTTATTCACATGATTTTAATGGCAGAGGAGAAAAAAATTAAAATTGATCACTGTTGAATAACACCATTGGCACCATTAGTAGCTTGTGTTTTTGACCGTGATCTTTTGATTCACATCCAGTTTGAAATCGCTGATACCTGAAAACACAAAACAAAACATGAAGCCTTTTCTTTACCCAAGTATTTAATATTATGCATGAATATGTACAGCATGTGTTTTTACCTTCAGTGAGCCCAGTGCCATCAGAGGAGAGGTGCCAATATCTGCGATCGCTCTGTCTGGCCCGCTCTCCATTCACCACACTTAAGAATGGTCCCCACAGGCTTGACTCCTTCTCAAACCTGTCTCGAGTCATTTTAACATTATTTCGAGAATGCATACCGTGAAACCGCACACAGAATAAGAGACTCACGTGAAGCCAACATTTTTTTCTTTAAGGAGTTTGAGGGCCTCCAGCAGAGAGCTTCCCTTGGGCACATCCAGTGAATACACAGTGGATGTCCCACTGGATGTCACCACCTCCACCGTCACGGTCACTTTGAACTTACTGGGCAAAACGACCACAGGGTCGGTGGGCTCAACAACCAGCGTGTCTGGATATAGACATGCACAAAAGGTGACCATGCAGACAGCTTAAAAAAAAACCAAAAACAACATTGATAAAGAATAACTCTGCACATACTGTCTTCATTGTGGCAGTCCTTGCTTTGGACTGTCAAGTAGGATTTCTGCTGCAGAGCTGGCAGGACCTGAGAGATGGCCATGGGGTTGTGGTATTTGTTGCCTCTAGCATCTCTCCTCATGGCCTCCATTGAAGTGGCACACTCCCACACCGGGCTGCCCATTGCCAGTAAAGCCTGACCACAACATTCAAGATTTATTCAGGCTTTGGATGATGAGCAAATAGAACAGCAGCACCTCCAAGGTTGAATACAATTGTTAAATGACTAGTTTAAAATAAATAAAAATATAATTGCTACAGATTTTAGCTAAAATCATGGAGGTTGACGCACATGATTTGATTTCACAGGCCACATGTGAATGTAGTGGGCCAGATAAGACTCCCGGGTCTTGAGTTTGTGTGATAATCACTCCGTTGCCCGACTTCAGAGGGTCCAGTGTGTTTTAAAAAAAATAAATAAATAAATAAAAATGGCTCTTACTTGTACGGCGAGGCCAGTGCTGAACTCATTGCCAATATGACCGTCGGGCCGTTGCGATGCCAAGAGCTTCTCCTTGATTTTGCTCAGGGCCGCGTCAAGCTCGGCACCATTGTGAATATTGCAACCACTTTTCTTCACAGCGCAACCAGCATTCTTCACACACTGGAGGGCCATTGCAGCCATGGCATAGGTATCTATCAAACAGATGAAACTAAGGCTAGTGACATCTTTCTGTATGGACTGTATTTAACAAACATTTTCAATTATGCCTAATAACCATGACATCACATCTAAGAGGTTTACCCACCAATGCTCTCAATGTCTCCATATTTGAAGTGTTCATTTTCGACTGCCTTGATGAGTTTGTTGACGACGTGGTTGTTGACCCTGATGCCGTTCACACACAGAGCGAGCACACCCAGCGAGTACTGGTAGTAGTTGGTCAAAGGCCGTTGACTGACTGCGCGGAGGGGAGAAGAAAGAAACTGCCGTCTTAAGTCCTGCAGCCGAACCGAATTAAAGAACTACAATAATGAAGGGTTACTGCACAGACCGCATTCACCAGTTGAACAGCGTAACAAAACAAAGGAACGTAGTGAAGGTAAACGTACAGGTAAAGTATTCTTTCTCTTGTTCCATCTGCTTCTTGAGGTGCATCAGCAGCGTCTCACTCTTGTCACCAACAGTGAAGGAGATTGTGTTGAGGTCATAGCAAGACGACTTCAAGGCCAGCGCGTATAATGCCAAGCGGCCAGTCACGGGCTGGTTGCCAGAGAGGAAGCTGAAGAACACAGACCACGACATGGCAAGATTAGGAAGACATTTGGTTCCAGGGGTCATACTACACAGCGACTCAAAAACAGGCCATTCTGACAAATTACCTTTGAATGTCATTGTGTAAATGATTTGTAAGTCTATTTAAGTGTTCGCCCTCTTTTAAAAGATTGTGGAATTCTGACAGTCGTAATGCCAAGTGGACACTGGGATTAGGAAGTCCTTCCTGTTCCTCCAGAGAGCGCAGAAGATCTTTATTTAGTGAAACCAGCAGCTCATGGTTGGATCCAGAAGTATCTGGGTTCAAACGTATAGAAAAGGTCACAACGTTCATAAAAAGTAGTCCGGAAGCCGCAGCTTGCTGACATCAACATGAAGGCTCAAAGTGTGGCACAGTCACAACTGCTGCATCAGCAGTAACAAGATGAAACTAGGCATGTGGACTCGGTCTTTTATGGAATACAGTACAACTATAGGTTACTAAATCTTCAACATGTTCATTCGAACTACAAGCGATGGCTTGCAGTCTCCACTTTTGAAAAGGGCCGCACCACCACGACTACTTGAACGAGCACTGCATCAACAATTCTGTCCTTAAAGAATTTGGTTTTAATCGACACGGCATTAATTTTTAGTTTTATTTTTTTTTTAAATTAATTTAGGCTAACCGGTATTTCAGACAGCAGTGCAGTTCTCTATAAACCAAATTGTTAAACAGCTCTAAAACAATGTCAATCAGTATTAAACATTTATCAGAATATATGATACAGCTCTTGGATGGAACCCATTAGATTGTGCAAGTGATCATGTTGTGGCTGCTAAGTGTAGAACAATGATTTCCAACCATTGGTGTGCCACAGGACATTATCCAATTTCACTTAATTGGTATGACAATTAAGAGCTCTGCGTGCATCTTAAATTCTTGAAAGTAGATCAGCTTTGTATGAAAGCAAACAGGCCAAGATTTCACACTTGAGTTAGTACGAGCAAAAGTTTGGACACGCGTTCTAGAGTTACTGAAAGAGAGAGAACACATACAAAAATGTGAACAATAAATGTAGTTTCTGACTTTATTTGGTGGCGTGTCGTGAAATTTTGTAAATGAATGTAAAATACAGTATGTGCCTTGGCTCAAAGGTTGGGAAACACGAGGAAATTGCAAAATCTGTGAATATCCTGAACAGTGAGTCAGCTTGTTTTTATCCTTCCCGGACTTGACACACGTCTAGCAAATTGAGTCAAGTTTGGAGTGAATAAAAAAAAAGTAAATAAACTAATTGACTATGATGGATAAATCGAGTAATTGACATCCTAGTCAATTACTCGATTGAAGACAACATCAGTCAAAAGAAACTACTAATGTAGAGGAAAAAAAAAAGTTATTTAGATTCAAAACTTAAGGACATTCCAAAGTGACCAGCACAGTTTTTTGAAGTGTATAACTTTTACAGTTTTTGAAGTGTATAATTTTTTACTGTACACAACACTTACCACAAGGTAAACTGGAGGCCAACCCCAGCAGCCCGAAAAGAAAGACGAAATACATCTTGGATTACCTTCAAAAAGACAAAATAGAAAATAAACGAATACATATTTAACATCACATGACTGTCCTGAAGTCCATCCAGCGCTTCATACGTTCTGCTTAGCGGTACACGTGAATCCGAATGTTGTTGTCATCCAACGCTAGTAAACGTTTGCCAGTGCGGAGTGGTGCGTTACCTCGTCAGTGAGTCAGTCCAAGCGTGGCGAGACCGAACGAGGTGAGCTGAGCACTGCAGCGCTTTTAAGAGCGCCATGCTGTCACGTGACGTGTTATTGCGACGACGAACGCACAAAAAAAAAAACGAGGTCGGCGACCACCCGGAAGTGGGGACGAACTATCTCGTATGTAGTTCTGTATTGTCTCACGCGCTGTTGGTGCAGAAGTCCTAGCGATAACTGAGTGTCAACATTCCCGCTTCAACGTGTTAACGAACGACGTCGTTCTTTTGACTATCGTCTTAACCCGTTGTTGATTGTTAATTTAAAAAAAAAAAGGGGGGGGGGGGAAGCTGCTTCTTTGATAACTACAATTCCCATGGTTCTTTGCGCGTCTTCCAGAAACTTGGCGACTCTTCCGGCGTGTGTGGCTTTGCTAGCTTCATCCAACTATCAGTGCGTTTACTGCGCGTTGCGGGGACCAAACGTTGGACGCTGCTCGCAAGTGTGCTCGCGTTATTCGGTTAGTAAGGTTGAACGTGTCCGGTCTTTTATTTGGTTGTGTTAACGTGGCGGCGAACGGGACGGACGCGAGCTCGCAGAAGAAAAGAAAGTAACGTTGCGAACATGATGAAAGGGGTAGGGCACTCGGTGGCACCTGGTCGTTCGCCCGGGGTCTTATTTTAGCCACCACCAGCTTGCTATTTATCCGCATGATAATGCTGTCATTGTGGCTTATTCGTGGCGTGACTATTGCAGCAGATATCCGCAGTGGTATTGGTTTAATGCGCAGCTGAGTAGAATTCAAGAGTCGCTTCATTGTGGACAGATCAGACGTGTTTACCAACATCGAAGTTACATCAATTACCTTCAAGTGCTCCGTAGTGAGAAAAGAGCTCTGCCGATCAAAAGTGTCTTCAGTTATCTTTCCATGTTTCACCTCCAACGGTTTTTTTTAAAAATGCTAATTTCGCCGCGTGGATCATCATGCATCACTTGGCGCCCACAAGCAGCCAGCTGGGTTTCCTACCAAGCATGTACACGTTCTCGGGGCCCACAAGCCTGCCTGAATTAGATCTTGGGCCGCCAAGTACTTCTGGCCATCTACCAAGTGGGACGCTGTCAAACAAGTGAGGATTCATTTAGTTGTTCGCATACATTTGCCAAGCGTTTTCTACCGAAACGTGGTAATGAGTGCAATAAATGTCCTCTGCCACAGCAGTTGGGAGACACGATGCCTCAGGAAGCACAGGAGGAGAGTTGATGATGAGTATGTACAAGACGCTCTTGCTTAACATGCTTTGGGAGCTTGTTGGAATGATTGCGATACCCTTTTCTATTTTCTCAGAGGATGTCTTGCCAAAAGGAGGAGATTAACAGCGGAGACCGAGTTGGACATTCCACACACCACCAGCAGGAGTCTTGACTGGCCCCCTCCAAATAACAGTCCTCCCTTGTGTACACAACAAGTCAGCCATGCTCCTCCGCAGCCATGCCCAGCCCCTCACAATCTGATTCCACTGCAGTCTTCCTCTTCCCCGTCCCGACCTGAGACGGAGAACTCGTGCATGGAGATCGAGGCGGCTCAGAGGAGACTGCGGGAGATTGAAAACAGGTATGCGACATGGCAGGGAAACGCCGGACTTCAATTGCATTCAAATCTTCTTCGCTTTCAAGCGACAGAACACAGCAACTGTTCCCCGACCTCTCATTTCTTATAATTTAGAATCAATTATTAATAAATTGTTAATATGCTCCACTGCATGGTACCTACTCCGCTTCACTCAGCTCTATCGTCACTCGTCATCATTTTAGGCAAATTTCACGGGGCCTTCGGCGCATGAAAATTCATTTTGGTTGTTTCTGTTTCCAATTTGTAATATGCAAAAAAAGATATCGGGCTACAGATGTTTTTTTCTTTTTCTTTTAATATTCAGAATAATACTGGATGGAAAGCTCTCAGAGTGTGTATATCTGTATATATTTGATGAATAATTGACTGATCATTTTGGTCGCTATGATCGTGATGGAAAATGTTCTTCTCGTTTCAATCATCATCATTATAACATCTGAGGAAACATGGTTAGAAATGACAAAAATAACCGCTCATGCTAGCTAGCTGACCCTTTTCAGTGTTTTCTCTTTGGACGCTGCAGTATTTCTGTACACCCCGCATGTCTTCACTTTACCGCAGTGGTCCGTTTAGTGTCACTTCTTAAAAGAAACAAGACTCTCTCTCACTTTACAAGAAGTAAATACAAGAGAGACTCCTTCTGCTTCATTGTTGTGGTTTTTGTAGTTGCGCAATACTCTTTGAAACGTAAACGCGACCACACAAAACTGATGCTCGTCGAGCTGCCTGAGCTTATTTGAAAAAAAAAAAAAAAAATCTGCAAAATTGCGTGACTTCGGAGGCATATTAGTCCTGAAAATGTTGGTTGAATTCTAAATTGCATGAACTGAGGCGCTTTTGACTTTCGATATTGTACTGAGTAATATTACAGTGCAATACGGTGCAATTTGGGAATAAAGCTGTAAACATGAAAAAAAATGTGATAACAGACAAGTGCTGTGAATACTCACTGGATGCACTGTATAACAATTGGAGTGTTTTTCTTTTCCTCCTAGTTAGTAGTTGCAAGGTTGAGAAGTTAAAAGTATCACACGAGAACATCATTAAAGTCTTATGCACACCGCGCGTTTAGCACTATTCTTTGTGTACGTGCCGCCGCGGACGTTGGCGGCGCATGAGGTTTAGTCGCATAACAGCCAGCGGCAAATCTCCCGAGGTGGGCGCTGTGAAAACCAAATGCAGTGTTTAAGCGCCCTAAGACTGTGATCTATCATTGAATAGAATAACGCTGGAGGACGATGATGAGGATCTCGATGTCGAGCCAGCCCAAAGAAGGCCGGTGCTGGTCATCTCAGACAGTTTGAAGGAAGGCCTGCAGAGAGGCATTAGCGACATTCTCCCCCACACAGTAGCCCAATCTGTGTATGTTCTCCTCTGCTATCAGATTGTTGAATGGAATAGAAAATGAACACACCTTCGGTGGACATTTAAATTGGCCAATGACTCATGCTACTCCGTATTTTTAGGAGCCATTCCTGCATGGAGCTGGTGTTGTGGCGGCCACCGGAAGACCCCTTCTGTCGCCGACTCAAAGGCTCCTTACAGAAACAGAGGAAACAACAGACTGTTTTGCGACAGCCCCCCACTCCGTGTCCTTCGCCCACCCCGCACAGCGCACCTGCCGACACACGCTGTCCTCTCCCTAACTTTCCAGTCGCAGAAAGCTGCGGAGAGGAGGACATGGAAATGTAACGCGGCACGGATGTGTCTGGACATCTCGCGCTTGAGGCTAATTTGGTCACTTGAAAAATGTTGGCATCGCCCGCTGCTCTGGTTGCAATATGGTTTCATAATTATAAACCCACACAATTAGCAATATGATTTGTTGTGTTTGTGCTTCATCGCAACATTCACACAGCCTGCGTCAGTTTCGAGGAATTCAGCTTCATCTTACCGGTTCAAAGCCTGGCAAACATTACGCTGTTTGGAAGTGTTTTTGGTTAATTACCAATGGACAGCCTTTGATTTTTGTACACTTTTGCCACCATAAATAGCAACATAATTCCTCAGTGTTCATACATGCTAACGTGCGTGTCTTTGTACAGAAAGCTGTATTTGTTGTGATTGAAGGATGATATTTCTATATTGCTTAGCAAGTATGCTATAAGAGCTTTGAAGCATTTTGAAGTCCTGGAAATTCCCCTTGTAATGATTTGTGTTTTCCTATATATTTGCACCACATACCAATGAGATGTTCACATTTTGTTTTTTAAATAAAATTGTGCTTCATCCTGCTTCACAAGTGTTTGCAAAACCAATCATCCTTTCACACTTGACAGAAATTCTTGATTCTGGTATCAAACGAGTTCATAAAGTTGATGTAATGTTTATTATGGAAGTTGAATGCAAGTTACATACTGTATAGTGTCTTTGGACCATTTGGCCTTTACAATTTAACATTATGTAACAGTTATGAGCATACAAGGGATTTCCACAAAGGAAATCTTTGATGAGGTTTTTGTGTTAAATCTGCAAACCTCCTCAACCTTAAGCCATAAAACCTTGACACAGACAAACGTTCAAAAGATGACTAAACCTTGGCTTGTGTCATTTGTCACTGTGACCCACTTGCTATCTTACGTACAGATTACGGTGAATGATTCATGGTTGTATGGCGACGCAAAAATGTGTCGTTGAAACTAATTAACAAAGGTGGGAGGAAGTCACGTGTGCAAGTCTCAAGTCGTAACCTTAAAGACTCAAGCAAGTCCTAAGTCACTGTTGGGGGTGGGGGGGGGGGGGGGGGGGGGGGGAAATCAAGCTAGTTGAGTCATAGAATCTTGCTCCACTCGCAATATATATTGGAGTGCTAATAAAATGTTTCTTCAAAAAAAATTGCCCCATAAATCATAACACTAACAGTATTCACACCCTATAAAAGTTATTTGAACAACAACTGAGATTACGATTGATTTAATATAGTGCACTGAATTGTTTTAAAGTCGTATTTCAAACTTCGTCGGACGGAACTTTATTTCTGGACAAACTATTTCTGTGTACATTGTGATGACAGCCTCGTAACGCCAACAGTTCTTAGGAGAACACAATTAAGCATAAGCCAAAACTGTTTTCTGTGTTCAATCACATCATTTTTATTTTTAATTGTCTCAAACCAGTTTATGAAACTAGCTAAACGGTTAAATTAGCTCACCTGTCGTGAGTTTTGCAGTGACGGATGAAGTTTGACGTCGTCGTCGTCACGTCTTTGACGCGCAAGTTGCCAGTCATGCAGGTTGCGTCCTCTTTTTGCAGATTTCACCGACAACATAATCCTTATATCCAAATTGTATTATCTTTCGAGCTCCATCCACCGTTGCTCATGCAGGTGGCTACGTCACACTGTGTTGCCAGGTTGGCACGCACAAACTGTCTCAATTAAAATGCATATTTCCTACTCCAAACGAGATGACTTGTCAAGTCACGTCGTTCAAGTCAAAGTCAAGTCAAGTCTCTCGGCTACCAAGTCTAAAGTCAAGTCAAGTCTTTCTGAAGTGACTGGCAAGCAAGTCGCAAGTCATAAAACTGGCAACTCGAGTCGAGTCAAGTCCTTTGACTCGAGTCCCCTCCTCTCTGCTACCCAATTAACACTCTTAAGGCTGTAACTCTTAACTCGGCGTTGGCCTGATGGTGGAGAGAATCACGCTTTCTCGCTCTCTTGATAGCTGAGCTGTGAAACAAACCAAAATCAGCATCATCGTCTTATTCCGCCGAGGGGTTGCCACGTTAGGACGACTATGACATTTTAGCTCGAAGATAGCATTTCACAGCATTCCTACGCAACTTGTTACATGATCATATATCATCATATTGAAGCAGATACGCTAGATTCGAGTTTATTATTCCAACCACACAGGAAGAAGAATCAAGAATGTACCCACTGTAGGAAGGCTAGGTCCTGTTGCCATCCATTTCTGGTTCTCCACACGGAGTTGCTTGACTCTGCTCTGCAAGTAATGCACGAGTTTCAACGAGGCCACGTCGGAGGGGCTCCGCGGGGCGGCGGCGTAAACGTAGGTCAAGCGGTCACGATGCTGATGGGAGCAAAATGAAATACGCTTGTTTGCGTTCACGCATGTCATTTCCGCAAGCAGAGGAATGGTACCTTTGCGCTCAGCTTTCTCTGACCCTCTGACCTCAGCGCTTCCTCTTCATTTGTTGATGTCTTTCTGAAAAAGGAGCAAATGACATCACAATCACAAAAGTGAGCGCTTGCCATTGCTGAGCAGTGTGTGTGTGTGCGTGTGACTCTGGCCTGCATACTGCTTACGTTACACCGACAGACAATATTTGATTGTAAAATATCAGTGTGAGTGGAGGTGAGATCATGCTGGTTAGAATCAGTATTAGTAGTAAACTATACTACAACAGGCTTATACACCATTTACCTGCCTCTTATTAACTTTGTTCTGCACCTGTGGGATGGCACAAATCTCTTAAGTACTATAAGCAATACAATAAAAAAAGACATTTTTCATCAGCGAGAAAGCAATTCACCACACATTGCATGTGTATGATATCGTAAACCACAGGTGCATTGCAATACATTTGCACTATCGTAGCAAAGTTCTTTTATTTCTGTCATTCAGTTGAAAATGAAATTCATATTTATCCAGAAACACACAGGAAATATATACTTTTCACAAGGCCAATTTCTACATTAAATGTGATTGTTTCTTATGAAAAATTTCAAATTTCTTGAATTTGGACCTTTTGTTAGCGAGACTCATCGAAATTATAAGCAAATCAAAATCTGTAAATTCAAACAGTGTTTTCCCCGTTCAGCGGGTCACCTTTCCAGTTCAGCTGTCAACTCCTCCTCAAACTTGCAGGCCAGACGAGCGGTGGTCTGTTCCTTCCACTGAGTCATGTTTCTCTGGACTTGCCTCAGCTCCATGTCTTTGGCCTCCAGCTGCTTGCGAAGAGACGCCTCCAGTCCTCCGCCGCTTGTACGACACCATTTCAGACTACCGAGCTCCTCAATGTGCTCCTGGGCCAATGCAACTGGACATTAGAATCAATTTCTTAAAAAATAAAAATGTAAACAAAACGCGTAAGCGTTATACTTGAATGAGACGTTCCTTCAGACAATCCAAAGCTTGGTTTTGCTCCGTCCTCAACTGTTGCCGCTGAATTCTCAACTCTCGCTCCTGGAAGCAAACCTTAGTTGTCACGAAACCGGGCTGCACCTGGATATTCACTCAACCAAACTTTACCTTGTCTTTGTGCAGCTGCTCACTTGCTTGCCTTTGAGAGACCGACTCCTGATGCAAACGGCCAATCAGATGTTTCAAGGGGCCTCTTTGAGCTTTCAGGTGTATAAGAGCCTCATCTATGGTAGGGCTGAAGCATTATTTTGTCAGCAATGTATCCGCTGAACGAGTGATTCTCAACTGGAGGGTCGCGGACAGGTAGTGTAAAAAAAATAAATAATAAAATTACAGGATGTCCTTTGTTTACTAGAGCAGCGGCATACGACATTTTGAGGTTAAGAACGGTGCACAAGGAACTAGTCGGTGCAGTGGCGAAAGAATACGCCGTCGTGCGGCACAAGAAGCCACACTCAGTTCCTCTCTCTTTTATTCATAAAAAAACATTTATTGCAATTATGACTGCACTACTGCGTTTAGCATATGTTAGTAATGTACTATGGCACATTCTGACTTGTATATAAATTTAGTTTAGTAGCGAGTTGCTGCCTGGACGCCGTAGTAAAACAGAGGATCCCCTGGAGAGTGTTACCTTTTCCTCCCACTGTTCATGTGTTTTCTAAGGCTATTTTTGAACAATACATTGTCTTTATTGTTCTTAACTTGTATAAAATGTGTTGGGCGCCCTTAGCGACAATAGACAAATGCAGGTGCCAGGGTGACAAAAGTTGAGAACAACCACACACACACACACAAAATAAATGGTAAGCCCCAGTGGAAACTTATACCTGGGCGAGAGCTGCACACTATTTTGTTGGCCTCCGTTCTGCTGCATCAAGAGGTGTAGAAACTCACACTCAGCCACCAGCTCCTGAGCCCAGACCCCGAGCTGCTGGTCCTGCTCAGCTCGGGCTTCATTGCGGCTGATCTGCTGCTCTTCGAGCCTCCTACGAATCTTCTCCGTTTCGCCATTGGCCCGCTGAACAGCCTGCTCGAGCTGTAGCGCAGTCTTCTCACGCTCCTACGGAAAGACGTTCGCTTTTCTGTTATATTTAGTCTCCAAGTCTGTTCAAAGGTCATTTTGGACCTGCAGCAGGCATGCGCACACATAGACCCCATGTGGTGCTCAAGTACATGGCTTTTTCCCCTGGACATAAAATGTGGGCTTTTGTGCTGCAGCCTGTTTTTTTTCCCCCTTCATTCATATATTTAAAACAAATGAATAAAAATGACCCTTTCTGTCACCAATTCCACGCAAAGTGTTTTTGTATTTGAGGGGCATTTATTTGAGTCCTTGGGAGATTTGTACATATGCTCCCACCTGAATTTATTTGGGGTTAATCAGAGGTACTTGAAATGGTGACAGGTGTGTGGTGACTGCCATTTAACATGAGTTTGAATGTGATTGCTTAAGTCCGAAACACAGCGACATCCCTATTTATAAGCGGGTGCGTACATTTGTGCAACCATGTTATATCCGTTGTTTAAAACAAAAACAAAAAAGCCGATGGGACTGGAATTGTATCTCCAGCTGAGCCGCAAGGCGAATGACCGAACGTCATCTTACACTTTGCAGCGCCGTCACTTGATGCTGAAGAGTAAGTGCGTTGCTCTTCTCTCGTTGCGTGTCACTCCTCGCCGTTTCCAGACTCCTCCTGTTCTGCTCTTCCAGCAAAGCGCAGTGAAAGTGCACAGCTTCCATCTTCTCTGCTTCCCACGTGCTCCTCTCCCCATCGACGGCTTTGCGCACCTGAATGACAGCACAGCGGTGACGCAATGTTGCCACGAAGAGTTTCATAAAACGGTTCACAGTACCTTCGCTAATGTTCCCGCGTGCAGCTCTTCTTCACGTTTCCTCAACTCCTCCTCCTGGTGCTCCAGTGACTTCTTCAGTGCCTTCGCTTCATCTTTCTTTAGCTGCCAATATTTGATAAGTCACATATTTTTACACCTTCGCTGTTTTTCTGCACACTTCAGTCAGTCAGCTTATTACCACGTTACTGTACCACTTTTATGCAGATTTCTCACCTTTTGTATTTGCTGATCATGAACCGAGACTAAATCTTTCCTCTGCTGCTTCAGTGCTGCCTCCTGAAATATTGAATGGATAGTTAGTCGATGTTACAGATAACGGCTACTTTTACAATTATACGTGTTCACCATCATCGCGTGGGCGTGTTCTCTGGCTTCTTGAAGTGCACTGCGGTGTTGCTCCTGTATCTCTTGCAGTCGTTGCTCCTTCTGGCGCAACGTTTTCTCCAGCGTGTCCACTCGGACGCTGCGTGCTCCAAGCTTTCCCTGCAGCTCACATGCTTGGCGCATGAGAACCTAAGTGAAAGGAAAAGGGTGCTCGTGCGAAAGTGTTACAGAAGTGACATTGTGTGATTCGCCGGACAGGAAATACAACTACTATTCGCCAAAAAGTGAAGTTATTGTGTAAATTCTGAATAAAAATGAGCAAAATGCATTCATTTCGGTCTCATAAAGCCAGTTCATTTACAATAGGCTCGAACATATCAAAGGTCGAAAGTGAAAGTATGAGGTCAATTTGAGTCAGTTGACAGATGGTGTCACCTCCGTCTCCTCCTTGTTCTGCTTCTGTGTCTCCTCCAGACAAGAACATCTGTTCCTCAGTGCAGTTGCTGCCAGTGAGACCCTCAGGAGTTCCTCACAAGTTTCCTCCAGCATCTGTACAATAACATAATATTACCAATATACAGTACTATATATATTTTGCAATGTAATGGATGTACATTTTCTGTGGATTTTCACTCTTCGCAGAATATTTGTTGCGATACTTATTTTGTGGTAATGCTGTACTTGTTGCATGGATTCCTGCTTCTCTCTTGCCCGTCGTTGCTCAGAGAATAGTTCGGCTTTGGCACAACCCAACCGTCGCTCCATCGCTTGCCTCGCCAGCTGTGCCATCGCTGTGTCCGTCTGTTTATGAAACTAAGAAGTAAAGTGTTTCAAGAAAATATCTGATGTTGCTGAACAACTGCTAGCACCTTCTCCACACGGGCCAGCTGCTTGAGCTGTTCTTTCTTCTTGAGTTCTTCTTCCAAACGTCTGACTTCACAGAGGTGCGACTCTTTTTGCCTCTTAAGTTGTTGCAGCTGGCAACTATACAACACAACGTAACACAACTCTTTGACACAAATGTGGCTCACCACAGTACTGCATTACGCTGACAATGTTTGAATTCCTACTTCAGTGATTCTCTCTCTGCCTTTCTCTCCTTCAGTAAAACCTCCAATTGCCTCTTCTCTGTTTCCAGGTGCACAGTCTCGGCACTGAGTCGGTCTAGATCCTGAAAGGCATGCTGGGGGGGGGAAACAAAACAAAACAATGTGAGTAGAAAGTGCTGTCGATTTTCTGATAAATGACCAAATTAATATTTTACACTTTACCTTTCTTCTCAACTGGAGTTCAGAAAGGGATAGTTCAACCTCCGTTAAATGAGACTTTGTCATGCGTAGGGTCTCCTCCTCCTTCCCACATCTCTAAATCAGACATACACAACAAGGATTCGCCCACACGCAGCTGACCCAATGCGCACGAGTTGGCATAAACGTACTCGTCTGAGGGAGGAGAGGCGCTCGCTCATCCTCTCCCAAGTTGAGTGCATCGTCTCTGACGCCCGCTCAAGCTTGGAGCGCCTGCTCCAGCGTCCATTTGAATCTTCGTCTGTGTCCTTGTCGTCAGCCCCCAAAGACTTAGCTCTAAGGAGGAAAAATAAGACTCGTGTAATACATGCGGAAAAACAAATGACAACCACATCCCAAAGAGACAAATATGCCAAGTGTGCTTTGCTGCTGCTCGTTTCCTCTTTTTACCTGCATGCATCTCTTTTACCATGTTGGGCTTTAAGGCAAGTTCTTTTGTTTTGGACAGCCGTGGGTCTTTCAACTTTGAGGACAAAGAACACGAGTGGTTATTTCATACGTGCCGTTGTTGATTAATCACTGTGAAATGTTAGTCAGTCGAACGCGACAGTGCCACCCTCAACATAGAAAGTCGTAACATTTTTTTTTCCCGCTTTGATTGCATTTTGCCATTCATTGTGCACCAGATCTTCAATATTTCACATTGTCTGCGTCCCTCAACGCTTTCCGTATTCTCTTACCGGGCCGTCTGCGCCTGCGCAGGTGCCGCCTGACTTGATCCGTGCAGACCGAATCGAGGTCACTGTCGATGGACACTGTGTCAAAATTGCACACATGTACTCCTGTGACACAAAGTGCAGTATTGTGGAGTACAGACATGCTAACCACTTGGCCAGTGCGCTGCACACAATCATAATAAACGTATGGTTAATTATACTAATACCTCTCTGACAGTGTCATTCTTTGTAAAGATACAGCTCTGGTGTTGGATCTCAAACAAACAGTGCATGTAAAAAAAAAAAACAGTACTGTGTGTTCGGTACCTGCTAAGCACCTGGCCTGAGGAGAAGAAATGTGCTTTGGGTTTCGATGTTCTTTTTTAACCTCTGCGCTGTAAACGACTGAAAGAGAAATGTGTCAAATGAAGCCTCTGTCACTGACATCAGCTGGACTCTGTTAGGTGTCGCATCTGTGACCTCTTCTCACCATCATGAGACGTCCGATCTCCAGATGTTTCAGAAGGACATCTTTCTAGTTCCTGTCTTTGCTCTGGCTTGTATTGGAAAAAGCCAACGCTAGCTGCGTCTTTACTACTCGTCATATTTGGAATTGCTTCACATCTGACACCCTTCTGGCTGTTTTGGTCGCTCTGGTCTCCGTCAGACATCAATGCCGTTTCAGCCTCCTCGTCTCTGTCGAGCTCTTGCATGCTCCCCTCTGGCAATGCCAGCTCAACCATCTCCTCTCTAAAGCACCTCACAAAGTCCTCAGTGCAGATGCTCTCTGAAGGAGGGCGAGGGTCACCTGACATTGTCCCTTGCTTCGACGTGTCTCCGAGAAGTCTCTCGAGTCTCCACATGACCTGTTCCTTGTGAGACTCCAGCTCCACTTTGCTCCTCGTCCATTCGTCCGGTTCCCTCGTAGCCGCCTCACGTGGCACAGGAGCCACGGGGCGGCTTGTGCTATCTGCGGGGCAAAACGAGAGTGTCATTCGGCAGCAACATTTTTACTGCTTCAAAGTTGATGCGGGGCAACAATGAAAGCAATTCAATCGTCCATTTCAACTTGAGGGTCATGCAATCCCATCGTTAGTTACATCAGCGTAATATGAGAATTATGAGACCGCAGGGACCCAGATTCAAATGTTTCATTCACATATAGATGTAGGTTTGAAAGAACCCTTCCCGTTATGCAAAATCCAAAGTGAAATATTGATTTAGTTTTTAAATCGTCACTGGATTGTAATGGCAACATCGTTGGACGAAAACCTACCTCAGGTCAAGGTGTCAAAAACTGCAGCCAGGAACAAAACAAAAACTTTGCTGTAATAAACACACAGTAAATCCCGAGTTTCCCTGAATGCTTGCGATGTTCGATCTTACCAGACGTTTGTTCCACTGCTGGAATGACTTGCAAATCCAGACAAGACATGGCTGTGTTGTTCGTGCGGGACACTGTGCTGCCAAGACCCGTGTCTTTGCTCACGGACTGACTCAACGTAAATGGTGCTGAAAAAAACAAACAACAACAACAACCATCAAGTACAAATAAGATTCAAATATTGCATGAGCTGCATGTTACCTGAATCGCTGCGGTCACGCTCTTGTTGCTTACACTGCTTGACCTGTGGGCAGTTATCCAGTCAGATTTGTTCAGTCACTAAACATTTTACAGTAGTTGTAGAAAGCAAAATGACAGACTTGCAGCTTCCCCAACTGGGCGTCAATGGCATCCAGCAGGAAGTCGCAGTGGTCCGGTTTGCGAGCCGGTCCACTCGGTTCAAATGCGCTGCTGCTGCTGCTGCTGTGTTGGTCTTGGAAGGCAGAAAACACAGCATGTCCACAACACAGTCTCATACATGTGATATGGATGACTACTACGATTAGAATCTCGGACCTGATTCGGATTCTGCCGCGTCCCTTCTGTCATGGTTGAGCTGGTCCATAATTATATTCCCAGTCGGGCTGCTGGGTCACAATAGGGAGTAGGGGGGTTATGTTGCTCCGTTGTCGTGGAAACCAAAGCATATAGTTTGCCATCAGGGTTAACTTCTTATTATTAACTTATTTCTTTTACTGAGGAGATTTTAAATGTATTTGTCCTCCTGTCCTTATAGCACTGAACAATGAACACCACGTACTTGTACTAGCAAGCCAGCCAGATAGTTGTCTACTACTTCGAGTTTTTATCTCGTTTCATATCCTAGTTATTTCACCTACTTACTGTTTATATAGCTCCATAAAGTTATACAATGGAGACAAACCATACCTTAATCTTGCTTACGAGGAGAATCATGAGAGTTCCACAGCGCCTGCGGTGGGTCGTGATTTTACAGGGGCATCAGATGGTTGCCATGGAAACCGCGCACGCCCTACTCAAAATTGAGTTCGCAGTGGAAGAGCAAACACAGGAAAGGAACATTGACAGCTAACATGCTGGACGAGCACAAAGTAGTGCATGTATACCATGTGTATAGATATGCACATATGAATAATTACAGATGATATCATATCTTACCGTATAGTACTACTAAAAGTACAAGCATTTAAAAATCATGTGGGAAAAGAGGTTTGCTCAATCCCTGTTCAAGCCCACCCAAAACTTGCCTTAGCCCACCCTATGAATTCGTCCTCAAATTAATTGGAAAAAAAATTATCATTATTATTACATTTATAATAAATTATTGACTATTATCGCTATTATTATTATTTAAAATTTTAATGTATGTATTTATTTATTAGAAAATGTTCTGTGGTGATAGTACACTCTTTAGCACTGACAAAAAAGTAAATCTGGTGAAAATCGGAAATGAGAAATTTGAAAGTTAAGACTTAATTTCAATGTCCAAGCATTGCTTTTGAAGGGAATTAGACCGTCCCAAGATGGCCGCCACAAAAGCGCGTCGGTTAGCCGGGCTGCTCCAGCGCGCTGGCGTATAGTCCTCATTTTTATGGTCAGAACAGCGACACGCATTTCAGCTGTGTTTACGCTAGTGGTCAGGTAACGCTTGCTTTACAACCCTGTCACAATCTATGAAATGATAATGACCACACGGCGATGCTTTAATGTCACCTGTTGAACTACTCTATGTTATTATTTATCGGCACTGTAATGCTTGTAATGGTGCGTCCTGCGTAGCTATTAGCTATTAGCTAGTACGCTAACAGGCACTTACAGCTATCGCCAGCTAATTGAATAGCAAAGAGTTTTTGCCCAGTGTATCTGATACGATATGAAATGTCTCCGTGAAGTATTTATGCCAAGATAGGATGTGTTCATACGTGGTGTTTGTTCTTATTTTTTAAGATCTCGAGTTGGTGTTTATTGTATTGTGGGTGTTTATTTTAAAACGATGGCAGGTCGCTTTTATTGCCATACCTACATGTGCTAAATCTAGTTAAATGCTAGTTTACGACATGACACTTTACAAAACACTGACTGTTTGCAAATGTCTGCTTTTCAATAAATAGACATATATATATATAAAACTCAGCCAGGTGGAGGTGAGTGTTAAAAAAATACATTATTGCATGATAATGGATGGATGAATTTGTCTTAGTTTCTTTTTTTATGTAGTTGTTAATCTGTACATACTAAATTTCTAAGTGTTGTCTATTATTCAAATCCAAAAAGTGACCTTGTAAACTTATTCTTCTTTATATAGTTGGAGACTAGCAACAATGTTTGTGATATTCCTTTCTTCTGATGAAATACTTATATTGTATTCATACCATTACAAAATATCTGTGATTTTCTGACAATAAACCAGACTTGTATAATGTATTGGATAAATCGATTAATAGTAATTCATTATTATTATCTATTAGTGGCAAGGCTAGCCCGATTTTGGGTCGCCCACCAAATGGTCTTTTTCAAGGTCTAAAACTATTTCCAATAGTCAGCCATGGGCTCAGCCCACCCAAAGTAATCGATCCCGACTCGCCCCTGCCTGAAACCCGTGTCATGCAATGCCTAATCCCATTTGTTGATTTGTAAGAGTAAGGACATCTTGTCTGTAATTTAAGATCTCAATGTACTTTATCTAGACCAAGGGTGGGAAAACTTTTGTGCTCAAGGCCCTTGAGCACAACCTTGAGTCAGGGGCCACATTTGATTTTTAAAAAGTGTAGAATGGGACAGCTCATTTGTAGAAGTTTTTTTTTGTTTGTTTTTAAAGAAAAAGAAACATGGATATAGTTTACTCTAATAACATCCATCTATTTTCCATACCGGATATCCTCATTAGGGTCGCAGGTATTTTAATAATAAGTAACTTTTATTTAAAATGAATTAAATTACATCTATAAAGTATGTACAGCACATTTGTCTATTCATATTATGAATGGATTATTTACAATAAATCAATCAACCAGTTATTTACTGAGATAAATGTCCATCCATCTATCCATTTTCTATACCGATCATCCTACTGAGGGTCATGGTGAGCAGGAGCCTATCCCAGCTGACTCCAGGCGAAAAGCCTGGAGTCAGTCCACACCCTGGACTGTCAGTGTCAGAGCACATCACGAGACCGACAACCATTCCCACAGTCACTGAGTGGGAACCGAACCCGCACTGCCTGCACAAAGGTCTAGGCGACATCATCATTGATGTGTAAAAAGAAAGTTCAAAATGAATAATCCCTTTATAATTAACACATTTTAGCTAAATTAATGTGGCAAATATGACAGGACCTTTGATCATGTAAATGCTCGGTGGGTTGGGTTGAAGAACGGAACGGGGTGCATGTTGCCCGCGGGCCATACTTTGCCCACCCCCTGATGTAGAGCACATGGAGAATTAAAAAATAAATAAATAAATAAATAAATAAAAAGAACATTGCCACTTACTTAAGATTGACACAGTACTGTATACATTTTTGTGATACCGTACCAAGTTCAGTCTTCAAAGAAGGCTTACAATTCTTCAGGATTCAAATGTAATTCCTTGCTCCTAATGAGGGGGGGGGGGGGCGGGGGGGGTGAGAATTTAATAATACAAGACCTCCAGTGTCAACAACTTTATTTTTGTTATTGTTGTGCCTTGGTTGTTATAAGACAATGTTATAAATTGATGGGGGGAAAATACATGTATGTAAAAACAACCACCTCTAAATTCTGCTTTACAGCTGAATACACCTACAATGTGTGTATTAGGGAAGTAAAAGAAGTCAAGGCATGTCAGCAACCTTTGATATTTCTACCAGACCGCTCTTGTGCTGTGTGGAATTTCTTTTTTACTTACACAGATTAATAAAATCAGCAGCATTTACCCAAGCAAACCACAGGTCACAGTCCCAGTAGAATTGAGTTTGGACAAGGCAAGAAAAAACAATTTCCATCTTTCACACACTTTGCTTCTACTTTGGAACCAAGCAGCATCGAATGGGAAGAAATCGGGTGCCGCCAGAGCACACAAATCTATCACATTAGAAACAGTATAAATATGCAAACATTGGAATAATGGCACCCACAAGAAGGTCAAGAGTAAGAGCATACAAAAATGAAAGCTGAAGTCACACCAAGAGTCGGGTGAGAAATGCTGAGAGAAAAACATTAACCCTCAACAGAAAGGGAAGGCAGATGATCGAAAACATTGTTTAATCTACAGTACGCTCTCCACCTCTCCGTACACTTTGAATGTTTTCCCCCTTTCTGCACGAGGCTGGGGGGGAGAAGAGCAAAATCTCCACTTGTGTGTTATTGCTACATTTGTCTGATCCTGTACAGCAATGTCACCACCCTTTGTCATTTGTGGGGAAATATACTGATGAAATGGATGTTGTCATTCAAAATGCAGATCTACAATAGTTTGGAATTTCAGTGAAAGTTTTTTTCTGAGGTTTTGTGTGTTAAAAATTGCATGTCAGGCTGCATCAAATACTGTGCCACGGGTCGTAGGTTGACCACCCCCGCTTTAAACACAACATGGATATGATTCAAAGACCTTATTTAACTACATGGGTTTGCGTTAATTGTTTTGTTGTTGTTGTTTTTTTTTTGGGGGGGGGGGGGGGGGTTTCTGACTTTAGAGGCGCTTGTCTGACTAAATGTGTAATTCCCAAAATGATGCCTTTTCAATGTATTTATCTTTTTAATATTGATAGCGCTTTATAGACATGGGACGCTGCTATATGGCTGTGTAAACAGTGATCATAGTTAATTCATTGGAACAGACTATCACTGCTAAAAATGATACCTGCTCAATGGTCTTCTTTTCCCTGTTAAATGCATTTATCCTTTTTGTATTCAAAATCAGTAGAACAAGCAGATGTGTGTCAGATGTGCTCGTATCGTGGGTTTTCATACAAAAATAAAATTAAAGCCCCTTTTCTGTGATTTTGGAGCAATAAACATGAAATATGTAGCTAACTAGTGTGCCTCTGAGTAATTCTAGAAATTATAATATCCCAGCTCAAATGCTAATTTATGACCGTGTTTCAAATATGCTGTACAGATAGCTTAATTCTCATATGACTTTATTTTACAGTATAATCTTATCACAAAATATTCACACAAACAGACTAGACGGAACATACAGTACCTCTAGCCTTGAAATCTACATTCCTACCAATGATTACAAAAAAAATATTGGTTGTCACTAGATGTGTAGTGCACAGGCCAGTTCATTAAAGGCAAAAAGACTTGAGTGTACCTTGAAAAGCCCCGATCGCAGATCGTTGTACAAACACCACGGACGACACGTTGGAACTGTAAGCGAGCGTGGAGCAAAGGCCTCTGCGGCTTCAGCTGACCGCCAAACAGGAACCAGCCCTGTTTCTTTTCTACAACTTTGAACCCGCTGACAACAGAGGCGCCAGGCTCACACAGTGCCAATGGAAGAAACTAGAAACTATAACGAGACACCGAGGAGCAAGTGGAGCTACATTTTGTTAGTACCGAACAGCGGATGCCGTCACTTGGAAGCAGTCAGCGAGGATGCAGCATGTGATGCACCGAAGGAAAACGGACACAAAGATGAGTTCTAGCTTCACTTCATGCACAGTGAATTGTGCCAATTCACTTCTGAGATGCTTGATATCCATGAATTTCATCAGAATATTCCATGTAGAATTGCGACCGACTACTAGAGCGCTTTCACAAATTTGAAGCCTGAACTGCAATGAAACACACTTGCAAGTCATACCGATATGGGAATTTAGAGAAATATTGTACGAAAGCCTATGTTACATTCAAACTGGACTTTCCCAGCAAGATGAACACCAATGTGCCTTCGCAAGTTCAGTGTGCATATGCAGAGACGCACTCCGAACAATGGACAATCTGAGTGCTGAACGAGATACATTTCAACACAAGTGGCGGAAAAAAAATACGATTGTTCCAGGGACTTCAAAATAGAGCCGAATTTCTTTACTTTCATATTAAATACTTTCGAGGGCAGGCTCATATGAGTCTAATCTCTAAAAAGAGAGGATTTAATTAAGTACTAATTGCATGTTGCAGGAAATAAAATGCTTCAATGCAGAATTCCGATCAAGTCTCACTGTGTCTGCAACACGTAAGACATAAAATATTCTGTATACTGGATTAAGGTTGGCAATTTCTGTCACTTTCAATTTATCCCCCATCCTTCTGGTTAATCCATGTTTATTTTCACAGCATTTTAATACATTTTTCATGAAAGAATGTTATAATGGGAAATGTCGAGTTACTTTGTTACAACTAAAGCAAACTGGCTTTATCCTCATGGCATTGAAATGCTAATTGGAAGTACAGTAATAAATAAAACAGCGGTGATATACTTGCTGTAACTCACTTGAAGACTGACAGTGACTTTTGATAAATCTCTTGTTGCAACGTGTCGATCTACAGCCTCAATCTAATTCCGCACGGGCAACCATTTAAAACTATGCTGAAAAGTGCATCGTTAAAGCTCCTCATTAGGCGCTGTTATAGAGTTGACGTTACACCTCCGACCGCATCCCGTCATATTTCCGTCTGTAAAGCAGTGGGAGTGTACAATTGGAGGTACGAAGTGTTACAAGAGTACGTGTGTCACATTCACCATCTCCACATAGTGCTCATAAGCCTGCTACGTCACACTGCCGAAGGAGCCGAGGCCGAGCATCTCCGTGTCTCCTGAGGTCCTGATGCGGGGGAAGCGTCCTGCGTTAGAATATATTGGGACACATGGTCCAGTCCTGTCTCTCCTTGGCCTCCCAGTAGCCTCCTTTGTACACAAAGTTTGTCTCCCCGGTGACCGAGTCTCTCCTTCGCTGAAACCACAGTGGCCGGTAGCCTTCGTATTCTCGACCTGCCAAAAGGATCACAGCCGCTGTCATCGAACCGCACTTGCTAGGAAAGTGTCCCCCCCATACGCACACATCGTGTTTACGAGAAGCAATCAGTCGCTGTGTGCTGCATTTGGGAATGCTCCAAATGTGAACCGGCTTCATGCTGCACTGAAGAGTTTGAATGGAATTCATGTGTGCAAAACGACAACTTAGGAAGTAGATCAGTAGACAGCTAATGCTGTAGCTCCTACAAAACAAAACACAACACTGGAAACGTAACTTTAAACAAAGATGAAGCTAACTTGTTCACACACAGCTGACTACACTATACAGAGTAGATTTCGACATTTATATACAACATGTGTGCAGAGGATTTTTTTTTTTTTTCCTGATTCCTTTTTTTTTTCTTCCTAGAAGTAGAAATGAAGAGAGGCATCATGCGGGTCCAACAATGGCAGAAAATAAAGAAAACACACAGAAGATGTCCGTGTATGTGTGTGCGTCAACAGAGGGCGCAGAGTAACCCGCACTCACCAGAGTCATTACCACATTCTGACCACCATTTGGGGGAGGGGGGAAAAGAGACAGGTCATGGATACAGCAATACAATCCACCCAGCACACACCCAAATCAATGATGGTTGTAGGTCTAATACTTTTGTCCCTCTGGTGTAGCTAATAAAAGCAAAAAGATTATTATTATGTTTATTTTTTTAATCTGTGCAGATGTACATAATGACACAGCCGGTTACAACTGGCGACATAAAGTCATTGCACTGAACAAAGCATCCTTAGCATTGAACAAAACATTGTTTGGGGTCTATCAATCTCGCAAAAAACACCAGCATGAAGGTTAATAACACCTCCCATCATTTTTCCGTACCTTCATCCAGGGCATCCGAGGCCTCCGCTTCTCTCCGCCTCCTCACGGCTCTTTGTTTCTCTTCTAACCTTTGTTTCTCAGAGTTGGCTTCATCCCATCGACCATCTTCCATCAGCCTCTGGTCTGGCCTCAGACGGCTGTCGGTCAGACAGACTCCATCGTCCGGCTCGTTCAGGGTCAGCGCCAGCGCTGAGAAGTAGTACATGTTCTCAGCATTTTCTCTGGGTGAGATTAGAAAGAGCAGCATGTTTAATTCATCACTAAAGCTAAAGACTCAGCCTTTCACGACAGATGGGAACCGCAACAAAGTGCGCGTGCAGCTTAATGAGGCTCATGCGACGAGAGGCTCTTACGGGAGAGGATACTTCTTCCATAAAAGTTTGGGGGACAAGGTCTGGTAGATGGTCTTCTGCTTGCCCTCTGATCCGCTACCGCCTCGGCTGCTCTGAATGATTTTGGCACTCTCGATCTTCTCGTCCCACGTACCAGACAGGATGTAATGAGCCTGGCCACCGTTGTCAGCCACCACACCTGTCACCTGGAAAGTCAAAAACATCCACCTCACTGTTTAGGTGGATAACTATCAGAACGATAGTAACAAGTGTAAATCCCATTTTTCCCTTGAATTTAACATTCGAATTCCACTAACCCGACTTTTGTAAGGTGCGCACGGACAATCTACTAAGTTTCGATACAGGAGCTGTGGCAAGTCTGCCTTTAAAAAAACAACAATGATTAATTACTGTTATTTCTCCTTATATTTTCACCAGTGAATGTAGTGGTTGTTCTACGAAGGTATTTTTAAAAATACATATAAAGTTGTGTGTATTCTCCAACAGGGGGCAGTCTCACACAACTTCACCACTCTAAGGGAAGTGCGGCTGGCAGACAGGATCTTCGTCCCTTGGCCTGGGTGGCGTCCGATTGACGGTGTCCCCAAGGGATGGGACCCCAGGGCCGTGAGACCAAGTCCCCCTATCCCCAATGTGACAGCTCAGCAGAACAGACGACTATCTGAGCTCACAGTAACGCAGCCTTTATGATTAACTCTCTGGCTTTCCCTCTCATTTGCACTCCAGAGTAAGTGCACGATTGAGGCACCACGTAGCCACTCCCACCACACACCGGTAGGACTGCCAGGCTCACTACCTGTCCCGTCCTACTGTTTTCTTCACAGACTACTATGCAACGTTACTTATGTACTGCGTTAATCTGCTATTGTTCTGGTTGTCATTTCATTTTTGTTGCTCTGTGTTCTTTTTTCTCCGCCCCCCCCCCCCCCTCACTGTCCAACTGCATTACCAAATAAATATCACGATAAAAACAACAACAAAGGGAGTGTTTTAAACTCCCCTGTTGCACAGAAAAACTGTCACAGTATAGAAAAAAAAAGAAAATAAATGGAGCACCACTATTCTGCATGCAGAAGAGGAGAGGTTTAAAAAAAAAAAGTGTCAGCGAGGAAAGCAGAAAGGAGGATTTACCTTCCTAGCAACATCCCTGGAGAAATAACTGTAGGGAGAGAATTTCAGTTGGCAGGTCTCTTTGGTCCTGTGATTCACTATCTCAATGTCCCCTGACTGCAGACACACACACAAAAGAAGTGAGATGCAATTAAAATAATGTACAGTAAGACAGTACAATACACAGAAGATGCTTATGAATAAATGCGCATGATGTACATCCTAAAACTCCCTTTTTTCCCTTCACTAGATGAATAAGATTTTATACACAGAAATCACAAATGAAATCATGAGGTCCCATTTGTTTTGCTGGCTCCTATTTCTTTGTTTAACCGTATATGTACATGAAATGTGGATACATATTGCATAATACTGGAAGCTCACAAATGATTTATTGTGTTTTAGTTGCTTTCCTTAGCTACTGGTGCAAAATTTGGTGAAATCCACACAATGTCTGAAAGTTCGAGCATACTGGAGAACACTGGGAAAAATTTAGACACAGAACTCAAGTTCCAATTTAACTCCGCCACTAAGAGAAAAGGCTTTTATTTGTTTGCCTGGATTAAGATGAAAGCTACTGATAAATAAATTGCTTTCTTTGTTTCTTCTTCTTGGCACATCCCGTTTAAATAAGGGGAAAGGAGCTAAGGCTAGTCTAAAGGTAAAACGATTGCTTGGGACTGGGATGTGTGGATGAAAGGCTATTGATGAGAAGTGCTTGTAAACAGACCTGGTCAATCCACAGCTTGCCCACAATGATGTTATGCACTGTGGACGTGACTTTTCTCCACACATAGTGATTGCCGCTGGAGTGGAATTGCAGATGAATGGCACCTGGAGATGTAAGATGACAACACAATTTTATGCCAGCTATCTTTACGCCAGCTATCTTGTCAACTCCCCTTAACTCATTCACTGCCATTGACGGCTGTTGCATTCAACTACCCATGTTAAGACGGAGGACTGGCTTGATTCCATATTTTATGTTTCTGTCAAAAGTGCCATGAAGCAATCCTGATTTATTGTCACTATCCCATGGCTATCAAGTGTGTAGGACTGCAGCGGCCAACCCTTCTACAGGAAGAGAGAGAGAGTCTTTTGTAGCTTGCAGTTCATGCACAATTTAGCAATTAATGCTCTTGTCTTCGTAAGACTAAGCATTTGTTTGATTTAAGGATTTTCCAGCCAGCAAGACTAAAACGCCTTACCCAGAGGCATTATGGAGAGGTATTTTCCACGGAACTTGCTGGCAATTGTAATTTCCTGCCACAAGGTCCAGCCTCGTTGGGAAATCACATGATGTGCAGCTGCAGGGGGGTGATGGCTCACCTTACAAGATGGATATAAACATAAACGCCACATGTACAATTCAGAACATACGATATCCAGTTTGCGTCTGTAAACTAAATGCGTGTGTTGTGGTTGCTACTCTTACCTGCTCACACAGTGAGCGGTAGCCAAACTCCTCCAGGCGATCAAGCTCGTAGGTCTCCCCCAGGAGCGGGTTGAAGGGTTTGGCTGTCCGGTGGACGGTGGTGGCGTAAGAAGAGACGGAGAAGGCAGCAACCAGACACATCTGCTCCAGCGAGGAGTCACAGCGTGCTGCCTTATCCAGAAGCTCATGATACTCCAAGTCTTCAGTGAGGCGCTGCAGCATTGACAGAGGCTCATTGAAGTTCACCTGCAGATGCAGAGGGCAAGATGGCAAATGAAAGTTGTTGAAACAAGAGCACAATGTTTCGAAACAAAGCAAGTTTTGCTCACTTACAGGCATTGGAATTTTGGAGAGCTCCTTGCCAATGCAGTTCTTCATGATGCTCCACAAATTGAGGGAGTAGTTCGGCTTGTCGGGGACACGGGTCCGCCGTTGTCTGCGTGGCTGAAGCTCCTTCCCCGACACATCGTTGTAGCTTGGAGACATCTGAGGACGTAAATAAAAGAAGTGGACTCGACCCCGGTTTGACAGAGCAAAGCTTGACAGCAGAAAACAAATCAGAAAGTCAATGAGCAAGCGAAAAGAGGCAGAAAGGGAACAGAAGACAAGTCTGTGAGCAAGAAGCAGCAGCACTGGGGGTAGAAGAGCAGATGTTGCTGCTGCATATTAAGAAATTAAATCATGCAAGTGTTTATCTTGAAGGCGACAGGGGTGGCAATGAAACTGTACACAGCGCTGCAAGCATACCGTAGGCAAAACAAGAGATATGGGGAGGACATTTTTGAAATGCCAGAAACAAAAATGATTGCCACATATCATCTATTTGCAATGCAATTATGGAGCTTCTGAATGATCTGAGGGTTGACCTGGAGCCAGTCACAAGAAGGAGTCATGCCATAAGACCTATGACAAAACTCCTTTCAACTCTGCATTTCCTTGCATCTGGATCGTTTCAGCGAGTGGTGACAACTGGTGCTGGCCTCTCGAAAAGCCTTTTTGTGGGCGTTCTGTCCCAAGTTTGAAACACGGTTTTACGCAGGATGGGCGGAATTCCCATGCGCTCGGAGAGCAAGTTAAATCAAAGAAAACATGGCTTTTATGCGGTCGCTGGCTGCCCCCATATTATCAAAGTGACGGATTTCTTCTATACAACTCAGTAACATGCCCACAAACAGTGCACGCAATCTGTTGGAGTGAACACGCAATTTGGAATCTTAGTAAATCAGGCCCTATTCCCAATGTGTGAACTGTGAATGTTGGTTTACTTGGGCGAGCAGCAAGCAATGAGCCATAACGAATCAGATTCCAGCAACTCTGAGATATCACGACGACATCACGTCAGCAGTGATCAGAAATGTCAGTGCTACCAAGTTAGACTCTTCGGGGAAGTAAGAACGCTTACATGGTCGCCCTGGTTCCAGTCGTAGGAATTGGCGCCGCTTGCTCCACTCAAACTACTCTGAGATCGCCTGGAAAAGACACAAAAGGCCTGATGCCATTGACGGTACACACTGCAGTGGATTTGACAACATGAAATTGCAAGCAAAAGCTGTCTGAAATTCCGTTAAAACACATATTGAGATACAATCTTTTGGGAAGAAAAGCATTATAGCATGTTCAAAAGCGAGTGAGACAGACCTGCGTTGTGTGTTGTCACTTGCAGTCACTGTGATAAATGCAGGGGAATCCTCCATGGCGTCAAAGTACTCAGTATCCTCATCTTCATCACTCGCCTCTCCTTTGAGCGGCCTCTCACTCCCTTCTATCAAACGGACATGCGTACAGTATGTATAAAGAGCAAACCAAACACACACAACACGCATGTCACGTGGTAACCTGTATGCATTCTGCCAGGTTCAGAAATGAGCCATATACTGTATAATCAACGTACACCTGGCTATTAATTAAGAAATAATCATCTTAGTAAAATTGGCAGTGTTCCCACTGGTTAACAAGCCTGGATGTCGCATGCTCCTCTGGGACTTCTACATCTGATGCTTTGTTTATCAATGTATATTTCAAAATGTCAATCAATATAATTAACAAATCTTAGGGCTGCTGTAGCTTTGAACATCAAGTTGTGCCACAATTAGGATTTATTCCAGTGTCCAATGTAATGAACCAATCGTCATGTTCCTTTGTTGATAACAATTCACATCAAGCCTGCTTGAGGTAGTCACAAAATAATGACACATTGTCTTATGTCTTACAGCAGAGTGATAGGCACCATGTGATGGGACTGGCAGATGGATATTAACAGCTCTAAGGAGAACATATTCAAATACAAACCTTCTGCCAAGATGAGGTTTGTATACATCCGTGACACTAGAATCACATGAGGTTCGCCCAGCGAAGTGGAAAGAGAAGTAGGTCGGTCGGGCTCACCCTTCTTGCTGGTCGGGGCGCTGGGTGCGCTGGCAGAAAGTGTCGGTGCCGCTCTCCACGCTCGTTCCAGGCTGTTGTGCTGCTTGGCTAGCTGCTCGATGGTCTCCTCCAGGTGGGTACGCTGCTCACGCTCATATTGCAGTGCCCGCTGCCACCTCCTACTGTGAGTCTCGGCTAGGTCCAGGAAGTCTCGACAGGCCTGGGGAATCAAAGGCGCGCGAATGCCGTCGTTTGCTGTAACTTGCAGTCCAGTACAACATTCCTATTAGAGCTGTGACGTCAATCTGTTTTAAATGTTTATTATTTATTTTTATCATCTTTGTTGACCAAGGTACTGACACAAGATCTGGATTCTATCGTACGCATAACATGGTAACTTGGTCTCCCTCAGGGAGAACAAATTTCACTGCACATATAAAAAGGACCTTAAAGGAATGATGCCTTTTTTGTTTCTCTTCATGTTCCTCAGAGCATATTGTAAACAAAGGGAACAGAGGGAGTTATGTGCTACACTTTCACGCTGATTGCATGGCAGAGGACTTTTGAGTCAAGAGAGGACATCATTATTCCTGCTGTGCTCTGACTGCTGAGCCAAAGAGGTTACTTCGGTTCACACAGAAACGACGTGTCAGCATTTGTTGGCACTGCATCGTGTGCCTGATGTTCCTGCCACACAATAAGCACAAAAGTAAATGAACCGGAACACCTTGCAGCTGACAACACACACGAAGGAATTGTCATGTGACAGTCATTAAACGGGAAGGGCCCCTGGAAGAAGGCTCCCCTGTATTGCAACTCAACATTTCTGTAGTTGTTGGAGGAATTTTCATTTTTGTTTTGCATATCTCGGTATTTACATCTTTAAAAAAAAAAGAACAAACAAAATATAAAATAAAAATAAATAAAATGTCTGTTGTACATTATCTATGATGTGGATTCATAAAACCATAATTCAGGTTGTTGTTCTGACAGGAAAATGGTGTTTCACCCTACAAAGTATACACGGAAACAACAGAAATGACTATCAATCAAATCAAAGACAACAACATAATTGGCAAAAGAACATAGCAACAAATACATAAACTTCCATTTGAAGTTTAAAAATGAATGACTTAGGATTTTCCCTTTTTTCCCATTATAATAATATTTTGACGCTATGTCAGCTAAAACAAATTCATTTCCATGTTAAATGTTCCCCCTAAAAAGTTAATTGTGTTAAAAATGCAGATATCTAAAAAATATTTCAAATTCCGGACCTAAACACTATTCCCTCTTACCTTCAGTAGTCAAACATGAAGTGTCACAACTACTGGTGCCATCATTCATTATAAATGCTAGAGATGCATATGAGGTTGCGGTTCACTTCCTCAGACATGACTATGAAACTAACACCCATTTAAAAAACGTACGCAAGTTCCACATTTTTACTGCTGAGTCGCCAGTCCAGGAGCAGACTGCATGTGACGTCCGGTGGTGATGGAGGACGAGGTTAATAAAGGCTAAAACCAGTGGCTGCATACCGGAACTGGTGCTGTTGGTATGAAAATATGACACTCTTTTGACATTTAAAGACTCACTGAACTGGCAAGCACTCCTGTCAGTCATGAAGTGCACCTGCGTACGGTGCATACACACCCGTGCATGTGTGGCATATGTGGGAAGTTACATCACACCTAAATGGACACGCGTGACATCCATGGTCAAGACCACAGAGATCACTGCATGTCGGACAGGCGTTGGCTTGGCTGCGTTGCTCTGGAAGCAGCGCTTGGAGGAAGACCAACGCCGCGGCTAAAAGGAGTCCCCGAATTCCGTAATCTAAGCTGTTTCCACTTCAAGAGAGCCATTTAGAGGGACGAAAGAAAAATGACCACAGGAAGTTTGTTCTAGTACTGCCCTCTTGTCAGAAGCACATTCTTGGTACACCTAATGACATTATATTGGCTTTGACAATCCAAGACGGCTTGTCCTGTGATTGAAATCTGAAATGTCACTTACTGGTTAGCATTAAAAAAAAAAAAAAAAAAGGATAATAGATCGCAAACAAAAAAGACAACAGCTTTGGGTATAATTCCCTTCTGGAAATGACTCCAGACACTGTTGACTGGTTTAAATCAAATCTCAACCTCAGAGTACTACTAATAGTTGGAACTAAATTTTGATCAGTGAAAATAAGAAACCGAAATGACCACAGATTAAAAAACTAAGCGTTAAAAAAGTATGACACTCAACACACCTTTTGTAGTTGTCCGCTTAGAGTGAAGTCTGTTACCGCAACCCAGAAAGAAAGCTGTGACACTCCGCAGTCGGGGTGGGGGGGTGGGGGGGCTCATTTTGAAAGAGCGAAGCTGGCTATTCCCCACCCTCTCACACACCCACAATCATATTTAGTGTCATTACTTCAACACCTCAACACTCGACGCTCATCCAGGAACTCTAGATGGCCAACAGTAGAATGGATAACAAAAGGGGTGCAACTCTTTTTGTGCTGCTACTACTCAGATCCAACAATATTAATCACTTATTACATTATCTATTGTCTTCTGATGAAGGTAACATGAGTCACAAGATGTGCATACTGTTGATTATAAAGGCACTTGTGCAATATTTTCATTAGGGGCTAAATGATTTAAAGATATTTTAAAACAAATTAAGCTTTTAACTGGAAAAACACATTAGTGTTACATTACACAGTCTCTCTAATTAGTTTAGTTTAGTTTCATAATACAGTGACCTTGTATTGAGTTGGCCAATGTTATGTAATCAGTGGGATTTAAAGCATATAATTGTGGGTGCACCGGGCAGAAGAGTGAAGCGACACAGTGTTTTGAATGTGACGAGATCTCATTAGACAAGCACATGGCTCGGAGTGACGGGTTTATCAACCGCTGTGAGAAACCGGTGCCAAACTGGATATAGGCATCGCATTGGAAATGGGCACTTGGACCTGCAAGAAAATCCAGCCTTTAAAATGTTTATAATACTTTGCTACATTAACTGTTGGTAGCAAAACAACTAGACAGGGAGGTTTGTCCTTCACGTTTACAAATAAATAATCATTTGATTTTGTTTGCCCTGACAATTTTCTGCTTTACGGTTGATTCAATGTATATTTTCTTAGTTATTACAGACAGGTTATGAGTTTGTAGAAGCAGAAAGAGCGCACACTCAACAGTAAGCGCTGTGTTTTTGTTTCCACCGCTACCAATAATGCATTTTGATCACATGGCTTGGCAAACTCGCCCACTCGTGTGTGTTAGCGTCAGGCTACTCACATTGATCATAGCATTGGAAGTGATACGAAAGAGGGTGGCCCGCTCGTTGACTGCCTTTATCTTCTCCCCTCCCTCCACAGGAACTTTTAGGCTCTCGAGTTCACTGAGAGAACGTTGCAAGGCGGCCCCGTGCTTGGCGATCAAGTCATTACATGTGCTGAGGTCATCAAGCTTGCTGACGAGTATCTTTAAAGTTCCCTGAATCTCACTGCGGTCCGATCGGGAGGCCGGCTCCTCGTCTCCGGAGTCATCTGGAAGACACAATATTTCAAAGGTTTTCCTTTTGATTTTCTCTTTGCGCAAAACATGCGCTCCATTTTATGACACACACTTCCCATTACAGTTATGCCGGCTCTCCAAGTTAACATTTTAAAATAGCATCATCATTGCTCATTTACCAGCACTGCCACTCTTAAATATGTATATATTGCTATACACTAAAACACAGCAGCCAAGCCATAGTAGACCCAGTGTTTATTGTTTATTTCTCTCACTAGGACCATCATTTGTTCCCTATCACACTATCAGATAGGAGCATAATTGATCCGATGGCTTGCTCTGACAGACACTAATGTTTAGCACCTTTAGCAGTTGTACGTGTAAATCATGCCCGAGGCATTTGGGGACACATTGCTTCTCCATACCCACAAGCCTTTGCTGTACCAGCTGTCTGTTTTCACTGATAATGTCTTGAAAAAGACGCTACTTGAGGTTAAACAGGGCATACATACAACAGGACTGTTGCAGTGTCAGCTTTGCATCAGTCACCCACATCTGCGTCCTCGCGCACACAAAATACGACGGAAACAAAAGTTGCAATATGAAGGGAAAAGACTCAGTATATTAATAACCAAAGGTAACAAAATTATTAAAGCTCACAACTCATAGGTTAATGCAAGATGAATATGCTGCACATAACATTTCAATCCTATCTTCTTATCTTAAAGTTTAAATTCATATATATATAAAAAAAAAAAGAACTGACTATTTAGACAGCACAAGAGTAAATGTAACAGAGTGAAGCTGTGTCTCGCGGTGCCACACCCTTACTCCCTGCTCAATAATGCTAAACATAGAAACAGCATCGAGCAAAGTTGACAACAGTATTTATATTGAAAGAAAGGTTTAAATATGATGTTATCCTATAAAAAAAAAACACTCCATAAAACACCCAAATTTAGTACACTGATAATTATGATGATAAATTTGTAGTGTGCTCGCTTACGTCAGTGTGTATTTATAATTCCACTTCCTATTCAACTAATTTCTATTCAATACATTGCATTGCCCTGTTGAGAAAATGTGTTGTATTTCCCTTTGGCTTGACTTTTTGGGTTTTGAGCTCATAAATCCAAAACTACAAGCAGCTGTGCTTGTGTGTTTTCTTAAATGAAGCGGACGAAACAAAACCAGATGGCTGAAATGTAAAAGGGTCATATTTTAGAAAATTGCTTTTTAATTGCTTGTATACAAATAGTTGGGTCTCTGGAGTGCCTGCCTACTCATCAGGTGTGAAATCAAACAACCGAGTAAATTAATTTCAGACCATGTGTTTGTGAGGGAGCCGTTCTAAGAATTGTCAAAAGATTTGCCACGGCAGTCACGACGCAGATGAGAAACCGACACTACTGTTACATTTTCAACAGGGTAACTTGAAATTGTAACCAATTACATTTCCAAAGAACAAAACACTCAACTATAAGGTTTAAAAAATCATTACATGTGCAGCAATGTTTGCATGTCGGTGAAATAGTGTATATTGGCAGGTTCAAATAGCAATGTCATACTCAAGGTGACAATGTCCACAAAGTATTGCTGTTCTTAGCATCTGATTCATATTGCCGATCAAACGCAGTAGGTAAAGTGAGAGATTGAAGAAAGAAAGTAGAATGAGGGCATGTTAGAAAGGATTGAAGGGACAAAAAAAAAACAAAAAAAAAGTCTCAGCGCGTCTGCATTCCCGAGCTTCCATTTTCAGGAAGAGGTAACAAAAGTTCAGCCAGGGAGAAGCAGAATTCTCACAGACTGCTGAGCTACAGCCACTGAACAAGCTCTGAAGGACTCCATACAGATATATACTGCAATGGGGCTACAGCATTATAAAAACGATTTTCTAACGTCAACAATATAGCCTAAATTCATCATACAAAAGTAAAGAGTTGAGGAAAGCTAAAATTGTTGATGCGTGATGGCAACAAAACAAATTCAAAGAGATAATTGGGGAGGATGGCTCGGTTTTGAACCTCCTCTCATGAGACCAGAACGAGACTAACCGCTAATTAAATTTGCTTAGAATTAAAGCTGACACATTTTATGTCTTAAAGGTTCCATATTTGGGCTATTTAGACCTCCATCGAGTGAATCTCTAACAATTTCATTTAAAAAAACACCTTGGTTTTGTCACACGAGTTTCCAGAAACGGCCCCTCTGACAGCTACTTCTGATTGACTCAGTTTTGTATCCGCTTTGTCCATATTTGGCAAAGACCGCCCCCTCCCCTTCCCTTCCCTTGCCTCAGTGTAGAAGACCCATCTATGAGCGCAAACGCGTTTGTTATGTTGACAGCGCTGGCTCGGGAGCGGAAAAGGAAGGCGGAGATCTTCGCTAGTGACGTAGATAAGCTCGAGAAATTCAAATGACCTGATTTCAGGCCTCTCGGCAGCAAAACCCGGGCATGTGTGGACGATTTTCATTCATATTTCAAGTTTGCTGAGGCATCATAGAGACAATATGACAACCCAAATACTAGAAAAAGTTAGTTTGGCCAAATATATCCCCTTTAAAGGCAAAGAGACTAACCTTTTAGGGATACCAAATCAACAAATTCAGCAAGTCACTCCAATAGGTACACCTACACATTCTCATGAGATAAAATATAGGAAAACAATGCCTTTCGGTTTGAGGTAATAGCATTATTGTGAAAAACTGCTAGAAAGGTATTGACATATCAATGTTTAGCATTGAGTATTATTATCTTTGGAAGACAGATTTTTAGACACAGCTCTTGGACTAATTAGTAATTTTCAATAACATTGTCACTTAGTCTGTCTTTGGCATGACTCCCATGTCCCGACTCACATCTATAGTACCTCTTTTCATTTTGTGTGAAGCAACATAAACCGTGCTAACAAGCAACACCTGTCAATAACAGCCCAGTGACATAGTCAATATAAGATAGGCAGTACTTGGGAGGTTCGAAGCGGCAAATACTTTTGCTGCTGCAAAGCGCTTCCTCTTCAAACTCAATCTGCCAGCAAGTTTAGCAGCTCTCAGCAATGCCACTTAAAATAAACTGCCACGTCCACAAGCATGTTTGTTACCACAGGGACTGTTTATAGCAGCAACGCCTGCTGAACCAATTCCCCTTCCAAAAACACAAGCGCAAGTTGCAAGTTGGGATGAAAGCTTCATCGAAACGTACACACGGGGTCCGTGTTAAGTCTTTGATGTTCAAAGTGAAATCCTCCATGTACAATCGTATTGCCCAACTGAAGGGGGAGTTTGCCGTTTTAAAACTAACAGGATTTGAATGTAGCCTCATTTCCCTAATGACGCTCCGCCCGCCCATCCGAGTCGCTGACCAAAGCAATTGTACGGTTAAAAATCAAAAACAGGGGGATAAGCACACCTGTTGCATTGCTAAGTCCGTATCGCTTCTGAATTCTCTCAGCTATTTATTTTTCCTGCATGTATTACTAACCCAAAACCCTTGGTAATGTATTTTTAGTGCTGTTTTGATGGGGTGTGAAGGAGGGAATATATGAGCGTATACAAAGAGAGGAGAGCACACACTAGATGAGAGGATGGGACTCCAGGGGGGGAGAAGTGTAATACTGGCCAGTAATTGCGAACTGGCTCCATACATCATAAGGAGACAGACAGAGCAGACGAGAGGTTAAAGCCACTAACGCAGCACTCGGCTCTCCACAAGCAAATGAGAGCGTGTGTAAAACAACTCATCAATGCCCATCAACGCTGCGTGCAACGTGGCAAGATGGAGATTCATCACACTAAGTAGCCTGGTGTCAGTGCTACAAGATAATGAGCCACGATGAAGGCCACCAAAACCAGGGCAGAGATCACTGCCGTTAGTATTGGTAGCCTCTAAGCACTCTTTAAGTATTCACATTAATATCTGCACATTTTAAAATGGTGGACTCAAAATACTACAAAAGGAAGTGAAGAATCGCACATGCTGATCCACAAGCGTGCCAATCAAAATACCTCTCATGATACTTCAATTCATAGAATTACCGTATTTTCACGACCATAAGACGCACCGTATTAAAAGGCGCAGTCTCAGTTATGGGGTCTATTTCTGTATCTAACACATAAATAAGGCACACTGTATTATTGGGCGCAGGCATGGTAAAACATATGCTAGCTTAAAACATATGGTAGCATGCATCCCCGCTAAAACAATGTTTTTAAAAAGGCAGCGGGAGCAAAACTGAGTTCGGTTGTACTTTATTGAAGTATTTAATGTACTCACGTTAGTTTTAGATCAATCCTCATCCACAAATCCATCAAAGTCCTCATCTTCTGTATCCGAAATGAACAGCTGGGCAAGTTCTCCATCAAACACGCCAGGTTCCCTCTCGTCATTGTCTGAGTCAGTCTCGTTGCCATGCGGCCCCTCAGAAATGATGCCGGCTTTTACGAAAGCTTGAACAACAGTGTAAGCAGACACGTTAGCCCAAGCATCCGCAATCCATTCACAAATTGTGGCGTAACAAGCTCGGTCGGCGCTGTCTCCTAGTCTTAGTAAAGCTGTGTTCGCCATCTGTCATCCATCGCTCCCACGCAACTTCACTTTGAACGCCCGGTTTACACCAATGTCCAGCGGTTGGAGTTCCTTCGTCAAGCATGCCAGAATGATGGCAACCTCCGGGTTATTGCACTCAGTCGAATGGTGACTGTAGAGACGCTTCTCCCGGCTGTTCTTTGCTCATTAATCCATTGCTCGAGTTGGTCTTCCAACTCGGGCCACCTCGCCTTGTTTCCGCGGAAACTCAGCTTCGTCTTCGTGACTTGGCGAAGCTCGTTTTCCTGCTCCCTCCACTTGCGAACCATGGATTCATTGATCTTGAATTCTCTCGCGGCTGCTCGATTCCCATGTTCCTCCGCGTAACTGATAGCTTGCAGTTTAAACTGTGCTTCGTAAGTGTGTATCTTCGTAGGTGCCATTTACGGGGGTCCTTAGCCAAACCGATGTTGTTTTGCACAATGCACATACCGGCGCTATATACTTACTGGGGGCGTGCCTTTAGCGTCCTCCTTCACGCGCACCCTTCCCCCCTTCACGTCCGCATGCTGTCCTCAGTCACGTCCGCCCTTCCTCTATATAAGCAGCGTCTCGGCAGGAAATACTCCCAGTCAGTCAAGCGCAGCGCTCATTGAAGTCACACAACAACATTCACAGATTTTTGAACTCGGTGCACACATGAGGTGCGCCGCATTATAAGCCCCCCCGTCCATTTTGGAGAAAATTTAAGACTTTTAAGTGCGCCTTATGGTCGTGAAAACACGGTGAACGAACTGAGAGTAAATGTTTTCAGGCCTTGATATTGCCAAATGGATTGCAGATGTCTTACGCTAATAACACAAACACCAACCGACAATGATCACATGTGTTCTGTAGTTTTCAATTAAGTCATATTGTAGCTTTTGTATAATGCTGCCCAAAACCATGACACTAACATACAACAGCCGCTAAATATTTAAATTGTGATTTTGAGAGTAAATGTGCTAGGAAGACTTTTCTTTATACAGTTGGGACCAGCAAGTTTGCTCCTGTACACAGTTACACTAGCCTGGCGCCTCTACTTAACCAAGTAATTTAAAGAATAAGAAAGGTGGACTAACTGAAACTCCTTTTTAAATTGATTTACTTGCTTCGGTAATGACCTTTATAAATATTGCATGTTTCATTTTTCAACCTGTATTAACAATACATAATCAACAAATCATGAAGGAATTACCTAATCTTTAGCAATATCCATTATTAATGAGTAGTGAATTTTTGAACATACGTTAATTGAACCAGCTTATCAAAGAAGTGATATAACATGAGTCTTCAATTAAAAGTTAAACAGATCCAGTTCGGGAAAATACGTTCAAAGTGGAAGTCCACAACGTCACAATGTTTAGCACACATTATAATTCGGTCCCAAATATTTTGTCACCACTAACTACATGACTGACTGCTGTTTTAGCGAGGGGAAAAAAGGTATGGTCTTTAGTTACTGAGTTAGACATGTTGTTCATAATGACTTTTCTTTGCATATTGCACAATTGGCTCTTGGCAGGACAGAAACAACTGTTGTGTTTTGTGGTTGTGTATAGCTTTAAAATCAAGGCTACTACTTGGCACCTACAGCTTCATTCACGCGCTTTTGATTGGACAAACTGCGGCTTGTGTTGTCGGACACACAAACACAACTACAGTGCTCCACAATGTTTACCACTTTTGTTAACAATTCAACATTGCTGGAGGACTGTGTACAACACTGTGTACTAGTTTAGATTCTTTATGTTGCTAGTGCAGCAGACAACAAAAAGAATGTTACAATGAGTAATGTTCAGGGTGGAAACGTGATGGATATGACTCATTGTTTGGGAGTTGCCTTCAATATCGAGGCGTGAGTGCTGAAGCTGACAGTGAAAAGCCTTAAAATAATACCATCTATGGTGCCAATGTCAAGCTCATTTCAGTGAACAAACAGCAGCGAGAGAGGGCAGAAAGCCCAGGGCATAAGAGCACAGCTGCTCAACATAAAATTGTCCAACACTGACAGAGGCACGAAAGGAAAGGAGGAAAGAAAAAGTATTGTAATCGTTCTTGGTAGAAGAGTATTGATTTGGTAAATGTGAAGTCTACTTTCTCATCATAGAAATGGAAGAACTGAAGCAGAGCATTTTCTACAAATAATTAGCGGTCACAATCAAACACAACACAACCGCTAGGCCGGCAAGCAACCTCCAGCTCCACACATGCAAATGGGAAGTGGAGCAGGCGCAAAGACGAGAGAGGAAGTGGGATTTAAAATGGCATGGAGGGAAGACGGACAGAGATGCAGTGAGAAGGGCAAATGGCAGAACAGGCTGCTTCTTTTCCTATCACAGCATATACCTGCATTTGCTGCATTGTAGGAGGAGGCAGCCCAATTCCAAGCATCCTCGACATCAGATGCCAGAAGGAGATGGATGGATGACGACTTCAACTAGGCTGAGATTCACATAGCATGATGCGAAGGTTTTTCGTATGACGGATGGATAGGAGTGTGACGGCTCCGTGTTTTTAGCCAGAGCAGTACTGACCCTGGTTGAGTTTACTCAAGCAGCCCGAGGCACAGAGGGAGCGGACGGTTCTCTGCTCCCAGCATCTCCGGCCCTTCATCCCACTCTGCGCGGCCCTGATTCCACTCCACGCGCCTCGAGACGCATCGCAGGGTGGACGGGGGGGGGGGCTAAGGCAGCTACTTATTCCAGTCAGCATTGCAGTGTACACGCACACACACGCATAGTCACACACATACGTACAGTGTGAACGCAGACGCTCCTTCCAGTCATTCCCATCCCCTCTCCTGCTGTGCTTCCGGAAATACATACGCCACACACATCCACAAAGCCTTGCACATTTTCAATTCCCCTCCACACACTTCTCTCAATGCAGTGCAGACTGAAGAGGGAGGGAGGGAGAGGGGGGGGGGGGTAGAAGCGGAGAGAAGACAGGACCGGCCAACACAGATCTGCTCAACTAAGAACAGAGTGCAAAGCTCCGTCACAACCGCCCCCGCCTCGCCACCATCCCTGTCGGTCTGCTGCTGACAGCAAAAGTCGCCTATTTCTGGAAAGCTAAATGTCCTGGTATTAAGTTAGGCTACGATGCATCAAAAAGAAACCTATGCATCAGATTAAGCGATGAAATATTGAGTCAGACAGTCAGAGTGGTGTGCCGACACCGAGGGAAAGATAACAAACACACCATCCTTTCCCTGTCTGCTCCATTAGCCTTTCTGAGAATCTTTCTTTCCAATAAGAAGCTCAATTTCACCTTTTGACCTTCCACTGAGAAGTCATTGGTACTCTACAACTAAGTTTATTGTGAGGGTATTCAGTAAGTTATTCAAGTGCACCAATATAACGATCAAGAAGAAGAGACGAGCATGATTCCAACAGTGTCCCATTTTTTCCCCATATTTTATATATATATATATATGTTTTTATGCTGTCAAAATAATATGTAAAATAAATGTGGTGCTTTTATTTTGAAAGCGCTGTTTAGTGCGTTTGTGTACATGGGCGCTACAGGCAAACACGTGCAAGAGCAGCATGTCTGAAAGTGACGACTTTTTTTCCTCGCGTTAGCAACATTCGTATTTCCTGCACAGAGAAGGGGAAAGGGGGCTTTGCCCTGTTAATCTTTTGAGAGTCAGAGCTAGGAACAGGTAATATTAGCTAGTATCTGATGCGCATGTCGTTCCACTTCCACAAAATTGATGCACACATGTTTTTCCTGCATGTTGTTAAATAGTGATATCATGTCATGTATAAATATATATTTATTTTATATGACTCATCATTTTGTTGAACATATCATTAGCCAAATGGCATAATTGCCTCAGTCATTTTTAACTCACGGTCACCGTATCAATAAAAAAAAAAATAGCAATGTTCTTACTAGAAATAGTGTTTTTTTTTCCCTTTGTCTGTGTACAGTCTGAGTCATCCAGATCATGGTAATCACCAAAAGGTTGTATCGAGGCAAGTGGACTCTTCTTGTTTTGTTTGTTGAATTATTTTTTTCTTGCTTTCCAAATAATGTTCAAATATGACTTAGGCATCTTTGCTATTAGGCTAATGATATCTATATATTTTTTAACAACTGTAACAACACATACCATAGCTAAACAAGTAGTATCTTATTAAAACATACAATTTACTGGTTTGTATAAATACATTAAATTAATATGGAACATATTTGCAGTGAGCATGTTGGCGTGGCGCTCAACAACCACAGTAGTTTCCCACGTGGCCGCTTGGCAAAATTCACACTGAGAAAGCAATGAGGATTCTACAACCCCAATTCCAATCAAGTTGGGACATTGTATTAAACATAAATAAAAACAGAATACAATGATTTGAAAATCATGTTCAACCTATATCAGAATCATCTTTATTTGCCAAGTATGTCCAAAAAAAACACACACAAGGAATTTGTACACTATAAAGACAAGATATTTACTGTTCACACTGATAAACTTGATTGTTTTGAGCAAATAATCATTAACCTAGAATTTTATGGCTGCAACACGTTCCAAAAAAGCTGGGACAGGTGGCAAAAAAAGACTGAGAAAGTTGAGGAATGCTCACCAAACACCTGTTTGGAACATCCCACAGGTGAACAGGCTAATTGGAAACAGGTGGGTGCCATGATTGGGTATAAAAGGAGCTTCCCCGAATTGCTCAGTCATTCACAAGCAAAGATGGGGCGAGGTTCACCTCTTTGTGAACAAGTGCGTGAGAACATTGTTGAACTGTTTAAGGACAATGTTCCTCAACATACAATTGCAAAGAATTTAGGGATTTCATCATCTACGGTCCATAATATCATCAATAGGTCAAATGTAAGCGGCAAGGCCGAAAACAAACATTGAATGCCCGTGACCTTCGATCCCTCAGGCGGCACCGCATCAAAAACCGACATCAATGTGTAAAGGATATCACCACATGGTCTCAGGAACACTTCAGAAAACCAATGTCAGTAAATACAGTTGGGCGCTACATCCGTAAGTGCAACTTGAAACTCTACTATGCAAAGCAAAAGCCATTTATCAACAACACCCAGAAACGCCGCCGGCTTCTCTGGGCCCGAGCTCATCTAAGATGGACTGATGCAAAGTGGAAAAGTGTTCTGTGGTCCGACGAGTCCACATTTCAAATTGTTTTTTGAAATTGTGGACGTTGTGTCCTCCGGGCCATCCGGACTGTTATGGACTCAAAGTTCAAAAGCCAGCATCTGTGATGGTATGGGGCTGTGTTAGTACCAAGGGCATGGGTAACTTACACATCTGTGAAGGCACCATTAATGCTGAAAGGTACATTCAGGTTTGGGAGAAACATATGCTGCCATCCAAGCGACGTCTTTTTCATGGACGCCTTTGCTTATTTCAGCAAGACAATGCCAAACCACATTCTGCACGTGTTACAACAGCGTGGCTTCATAGTAAGAGAGTGCGGGTACTAGACTGGCCTGCCTTCAGTCCAGACCTGTCTCCCATTGAAAATGTATGGCGCATTATGAAGCGTAAAATACGACAACGGAGACCCCGGACTGTTGAACAGAAGCTGTACATCACGCAAGAATGGAAAAGAATTCCACCTACAAAGCTTCAACAATTAGTGTCTTCCGTTCCCAAACGTTTATTGAATGTTGTTGAAAGAAAAGGTGATGTAACACAGTGGTAAACATGACCGTGTCCCAGCTTTTTTGGAACGCGTTGCAGCCATAAAAGTTAATGATTATTTGCTAAAAACAATCAAGTTTATAAGTTTGAACATTAAATATCTTGTCTTTGTAGTGTATTCAATTAAATTTAAACCGCATACACTCCTTGAAGTCTCGGCGCCCTTTGCACAATGGTCATTGCACCGGACTATTGCAATATTAGTCATTCAAACTGCTCTAAGTGCTAGAGGACTCTGCATCTTTTTGCACAATTGTTTTTGTCAATGTCTTTATGTCTCCAAAGTGTTCTGTAAATTCCCTGTCTGTTTTACTAGAGCGGCTCCAACTACCGGAGACAAATTCCTTGTGTGTTTTGGACACACTTGGCAAATAAAGATGATTCTGATTCCGATTCTGATATAGGTCGAACATGATTTACAAATCATTGTATTCTGTTTTTATTTATGTTTAAGACAATGTCCCAACTGCATTGGAATTGGGGTTGTAGATGGTTTTAATCATCTCATACACATATTCCAGCAGTCTTGGTATATTGGCAGAGTGGTTTCATATGCAGTTTTGCATTGTTTTTGTAGCCCCTTTATTAATGTATTGCAAATTAGTTTGTGGACCCTCGGGAGTCCGAAGGCCCAATGGCTATTAAGTCGTTCCCCTTTTCGGTACCCTTGTACGTTTATATGTTATTGTCACTCGCAATACAATCAACATTGTGATGATATAATTTTTGCTTTGTGTTAAAAACATTGGTGGAACTTCCAAATAAATACAGTAATTCAGCATCACAATAGGTTTGTAGACATCATTTTTAATCATATTACAACAGAAAAGGGTTTATGGTGGTTGGTAAGTGAGGTGAGAACTGCTGACAGGGACGAATTACTGGACTGTAAATAATAGCGTCGCCTTAATGTCCCGAACGATCTTTTGGGAAGCACTGAAGCAAAAACGCTCAATTAATTTGATACTTGACCATAATCATCTCTGTTCTCCCGTGTATGTACTTAAATCAAGCAAATGGAAACCGTACCCTTTTGTGTGATGCATGCTCATTTTATCATTGTTCTTAAAAAATCCAACTTGAAATAATGGAAGCAGAGGTTATAGGCATACATGCATCACATTTTAGGACATTCATTCTTATCAGTCACACAAATGCAAAGAGTAAATAGTAAAACATAATTTAAAATAGCAAAACACTACCTGAAACTGCCTCCTTTGATAAATATGAACAAAGATGGACAAAGGTATTTTGACATTGTTGGGGTCTTACTGCTTTGAATGAGAGTCTGCTTACTTGATGCAATGTCTTGTTTAGTATTATTCTTAAGAGCAAATCTTTCACAATTCATAATTGATGCACAGTGAACTGTGGTCTAATAGGGTAGGTGAAGGGCTTACATGAGATGCTGGATTCGTGCATAATGACATTGCAGGAAAAAAAAAAGCCAAAGAAAAATACTCACCCAGTCCCAAGTGGATATAAAAATCTATACAACCCTATTCAAATACCAGGTCTTTGTGATGTAAAATATTGACGTAAAGATGAATCATTTTTAGAAATTTTGCCACCATTAACTTGACCTATAACCTGCATAAGTCAATTGATTTTTTTTTCTTTAATGTTTTTGAAGGGGGGAGTAAAAATAAACAACTGAAATTATGTGGTTGCACAAGTGTACACACCCTCTTATTACTGGGATGTGGCTGTGTTCAGTATTAACCAATCAAATTTAAACTCATGTTAAATGATTCAGCACAAACCTGCTACCATAAAGTGCCACTCATTAACCCCGAAATGATTTTCAGCTATTCTAGGCAAGCACATTACCTCACTTGTTTATGTTTACCTCCCCTCTCAAAAAAAATTTAATTGTGTTATGCAGATTATTAGGTAGATCACATTAGTGGTGGAAAATGTTTTGAAATTATTTATCTTCATCTCATTTTTTTTATATCACAAAAATCTGGCATTTAAACAGGGCTTTTCCACACTAGTGCTAATCAAGTGGTTCTATGTTAACAAAACAACATCATATATATATATATATATATATATATATATATGTATATATATATATGATATACTATAAGTGCAACAAATACAGTACCATCTGCATGAGAAGGGGTCAAGACTCTGAAGGTAAAATTATGTTGGTCTAAACGTTGCTTAGCATTCATTGGAAATGTCAATGTTAAACAGGTGTTAACATTTCCCAGTTTGTTTGCTGGAAGAGAGACAGTTAAAAGCCTGAAGGATCTAAAAGACAAACTAAACATAGCGCCAACTCATTAAGACACTTATCGCATTAAGATACAGGAACACAAACAATCCCCGCAGCCTGAGAGAGAAAGTAACTGAGCTGATTAAAACCAGACAAACGGCTCAGTTCAAGAAACAAAACTCTCTCAATTCAGAAATTAAGGAAACCCGAAGGTGACATTTTCAAAGTTTGAGCTATTCAACTCTGTCAATTCCAGGATACGAAGATGTGGAAATGATATTGATCCAAGCCAAACAAATGGCATTATGATCCAATCTGCATTTCCTCACCATCACGGAGATGTCTCGAGTCCACTAACACGAAGAACTTGAAAGACTCAACTCGAAAGCATTAAAAAAAGAAAAGAAAGAAAGGAAGTCAAAACCAAAGTTTCCATGAACCACAAGTGTGAGGACTGTTGCTTCCTTTGCTAACCTGCACTCGATGAAATCAGATGCAAATACTTCATAGAACTACATCACTTTGAAATTAATCTTAATAATTGAAATTACAATTAATCTCAAATGTGGATGAATCCAGTCATCAAGTCAGGTGTGCAGTGACCATTCAGTCCAGTAAAAAAATAAAATAATAATAATGGTTCCTGAAAACCATAGTTTGGGTGTTTGACTCTGAGGGAGAAGGATGCAAAATGTTTAATAATTCTGTGAATTTATTTAAACAGAGCCGAATATAAAATAGCAGCAGTTGATCACATATAGCAAAAATAAATTCAATGATTTATGAGGGACAGCTTGCTTATATAATGCAATAGAATAAGGTCAGCACAATGACATTTCTGCATTTCCCACATATAATCAATTGCATGGTCTGTCTATCATTATACAGTATTTTACTAACATCAATCAGGACACCAACAGACGATGTTGAGCATGTTCTGCAGATTGTTTGTACGCTCTGCTTTAATCTCCATTTTGCCCAAACGGAGGCTTTTGTAATTTGTATTTTTAGGCTATCTGGGGTGGTCTATGTTGTGGCACAGAGGAAAATTATTATATAGGTTTTATATAGCAGACATAGCTGAAGGAATATTATTATGGCGAAACAATTCACCAAAAAAAAAAAAAAAAAAAAAATTCTTCTCATTTCATTTCTGATGTTTGATATGATAGATCATGTGGTATCGAGAACATTCACTGTGGACGACCTAGCAAATCACCCACCATTGGGCATGTCCTGACATCCAAGACAAACATGGTAATGTTGTCATCTAACATTTCGGAACATCTTCTCCAAAACAAGCACAGAAAGTAGGACAGGTGCATCACAGGTCCTACAACAATATGTATAAATAAGGCAGCTGCAGATTGATTAAGCACACGACACAACATAAGTATAGTTCTCCTTAAAACAGATCCATACAGATGTTAAATTATCAGTGGTGTCACAGTGGAAATGGGAGATAATCCATTTAGCACCAGCAATTTATAGGATCTAGAGAAGCTCACGTACACATTCACACACAACATACACATGACGCTAACATAAAGGGAAGATGAGCCAAATACTTACAAGAGCAAGCCTGTGATTTATCCTTTTACTATTTCTCCTTCAGACTTCTCAGGACAATAGCAATAAAAAATTACTCTATTCAAAAGTTTAAAAAAAAAAAAAACAATCTCACAGAAAATAGGGTGAAGTGCTCGTCAACAGAGATAAGGGTACCAGAAAGAGGCAGGAAAACCAGACAGCGAGTAACAAGGCGAATGAAGAAGAGAGAGTCCTGGGGAGAATGTGGGGGTGGGGGGCTCGGGTGGTGAGGGGAAGCGTGGAGGGTGTGATACTGGAAAAAGGACAGAGATGGAAAGCAAAGAAAGAGTGATGATGGTTTTTCTGATCTTTCTTCACTTTTTCTCAGATTCAGGACCACGGAGAGAGCACCAGTAAGAAGAAGCTACACTAAAATGGAGTCGGAAAAGAAATTAAGTCTTAAAATATAGAATAATGACTTCTGGACTGTAAAGTACCTGAGTGAAGATAAGCAGTATATGAAATGGAACGGTGAACCATGAAAAAGAACAGCTACGTTATGAGCTGTCATATATGTCTGCCAAAAAATGTCGACAATTCACCCAACAAGAACTCCACTTGGAACCCGAGAAACATACAAGAAGTTGTCTCGCTGCGTGTTTGCAAAATGTAATTCTCTGCAGATTAACACCAGTAGGTCAACCATAACACGTGAATAAAAATTGCAGCTGTGCACATTCAAAAGGAGCAGGGATAAAAGCAATCAGCCATGTATGCACAGCACTGAAGAGGAAGATGTTAAGATGACAGAAGTCATGTTGTATTTGACTAATGCAACAGATTTCAGCATTGCTGATAAATGTGTGTTAAGCCACCTGTCAAAGTTCAATATGATCAAGTTACAAGAACTGTATATGTTATTATATAATTAAGCAACTCTGCTGACTTGTGAACGAACCTATTGTGCTGTTTCATGTGTGTAAACCAAGTTAATTTAAGACCATATTTGAATTTGAAAATGAATGCCTATTTGATATTCCTGCTCCATTTAAAAAAAAAAAAAAAAAAAAAAAAAATGAATCCGAAGCTACTCGGAGTCACTCAGTACTTGAGTATTTGTGTGTCTTTCAATGAATACTTACTTTTTCGATCTTCTTGTTTAAGCACTTGGTTTCAGCTGCGGTTGTTTTTAAAGAGTACTCTATAAATGAAGTGGAGTTGAGTCGAGTACTCTTACTCAAGTAATTATTTGGAGGACTACTTTTTACTTTTACTTGAGTAGTATCTAATCTATATATATATATATATATATATATATATATTATCTAAACTAACAGTACTCTTGAAAAACAATTTGTGGCTCCTCTACCCACCTCTGATGACCGCACACAACTGTATATCTTCTACCTTCCACAAGCACCAATATTGACGTGAAGGGAGGGTTCATACTGAATGAACAGTGCCATCTGCTGAACAAACCCTCAAAGTGGCGCAAAGCCCTTGAAACTCAATCCAAGCCTGATTTAAAAACACGTACACATGAATGTCAATGAAAACTTGCAGGTACAAAACAAAAAGTGCTTAAGTAGAGGGTTGACAAGTAGTTTAACAGGGTTAAGAATGTTACATCAATTAGAGATTAAAAAAACAATAATGTAAAACTGCATATAATATTAAAATATTACACAAAATGTCCCATAAAAGGTATACTGAGGTGCCTTAGAAGTGGGTTCATACACACAATGCAGTAAATCTTTGCACACAATGAGGATCAATAGCAGCTCTTTGCTCCTAACAGAAAGGGGAAGGTTCATGAACTGTGAGGTGTGTTTGCCCAACTGTGACAAACGAGATTGTTCACTCTGACAGCGAGGAATGCCTGATTCTGATAAGCGCTCACAACAAACAAAGTCACACCACTGTGCACACAACCCCAGTCAGATACTGTATGGACTTCATTCATAGCCTAACTGTCTTTGAAATCATCTTATTATTGAGCATGAATTTCCTACCCTCCTCCTTTCAAGAATTACTTGTAATTTCTCATTTGGCAAATGAAATGAAACACACACATAAAGCTTCATCAGTGTGAGCTGAATGCCACATTTGACAAGATAGCATGAAATGCAAACCCCATCCCTTATATTTACTGGCGAGCTAAACTGCATTCCCAGTCTATATTTAGTGATCTGACTTTCAAATTGGGGCCAGAGGAATATTTAGCCTCGCTCAGTCTGTCAGCTTCCTCTTAGTGACAAAAGAGGCTTTGGGATAAAGCCAGTAAGAAAAGTGGAGGGAAAGGTCTCCTTTTCTCCCGCAGCTTTTCCCACAGCCTCTGACCAGCAACAGCAGCCAAGCATGCATGCCCTTGGAGATGACAATTGTCCTCTGCTTTGTTTTCCCAAAAGGAGACAGGATACTTGGCTGCCCTCTCCTGGCACAAGCAGGAATGCCAGCGGTGTCAAAGAAAGGGCGTGAATGGAAACATTACCTCGGCGGAATTTCAAATATCAGGGCACAAATGAGACCAGCATCTAGACAAAAGTCTATTATCTCTATCAAAGTATATATAAATACAAACACGTAATGATAAATAACACTAAAAAAAATATACACCGATTGCTGCAGTTGGACTCAAAATTAACCCGATGTAATGATTTATTGACATTATTCTTGATTTGTGCAATTTTGTTTAGCAATTTTGAGCGCAACTATACTGTGTGTTTATTTATGTTTTCATTTTCACCAATATTTATGTTTTCATTTTCACCAATGCTCCGCTTTCTCCAAATAATTAGCTTCCTGGACTTACTTACCAGATTGGTCGTTCATCATGCGAATCGCTTTAGCTTTGGCCAGCTCGAGGGCTGTGATCCATCGCTGCCGCTCCACTTCGGTACTAGCTTTCAGGTGGTATGTGCGGCCACCACTGCTCAGGACAATATTGCAGGCATCCTCCGTGTCGATGTGAGCAGTGGCCAGATTGATTGTCCCGCGACATGTGTGCGCCATCTCCGCCTGTGTCCTGCAACAGAAAACATGCATGGAGTGTCAAGTTGAGACAAGAAATATTTTGTGCATGCTCCGCTGTTTAGCAGGCCGTGGACGCGCCAGAAAACAGATGCATTGTCTCCTCTGATGTGGAGAAAAACAACAACAAAGAAAAACTGTGAACAAAGACAAACACTGTGGGAATGGTGATTTTTTTTTTAAACAAAGAGGGAATCAAAAGCGGGGGGGCGGGGGGGGGGTGGTTGCTGGAAAAAGCAAATAACTGAAAGTAATTGACACCTCCTCCTCAACCCCTGAAAATAGCCTAAATAAATTGTTTCAAACATACGACCCGCAGCCCAAAACCAGCCCACTAGGGGGTTCAATCCGGCCCAAAAGATGAATTTGAAAGTGAAAAAATACATAAGACATTGTGGTGGTGGGCACTAAGGATCATTTGGAGAATTATGCACCTGTAGAAAATGGAGTGATAATAATTTCAAATTTTCTTAAATTGATTGAATTATAAAGTGCAATACTACATTTTTCCATTCCAAATACCTGTAACGTTAATTTTTTTGTGCCTTAAAATAAAATCACTGTGGTCAGTTATTTTGCACATGTTGATGACAAACTAAAGCAACATTTTCAAGAAATCTTAGGTTATTTTGTAAAAGGATTAAAAAATAAGTCATTAAATCTAAAGTTTTTCTTAATGTACTTGCTTTGTTTTGCATTAAAACAAAGGGAAAAACAGGGTCATTATTATTATATTAAATATGGTATGATTTTTGTTGTCCGGCCCCTTTGACATCAATGATGTATGTAGCAACTGAACTAGAGTAAGATTGACAACCCTGGTTTAAACTGTAAATATAACACAAACTATTTTCATCAAGTTTAGATTATCATTTCAAACAATGCTTCGATATGATCACCCATCAATAAAAATAAAAAATAAATTATAAATAAATACATTTTAAAAAAGCCATTTAGGAGCATCCGGTCATGTGGTTTATCTGTGGGTGCTAACACCCATTCAGTAATTCCAAAGTGAGGCCTCACTGCCACCAGCAGCTGCCTCTTGAAGCACTAGACAACAACTCCAGTCACAGTTGACGCTCACAAGGTGGCTCCCGCCTCATTATGGTCTGTAGGAGTTGGCGCTGACTCCCCTCTTGCAGCTTTTACTCGCCGGTCTTAATCCACAACAAGCAACACATTCAGCTGTGCAGACAGGGCCACGAGAAGAAGTCAACAGCCAAGTTTTCTTCCTCCAGCTCAAGATGCACAGTGCTTGTGCTAAATAGGTCAACAAGCTGGACGAATATGTGCAGATCCAGAACGACACAGTGGAGAACTGAGGCCATGCAAAGGCCGTGGATTCATAGAATTGCATACGTGAACGCTAAATCACAGGAGCATTGTGGCGCACGGGGGAACAGGGGAAGAAGCTCAGGGCAGGTTCTCCGTGCTGACACGGTGCATACAGGGACAGGACGACGAGGAAATGACACAACACCCAGCTGGAGTATTTAGATAACTTTGTTGTGGCTTACAATGTTGTATCACACAACTCAGTGGGAGAGTAGCAGAGAAATGCTGATGAGGACAAAGGGAACAGAACATAGGAACGTCAAAGCAAATCAATTCAAAGAGGACAAGAGCTGAAACAATTAGATAGGCAAGACTCTTTCTTGAACTTATCACCTTCACACACAAACGCTCTTGGTCTATCTTCGTATGCCTGACGCCAAGACCAACAAAAACAACACGAAATATGTTAGACAAGCCACATGCCTTGTGCCAGTCAGCAGTAAGGATAATGATCACGGTTCAGGTCGGGTTCGGCCGTCGAGACGTGGCCAAAGTTGCCTCACTCGCTTTTCATGCACCCAAAGCTTGGATTTGCAAAGCAGGGGTGGCCATCCCGCCGCTCTCCAGTCAATTGTACCTCACATGAAACATTCAATTTAGCCTTTGGAGATCTAGAGATAATGTTTAGCGAGCAGGTAGCAGTCAAATCAGCCTTCAAGCGGACATACAGGATGTATGGAAATTTTACTTTTTTAATTGCTCTTGTACAAATAGTTGGGTCTCTGTGGTACCTTCCCACCCGTCAAGGTTGAAATTAAGCCAGTGAGTAAAGCTTTTGTTAGCTGCCAATTGCCCAAAAATGCATTTCTGAGCTAGTCAGTCTGAATTTCTCCCCACTGCTGCATAAGAGCGGGGCTTATTTACAAAATCATCTCCACAGCTGGCCAGAATCTCACCGCCGGGCAAGCACTATCATGTCAAAGAAACGGTAAGCAGAGCTGCAGTGTGAGCGCAGATTAGCATTAGCTAACAGTGCTACCCACATTAGCTTCTGACAACCGGCACATATTAGAATGTTCGGCAAAGTTGGCATGACATGGAGGCTGAAGATGTGCTGACTCCACAAGTGAAAATGTACGTCTTCATGGAGGGATCTCTTATCTCGTCCGACTCTTTGCTGTTTGAGAACCGGTAGCCGCTTGCTTAGCCACAACGCCCTAACTCAACCCTGAGTCATCCTCACCTTATAGTGAGTGTACGTGTGGGGGAAATGTCTTCTTCTTCGACAGAACATGTACATCCTTGGATGTACGAATGAATGCACAATCTAATCAGATCCAATATCAGATCAGATCAATCAAAATTTCTGCCAGGAGAAGAGACAGGAGACACACCAAACACAACCTGAGCCAGTACTTATCTTTTGCGGCAAAAGGAGAAGCAGTCGCTCTCTCAGCGATCTGGAATCTTCTGAACGTCTGCCGCCCCTGTGCCCTTTTTATTAAAGGTCGAGTAGGATGTATCACATTCCATGACCTTTTAAGGACTTGTTTGTTGTCAAGATGTAGTCAGTGTCTCAGGGTGCGGGGGTTTGTGCTTTGTGGAATCTGCATTGTAGTACCTTTCCAAACTGCTCGTTTCCAGTGAACAAGGGTGCTGTCACCTTAATGCAGTTACAGCAACAATGTGTTTTATCCAAAAATATATAATTTTTTTTCCATCAAGTGGTGTAAAATTGCACTGCACACGCCCATTTTCGTACAAGTTTGTCAAGGAGGTAAAAGACTTCCACAAAGGAAACGTCAGTGGTTCCTCGATTCTAGTGTAGCTTCTCCGTAGAACCTCTTCGATGCGCGATACACATTTAAGACAATTGAAATTGTTCCTTAAAATTGTGGCATTAGAACACCTTCTGGGTCGCTGTCGAGGCATCGAGGAGCTAGGAACATTGAAGAGAAAGAGAAATGAGATCCACCCTCATTTGAATTCATTCTTCCAAAGAGACAATGTAATGCTATTGACAAACCCCAAGCACCAGTCGCCACGCTGCCTACGCTCTCTTCTGTGGAAACGCACCAGATATTTCTGTTCCGAACTACTGTGGTGAGCTGAACTGGTGAAAAGTTGACTTCACAGTGCTTCTTTCCTGTGGTTGAGAGGGAAGTGGGACAGGCCTGCTCTTCCATGAAAGACCAGAGCAGATTCACCGATATGGCAGATCAAGCAGCATTTAGCCATTTAATGCTGTGTAATCTTCTCTAAAGCAGCCAGACAGATCTCATTTAAAAGAGGTGAAAGAAGAGCAGAGAGCATTAAAACTAGAAGGAAAAGTAAATTAGGCAATTGAAAATGGAATGAAGAATTGAAATAATCTAGTTAAAAACTGTGCAATAAGGCAGCCTGGGTGAAAAGGCAAAAAAGAAAATGGAAATGGTGCATCTCAATAAAAGTCATTACAATTTAACAGAGGCAGGTGCTGAGTGTGGCAGTTGAGGCTTTGATGACGCTGATCTGTCGATGCACTTTGGCTTCTCAGTGACAGGTTAAGGAGTGAAACATTTTTGCTTTCGCAACGACAGGCCTTTGGAATTAAAGAGCTCTCTCAGATCATCGGCTGGAGCTCTACTTGCCACGAGTACTGTCCGCCACCACAACTCATTTATGTCAAGCGAAATCTGAGCTTTTAAAAAAAAAAAAAGTAAAAAGAGTGCATCTTATCACACTGCTGATAAATATGCATGTTTGTCAAATATCTCACCTTTTGTTTCATCCCCTCACTTGTGCGGTTTTTCTGTAAGTACTATACATGCTGTCCAAATGAGCTACATCAAAAATTCTGCACCTCCGAAGACAACAACCCTCCGTTTTGACTGCCAGTGTCAAAGAGCTAATAATTTCAGTATCTTAATTCCCCTCACCGTCACCAGTTTAATAATTATTATATGTGGAAATTACAAAAAAAAAAAAAAAAAAAAATCATATTCTTCATCTATGTTGACTGAATTACAATACGACAGGAAACAAACATGTCATCCCTTAACATGCAGATAAAGGTTTACATTTAATATGTCAGGTCTGACACTATTTTTGTTTCTCTCGCAACAGTAGGGGGAAAAAAAGCCCTCAGGTCGGACACAAAGTGGGCAAAGGATGCGACAACAAACTGTCTGTGCTCAGATGTCGCGCTGGGATTGGCCTTACAACATAATGGACTATTAATAGAGGCCAGTGGCAACAGGCAATTCTGCTTTCACCACCGGCTCTGTGTCAAATAAAACGGACCTGATGACAGCAGACAACATGGCTTCTTGAGAAAGTGTGCTGATACAATAGCACTGGCTGGACTGTTCTTCTCATGGACCTTGCTCCCACCAACAGAATTAGAGGAAAGCTAAAGATGAGCTAAAATGGGTGGGAAACCTACAGCCTGTGGACAGAGAGCATTCGAGCCAGTCTGCCATACAATACTAAAAACAAAGGTTACAAACGGCAATGGGCGAGCCGTGGCCAAGTGGCGTCACCTGCCACCATGGGATCCCAGTTCATCGACCGGCAGAAAAATGTGGGCAAAATAAACTTCAGCTTGTCAAATGAGGACTGACACAGCTTGGGGGATGCAGAAACTAGCAAATTTAGTTACTCAACTTGAAATATTGGCCTGTTTAATTGAATATAAAACCTATGATTCTGTTGTATGAATGGCAACAGGTGGAAACGCATGTTAATTGACCTTCTGCCATCGAGTAGAAGAGGATTAAATTGTCCTTCCTGACACTATATGGCACTGGCATACTGTTAGATAAACAAAGATACGTTATTTGTTGTAAATGAATCGTCATTTTGCAAAAATGAAATGGGGAAACAAGTTCTCACGGGATACCTGTTGTCTCACAGCAATACTGTATTATTTTTATTGTTTCCTTTGTTTTCATCTGCCCACGCCTGTGGCTCGTATGCCCTTGCAAGACACACCTGAGCCACAGGTGTTGGGCACAATAAGATATCTTTTTATTACAAGAAAGACTAACTAGCGATTAAAAGGGCAATAAAAATAACCAGGTGACCATATGTTGACAAATGCGTAAAATGCAACTTGACTCTCATGACGAATGCAACTGGCTAGCTTGGCGAGCTAGCAGAAATCGTTAGCACAAATGGCCACATATGTGACACATAACATAGTCGGGGAAGCGCTAATGTTGTCGCCACTGCAAAACCAGCTGTCACTTCAGACAAAACGACCGCGTTGTTGTTGTTGTCAGCTGGCCGCCTGACGGGCAGCGCCAGTTAGCCTGCTAGCCATCCAGCCGCGGTGGCATCCAGCTGTGGTGATGCACCCCCGCCTCACGCTAATATGATGAGTTCTTCTCAGCAAGCCTGTTGACTGTTTCGTCCGTGTGTTTTTACCTGTAATACGACAGCAGGCCGTTGCTCAGGACGAACCATCGCCGCTGGTACCCTTTCAGGTAGTTGGTCCATTTAAAAAGCCAACCTTTGTAAGTATCCGAGCCCGCTGCTGGCGGGGCCGCGGTGGAAGCGGATGCCGAGCCCTTCCCTTGCTCGCTCATCCTCCGCTCAGCCGCACGCAAGTTTAGCCGGCGACAGGGACGACGCCAACACCGCCTGGATAGCGAGCGAGCAAGTCCGCGGTGACGAAAGGGCGAGGCGGAGGAGGGTCGGAGCGGAGCAGGGCATAGCAGAGCAGAAAGAGACGAGTGCCCTCCTTTTCACATGACGCCGGAACCGACGCTGGAGGAGGGACGACAAGGAACTGAAACACTTCGGCTGCTGCGGACCAGTGAGCGCAGCAGTGTTTCCAAACATGTTTTACCCAGGAACATAATTGACATTGGAGAACACGCAAAGTCTGTGAGGCACATATGCCCACCAATTGGTCATAAAATAATACAAACGCCTGTTTACTGTCAAATATTTCCACAAAAATAAAATGAATCAAATGAACTACAATTTCAAGAGGTCACTTATTTTATAGGTGAAAAAAAATATGTAAATAGCAATCACTCACAACAAGGCAATTAAAGAGGACTTTATGCAAGGCCAAATGTTTTGTCTACACAGTATATGCATCTTACTCCAGTTCTGCATTGTGGATATTGGTTAATATACTCATACTTCAAATCAATCTTGAAGGCATTTCACCTTAAGTTGTGCTGAGGTTTTAGAGGCTTAATTTTTGTTTCTGTAACAATCAGAATGCTTATATAGGAAAGAGGAGTTACGAATAAAGAGTGCATAACCACTACCCGATGGAAGCGTCCTCGTCCTCAGCAAAACGGTCAAAGTATATACTGTACACTAGATGGCAGTATTGACAAAATGTTGCCACACGCAAAGCACTGAACGGTTGCACCTTGCTGTTTCCAAATTATTTAATTCATCATGTAAAAACATCACAATACTACTAGCATAATAAAACAAATACAAGATTGTTTAAAAAAAAAAAAAGAAAAACGTAGCCCTTTTTATTTGGAAACACACAGACAATCTGATAAGAAGTCATGCTACACGCAGTTGCTGCTACATGTTTGTTAAATCTTAAATAGAAAACCAAAAACTAGGAAAACAGCATATTACCCTGACAGAAGGGTCATCACTACATCATGAGCTTGTGCTCCCACGTGCCAGTGTAAAACAATCACTCCACTCTGCAGCTCACAACACAGTCAGAAAACAGATGTGTTACAAAAAAAATCCAACACAATATCAAATTTTCACATCAGTGCAATTAAAACCCGACCTGTTGGACCTTGTGCCAACAATAGCATGCAAGTCAATGACTCTCGAAATCCCCTTAGGTACAACAAGTCTTCTAATGTTTAGTGCAGCCATATTCACAAACTGTAAACCTCTCATAATTGCCATTTACGGTTAAGATCCTGGTAGGAAAGCTTTAATTCAGTTCTTTGTGTATCTGGAACACACTTGTGGGGCGCTTGGTTGACGTTTTGGAGCATTGCTGCAGCATTGTTTGAGTGTGGATGGGTTTAACTTGACTGCTTTTAAATACAGTACGAGGTATCCGTCAGTCAAGTGGAATTTTATTGCTCCTTCCTAAGCCACAGCTTTCAGCATCTGGTTCTCATTTGCTCTCTCTGTCCTTTTGCTTGCTTGAATGCCAGCGATCAGGCTTGCCACTTTCTCTTCCCTCACACGCAGGCGCGCGCACACCAAACAAAACCTGCATGCAGTGCCTGTCTAAGACTCTGCAACCTTCTGCAGGTCCCTCATTCCCTTGCGTTAATGTATGCAGCAGAATCAGCCACTGAGTGGGGTGTGTGATGGAAAAGGGGTGGCGTGCGGGGGTCCTACAGTACATCACGATAAGGGACTGCAGCATTTTCCGCTGCATGACAACTATACATCACCTTTCACCTAAACAAACATCATCGTAAGTGCAGTACGGACAGGAGAGAAAAACGTGTCATTTAATCCGCACGATGTACGCTACTTTACGGAATCCAGAAACATACTAATCTATGTCTTTCAAAAGATCTCCCCAAATATCTTTTCTGTTCACTTGTCACCTCCCACCCCCTCACTAAATAGGACAAATTCAAAAGGAAGACAACCAATATTGCTTCCTCTCTCGTTTGAGTCTCACAAAAATAGGTTTCTTCCAGTCAGGCTGCAAGGAAACCATCACTAAGAAAAGTAAGGAGTCAGACATCTGAGTGTCTATGCAATACAAGGCCGGTTGTGTCTTACGTTGACTCCTCCCTTACGTCTATGCAGTGAAAGTGAACAGCAGCATGAGACTCGGAAGCGGTTGGATGGCCCGTGAATGGAATCGTATAAGGGCAGCTTCTAATAACTCTCATTATGAAAAATCAGCTCAGTAAAGCAGGAGGCCACAGGGTATTTAGTTTCCAGCCATTTAGATCAAGAAGTCCTTTGCTCCCCTGCTGAGGTGAGAGGGTCACATGATGGTGCAGCGGTTCCTCTGCAGCGCCCCTTGCAGGCGGATGGCGGTGTGATTCTGCCGCAGCCCCCGCGCCACGGCGATGCCCAACAGCTCCTTGAAGAGCAGGACCACGTGCCAGTTGAACTTGGCCGAGCATTCCACGTAGCCGCACTTCCACGTCTTCTTGACCAGAACTGACACGGCCCTGCGAGGCATGAAGCGCTGCCGTTGCAGGTCTCTCTTGTTGCCCACCACCAGAATGGGCACCTCGCTGCTGCTGCCTTCCCTGCAAAGGTTGACACGGACGCCTTAACATGTGGGTGCTGGGTGGGCGCAAGCTGAGCTATTTGCAGCTTTGCCTGCCTTTCTTCTGAGGTGTGAAGGGGTGGATTGGAGGATTAGAGCTCATGGGCTCTGGGGGGTGGGCACACTGTGCGATACTGCTTGCAAGCAATATGGAGTGTGAAAAGAAATGGCAAGTGACTGGTTGGCATAAATTAGTGAGGGGGGATGTGTGTTTGTAAAGCACCGTCGTAGGGTGTTATTATAAACATCCCCAGTTGATCGTCAATCGCAGTCATTTCCTGGATCGAGCTAGTGCCATGGAAAATACATAGTTATGTAACAACAAATTATTTTTTATTGGTGTAGTCTGAAATTGCAAATAGTATACAATACAATATTATACTGTATTGATAAAGTAAAGTGCATCTACAGTGGAACCTCGATAAAACAGACCCGATATAACAGATATCGGATAAACGGACCATCGGGACTGATCAATGTGTCCAAAAATAGTTTCCATGTGTCACTTAAACTGCTGTTGAAAAAGTCTGTTAGTTCCAGAATTGGCCACTTTTATTACTGGCGCTGAGACGCAATGCAGGCAGAAAATGGGACTGACGTATTTCTGGGTCACAGATATATTAAAAAAATAAAATAAAATTAATAACATTTAAAAAATGAAAAATCAATTTCCAAAAGACGTGCCTCCTGTGTGACGTGCCTCCAACATGGCAGCCATGTTGAATGTGAGGCATTGACGTGGCGGCTCTTTCATGATGGCTATATCTATTGTCTCTTGTACATAGACTCACAGCACAGAGACAGAGATCATCATGGCGACAGTGTTAACGCTGGGGGAAAAAAAGTCTCTTTTTAGGACAGTAACTGTTTTTTTTTTTTTTTTTGTCAAGCCGTTCGCCTTTACCAACAGATTTGGAACTAGGATGCACATTTAATTCCTCGCAGTTGATGAAAGCGACTCACCAATGATGAGTACTTTACGTCAACAATGTCACCATGACCAAGCACCAACCGTGGTAAGTTTGGATAAAATGTGAAACTTTCAAAATTTTCATTTTGTAGAATTTTATTTTTATTTATTTATTTATTTTTTATTTATTTTTTTACAATAACTTCGTACGGTACTGGGTGTTTTAGGCCACAAAAAAACTACAAAACAATAATTTGTACTGCACAGAAATATGGGTGCATATGGCCTAAATAAAAAGACAATTGGCTATATCGGACAACCCCCTGCCCCTATTACTCCCTTCTATCGAGGTTCCACTGTATTCCACAAGATTTCTTTACTTATCAGGTGTTCATATTACTATTAGTATTTTTTGCAGGATTTTTAAAGGGACAATGGGTTCCCCCTCCCTCATGGGCTCACCACCTGTGGGATGGGCCAAGGATTCAGTCGGATTATCCAGATATTCACAGATTCTGAATAGCACAAGGAGAAACGATTGTATTGTGATTCGCTAGTCAGCCGTTACTGTCAATGCGAATAGCAATTGGGGATTTAGACGGCGAGTCCAAGCTCTAATGGTCACAGAATGAATTAAACTCGTATAATTTCTTCCTTTGGCACAGCAACTTTCAGCATTCACACGACATTGCTCATTTTAATTTTCTGTTTTTTAGTAGGCAATATGAGAAGGGTAGGGGGACCTGATCATTTTTCATGAAAACAAGTGAAATAAGATCCTGTCCAATATTTTATTAGTTACATTGCGGTGCATGAAGGCCCGCCCAATGACAGCTGTAGTTCAAACAAATGATCTGTGCCTCTTTTAAGGATTAATAAAGCCTGCTCTTTGTTACAGTCTACCTCATTTATGACAAAGACTGGCATATTAGCACATCTGACAGGACAGATGGCGCGATAGCTCAACACACAGAATACGCAGGAATACCCACTGAGAGACTTGAACAGAATGATTTTACAGCCCAGGGATGAAATTTTATAAGACTTGAAAAACACACTGCAGTAATCACACCACCTTTCTCCGTTTTCCAGGCTGTATACAAATATCTGCAAGAGGAACAAGATATACCGAGCATGTGACAATATTGCTTCATGCCAGTGGGCTAAACAAAGGCAAATGTTACAAAAATAATAAAAACAAATGTAACTGATGTCTGGAGAATGTGCATTCTGCCCAAATAAACATATTTTTAATAGAAAGAACTAATCCCCCCTACCAGCCATGCTTCAGATCTTAATGCAATGCATGATTACACTTTTTTCCTGCATCCATTCCTCATGCAAGTATATTTTTTTCCATCTTTGGTTTAGAGAGCTATTACGACACGGAGCATAAACCTTCACACTAACATGTGCAAGACCCAAGGTGGGTCAATCGGCTGTGTGGGGGCAGTGCAGTCATGAAACCCCATACAAAACAAATGAAGCTAGCCATTAGACCTTTCAAAATGTGTGTTATCTCCATCTTACAGTATCAATTTGCCGCATCTGGGGTCTATTACCAATAGAAATATGCTTAAAAAGTAATCTTCGACACTCCAGTCACATTTGAGGTCTCTCGCATGTGGCAACGTGCAAATCAAATGTCATTACTAAACTGTTAGGATGCTGGAGGAGTGTGTGGAATTAAAAGATTTATTACCGCCTATATATCACGGTCACGCTGTCACAAAGGTGTTTATTGTATACTTTGGGGTCTGGCCTGTAAAATTGGACGTTTTCTGAGATGTCATCGCAAATCAAGTGTGATAGATAATAAGTTGCTTGCCAGATGAAGTGTGGTGCTGACCATACCGGTGTTCTACTATCTGCTGCCTGATCATCTTCACATATTCAAAACTCTCCACGCAGCAGATGTCGTACACCAGGATGTAAGCGTTGGCATTGCGAACGCCTCTGCAACGCAAATCCAGCCACTCCTGGAGGACACACATACATAAATAATGCGTAATTATCCGGATCAAGATGCTCTACAAACACGCAAAATAAAACCTTCAAAATTCAACCCAATTTGCAATGTTTACATTTTTAAAAACATTTGAACATAAACAATGCTGATAACTGAATGCTAAAGTTCAGCAGGTAGACCTTTTAGCAGAAATATTTTACCCGTTGGCACAACCACAGTGGCTTTCATCCTGCTGAAAAATAGTCCACACAGTTTCACGTTGCTTCTGTTGTATTTGTATGCTATATGCTTCGAAATTCTCATAAGAATGCCTTGTGCTGCAAAATAAATAGTGTTTGTGGGGGTCTATGTGATACATAGAATACATAACTAACTACAACAGCATACAATGGAATAAATACACAGTAATAATAGAGAGAAACTGAACAGCATGTGCTTCTTTTTTTACTCCAAATCACTTTGGCTCAGGGTCGGTGAAGCGTAAGAGAAAGGTGGACGACCCACGGCGAAGTCATAAAGCATGGCAAACGTCTGCTGGTAAGTACTGTATCTTAGCTACGAATGAGGAAGGAGAGCGGCAGCACAGAATGAAGAAAACATGAAGCAGAACAACTGCAATACTGTTGAACTTTTCTGTTTGACATTATAAGTTGCAAAGTATGTTTGGTTTCAAATTAGAAACAACAATTACAGTATATTCATAGTGTTGCCGTGATCTGTCACCAACCCACCACCCACTCCTTCCAAGCCTCCACAACAGCGCCCATTGAATTTCAGTATATTATTCCTGCTACAGGATGGAGATGGGAAGAGAGGACTTTCGAGGGCTGTGATGTCAAGGCTTGCATTCGAGGGGGTTAATGAGAGAAGAAACTCAGCCTTGAGATAATGTTTGAGAAGATGGGAAAGATAACCTCGGATCAACTTGTGAACTAAATGAAGGGGTGTTTTTTAAGAGCTGGAAACTATCATAAAATCCGTCTGGCACCTTCTACCTGAAATTTTACCACTCATTGGCACAGAGCAAAATATTAAATATGAAAAGTGTCAAGACCTATTTGAATTCAAGATGTAACTGCTAAAAAGATTTTGTCTCGTCTCCTGTTGCCATGCTAGCCTGGAGAAAACTGCAGAGGATCATCACACTGTATTTCTTTAGGAGTTATTAATCTATTTTGGTGACAGCAATTACTAATTGCATTATTGTACAGCTTGTGTGCCATCACCTCCACAAACGAGTAACAAGTAAGGTCGTCATATTTTAGCAATCTTGCTGAAACATACAAGACAGGCATCTGGACTGTTGGGTTTCCATTTGTGTGGGAATTTTGACCTGCACGTGTTAAAAAAAATAAACGTGGTACTTATTGTTTACGCTTTGTTTCTTTATTCATTGCTCTCACACATATATCCACATATCATCATCCCTTCTTCCTCTTGAATTTTTTTTCTTCGCACTAAGGCCCTAAATACTCCCTTGTAATGATCCAGTAATCACATTTGAATTGCTTAATATTTTGGATTATATACCACAGAAGACAAAATTAGGCTAACTGCCAACTACCAGTATAGATTTTGATGTCTTGATCTCAATTGTTCGTGTGATAAAACAGTTCGTAATCATTGAAAGGAAGAAAATTATGTTTTTGGTCATCAAAGTCTTACAGAAGTTGTATTTTGAAAACCATGTGCATCCAGCAGTGTCTCATGTAAAACCGCTTGTCTTGGTCAGATTATACGGTAATAGAAAAGTAAACCCACAAACTAGCAAAAATGAGTTTAAAAAAGGCTTTGGGGAGCTTCTTTGGAAATGGGAAAAGACCAAATTATGACAGATGTTCCATATCCTATTTTAGGAAAGAAGATTTTCAATGAAAACTTTGACCAAAATGAAATTATGAAGTAGAATGGACATAAGCACCGTAACACGCTTCAGGTGTCATTGTCTCCTTTTACACCAAGATGGCACGACTTGCTGACTAGAAACAAGCAAAGGGCTCCAACTGATTACAACTACATTCAGCAAAATGGTGAGTTTTAATTTCTATAATTTTGTAGAAATATTTTGATTTGTTTCTATGCCTCTCCATCAAAACATTGGTTTACGTGAAAGTGGTCAGTGGCGAAACAAAGCTTGGGGTCCGCTGCATGCCTTAGAAGGCAAAGCAACAAGTGCGACATTTCCAGAAGAAAACAAAAATAATTGTGAGGAATTCTGTTGATCTAAGTGCATGTGTCTGATGGTTGTTAACATTTTATTACAACTGTGCGACAGTACAATGAATGTGATTTATAAGATTTGCATTGGAAGAGATGGAATTAAAAAGCATCTCAAACAGTGAGAGAAAGAGAAAGAGAGAGAGCGAGAGAGAGAGAGAGAGAGAGAGAGAGAGAGAGAGAGAGAGTACTGTAGTTTGAAGGTGCATGAACGGATTTTTGTTTAGTCCATTATTTTGTATTGAGGTTTTGTTGTTTCTGATGCACCTGTAACCCACAGCACTTTGAAAAACCATGTATCATCAAGGTGGTGATTATGATCCATATTTTCACTTCATGGTTCTGATTAGCATTGGACCCCTCCCTTTGAAGCAATGATTGCTCTAATTCGCCATACAGTTCTCCCCTGTGGTAATTATATTACAGTACTCCATCCCACAGCTCCGTGTAACCCAAAACTTTAATGCTGAGAATCCTATTACAAATGTTGAAAATATGGCTTCCAGCTTGTACAGGAACATTTGTGCGCATGGCGGAGGTGCGCCAGGACGAAGATTGGTGTAACTTGCAACGATGGAAATGCAAACACATTGAAGTCAGGGCGGCTTGCGGAGTGTGAGGCAACGCGCACATCTGCAGAGATAATGAGGCTGCTCAAACATGCACCACTGAAAGACAAGGGAGCACCGCAAGGAAGTGTGATCATGTTCAGGAACTTTTTATATAATATATATATATAATATATATATTCTGCAGTTCTCAGACTAATGGGACGCAAGTAATTTAATAACAGGATGTCAACACAGCTCGCCCTCATTTGACAATGGTCAGGTGCGCAGTGACCTGAGTTGCAGCTGAGCTAAAAATAGCATCTTGTATTCTCATCTCATATCCTGCTTGAGGTCCCAGTCCCAGAGGGGGAGAAGGAGGTTGGGGAGGAAGAGGGGCAGGGCGCAGCGAGACGATTGCTCCACAGCCGAGCAAGACACAAAAGGTAAGATACGAGTGGGGGAAGATGCAGCCACACGGTGCTGATGAAGTCAAGTGGATTTTTAAAAATGCATGTGTGGGCACGTTTACAGTATTTGTGCCACAGTGTGCTTGTGGGACCATGGCTGTGAAGTGTGGTGCTACTGTTTGGAGACAGTATTCTGGGAAGAAAAAGAGCATCTCCTCCTTGTCTCCTCAAGAGCCAAAACACAACACGTTTCCCTGACAACTGCAGACAAATGACAAACGATAAAGCTGTCCAAGTCTCCTAATTTAGGGAGCCACAATGAATCATTGTGATGGAGCCATATCCATGTAACCTGTGGCGGTAGGGGTCTTGGGTAATTAGTGTCAACCACAGGTCACACAATCAGATTTGCAATTAAAATCTAGTGGTCCCCTGAGGATAAAAATGTCCATTATTCAACGGCGACCTTATCAAGAATATTTTAATCTGTCGGAGACAAACCCTTTTTAGAAATTCACAGCGTTTCACATAATGTAGAGACAATGGCCCATTGCTCATTAGTTGTACTTGCGCACAGAATGAGAAAATGGTGTGCCTACTTTTGGGATACTCAGTCAAAATGAGCTATATGCTCCACGGATATTGTTTCACTTTTGTTGGCCTTGGTCTGTGCTTTACTGAGAGATAGTCCCATCAAATATACTGTACTACTACGTTTGGGGTCGCCACAACGTGTCGTCCTTTTCCATGTCCTTCTCCTGCAACCTCCTCTCTAACACCAACTGCCCTCATGTCTTCCCTCACTAAATCTAACAAGCTTCTCTTTGGTCTTCCTCGAGCTCTCTTGCCTGGGAGCTCCATCCTCATCATCCTTCTAGCAATATACTCACTCTCTCTCCTCTGGATGTGTCCAAACCATTAAAGTCTGCTTTCTCTAACTTGGTCTCCAAAACATCTAACCTTGGCTGTCCATCTGATGAGCTCATTTCTAATCCTATCCAACCTGGGCACTCCGAACGAACCTCAACATCTTCATTTCCGCCATCTCCAGCTCTGCTTTCTGTTGTCTCATCACTGTCTCTAATCCATACATCATGGCTGGCCTCACCACTGTTTTATAAACTTTGCCCTTCATCCTAGCAGAGACTCTTCTGTCACATAAGACACCTGACACCTTCTTCCACCCGTTCCAACCTGCTTGGACCCGTTTCTTCACTTCCTGACCACACTCACCATTGCTCTGGACGGTTGACCCCAAGTATTTAAAGTCCTCCACCCTCGCTATCTCTTCTCCCTGTAGCCTCACTCTTTTCCCTCCACCTCTCTCATTCATGCACATATATTCTGTCTTACTTCAGCTAATCTTCATTTCTCTCCTTTCCAGTGCATGCCTCCACCTTTGTAACTTTTCCTCCACCCGCTCTGTGCTTTCACTGCATATCACAATGTCATCTGCAAACATCATGGTCCACGGGGATTCCAGTCTAACCTCATCTGTCAGCCTAGCCATCACCACTGCAAACAGGAAGGGGCTAAGGGCTGATCCCTGATGCAGTCCCACCTCCACACTAAATTCCTCTGACACACCTACAGCACACTTCAGCACTGTTCTGCTGCCCTCATACATGTCCTGTATTAATTCTCTACCACGTCAGAGTTCCGCATGCAGTACCACAGTTCCTCTCAGCCTGTCATAGGTTTTCTCAAGATCTACAAAGACACAATGTAGCTCCTTCTGACCTTCTCTGTACTTTTCCATCAACATCCTCAAGGCAAATAATGCATCTGTGGTACTCTTTCTAGGCATGAAACCATACTGTTGCTTGCAAATACTCACTTCTGTCCTGAGTCTAGCCTCCACTACTCGTTCCCATCACTTCTTTGTGTGGCTCATCAACTTTATTCCTCTATAATTCTCACAGTTCTGTACAACACCCTTGTTCTTAAAATGGACACCAGCACACTTTTCCTCCATTCCACAGCCACTTCTCCTAGATGCTTCCATAATTCTAGAGGTATGTCATCAGGACTAACTGCCTTTCCATTTTTCATCCCCTTTCGTGCATTTCTAACTTCCCCCTTACTAATCATTGGCACTTACTGGTCCACCACACTTGCTTCTTCTACTCTTTCTTCTCTCACATTTTCCTCATTTATCAACTCCTCAAAGTACTCTTTCCATCTAACCAGCACACTACTGGCACCAATCAACACGTTTCAATCTCTATCCTTAATCACCCTAACCTGCTGCACATCCTCCCCATCTCACATCCTACCGGTCGGGCATAACCACTAATTACATTATACATATCACCCTCAATTTCAAGTTTCAGCCTCATAACGTCATATAATACTCTTTTCACCTCCAAGACATTCTTAGCTAACTATTCTTTTAAAATAACCCCTACTCCATTTCTCTTCCCATCTACGCCATGGTGAAATAATTTGAACCATGCCCCTTAACTTCTAGCCTCACTGCCTTTCCACCTGCTCTCCTGGACGCACACTATATCAGCCTTTCTCCTAATCATCATGTCAACCAACTCCCGGGACCATGAGAGGCTTTTCCTGTCATGGTCCCAACATTCAAAGTCCCCACATTCAGTTATACTCTCTGTGCTTTCCTCTTCTCTTTCTGCCTAAGAACCGCTTTCCATCTCTCCTTCGTCTTCGACCCACAGTAGCTGAATTTCCACTGGCGCCCTGTAGGTTAACGGCACTGGTGGCAGACGTTGTCAACCCGGGCCATCACCGATCCCGTATGGAATTCTTTGGATGAACACTCATATTTTTTGGGTAAAGTTTTAAGCCGGATGCCCTTCCTGATGCAACCCTCTGCATTTATCCAGGCTTCGGACCGGCCTACAGTTTGCACTGGCTTGTGCCCCCCATAGGGCTGAATTATCAAATATACTATACATACTGTTTATATACAATATTTAAAAAAACTTTATTTTACCATGGTTCATACATGGTTTCTTCTTCTTAAAAAAAATTTTTTTTTTGAAAAAAAGCTCCGCTTTAGCGTTTGCTGCACTTTGGTGCCGCCACCACACTTAACCGCACTAATCTTGACACCTGTGACTAAAATGGCCTAATGGCGCCTTTACAGCTCCCCAGACACCATTTGTACTCACACAAATGCATACACAGACAGACACACACACACACACACACACACACACACACACACACACCCTTCAGGGATGAGCGCTTCATATTTGGAAGGCTCTAAGTTACATAATGCAGAACATTATGTAATACCAAGCTAACAACATGGACAGAAGAAACTAAGAAAAATGTCCAGACGCTTGTGTCCAAAATAAAATGGAATTAATGAGCCAACTGTGAGGCTGTTATCGCATCTCATTGACGCACTGTGGCAAACATTCAATATTATCAGCAGTAGACAGGCGCACCACATGACCAATAAAGTAGAAAGATGGACATCTTGTTTGTTTCCAATATTAGACTGGATTAAAGAAAAAAATCAGAATGAAATGTTTATTTTTCCAAATATAACATGGAGCTGCTCAGAAGCACGGAGGCACGCTGACTCACCGAACCCTGCAGCTTATTCATGACAAATTAGAGGATGCTATTTGGTCAGCCGTCCTTCAACAGTGTCCATTAAACTCCAGGCAACCTTTCTAATTGACTGCACTGAATTCCTCCTGCCTTCCCCGTTGCGCTTTTATTCCTACAACTTTTTTTTTCCCTCGAACTTGCTGTGTTGGTGCATGTCAGTCCAAAACAATTGATTATCTGAAACAAAGTTTGAATAGGTGTTATGAATAGGTTTGAATTTGTTTGAATAGGTATCTATCTGTAAATGACAAAGTAAAGGACTGTAAGTAGGCTATATATGATCAGGCTTTTTGGGGCCGATCAGCGAGTTGAAAAAAACGATAACCGATCACCGATCCAATCACAAGATGGAGCAATGTATCTATTTAAATGACCTATTCATTTACTGTAAATACTTGTGTACTTAATTGCTCAAAAAAGTATATTTACAATAAATAATGTATCTTTGTTCATCTATTTATGCCAGTGAGGCATAGCGACAGACAGAACAAATGATAAATGGTCTTCTATTAGATGGCAGGAAGTACATACAGTCATTAATGTATTCACTTTTTGTGACATTTTTGTTTGTTGGTGTTCTGGGAGATTTTTCAATTGTAAAATATGTCCCTTGGCTCCATAAAGGTTGGAAATCACTGCTCTAGTCAGATCGTATATTCCAGGGGTGCCCAAACTTTTTGGCTCAGGGGCCACATTAACATAAAAAAATTGTCATGCGGGCCAGCATGAATTTTACATGATACCGACGAGGGGAATGCTTTTTGTATTTATTTTTATTTTACTTTGTTTTACTATGCTGTCTGCTGCTAGGTAGCTCTGATAACTGCTTGACCTGGATAAATGAAGGTTAAAATAAAAATTAATGAAATGCAAAATAAAGTATTTTTATGAAATTTGACTCAAACTTTATTAATCAGAATCAACAAACAACATGTTTGCATTAATGTGAAGGGTGATACTGAGATCTCGACTGCAGTAAATGGGGCAGGTCTGGCTCAAAAGCGGTGGTTTTAATGCGCAAGATGTCACGCAGGTGGGAGAATATAGCAATTCAAAAGACTCACGCAAACAATTTTTATGTTTACACTATCAGACACTGAGATGCTTCTGAATTTTCAAAAATATATAGTGCAAGCTATATGTTATGACGTTCCGGACCATCTTGAAGACATTTTCCTGAACTAGACGTGACTTTTATTTGAAGACCCCTGTTCTAGAGTATTCTAATCAGCTATATGTTTAAAAATGGGATGTTTATGCAATGAGAAATTCTATGAATAATAATAATAATTTTGCCAAAATGTAATAAACATGAAAACTGAATATTTGAAATAACTCTTAACACGACATCTTGTAGTCTTTTCATGGGTCATTTCCAGATAAAGGATGCCCATTCACCAGATGCAATTTTACTTCCAGTCAAAATATTGTCAAAATACGAAACATGCTGGACTCAGCTCCATATACAGTATTTCAACTGGTCTAACCAGAGTTGAATTTCTTTGCCTGGAGCGCTCCAAATCGAGCAGGGCGGTGATTCAAAAACACACCGTGTCTCATCAGCCTGCTCATTATGAACAGAGGACGTGAACACACAAAGCGAGAAGCCTTTAGTACAAGCCGGACATGACTGGAATAGACAAAACAACTCAATTAAGCGGGGAGGGGAAAAAAAAGGCCTGGAGTCCTCGCAGGTTAGCTGCTGAGCAAGGGCCACACATAAATCTTGCTCATAGAAATGTTGTGGCAGCACTCAGCTAATGGTTTTCTTTGTCTGTGGATACCTTTCCGAGGCTGTGACTGACAACAGACAACACTCCGCCACACATTGTGATGAAATGCTGCTTCGATATGATTCAACACATCTGTGTGCTTAAAAGCCTCCTCGTGTGACTCAAAGCGTAGCCCACACTCCAGCAGCGGCACACTCATCGTGTCTCGTTCCAGCTCTCCTTTCGTCTCCTCAAAGGGGGGTTGAGCGTCATTGAGACCTGCCTTTTCCCAAACTGATGGCGGCTCCATTTTTACTGGGTCGTCGACTGTCAGTGTAAAATGACGGAAGTCAAGAAGAGACTTTTCTTACTCCCGCAAAAAAAAAAAAAATAAATAAAATAAAATAAAAATAAAAAATACATAAACGAAACGATGTGGAGGGCAGGCACAAGAGCAAAAACCCATTCGATTTTCTTGTTTGTTTTTGGTGTAAATCCACATAAGACTGTTGATTTACCATTTGACTCAAAATGGAAATGTTCCCCCTGCCCCAGAATCCAAAATGGTACACTCCCATCGGCTTACTTTGTCCTCCATGTAGCGCATTAGCGATATTGATTTAGGCTTGTTGTTTACGTTGACTTATGTTGGGATTTTAAGACAAGATATTATATTGCACAAGGAGGATTTAACTGGTTGTTACAGGACAGAGATTATTGCTTTTTGTGTGGTGAATTCTCAAAATAAAAGACATGACAGTGGTACCTTGATCTATGAATTCTCCAACTTACGAGGTTTAGAATGCAGGTGGAATTCTGATTGTCTAGACATTGCAGATGTTCCAGCAATACATGATGTGTTTTAGTAAATTTGGTTCCTGGGAAATTGGATCTTGAGCGGAGAAAGTTAGGGAAACTGTGATTGAGATGAAGACAGAGGACTCAATTGAGTGAACTGTGTGAGCGAAATGTCCCATTGCTCTGGACCGCTCTGAATCTGTTCAAGAAACCTCTCATCTGCTTCTGTGTCTCATTTTGTCTTTTAGGCGACACCTTCACGGTGCGGACAGCCACATCTGCTGTTCAGGAGGCCCACTTATTTGTGATGCCAAAGCGACAAGAGAAAAGAGCCGCGCCGTCATCAGGTGTTACAAAGCAACTAAATATGGCGACCATGGAGATTTGGCTCTGGAAAACAGCCACTCTCTCGAGGACATGAGTCACACCTTCAGCTGAAATGGTTTGGAGTGCACATCCGGCACTTAAACACAGACAACCTTCAGGTGTTTTTGCACCTTTTTGGTCACCAGGTTCATGATATAATAAGATCTACTTCTTCACGGGAAAAAAAGGAACTTTATTTTACAAATTTGCTTGACCTTTTAGGTACTGTCCTCAGTCAGGTACAAAAAAAACATCTTATGAGACCCAATACAAGAGCTGTATTAAAAAAACAAAAACAAACGACCATTATAAATGGAATAAAGTTCTGTTTTTGTTGATGGTGTCAACGTAACAATATTATTTTGGTTGGCCCGGTAGGTTGCAGTGGTGTACATTATAACCACATCATACTAAGAGGTGACTCTAATTTTTATTTTTTTTAGCAGCTTGAAAGTATTCTGTATTCGTGGATTCTTTTGACTGTGAAGCAGACAAGTACATTCTCAACATGGCGCCTGCACAGACCTAATGTAGTAAAAATATAGCAATAATATGACTGTTATAATCATAGCAACAGCTGTATTTACTTTTTCATCTGTAGAAACCTATATTGTTACAGTAAAGAAACTGTCAGCCTGTCGTCCTCACCTCCGCCGATAATGAAATTTGACATACGACCTGTGGTCATCTGGCAAAAAAGGGCAGGCTGTTCTATTTTGCAAATGTGGGATTAGAAAAGCAAGTGCTCTGTCGACATATGCGCCATCATCCTGCATTTGTGCCACAGCAAGGATACAAAGTCACGCAGAAGCAGGTTAAAGAAGACAGCGTGGTTAATAAATAATACACCGTTCTGTCCTCACTGGGGGCACTTTAAAACGTCAAAGTGAAGTGTTAAGTCAGTTGCGTCTCCATAGCAACTACACCGGGGACATCTGAGCGTGCTAAAAGAAATAAATATCAGTGTTGTGGTCCTTGGCGGTTGCCAATGTGAACAGAACTTATCAAAGTATGAGGAAAGTGTCTTTTTTTTCACTGTAAAAAAATAGCAATACAGGAGCAGTCGATGTCTCAGGGTACAGACTCCACATCCCTGTAAAATGAGCAGTGTCGAACCTTTCGGAATATTGGCTAAAAGGCTCTACATTGATTTGATCAGAAAGAATTTAAATGATGACGTTGTATTTTTGGCCAAAATGTAGCCAGGCCTGGATGCTCTGTGTGAAAACGCTAGTGCAAAAACAATAGTGCACCCCAACATAGCGTCGTTCTCTGGGCTTGCTTTTCTTCTGCACAACGGGGGCTTGAGACCAGGTCAAATACACAAAAGAAGGTCTTCACCAGAACAACATGAAGGTTTTGCAATGGCCCAGCTCGGGAGCAGACAAAGCCCAGACCTACATCCAATTGAAAAACTGTACTGTGATCTGAAGAAGGATTTGTACAACAGAATACCCTCAAAGTCTGTCGCAAGTGGTGTTGCCTTGACTTTTAAGTTTTCCCATAGATTTACTAACATTGTGAGCCGACTAACAAACAAAAAAATGCTACATTAGACATAGATAACAACTACAAAAATACATCTAACCTTTATTGTTTTTTCAGATTAGACAGAATTTTTCAGAACGTCAGAAGCTGGTGGTTTTCAGGCTGGCTATAAAATGAAAAGCACTGTTTGTGAATCCTTCTTGGAGCTGACAACAACCAAAAATTCTCTTATATGAGGCCATGGATGGGGAATATCGTGCGTCCAGGAATCTGTTGCACCACTGTAGTTAACACTTCCTGGGTCATGTCCTAGAGATCTCAAAACCTCAACACCAATTGACTTTACGGCGAAAATCTCGTTTTCCGCGGGGCATAGGGGCCGAGTCGAATAGCAAAGCCTAAGATTCCACAAGTTGGAAGTAAAGTGCTACTCTTCTACATGAAACTCTGCAACTCACTTCAACATTGGTCCATCATGCTAAGCTGCCACAAGATGACAGCAAAGTCCTATTTTCCTCTCAATGAAACCCCTCAACTCACTTCAACATACAGGCATTTTATGTTCAAGACTGGCATAAATTAGGCATGGTGCACTTCATTTAAAATTAAGATGCGTCAGTGAGTTGTAAATCGAGTCCATAGTCACTAGGCACCAAAAGCCAGCAAAATGGTGCCAAAGTAATAATTGTATTGCTTTGGCTTGCACACAAAAAACAGTGAATATGTGAGCTTTTCAGCGAATAACTGTTTTTCGGGACTAATAGGTCCCCCCCCCAAAAAAAAAAAAATCTGTAATCGCTAACTGCAAATATGGAGGTGTTCACTGTATCTCCCGCTATTTAAATCTTTATGTCGTGGCTTTTGGAAAACTATTAAGCCCATTTTGACTCAAATGTTTTTGTTTTTTTTCTCAAATGTAGGAACTAAAAGTAAAAAGTTGTCCCCCCCCCCAAAAAAAGTAGAGATAGCCTACCTGAGAAATGTACTTGGGTAACGGAGTATTTGTAGCCTACTTCATTATTAGTTGTGAGAAGAAGTGCTGCTTGTGTTACCTGACTGGAGCTGGATGGGAAGGAAGAGATCGGCGGGACGTCCAGGACCTTCAGCTCGTACATGCTCCCGTTGAGGATGACGGAGGGTCGGTACACATATCTGGAGCGGGTCGGCGTGTACACCTCCGAGAAGTCGTTGTAGATGAACTGGCGGATAATAGAAGTTTTGCCCACTCCGGGAGCACCGATGACGGCGATACTCAGCGTCTCCACCATTCCTGGCGACCGGGGTCAACACCATGGACACCCGGAAGTCAAGCTCGAGTTCCCGCTCACAGAGGTCAAAGTTACAACTCCAGGCTGGTCGGGTCGAACAAGTCATCCACGCGCCCAGCAGACGTCACGTGTTCTCTGTAATGGCATCCTGGGGAGTGGAATAGAAGACAGTCCAGTCAAAAATAATAATACCGCCCCCCCGCCCCAAAAAAAAATTATTTGTTCTTTATAAACACGCAGTGTAACACAAACTTCCACCGTCCTTTTTGATATTTTGACTAACGCTCTTGTACAACGATAATTCCGATTAAAAATAAATACATGAAATATATATATTTTTAAAAATGATTTAAAAAAGATTCATGATATACGACAATAAATCACCCAAAAAGTTACAAGTGGAAAAAAAAAAAATAATATAAAAAAATAATAATACCCCAGACACGGAGTGCAAACTGTTTTGCTTTTTTTTTTTTTTTTTTTCTTGAAGGAGAGACCCCCTGCGTGGGAGCCCACCTAGGTGCCCTCCACATGGACATGATCACAGCCAGGCTCCAATCTGACCTTGGCCGAGACGCGCGTGCAGGAGCCCTCGGTGTCTTCATCGCTTCTTCATCCCCACGATGCACCGCTTCCACGCACCTCCATCACACGGCGCCGTGACGCGCTCCACGTGTGGTAAAATCACACACTGCCACATAATAGACTTCCTCTAAATGAATGTACAGACGGATTCATTCAGCTACGGCTCACATTTCGAGGAGAAAAAGATAATCCACGCAGGCGTGTCAGGCGTGGGGTTTCTGTTATGGCATCCAATTGACGAGCACCGTGGATGCGTCTGCGGAGAGGAAAGGAAGGCACCAGCTTCTCTCTTTCTCGCTCTCTCTCTCTATCACGTGATTCCGTGTGGAAGCTGTCACGGAGGTGCAGGAGTGCTGCACATCATCTCGCCGAGGGACACGAGCGGCGAGAGGGTCCACGGCCAGGGCAGAGACGATGAGCCTCATCCATCACATCCCTTACCATGGCCACATTTAACAACGCCGCTTTTTTTGATGTGCTGGCCTCCCGTGGAGCTTGTTAAAAAAAAACACACAAAAAAAAAACTTCATTCCTTTGAGCCACTTATGCAGTGTTTACCAACCGTATTGGGACGAGGCATGTCTCAAGGAACACCACCAAACAATGATGTCAGAAAAAGTATCCATCCATCCATTTGCTATCCTACTGGTTAACAGTCAAGAGGCAAAATTTAGCAGGGCAGTTTATTGTTGAAATGATAAACTCATATTTTGCTACTTTTTAAATAATTATATTGGTTTATAAACCTTTGCTTTTGACCTCTTTTCATTAACAGTTAGATCATTATTATATTTCATTTTATACTGCGTTTCTGTACATTTGGAGCTATTTTTCAATATCCAACAGACGTATTTCTGTGGGTACTCTGACATTCCAAAAACATGCATGTAAAGGTGCTACAGAAAAGGGATGGATAGAGGTGTTCCCTCTCGGTAGCACGACTACATTCATTCATTCATTCATTCATTCGCTTACACGAGACAATGCAGAAGATGTCCAGTGGGATACATTGCTGCTGTCTGCAAGCTTTAGACTTCCTCCAGCTCTCGTATTGGATCTCATTAGATTCTCCAGGCCTTTCCAATGTTGTGTCCAGTGTGTTTAACAGCTGGCTCTTTTTCTGCGTCACTCCTCATAAAACATTAGCTATAGAAGAAAATTGGAACAGCTTGTGTGCAGGCAGGGACAGGGCTGTGCATGCTACATCTTGGTCATTCATTAACAGAAGCGGCCAGGTCAAAAAGTGCTGGTAAGACTTTTGACCAAAAAAAAAGCTCTTCATTAACATAGTGCACGGCAATGAGCTGCTGATGAAAAAAAAAAAAAAAAAAAAGATCACTTTCAGCAGGTTGCTATCAGGTTATCGCTCTCATGAGCTCAAATATTACTCAGTGAATTATAAGGAGGAGTGTAAACCGATCAATAAGTGAGAGAACACAGTGCCGTAGCTGTACTTTACTGAATGTTAACTATGAATAGTGTAGGGAGCTGGATTGTCCGAGAATGTTTAATGTAATGTCATGTGTATTAGTATTCCAATTAGGGACAGAGCCGGCCCGAGGCATTAGTGAAGTAAGCGGATGTTTGGGGGCCCCCTGGGTTACGAGAGAGAAAGAGAGAGGGGCGGGGGGGGGGGGGGGGGGGGGGGGAATGAATGAGGATTTAAAAAAAAATACATAAATCATATTAAGAAAACAAGGAGGTGACACAAAAATCTAAATCCTGAATACCAGTGCAAGCAGCAGATAGAGGGTACAAAGCCAATCACTGCACTGCAGGAGTCTTGTGTCCAGTTCAGTGACGCCCCCTGTTGGCAGGCATTTACAACACCCGATCAATCTTATTGATCATCCGCACAAGAGAGACAATAGTGACTGCACGGATGAGAAAGTCACTACATCAGCACGTGACCTTCACTGCCCAAGGGAGCATCGTGTCCCTCTTGAACCAATGCGGCCCAAACCCTCACTGAGCCATCAGAAAAGGGCGCCGACTTTAAACGGCCTTTGAGAGGAGCCGCTTTTAACTTGAGGGCGCACTCAGCAGCAGCGGATGAAGCTCTTGACGTTAGTGCAAGTTTAAAAAAAGAGAAAAAGGCGGTTGACTTTGTATGCAAGGCTGAGGAAGCAGCTTGCCATGTCTGGCTTGAAAAGGTCAACAGGGATCTACTGCATATGACTATATTTTAGACAAAATGATTGATAAAAAGCTTAAATCACAAAATTGACAACAATGGAATTGAAATTTTATTATAATGTTCTGTGCTTTCATTTACCTACGCATTGGAACTCAGGAAAAAAAAAAAAGCCAGACGTTCAGTGGGATTCATGTGGTCTACAACAATGCAGTATTTTTCCAAAACCAACAAACAAACAGTTCTGCTCTCTGGCAAGTCGTGGTCTCGGATAGTGTGGTCTTGAGCACAATACTAGCAAACAGACCCAAGGTGAGGCAAAGTGTTCGCTCGTCCAGACTGGGGTCACCGGGGTCACTACTCGAGCCAGGCCTGAAAGTTATGTGTTGGCTCCAATGGTGGAGGAAGCTGCCGGTCATGCCTGGCAAACCCAAACGTACTGTGAGGGTCTGCTGGGAACATCTGGCAGAGTCCTCTGTCAGAAGGAGTTTCAACCTCCGGCAGAACTTTGACCACAACCTGGAGGAGCCAGGGGACATTGAATCCGAATGGTACATGCTCCGTCCTTCCATTGTTGAGGCAGCCAAACGAAGCTGTGGCTGTAGGGGAGACTGCTGATGAGTATCGGGAATCCAAGTGGAATATGACTCGGCCATGGGAGGAGGAAGGGTGAGGCAAGTGTGGTCCACCATCCAGCGGCTCAGGAGGATGAAGCAGTGCACAGCTGACACTGAATGGTGAGAATGGAGTGCTGCTGACCTTGACTTGGAACATAGTGGGTGGTCGGAAAGACTTCCATGACCTCCTTAATTTCAAAGACACACCTTCCTATGCGGCTCTACTAATGCTGAGGTTGAGGTCTCTGAGGTGCTTGTAGGGTACCAGAGGTGGATGACATCCTTCCAGATTTCCCAAAGGTTCTGATTTGTACTCCATACATCCCTTGCCACCCCAAAACCTAGTACTCACAGATCAGTTGTGACTGCAAACTCTTTTGCAGCACAGATTCTTAGATTGACCTGCACTGAAGATTGGGTCGCAGTGGTTGCTGATGGGCTAAGATCATGCAGTCGACCACTCACCAGTGCAGCAAGATGCTCAGCCCACCTCTCCCCTAAACTCAAGCCAATGAACTACCAGAATGGTAAAACTAAGTAATATTAATCAATGAATTGGTTTGGGGACTTTAGTAAGGACAAAAAGTATGACGTCAGCATGGTTCGTTTTGGCTTGAAATGTACTGGAAGAAAAAAGCAGAACAGCAGAATTGATCAAGAAGTTTAATATTTCTCTTTTAGATGCTGTACACACAAAGGACAAACAATCTCAAAAAAACAAAAAACAAACAAAAAAAAAAACAACCTGATTCAATATATATATATTTTTTTCCCAGCACAAACAAACACTGGCAACACACACAAGCAATGGCAACACACAGCCACCTGTGAATCAATGAAATAAAAAGGTGACAGATGCTTACACCCAGCAGAGCTGATGAAAAGGGCATCAGTGCAGTGACTGATATTTTATATTTATATTTATATTTAAAAAAAAAAAAAAAAAAAAAAAAGAATCCAATTAATCTTCAGAGTACGAGGGCAAGACACAACGCCGTCCTAGCCAGTCATAACAACATGCACACTGATTACTTCAGTGTTACAAACTGCTGCTTCATCATTTACACAGTCCTCTTCAGCCTTCCTGTCAGATGGCCACATTGTGTTGCCCTGATGCAAACACGCACAGACACACAGAGAGACACATCCACCAACAGAAAATTAAAGAATGTAACGACTACGATAGGGCGCAGAGGGATGTTTGAGTCTTTAAGTCCAGTTATCGGTGTCAAAATGACAGAAACGAGCAAACACAATAATGAAGCCAAGACAGCCTCCCTGCAGCTCACACACACGTTCAAACGTATTTGGAGGGTGGCTGGGGTGGGGTGGGGTGGGGGACGGGGGGACATTTCAGTACATGGCAAACTAAATAAATCAAGAGTGGATGTGAATGCGGAGACGAACCAAGGCAGCATACTATTGGGTCTCTCCTCTAAAGATGATGACAGGCGGTTCAGGTAGGGCTGAGAGCTGGACTTGCACATTTGGGTGATTTGGGTCATTTTGAGAGAGCTAATGACTCATACAAACTAAATTAGGTCGAAAATAATTATAAAATTGAGCAATAAATGATGAAAGGAAAAAATAAAGTGCTGGTTGACAGACAGTTTGCAACAACCAGTGTGTCCTGCACCGCATGACAGTGTGACGTGGTCCACGGGCAGGAGAAGCAGACAGCGGCGTCCGGGCGGTCAATGTTTATTGGGGATTTTTCTCTCTCAGTTCTTCAGCACCGCCTCGTAGCTCTGGAACACACACTGGGAAACCTCGGGGGCTCTGCATCTCAGAGAGACCTGAGAAAGATCACAAGCAGGCTTCAACCACACAGCAATGGGTAGAAACTTCACATGAATTGCTTTATTGTTGCTGTGCATTTATAGTAGAGGCTAGTTGATTTCTTTCCTCACTTGTGGAGGGGGTTTGGTTGGATATGGTTTGATTGGGATTTTCCACCTTCAGAGGAAGGATCAGAGGTGAGATCGCGCCTACAGTGCATATAAAAGGTCTGCACACCCCTGTTCAAAATCCAGGTTTTAGGGGTATACAATGATGAGACCAATATGAATTTCAAATCCTATTCCACCAATAACATGACCTTTAACCTGTACAAGTACAATTAAATATTTTCAAGAGGGGAAGTGAAAACAAACAACTGCAAATGTGGTTGCACAAGTGTGCACACCCTCATAAGTGGGATGTAGCGGTGTTCAGAATTAACCAATCACATTTTCACTCATGTTAAATGGGAATTAGGACAGACGTGCCAGCATTGAGACTCCCACAGACTGATGCCAAATTAAGTTCAGATGTTCTAGTAGGGTTTTCCAGATTTTTTTTCTTTCAAACAGAAGCCTGAAGGTTTTGTTCTAACGCTGACTGGTATTTGGAACCCTTCAAAATTCCCTCCACCTTGACCACTTTGGGTGTGTTAAGTTCGTGGGGTGGGGTGGTGGGAGTTGGCTGAGGAGGGTGGCATTGGGTCCTTGTGGGCCCCCTCCGGGTGGCCGGTTTTTGGGGCGCCTCAGTGGGCCAGTGGACCACCCTGGACTCCTCGGTGTGGGAGGTGTCTGGTCCACCGCGCCGCTCTCAGGTGGACTCCAGGGCCCGACCCCGCCTCTCGAGTGGGTGGGGTGGGGTCCTCAGCCCCTGCGGTGCATTCACAGCAATTACAGGACACTTCTGACAGTTATTGTGCATGCGAAACGGTGTCAATTCAATTGCATGTGTCTGCAGACACACACCCCTGGGACTTATTTATTCACTGGGTGTGGGGCCACTCAGTAATTGCGACAACAACATATAACATAACTATGCAAATTTCTTGGGTATCCCCTCACTTACACTCTGGTCCTATAGATGTTTATAATTTACATAGCCACTCCCACCACACCATTTGTACAGCCGGGTCCACGACCCCTGTCCTGCATGCTTACCCTCCTGAACTGTCCAATCCTGTCCTATATTTGTCTTATCCTTCCCTCAGTGTAGTACTACTGACCCATACAACACTCTAATCCAATGCGTCATTGTACTAGTTATAAAATGCTTTACTTTCCTCATCTTGTTCACAGCTAGTGGTTTGTCTTTTGTCAACTTCTTTTCCTATATTATTTAGTTACCTTTTCATTCTTCTCCTGTTTTTTTCTGTCACTCCCCTTCTGTTCAACTGAACGACTGTAATTCTCAATAAATAGCCATCAGAATACAAAGAACCCACAGTGGCATCTTAAAAAGTCCACTGTGACACAGTAAAAATGTTCCAGGATAAAAAGGATACAGATCTTCATTTCTGCTTGCCCTAACAGGACTAACAAATAAAAACTGTACTGTATAGTGTAGGCTTGACTAAGGCATTAGCCTCTTCTCCTTCCCTTCTATGATTGGCTAAATAGTGCTTGACACCCAGTAAATGTTTTGTTGATATGTATATTATTAATTACTTAAGATAGCATATAAAGATAACCACGCGTGGGCTACAGGGCTGGGCATTTGACAACATTTTCTTAATGATCAATTACCGGTAATTGATTATCATTTGTTTTAAAGACTATATTAAATTGGATGGGAGCATCTCTTGTAGTGAGTATAATAATGAGAGGAATTGTGTCATAACTGAGCCTGCGCTAAATTGTTGGCATCCTTTTTTTTTAAAGAAAGAAAACCCCACAATCATCATCAGAGCATTGTCCCAGAAGTAATGTAGTTTGTTATTATACATTTAAGCAAATTACAATCTCATCGGTTTCAAGTTACTTCAGAGATAATTGACAATAGATCTACCTTTGTATATAAAACATGCAACACAGTATAGTGATGTAGTTAGAAGAATGTTATGTTGAAACCCAGTTTAACCAAAACCCATACAATTATCTGAAGCGGGGAGAATGGCGAGAGAAGCGCGCCTACATCATTGGTCACACAGTTGCTATGGGGACACGAGATGGCAGATGAAAATGTGTCCAAACGATAAACCGCACCCCATTTCTCCAACTCTGCTGAAGTTATTTCTCCGATTTTACTTCTGATGTTTTGCTTGCAGAGTGAGTGTCTAAAGTCAAATTTATTCATTCATTGCCAAACCTGGTAGAGAAGTGGAGTGCAGACCTGGGACAAAACTATAATATGCAAGTACGAGTAGTAAAGTGTCATGGGAGACCTGAAGCCAATGAAGTTGCTTCTTTGGGGAGAAGGCTGCTAAAGTGAAGCTATTTCACTTCTCTGTTCAGCCGCTGTAACAATTAGGGTTAACATATTTTCTTCCAGAATCCAACGGAGGCCAAAAAAATATGCAGTGGCAGGGCCTCAATCGTTTGCTTTTTCATCTAAAAATAGCCTCCGCCGACGTGGCTTTAGCGTGTCATGCCAAAGAACAAAGTGCAAGCAGCTCAGAGGCGAGCATCAGAACAAAGTGTGACCATAAACTTTTCTTTTCATCTAATGAGCAATAACCTCAATGTAGCATCCAAAACACCCCCCCCCCACACACACACACAACTGCTGAGTCTAAACTTAAGTACACTCATCAAATGCTAACTATTCGCAGCGAACTTCAATTATTTAAACGTGCTTTTACTTCACCCTGTGCCTCACAAGGAAGTAAGAAAAAACACTCACTGGCCTGGCCAAACATTATGCACAATCACATCTAAGAGAAGAATTGTATCAAACATTCCATCTTTGAAAAAAAAAATTCATTATTTAGCAACAATTTTATTATTGTGTTTTCAATTTTGCAGTAGTATCAAAATACACTACATCGATGAATAGGATGAAATTATTATTATTTTGTATTTCCATCCTTTAATAAAAAACAAATTAAATCGACTGTAGAAAATGCACGAACACATTATGATTCAGTCACTGGTTTGGGCCATAATATGTAAGAATATAGGCAAAAACGGAGACGATTGTTTCCCAAAATAAAAGCAGCTGTTGCTAATGTCTACTTTCATGGAGGACTATAGAAATCGGAGGGTATTTAATTTTGAGAGGGTGAAATTCAGAAGATTTGGACAATTTTAAGTTAAACAAGGTCTCAAAACGATTAATTGATGATCATCGATTAGTTGTAGATTAACCAATTAATTGTTGCACGTCTACTCTGAAAAATAAACAAAAATTAATTGAAGGTGTAAATACGTTGTCGCAATAACTGTAGTCCTGTATGTGTGCCTTTAAGGGGTGTGGCCTGGTGAGTGACATCAGGAATTTGGCCGGTTGGTCTGCGTGTGAGCGTCTTGAGTTTGAGTTTTGGCCTACTGTACCGCATAGCAAATGTTCTCATTTTGTATTTGTGTGTTCATAAATAAACAGCTGACACCATTGCAAACTGTCACAATAACATATCTTTGCAATTTTTGATGCAGCTTTTGCATTGTATCTTATTCGATTCTGCATTTGTACCTAATAATGTGGTTGGGTGTACCCATCTATACACATACCGCATTTCTAACGAGGTGTAAAACAGCTGGAAATTCTGATTATTGAGAAAACAACAACAAGGTGTCAAATGGAGTCGTCTAGCCAGAAGAATACAAAAAGATGATGTGAGCAGCAGCAGTGGGGAGGTCACAGCAAGGTTGTCATTCAGGACACATTATGCAGAAAGTCGAAACCAAACATGATCTATCAAGGCTGAGGCAAGCTCAGACACTCAGCATCACAATGTAAGCATGCAAAGGGACACACGCATGCACACAGCAATATTGGAGTCATAGTACAATCATCGCCTGCCTTCCCAGTCACCCTCTCCTTCAACCCCCTCATTATTGCACATCAGTATCTATCTATCATGACTTCTTTTTTTGGTCTGATCGGTGCAGCGTCTGCAGTGATGTGGACTTTGTATCGGTCCGTTGTGGTAAAGGAGGAACTATCCCAAAAGGCGAAGCTCTCAATTTACCGGTCGATCTATGTTCCTACCCTCACCTATGGTCACGAGCAGTGGGGATACAAGCGGCCGAAATGAGTTTCCTCCGCAGGGTGTCCGGGGTCTCCCTTAGAGATAGGGCGAGAAGCTCGGTCATCCGTGAGGATCTCAGAGTAGAGCCGATGCTCCTCCACATCGAGAGGAGCCAGATGAGGTGGCTGGGGCATTTGATTCGGACGCCTCCCCTGTGAGGTGTTCCGGGCACGTCCCACCGGGAGGAGACCGCGGGGACGACCCGGGACAAGCCGGAGAGACTACATCTTTCGGCTGGCCTGGGAACACCTCGGGATCCCCCCGGAAGAGCTGGATGAAGTGGCTGAGAGGGAAGTCTGTGCGTCCCTGCTAAAGCTACTGCCCCCGTGACTCGACCTCGGATAAGCGGTAGAAAATGGATGGACTTCTTTTTCTACTCATTGTTTCCTGTTTGTTACCTACTCAGACAATGTGGAAGAGACACCTAGGTACATATTACAATAATATTCCTGTCACTAGAAACACTTCCCTAAACACTACAGTTCAAATTAAGTTCAGGAGGAGATTGCTGAAATTGGCTGGAGAACATGACATTCATTCATTCATTAAATCTGAAAGTGCGGTATCCTAATCTTCTAGTTAAATTGGGGTTGGCAAAATCTTGAATGATTTGAGATAAACATTAGGTAACATCAAATGGTGGGGGGGGGGGAATATATAATTTATTGTGAAAATATTTTTTTTTACTGATGGGCATAGAACTCTTTGATTCATGTTAATTAATTAAAGTCAGTTGTGTACCTTATTGCTTTATTTATACTGTATGTATATGTTGATGTTAAGACCATATAAGTTTGGCCTTAAAGGAGGGTGCAAACATTTTGAGTCTTGGGTATTACGACATTTCAAAACCCTGTGGGAACTCACTGTGTAGTTGGGGTTTCCTGCCTGGGCCCTGAGCTCGGCAAGCACCCAAATTCCATTGGTGAGTTTCATGGACTGGTACAGCATATCCTGACCCTCCACAGTTCGCTTAGCTATGGTGAAGATGTTGCTGCCCTGCAGTTTGCCCGAGGCCGCATCTTGAGAAAACAAAGAGTAAGTTGAAGTAAGAAAAGCCTCATTTGAGCCACAATATAACGATGTGAGGACTTAGTCAATAATATCCTAATTAAAGGTCTTCCACAGAGCCCGACTTCCTGATGTGATGCACCAGCACATAAAACACTATTTTTTTCCCTCACAAGAAAAAAAAAATTACCCGTGAGGGAAAATATCCATTAAGCTGTCATTAGCATTTCTTCTCCAGCTCGGCTCCTCCACTGCTTGCGTAAAACCACATTATACAATACAAATAGGGACTGAAGCTTATGAATTGTCATTAAATACAATTTACTTGAAAAGAATGCAAAATGAATTTTATATATTTGTCAGGCTATATGATGTGGCGCCACTCTCCAGTAAAGACCTTGTCACCTGAGTTAAGATGGCAGTCGTTGAGCTGGAACTTGGACTCATTTTCATTCGGAATGTCTTTCCACGTGGCAAGGAACACCTGTCGCTCTGCACATGAAAAGACAGGCGCAACATGAGTACAAAGTCTTTGTGCTAATGAGACATAGACAATATGAGTAAACAAACATGACATTGCAGATATTCTGTTTTGAACACAGCAGCAACACAGCCAAACCCAAACAAGATGTTTAAAAAATACTGTATATGAAACAAAAAAGTGCATATGAACTTCCACATTACATCTAAAAGGCAAAATGACAATAAGGCCCTTACTAACAGATGTTGTCCTTAGCGACGGTAGAGAGATTGGAAGTCATTGAGTGAAGAGCTGCAGCAAAACCACTCACCCATCTTCCCGTCCTCTACGAAGAGCATGCTGATGGGGTACTGGCAGCTGAAGTAGAAGACGTCAATGTTGTTCTTAACGGCCACCTAGGAGACGGGCAGTGTTCAAGGGGGAAGGGAGATGATAGGACAAAGCAATGGAAAAATGAATTACTTGGCAAGTGTTGTACAAAATAGCTTTCGTCGTCACTCATATCTTATGTCACATTAGCACAAATTTTATTTGTAAGAGTGGAACATTTCCCTGGCAACATTAGGTCCACTTGCACATTAAGATTTTCTGCCTTTCTATTAAAAAGGTTTACTACAATAAAATACTGTTAAATTTTTGATTGTTCCTCCCATTCTGATTGCCTCATTTAGCTCACAGAAGAAAAATAGCAGAAACAGATTTCAGTATGATGCAGTAGATTGCAGTTCTACCACTAACAAAAGCCTCAAAAATATATGAAATCTGTTAAATTAATTTCTCTCTTACTGGGAGGGCCAATCAAAGCAAATACTTGTTTCATATTATTTATGAAAACTGTTATATTGGCTAGTAGCTGTTGAGGGTCATTTCAATTAATTCCTATGAAAAAAAACCCCCAAAAAACAAGATTACATACCGGCATATGTTAAACAACTGAAAATTTAAGGTAGGTATATACTTGAAATAAAAAAAGGCTAAAAATATAAACTTTTAAGGAAGGTACATTTATCAAGTGAAAATGTGTAACTGGAATATTCCAAGTGACTGCAACATCAAGCAGTCTGCTGAGAGAAGCCCAGTGAGTTTGGCCAACTACCGGTAGAAGACACCAGAATGAGTCCTGACTAAGGAAAAACGAGTGCAAACTTGATTGCTCACGCTAACATGTTTGCAATGTGCGAGTGTGAGTGAACACGCAATTTAGCACCCGCTATATTTGCGATATTAGTAAAAGATTGAAATCTTCGTAGATAACGTGCAATATGACTACCATCAGGGCATACAATCTGTTCGAGTGAACACGCAATTTAGCGCCTGCTATTTGGGATCTTAGTATATCGCGCCCTAATTCTTTTAAAAAGTATCATGCAAGCTGCCAGTAACACAGTTATTGTGGAGGGTTCGGTACTTCACATCCAGAATCCACTCTTGTCTCGCTCCAGCTGTTAACAACACAAGTTGCCACTGAAGACCACCGACATGAGCACCAGAGGAACATTCTTAACACAGCATCAGGGAGATAAAGCACAAGTGCAGATGAATGATTAATGCGGCTGCAGTTAATGAATCAATCTGCTATCTTAGCTAAACTGATCACTTGAGGTTTGGCACCCCGCTCAAAGCAGCAGGTGACTGCGATTAATTATGAATAGCCTGAAGTCAAGTTGTTTCCATCAAAAGTCACTAAAGCTTTCCACTTTAATGTGCACATTTGCCATAAAAGGTTTCAGGCAATGAAAAGGCTACAAAAACTGCGACCACACATCAGTGGTTTAAATAGTACTCCAAATAAAGTTCTGGGGCACTACCTTCCATCAGGACTAAAGAATGACAAACGTTTTGGAAAAAATAAAAAATATCTGTGAGGGTGTCAAACTAAAGAGTGGTGCCCTTCAAAGTGAAGTAGAAAGTCAGAAAAGGGGCTAATAGAACCAAAGGAACCACATGTTGCATGACTACTCATGGCTGCCCCCACCTCTTCCATCCCTCTAGAAGCTCTTATCTTCTTTCGCAGCTACACAACGCTTCAACGGCTATTCTACCCGATTCAAACTACTGCATGCCGGTATCGTGTGGGTCTAATGTTTTTATTCAAACGTTACTAAAAGTTTTAAGCAGGATTGTTACACAGCTAACAAAAGTAAGAGACTTTAATAATAGTCAAGAGTGAAGCAAAATAAATTAAATAATCAAATATTTTAACCACTAAATATTTTTGTTTTACATCTATACATTAAGCATATGTAATTTAAAAACTGCACAAATAAAATTGGAGAGACCAAAAGTATTCTGATACCATTGGATATTTTAAAACTCAACTACTAATAGACGTGATGTGTTGAAATTAAAGACGAAGGCCTATGTTTAAAAATCATCAGGCAAGTTTTCCACCCACATTGGGGAATTAAACATTTTGAGCATGTTACCTGCAGGTTATTGAGAGGCTCCATCTTCATGACAGGTCCCACAGTACTGAGGGGAAGGACTGCTTCTATACTCTGGTTGGGGCTAACTGGAGTAAGAACCTGGAGAGGACCGGCAGGAGCCAAACCAAAACTAAAGCCGGACAGAGAGGGGGGTGGGAGTGTAAATGACAGAAATGTCTAAGTTTACCGATCACATCTAACTAACAAGGTGTTACCTGTTTCTGTTGAACTGTATGGCAAAATCCGTCATGACACTCATTGCTTTATTTGTGAGAGTCATCTCCATTTGAACGACCCCAGCTCGACGACCAAATGTGCCTGAAATCTCCAGACCCTTAGCCTTCATAGCGGGCAGCCAGAGCTAGAACAAGAAGGTAATTTATATCAATTAGAAGCCAGCTGTGTTTTCAAGTCATTTCTTTAAACTCACCATTTTGGGAGGTACATAAGCTCCCATTGGCATACCAACTCCACCGCCAAGGTCAAACAGGTCGTCCAGACCACCGCTTACAGGGGCGGTGAAAGAAGGCGGTACGGCAGCGGCCGGCGCACCGAAGCCAGCTGTCATCTGCAGGTCACAAAACAATATCAATTAATCAGAGCAAAACTGCTCGAAGGTTGAGGTGAATTACAACTACTTACAGCAGGACTTCCTCCAAGGTCTCCACCGAGCTGGAAGTGAAGCATAAAGTTAGGTTATTGACTTGTGCAACTTGATATTGTTATATTGTGCAGGTCTGAGAAGGTTGGATGATGAGTGAGCAGCTGCAAGCATGGGAAGGAGGGAGGGTCAGATAAAACATTTTACTGGGCAAACAAGTATAGCTGAGCCTACACTGCTTGCTAATGGTTGGGAAAGCGGTGTGAAAAACAGTGACACCAAACAAAGACAATGGTAAACTATTGCATGTAGGAAGTGGTGTATCACTTTCACACTACACACAGGTAACATTTCCTCAAATAGCAAGATCAAGACTGTGGAAATATGAACGAAGGCACAGATCAGATGAATAGGCAAAGTAATCTAGAGGTCACAGTGGTAACGCAGGGGACAAGAGTGGATTCTAGTCACTCGGCAGTAAGGTCCTCTGGACCCACCTCAGTGGGGCTGTAATCTGGGGGCGATGGGGAGTGATGCGGGGGCTGCGGTGACTGATGAGTGTCCGTCCGCAGGGGAACGGGCGGCTGATTGAAAGATGAAATGGATTGCAGAGCCCATAGGTAAGACAAGAGATGGGGTTCTGGGTCCAACTATTTGTCTTGGTAATAGGTAAATGGTGATAAATTAAATTATGCATGAGAATAAAAATAGATGACAAAATAATTCTAATGCTAGAATGGTTTTAAAATGTGCCCTCCCCGCCGTCTCGTTACCGGCTCAGACTCATCCCCCATCTGCAGGTGCAGCATGGAACAAGGGAGGAAAAACATACCATTGTCGAAATAAGAAAAAAATAGTGGTTAAAGATGAAAGTATAATAAAAAGGAAAGATAGCACAGGAGGCAGAGCAAAAACAAACATTTACCAGGCTATCCAGGCCTCCCCCAAGAAGGTCCATAGCCCCCATCTGCACAGCGGAGGAGGGAGCTGGTGGTCCAGTTGTGGTTGTAGGTGTGAGGTCAAGATTGAGCAGATCCCCCAGAAGATCTTGGGATGGGATGACGGCAGGGGGCACCCCAGAAGCGACAGCAGTAGAACCTGATTCTGGGCTCTCGACACTTTCCCCGCTAGCAAAAAAAAAAAAAAAAAGAAGAAGAGAAAAATCAAATATCACATGTGTAGAAGGAGACACTGCTCGCCAGGCAAAGGAGATATAATACAGTATTTGTACTTTTAAGAACTGCAGAAGCCTAAATAAAGAATTAATTAATATTTGGATAAAAGGTGATTTAAGTGTATCTTGATAAAAATAGGCCGCCAAGATGGAACTTCAAAGCTATTTAGACTGCACAGACTGGAGTGTCTTTGAAAATTCAGCTGGCAGCCTGGATGAATATACGGACACCGTCACATCCTATATCAGTTTCTGTGAAGAGGTTTGTGTACCAACAAAATCATTTCGGACATTCAACAACAACAAGCCGTGGTTCACTGCTAAACTTAAGCAGCTTCGCCAAGCTAAGGAAGATGCATATCAGAGCGGGGACAGGGCCCTGTATAATCGAGCTAGAAACCAGCTGACTAAAGAAATTAACATTGCAAAGAGGATCTATGCAGCAAAGTTGGAAAAACAGTTTAGCGCGAACGACACAAAATCAGTCTGGCGTGCATTCCAATCGCTGACTAATTACAAGCGACGATTCCCCCCAAGCTGAGAACAATAGCACACTAGCCAACAACTTGAATACCTTCTATTGCAGATTTGAAAAGGACAATTTCACTCCACACACCCACCCGGCCGCACCCGCGACCACAACCACACCTCTGACTTCTGCGTTAACCATCCATGAACAGGATGTGAGACGCATCTTCAAACATTAACAAAGCGGCAGGACCGGACCATGTGTCCCCATCCTGCCTCAAAGTCTGCGCGGACCAGCTCGCTCCAGTCTTCACTCAGATCTTCAAAAGATCTTCGGAAATGTGCGAAGTTCCATCCTGTTTCAAACGCTCCACCATCATTCCAGTCCCCAAGAAACCTGCAATCTCTGGTCTGAATGACTACAGGCCTGTCGCTTTGACATCTGTGGTCATGAAGTCCTTTGAACGTCTCGTGCTGGACCACCTCAAGAGTGTCACAGGTCCCCTGCTGGACCCCCTACACTTTGCCTACCAAGCGAACAGGTCTGCGGATGATGCAGTCAACATGGGACTGCACTTCATCCTAGAACACCTCGACAGTGCAGGGACCTACGCGAGGATCCTGTTCGTGGACTTCAGCTCAGCGTTCAACACCATCATCCCTGAACTCCTTTCAACCAAGCTTCTCCAGCTCAGCGTCTCACCTGCCATCTGCCAGTGGATTTACAGCTTTCTGACGGGCAGGACACAGCAGGTCAGGCTGGGGGAGGCCACCTCATCCACACGCAGCATCAGCTCTGGGGCGCCCCAAGGTTGTGTCCTCTCTCCGCTGCTCTTCTCTCTCTACACGAACGACTGCAAAATCCTCTCGGACCATCTGCACCCCGGTCACCAGCTCTTCCAGCTCCTTCCCTCAGGTAGGCGCTACCGATCAACGCAAACTAGAACTAGTAGACATTCCAACAGCTTCTTCCCTCTTGCGATCAACTTCTTAAACACCTAACCTATAATTCCATTACAACAAGCTGGAAATTTTTTGACTTGAGTTCGTTGTCACATTTCTGTGGGGCCAATTATGTATTAATCGTGCACTCACTGTAGTTGTCTCGCCATGCTGCACTATTTGCATATACTGGCCACTCATGCCAGAGTAGCATCTGCTCCATTTGCACACTGATTGAGGAGTATCTGTAACATTTGCACAACCAACATTGTCCCAGATGATCGCACTACTCGTCACTTTAAACCGCATACACTCCTTGAAGTCTCAGCGCCCTTTGCACAATGGTCATTGCACCGGACTATTGCAATATTAGTCATTCGAACTGCTCTAAGTGCTAGAGGACTCTGCATCTTTTTGCACAATTGTTTTTTGTCAATGTCTTTATGTCCCCAAAGTGTTCTGTAAATTGACTGTCTGTTGTACTAGAGCGGCTCCAACTACCGGAGACAAATTCCTTGTGTGTTTTGGACATACTTGGCAAATAAAGATGATTCTGATTCTGATTCTGACATTAAAATAGTCAGTTGATGTTCACGGTAAGTAATAATAGGTTACTTCATTGCACTTAAAATGTGTGTGTGCGAATAATTTAAAAAGGTTTAACATTTTAAATAGCTTTCATAAAATTTGAGAGTTGTGGAGTTGTTGTTTTTTAACCTCTTTATTCACATGATTCTTTTTTGTTATCCTGGAATAATGTTTGTATCATTGTGTTAATTCTGAAGCAAACTATGGAACAGACTCAAGAGAATAATCTGGTGTTTTTTGTTTTTCTTTGACAACATTAAGGTTTCATGAATTAGAAACCTAAAAGAACTACACCCATCTTTCAATGAATTTCAAGCTCCCAGAGGAGTGCAATGTCCATTTAATGCTGTGTCTGCACTGCCTACAGTGTTCATATGAAGAGAGAGTGACTCACGATCCAGCACTGCCGGGGAGTCTCTTGTGCTGAACACCACGGCTGCCCTCCACAAAGGCGCTGGGCGGCTTGTGATAGACGGAGGCCAGAGTACCAATGTGGCATATGAGCTCCTCTAGCAGTGTGGGTTCAATCAAGTCGGTCTCCTCGGAGATCAGAGGCTTCTCGGCCAGAACAACCTCCTTAGCAGCCACTGGGTCGGTAGAGAGCAGACGCCAGTAGATGTAGCCACGATCCCTAAGGTCTGGATTATCAGAGTCCTGAGGAAAAAGACGTTAAGAGGAAACATTAACACCTACATGTCCATTCAAGTGGGAACAATTAACATGAATTGCAGGCATGAAATTGTTTTTTTACACTTGCCTGAGTTGCCAAACTGAGGACCTGCTGCACCAGCTCTTGGGTCTCTGTCGGCTTCTTGAGGAACAACTTAACAATGGCTGTTAAAAGTTGCAACTGCACCTGAAGCACAAAATTAACAGAAGCAGTACAGTATGAAACCTCTCTCACAAGTACCTAAACTACATTTGCACAAGGTTAACTGCTAACAGAGGGAATCTTTCCGTCTGAGCTTTAAAGTATTGCCGTTATTCACTCACACTGCACCACAATAATGCACCTCACTGCTTCGATTTCTCATAAATGCAACAACATACTAGCCAGCTAGATGGTACAGTGTTCAATTAAAGCAATAAAATCTAACTTCCCAACCGTGGCAATGAGCCCAGGTTGTGTATTAACATTAAAACGCTCATCAGCTTGCATTCTCCTAAACCCACCTGAGTGCTTTCATCATGGAAACCCTCCAAAAAGCTCTCTAATAGTTCATCAGCATTGTCGATGCGCTCAGCATACTCCCCCACAATCCAAATCATGGCTGCACGTGCCTCCGGCTCATCTAGCGAGTCCAGATTTTCACACAAAGTGGCAATCACACTCTCGTACCTGCAAACATCATGGGATGCAATCAGAATGTCACAAATACATCACAGAACAGGAGATGCAACAACCACAGAATGTATCATGCAAACATATTACCAGATTTATGGAAAATTGTAAGAAAAATATGTATATATAACATTTAATTAAAAGATTATGAACCAAATGAATGGGAATTCCATTTAGGCATTCCTGGCCCACCCCCCCCCAAAAAAAAAAAAAAGTTTCTTTTTTTTCGTAAGAAAAATAGCAATCGATAATATTGTAATTTAAAAAATATATACAGTAATATTAAATTATTGTGTTAAAATATAAGCAGGCATGTTCAAATATAAATTCTTTAAAGGATCACAACTAACGTGATAGCGATGCTGGTTGTATTAGCATTAAGCTAGCGGACTTTCATAAGACAAAGTTATTTGCTTTGATTAAATAGATAATGTGTATTTCTCTTTTTAGTTTTACAGTAAACTTCAACTGGGAGTGGCAATAAACAGCTTGAAGCAAGCACTTGGCTTCTTGTTTGAAGAATCATTTAATATCAGCTGCTTGTTGTGACGTTCGCTGCCATCATCTATTGCACGTAACAGATTTTTGCTCACAACTCAAGACAAGACAAAAAAAAAAAGACCAAACCACAGCTTGTATATCAAAAGAACCGTGAGCCGGGTCACTCTTAAGTCGAGGTACCACCGTACCGAGTGGCTTTGTCGGTTGCTCTTCTGTTCTTGTCAGTGCGTGTCTAATGGCACACATAAATGTAAATGCTGGATATAACGGGCTTGACTAACATCTCAACAGTATGGAAAATTGACTGCAGTAAATGTGTGACTTCACTCTGCTACTGACGTGTTACGTGGATTCCACATGGAGTCATATAAAATCAGACTGTCTGTGAGGCAGTAAAGGTGTCGGAGTGTGATTTGTGATTGGATGAGTGAGTCTTTCTCCACTGGCCACCGTCAGCAATTATTTTGCTTACACACCACTAATGAACCATATTTTGACCATATTAAATGAGCTATGCTTTTGCTGTAGTTTACATTTACATTTTCAACATGTTTATTTGTGTTGTTTGAGCAGAACTAACAGCGCCCGACAATCTGTCAATTTACACTACAGTTGTATTGTCAGATATCAATAATATTTTGATCCACATTTGGAAGAGGCCTGATTTCAATCTGAGGTTATCCAATTCCATGCAGTTTTTTTTTTTTTTTACCCCCATCTAGCCTGAGTGACTAGATCACATAAATCACTTCCCTTAACAGCATGCATCTAAATGAAGTACTGCTCTGCGCTGATGCGTCGGTGTACAAAAGAGAGTTCATTATAAAGTAGTTTATGTACCCTTTAATATATTTTTTAATTATTATTATTTATTTATATATTTTTTAAAAGGGACAATGCACATTAGTGTGGGTTGCTCCTCTTTACCATCCAATGTCCATCAGGGTACTTACTTGTTGGGGTACTTGCGAAAGATGTCCTTGATGACCACAATGGCCTCCTGCACAACATAGTTGACCTTTGTCTGGATGAGGTCAAGCAGTGTGCTGACACAGCGCTCTGCAGATTGCTAACGATAGAAAATAAGATTATTAATCATGACACTCCCATTATACACTTTACCGTATGTCTACTCCCCAGGCCCATCAATAATACATACAATGTGTGTACTGTGATCCAGTATGAGCGTAACACTCATTTTAGCAAGGTTGTAAAAGGTTGTAAAGAGAGAATCCTTAATATACTCAAAATGACACTGACATCTCTCTATTAGTGTGTGTATATCTGACCTATGCAAATATTGTACATGTAAACAGAGTGTTGGCCTGTGAGTGTATATTATTAAAAAAATAAAAAATAAAAAAAAAATAACCTTTAGATTGCATGACACATCAACACACAGTTTGTTGTACTTAAAACAGTCAAATCTATCAGACCAAAAGAACTATGATCAGGTTTGACAACCAAAAGATCTAACACCTAACTCTCTAACCTCTACTTTAATGGCACAGCGTCCGATGGCCCGGACAGCTTTACGGACAAAGTCCACATCCACCTCAGTGGCATATTCCTTCAACTCAGCCAGCACCTGCGGCAAGACAGATGAAGCATGAGGAATCTACATCCCCCATAAATGGGTGTTAAAGAATGCTTTAGTAATGGTAGTTGTTTATACCTGGGCGATGTTAGCTTGAGATGCCAAGCGGATCATGATGTCCAGTTTCTCCAGTTTGACATAAATCGGGTCATTGTACTTCACGAAGAAAACCTTCATCTCATGTTTTAGGATCTCCGGTCTGAAATGTTCACAAGTGTTATTTTATCCATCTACCCAGACAGCATGTAACAAAACATATGTATATATATATATTTTTTTACTAAGCTCATCTTGTTTAATAACAATGTTATAAAGAGACACTGTTGCTAGATTCACCGTCTTTGCACAATGAGGTTGATGTTTCTCAGTGCTACATATTGCAACTCAGGCTCAGCAGAGAGGAGAGTGACCAGTGGAGGGGCCAGTTTCTTCAGTAGGGTTCCATAGTAGTCCAGGTCTTTCGGCAACATCTCCATGAACTTCATGAGAACTTTTACAGCCGACAACACCACGGCAGAGTTTGCGTGGGAGAGCCGTGGGGTGACGCGCTCACAGATGCTAGTAAAAGAACAGGATAATGGATGTAAAATAAGGCATGGAAAGTAAATGGTAGCTGACGCACCATCTTCTTACCTTTGAGACTCACGGTCATCTCGAGGTGTGTAATTGGCCAGGCAGTCGAGGATGAAGATCTGTCCCCACTCTGTACATTCATTAAGAGCTGTCAGTAGCTTGTTGATGGTCTGAGGGTTCAAGTCCAGAAGATTGCTGCTGGGATGAGACTCTGCAATCTCCGACAGCGCTGCCACAGCGTTTGCAACCACCTAAATATCAAGAAGAGAAGCAGTGTCAAGTGTTAGTATGTGGTCAATCTCTGAGTAGCACATTGGCCTAATGGAGTCGTACCATGGGGTTCGAGTCAGAAATGAGGTCTTTGAGAGTGTCCAGGAAGCCTTGATCCTCCACCAGTTGTGCATTGATATCATGGAGTTTGGCAACACACACGGCTGCGGTCTTCCTCACATAGGGGTCTTCGTCCTTTAAACACTTCCGCAGAGGCTCGCACAGGTACTCCGTGATCTTGTCCACACGGATGCAGCCCATGGTGCGAACAGCCAGGGCCCGGATTAGAGGATTTGGGTCTTCACAGTCCTGAATAATATAGAAAAAAGGGTATCAAATGTAATTTGTTTTGTTGTGCTAATAATTGATCTGTCCTGTTATTCTAATCTAAATTGTACTGCAAGAAGGAACACTCATATTTTACCATCCATGTATTTTAGGACCCAGTAGGATTTATCATTACACTTAGGAAAAACAGATCATGAGAGACAATAAGTGGTTATGTACCTTAACAAAGGTGTTCACAGCCATGATGGCCATGTCTGGTTGACTCTTGGCATAGTTCATCAGATAGAGGTAGACCAGCTTTTTCAGTTCCAGGTTGTCCGTCTGCATGCAGTTCACAACATCTGGAAAGAGGGCACTGGAGGGGCACCAACGGACTTGTATGTAACCACAGAGTAAATATGCAAGGTAATCATCAACCTGATTGGTCATCATTGGCTTACCTGACATCCTTGCCAACAGTCATAGATGCAATCACTTTCTTCACTGCCTCCTTCTTTTTCTCTTTTTTATCACTGTTCAGCTCAGCCTTAAGCTCAAAGATTTCACCTGCATGAATAAAAAAAAGAATCATAGAATTAACGGGAATAACAATTATAATCGCTGACCACATTAGATACACTTGCACAATATAATGGAAGCTAATCACAAGGGTTGTGTAATATTTTTTTTTTTTTTAATTAAATCCGGTTGTAGATTGCAGAGGTGAGGCGAACTGCATCAACACTGTGTGCCAATACAGTAAATATAAAAAAGTTACATGAACTTTTAGTCCACATCTTCTTTGCCAGAGACAATGATTCAGCCAAAAATGAAAGATGTAAGCTTTTTTTTATGAAGTTAATCATTTACAAACTAAAAAACTAATATAAATCTATCAAATACAACCTGACCTTTTTTGGTGGTGGTGAAGTATTTTGAGTCTGTCATCTTGGATCCAAATTGTCGGTTCTCCTGAAAAACCAAACAAATGAAAAAGTTGAACGGCTATATTCCAGTGAGGAAACACCACAAAAGCAACAGGAAAAACTAGAAGTGCAAGCACAGGAAAATTAAAGGACTTCCTGCCTTTTGGGAGACAACGGATGCAACAAAATGAGAATACAATGGATTTTGCTGAAGAAGACAAACATTTCCAAGTAAGGTCAACAATCTCCTCAACCATTCGGATGATAACTGTCATGAACGAGACCTACCATGGTGAAAATTCCTTTTGGCTTGAGATGCCTTTCAAATTTTATTTTAAAGATGAAATGAAAACAAGCAATTCTTGGTAGTAGTCGTAAACCTTACGGCGATCTGATCGGTGTCATCGGTATCGTCCGATAATTAGCATTTTATGCTGATCGGCGTTCATGTCATAAGTCGCCGATCCGATCAACGACGTTATCAATTGGCTCCACAAAAGACGTTTAACACGTAAGCAAACAACACGTAAGTTATTTGCAGTCTGTGCACAACTGAAGTACGTCGTGGGGAACGTCATCTCAATGCAAATTTGATCGAGCACCTGACGAATGTACACGAGGAGCATGCCGCGCTCAAGCAACGCAGCGTGGGGGGGAAAAAAACAAAACAAAAAGAAATAAAAGTGTCAAACGGACTCAAACTCTGGACAACACCCGTCCATATAGCTGGGACAGTTAGAAAGTTAGACTAGGCATGTCATTAACAGTATTTATGAAAGCAATTTAACTGCAATAAAGCAATTTAATTACAGTAAGTTAGCACCCATTATTTCTGTCATGTTGTAATGTTGATTTGACCTAAACTTGTGTCAGTGGCCAATCCTTGAATGCCCCGTAGAAGTCATTGGCGTTTTAACTTTTGTCTAAAATGCTAGAGAATAATTTGAGCTGGGACGGCTCCAGCACGCCAGCAACCCTTGTGAGGATAAACTTTACAGAAAATGGATGGATGGTAGTTCAGATAAACTATAATTAGAAACGTGACTAGTGGCCGCCATCTTTGTGGAATTAAAAAAAAAAAAAAACATGGAATAAGCACTTCAAAAGTCTCTAAAATCCTCCATACCAAATACATTTAGCAAAAACAAGTGATGACTAAAGTACACAACCGATTCTACTGCCCCCTTTTTTCACTCAAAAAAAAACCCAACTAAATTTCTCAGGAACCCATCCTCCGATCTTCAAAATTCTTGAGGTGTGTGTTGTAGTCTGGTTAAGCGGCCATTCCAACCAAACTCAGCGTTTTGACTGACAAGTCATTTTGGGTAAATCTTGTCACGTTGCTACTATGTGTTATGGAAAACCATTCATTGATGAGAATGCTTAAAGGAAATACAGAGTGAAGGTTACAGCGTTCTTTAAAATAATGCAGCACAATTTATAAGTACAAATGTATTTACCATTATCAGTAGTTGCAAGCACTAGAAGTAAAGAAACTTGTGGGTAGAGCGACGCAAATAGCTCGGGAAGTTGACGTTTTACCAGTAACATCAACAACAATAAGACTCTTCGGAAAAAAAATAATTCTTTCAAAAAAAACCACGACGTTATTTATTTAGGTCGAGCCAGTTTCGTGTGGAGAGGCTGCTGGCCTCAAGTTGACCAAATGCGATATCACACTGAGGTAGTTAGCAATTCCAGACAAAGGCACAGATACAAGATAACACCTTAAACTCACTCCAAACGGTTATTCCTCGTTTTAGTGATTTGCAAACTAGCGCTAAGTGTCATTCACGCGAATTGACGCGCTCTTAAATATGCCACCAATTGCACTGAAAGGCATCGAGCTAACGCGCTAGCATAGCAGGCTAGTCGCTAGCAAGGAGCAGACTTAAAAAAAATTTAAATAAAAAAAACCCCACACTTTTAACCGACAAGTTTCTTAAACCTGTGCTCCGGGTTATTCGTTTAGTCACGCTCTCCTACGAACTACTTACGCATAGTTGGTTGGCCCATTCCTGCATGTTTGCAGTCATACGAATGAAAGAGTTGCTACGTGCTAACGTTAGCTGCTGCTGTCAGTGTCAGCTAGCCACTTCTTCTTCAGCGAACTCAGACCAGACCTGACCTTCTAAGCACGCTCTTAAGGAAGCTTTTTTTTTTTTTTCCCCGGGATGCTTAAGCTCTTAATCTGTCGGCCTATTTTAAAACTGACACAGCGAATTAGTGCACGCTTTGGATTTGAAAATAACGCTGTAAACACCATGAATGTGGCGAGACATCTTACCGTGACAGGCGTAGAAGGAGCTGAGTGGCAGTGATGATGATGATGATGATGATGCTTGCCTTCGTCTCTTCCCACTCCGTACACTTCCGTCTTTTCGCAAAAAGAACTTTTGTAAACACACACGGAAGGATCTTAAAAAAAAAAAAAAAATTTTTAAAGTGTGGTAAAGTGGCTTAAAAACACAAAAACTGTTTTATTACTGTCCAGATATGTTTGAACTGCTTGGTCCTTTTAACTAAGGCCGAGCCTTGACAACTACATGTTTCATTCAAAGTTGATAATAATAATAATAATTATAATAATAATATTAAAAAAAAAAAAAAAGACAAATTAAATAAATGTAGTGGTAGACAGAATCACAGAAAATATATATATATCTAGCTAATGGGGCTACATTATATTGGTGCACTGTTATTTAAAATATAATGCTAAATATTCTTCACAAGTTAGTCACTAGTCTTGTGGCGTATTACAATCATTTTCTGCTGAAGGAGTATTTGAATGCGCTCTTTAACGGGTTCTCTGCTGGTTGTTTTCTAATGAATGCAGAGTTAAACTGAAAGTGCTATTGACCTCGGGTTCAAAATACATTTTAAGTACACAACTCAACAAACTGCTCAGTGCATTTGTTTTTTGACCCACAAATAGTGAATACTACGCGTGCAATCGAATAGTGAAGACTCATATGATGGAGTACTCGTGATGTGTAAATTAGGAGTCATAATGTCATGATGGTATTTCACTGTTTATGATCAGCCAAGTGTGATTGGTGCAAACGTGGCAATAAAAACAGCCACAACAGCAGCAACTCCAATTTGACCAAAGGCATAATTATGGTAACGATCTGCACATACAATTTAAAATTTAAAAAGCCTTTTTGTATTAAAGTTTTGATGTCTTCAACATGAGTTCAGTTGCCGATTCAGCTTTTGTGGCCCACTACAGCTTTTGTGGCCCCCTGGACGACTGAGAATCTGCACACGCTTTTCCATATTTGTGCCATCCCGTTTATAAATCTGCACAGATTAACATTATATTCCTCCTCTTTAAGAACTGCAGAGGAAGACATAATGAACTAGAATCATTCAATCAGTTCATTCTTAGATTTCAGAAGGAAAGCATTTATTACAAGAACAACAGCTTTTTCACCCTTGAAAAGAACAGTGAAGTATTGCTCACTTTTGTACATCAAAGTTTGACAATGAGTGCATTTTATAGATTGACTCGAGTGAAAACCGCATACAAGATATTCTAAACACTCAGATTTTGCTGGTCGGGGGCAGACAAACGATGATCAAGTTTTGGGATCATTTGAATTTTAGTTTATGATCATGATAATCCACACGAAGGGCTCACATTTGGCTTTCCTTCAACAGATTTCATTTCCAGTATCTTGGTCAAGGATGCCACGCAAGTCCAATGAGACATCACTTTATAAATAAATAAATACGACCAACATTAACCCCTTGCATCCCTCTCGTACAGTATGTACACAAATATATGCACAGTCCTTTTAAGCCCAGTCAATGTGTCAATTCCCTGCCATGTCTCCATAGACCATTACATTAAAAAAAAAAAAACATTTTGAGACATGAAATAAAAAATAAAAAAAAAATAGTGAGAAAAAGCATTCATTTGAACCATTTCTTAGTTTGGTCTGCAGGGCACTGACACAACAATTCCCTTATTTTTTTACTTAATACAATTAAGTAAATGAATAAAGGAACCACCTTATTAAACACATATCAGAAGCACTATTACAAGCTGGAGTGTAGTATTTCACGGAGGTAATAAAAGAACCTTTATATCCAGTCACAGTAGCCAATGTATTATTTATGCAGAGAGTCAAGTTAAAGTCCTCGTTTACCAATGAAATCTCATCATACTGCTTAAAGATGTTGTGCATCACATTGCATTAGGACATACGGTATCCTCGGGGTATGGAAATGTGGGTATTGTCTTTCTATGATGAAGACTGTTACGGTCTAAACAATGCTAGCTTTGCTCAAACGGGTTATTTTTCCTTGCGTGTTTTCTTGGTTGTCAAAACTAATGGCATTGAAGGACATTAATTCATATGTCGCTAAAATGGGCAATGACCTTTGCAATTTTCAACATTCTTATTCCATTCATGCAATTCAAATAACCAGAAAATGATGGCAATGTAGTGTTGTGATTTTTTTTTTTAACAGAAACATTCAAAACCTAACCTGTGAAAATATTTTAAGGCAAAGGGAATTGTCAAGGCATTTCACCACCCAATATTGCATAGCTAAGGCAGCCCAGGACTTAATACAGCCAATATGTACATTATATTCATTGCATTCTTATATACAAAGCACCCACATTCCTCAGCGGCCACATAAACATGTATTTGTATTTACACATTCATTCTCTACTAAGCAACTGACATCTGTACACGTGTGGGTTCTTAAGTAGTTTGGTCGGAGGCAAAAACTCCACATTTCTGTCAGTGAAAATGACAACAAAGCAATGTAACCGTCATTGGCCCATAAATAACAATTAAAAAGTGTAAGTTAAACAGTTGTACTGCATCAAAGAAAATCTAACCCATGTGTATATTGTAAATATGTCGATGTTGAGCCAAAGAAGACTTCTAGTAAGGAAACGATAGCAGTTTTTTTTTTTTTTTTACTTGCAAGGCCGTAAGCAAACCACAAGAGGGCGTCAATCTATCTGACTAAGGTTTTGTGATTGGAAAAATTGCAGTTTGAAATCTCTGGCACTTGACCCTACCCTGCACATGGCAGCACATATGCTCTCTCTATCGCTCTGTAAGTGTCAAGTTTTTAAAAAATTAACAAAACAAAAAACACCTTATTATTGGCAAAATGTTCCACAAGCACACCTTAAAATGAATGATCGTAAAAGTCATGTCAAACACCATTCCTTTGGTAATAAATGATTTGGCTAGAGTGCAAAATTAAAGCAATGTAACATGCAATAAAACAGTCTATAACTCAGTCCAAAGTATTTTTTTACACAGTAGTCAACAGTAAGCTACATGCAAGCTTCAGTATCCAGGCTCCCCGACTTTCCAGGGTAGGCGCGATCCTTGTTGCCCCTGGCGGGAGAACAAGGTTGAGGATGAACGCCATCAGCGATGGCCGGGTGCAGGATGTTGCAAGCGGGACGGCGGGAGTTACGAGGGGAGAGTGGCGGCGTGTGGCAGGGTGAAACCTGCGCGTCTCTGAAGCCGACCAGCGTGGGGATGCGTGAGGGGTTGTTTGCCGGGCCGTTGTCAGCACGAGGCCTCGTTCTGGTTGCAGGTTTGTGTTTGGAAATCTTCTTTTGTTCTTTGTTAGAGGGCAGTCCTCCTCTGCCTGCGTCGCCATTGGCCAGGGGAGACGTCGGCGGGGGAGATTCAGAGTGGGATTCGCTTAGGCTGAAGCACATTGAAGAGTTTTCACTGGAGGAGTCCTGGAAGGAGCAATCCTCAGATAAGGGCAGGGGCACAGTTGAAGGACGCGCCTCTGGAGGCGGGATGTCGTCACTACCGTCACTATTCTGTCCATCATATGCTAAGCTTGGCTGGTGAGTCTCCAGAGGAACGTCTGCTTGGGAGGTTTTGTGCCATCCGTCATCTTGTTGGCCCCCGTGGTCTCCATTCATATTTGTACAGTGGGCAGTTTGGGGAGCAACCTGAGTCACAAGTCTGTTCGCGTCTCCAGGACAAGAAACATGTGTTTTCTGCCCCATGGAGCTAGAGATGGCCGGGAGCTTCTTGAGACCCCCTCCATGAAAAGTCAAAGGGTCATCTAAGGGAAAGTGGCAGGGATTCGTCCTTTTGGACTCCCTGAGGTCCGGCAGGGCTCCTATCTTTGCACCCACGTTCAAGGACGAAGAGGAGGAGTTGGAGGATGAATAAGCAGAATCTGTGATATTAGAATCACTGAGCGCTGGTACCGAATGGGTTCTAGGGCCATGCTGGCCCATTACTTTACTCGACGCTCCTCTGGCTTGCTGCGTGTTGGCTAAATACTCAGCTTCAAAGCTGCGATACAGGTCTTGCTCTCTCTGGGGGTCCAAAGCTGGCAGCATCTGGAAGCCACAGCCAAGTCCTTCGTCCTCAGGCTCATGACGGCCCAGACCAGACCAGGTTCTACTGAGGCCTCTCCCATCTGGTCGAGGGCCGTGGCACGATCGAGGAGGGTGGGCAGCGTGATGGTGAGAGTTTCGGGGAGTTGAATGAGGAGATCGTCGTCCTCCTGAATTGACTGGGGGCAGCAGTCTGCCTTTCCCTCCGGAGGGCAAGCGAGGGAGTCTGGGACTGTTTGTTGTCTTCTTACTCGGGCTGTTGTTGTTGTTGTTGCTGTGGACTCCTTTAATGGGCGAGTTGGAGCACGAGGACGACTGCCTCTTGGACAACACACCACCTGTTCTAGGAGACCACGGGGGCGCTTGTTTATTGCAAGAGTCCTCTCGTCTCTCTGCCGGTTGAGTATCCCTGTGGCTGGGACCGGACCCCGGTACGGCTTCACCAGACCGCGTATGGCCAGGTACTTTACTCTGGCTGTGCGAACGAGGAGCGTGCAACCTTCTGGGACCTTCGTTACCAAGGGATCTGCCCCTCTCTGTCCGTGGGCTTCGTCCTCCATCAGACGCTTGAGGCGGGTTAGGTTTCAGTGCGGAAGTGAGCACTGAGCGTTCCCGAGACTGGCTGCGTGCACGCGGCAACGCGCTGCGCGGTGTGCTCTGATTTGCGGGCCTCTCAATCACGTGCTTGCCCTCCTTGCGATTGACAAGTAAGACAACCTCTTCACTAGAGCGGTGTGATGTCCCACTGAGAGAGAGACGTCCTCCTCCTCCTCCTCCTTTGGAGGACGCTGCGGAAGAGTCACTGTCCCCGGAGAGACGCCTGGTCACCGGCAACATTGTCTCCCTCGTCCTGAAACGTGAGAAGGGGAGAGTCATTTAAATTTCACATATTATTTCTCGTAGTGCGCGTTTACCACGCATATTTGCTGCATCATGTTTTCCCTGAGTCATTTTTCAAGGAAGCAACACTTTTGTGTCATAGCAACTTTTCAAACGATACACTTCATAAAGTTCCATAATAGAGTAGATTTGTGACAACCTGACTGATGACATATTTAACTGACCCGAGGCTCAGTATTCCTCTGTACAGCGGGCTGTGACGGCCAGAGGGATTATCGTCAGGTGGGAGGATTAGAACTAAACACACAGTACTGCTATTTCTCAATTAGGCACTGTTCCGTTGCAACGCGCCGATGGGACTATCCACTCTAAGTGTATAATCAGCTCTCATTGTTCACTTTGACGAGGATGATAAGAGCTAAGGTCGATATATAAAGACTGTGATGTGCTTCCAAGCGTACGAACAGACTGTAAAATAAACAGTGTTTTGCCTATTTCTTACCTGTTCGTGATCAAAAACAGACACAAAACGAAAAAGGTTTTCTAAAAGATTTATATTCGTTCTAACTCATTCATTTGTTATTGTCTTTCAGTGATGTGAAATACAGTCTATATCATTTTGTTTTTAGGCTCTATCTATCATGGATGATTGTTGCAAAACACCAATTTAGTCATCCATAGGAATTAAATATATATGTCCTAACATGGTCATTGCCTGCAGAAAGCCAGTCCACCTGTTGACCTACTTCCCCAGTTAGCTTTGAACAGTTGTCGGGGGATAGTTGGCCAATTACAATTTCTCTAGTTTGGAATACAACACCCACTCGCAGTTAATTTGAAAGTGATCTTGACTTTACATCTACTCAGTGGCATTGCTAAATACGGAACAAAATAACCACATCATTTTGTCTACAATGATATTTTCCCACTGAAAGTGGATTTGTCACGACTATCCAATCACTAAGATGCCAATTCTGAAGTACATCCGAGGTTGTTTGTTCAAATTAAGCGAGAGAAAGAAAAAAAAAATGAAGTAATCAAGTTTCATGCCTAGGTCAGAGAACGAACGATTGGAGAGTGACAAGTTAGAGGAAGGAGAGCGTGTTGTTTAATATTCTCCACTAGAAGGTGCTGAAGAGTGGCTGGCTAAAGAGGATTTATCACGGCAATGTCACCTGAGATTAGATCAGTCTGATCTGGCCTAATCTAATCTGCTTCCTGGCATTTGCACTTGTTGTGCATATGTTCAATTCTTTTTTTTCCTCTGTCTGCCCCACCGGGTGGCACAAACGAGCAAGTGGCAAAAGATGACCTCGATTGCTTCTGTATCATGAAAGCGCTCTAATCCACACTTTATAGACACGCACACTCACCTCAGAGGATTGAAAGGTCGAGATTCCGAGCGGTCTCTGGGGGGCCGTGGCAGACCAGTACGAGGTTCGGGTTCAGTGGGGGCGGAGGGGTTCTGAGGGTGGCTAGGCCTCGTGGAAGCGGAAGAGGCACAAGGTGCGGAGGAGGGCTCCAGCGAGCGTCTGTCGGCTGGCTTGTAAGGTGCCGTGCCATCGTTTCGCCAGTGTGGACCAGGACTTGTGGAGCGGGATGAATGTGCACTTGAGGACTTACTCTGGCCTCCCTGACTTTGGCCACCGGCCTTGGCCTGATGGTAGCGATGGGCTGCGAGGCGACAAGTGGACGTGGTTTAATAACAGAAAGCGAATCAAAGACAATCAAATCACGTTTTTTTTTTTTTGGGATCGCATGAGTGCGGCTAAACTGTTGCGTACGGGCCCTCGATCAAGATGTGACCCAAGTGGTTAACTATGCGGCGCTGACTAAATGTAATTGCAGCTTGCATCAGCTGTCCAAACTTCATGACATCACTACTTCAGAAACAGTTTGGACCTGCTTGTAAAGAGTTATTGCAATATTAAAGTTAGGTACTTTCAGGTACTGGGAGAGGTTATTGCACATTTTCCATTACCAAACCTGGATGAACGTGTTCGTTTCTTGGCTAACGTCCAATGAGTCAGAGGTCAAAATGGAATAAAAAGAGTGCACACAAAGCTGAATAGCAATGAACGGATATATTTTGAATTTCTTCTCATGTCTGACTCTTACGGTGTCCACAGCTTTTCTGAACACAGCTCATCCATTGCGTATTATTTGTTTTTATAGCCGTAAATCAGTTGTGACTCAAACAAGATGCTAAAATGTGGCTTTTTTATTTATTTATTTTTTTTTTTTTTGCAAAGAGCAAAAAGGGAGTGTGCTCACTAAAGGCAGCGCAGCGACACGGGTCATGCTTGTCCAGATAGTGCTCGAGCGTGTCCCAGCCCCCTCCGACACGCACCATCACATGAGTACGAAGGACCTGAGGGGAGAACACACAAAACAAGGTTTCAACAGACAAAACAGACACATCACATCGCCGTTCACGGAAATGTAAAATGAATGAATCTTTTTCATGTAGTGCAGCACAACAGTCAATAGATATGCAAATTCCTCAAGTGGGACAGCTTGCGAAGATGTTACATAACACCTCGATGCCCCCTTGTGTCACCCTCCCCCACACCTCCTTTCTCCTCCATCACTCCCAGCTGCTGTCATTAAGAGAGCCGTCTGTTGCCATGCCAACACACAATTAAACAGAAAAGGTAGCAGAATGAAGAGCCAATAAAGGCTTTCATTTTGGCCTTTTGCTTTTGCTATTCCCTCAGAGGGTGGCGTGGTGAAATTAGCATGCTAACAACTCACTCCCCGTTGTACTCTATGGCAATTTAGTTGTCGGAGAAAGTAGGAAGGTGTGGGTACCCCCAGCAGTGGATTTGTCACTTCGCTGCTCTTGGAGGCACACGCATCCACAAGATCACAGCAAAGAGGCACACTCCCTCCAGGCAGAAGCTGTCCTCGCTGAAGCCTGACGCGCCGCGCCGCCTCGTGTTGTGTAATAGGTGCCGCCTGCCACATGTTTGAAAAGGTCGTACCTGGGTCTGCGGGGCCCGCAAAATGTATTTTGGGCACATCACACGTGGCATAATGGCAGTCAGGAAGAGGCCACAGACACGGATGTCTGACCCCACCTTCTCTGTAATACGTTTGCCGTCAATCCACTCGTCTCGTCATCTGGCTCGCTCGGCTCCCCTCCTGCATGATGCTGCGTCAAAACAGCTGATCTGCTTATCTCTACCAGAGCATAAACTGCTTACTCTCAACTGACCTGGCTTCAAGCTGGTGACAGCTTCACTGCTTGTCTGGTATTACTATCGAAGTACAAGTACAAAAAAAAAAAATGATACTATTTTAGTTTTTTTGTGTGTGCGTGTCTTTGTAGATGTACAACCCCAAGTCCTGCATCAAAAACCGACATCAATGTGTAAAGGATATCACCACATGGGCTCAGGAACACTTCAGAAAACCAATGTCAGTAAATACAGTTGGGCGCTACATCCGTAAGTGCAACTTGAAACTCTACTATGCAAAGCAAAAGCCATTTATCAACAACACCCAGAAACGCCGCCGGCCTCTCTGGGCCCGAGCTCATCTCAGATGGACTGACGCAAAGTGGAAAAGTGTTCTGTGGTCGGACGAGTCCACATTTAAAATATTTTTAGGAAATTGTGGACGTCGTGTCCTCCGGGCCAAAGAGGAAAAGAACCATCCGGACTGTTATGGATGCAAAGCCAGCATCTGTGATGGTATGGGGCTTTGTTAGTGCCAATGGCATGGGTAACTTACACATCTGTGAAGGCACCATTAATGCTGAAAGGTACATACAGGTTCTGGAAAAACATATGCCGCCATCCAAGCCACGTCTTTTCATGGACGCCCCTGCTTATTTCAGCAAGACAATGCCATACCACATTCTGCACATGTCACCACAGCGTGGCTTTGTAGTAAAAGAGTGCAGGTACGAGACTGGCCTGCCTGCAGTCCAGACCTGTCTCCCATTGAAAATGTGTGGCGCATTATGAAGCGTAAAATACGACAACGGAGACCCCGGACTGTTGAACAGCTGAAGCTGTACATCAAGCAAGAATGGGAAAGAATTCCACTTCCAAAGCTTCAACAATTAGTGTCCTCAGTTCCCAAACGTTTATTGAATGTTGTTAAAAGAAAAGGTGACGTAACACAGTGGTAAACATGAGCCTGTCCCAGCTTTGTTGGAACATGTTGCAGCCATAAAATTCGAAGTTAATGATTATTTGCTAAAAACAATAAAGTTCATCCGTTTGAACATCAAATATCTTGTCTTTGTAGTGTATTCAATTAAATATCGGTCGAACATGATTTGCAGATCATTGTATTCTGTTTTTATTTATGTTTAACACAACATCCCAACTTCATTGGAATTGGGGTTGTTGTTTAGTTTAGTTACTTTCTTCGATTTTGATTCGCCACATGTACTTTTGGTGTAATACTTTTGGTAATAATACTTCTGGTATTATTTCTCTCTTTTGTGCCAGGGTAGATATTGAAAACACAAATGAATACAGAAGAACGGCCTGAAGGTCATACCATTTGAAATAAATTATTATTTTAAAGAAAAGTCTGGTTCTGGAACAAATTACATGGTATGCTCTAAAAATATGATACAATGTCATAGTCTTGTAAAATCAAATCAAACTATCTCAAATTTTAACAAAATGTGTCGAAACTAGCAGTTTAATTTCAGTCTGTTGGCTTTTTCTTTTTTTCAGGGTGAGGAATGACATTCGCTCACAATTGAAAGACATTTTGCATGTTACAACATGCTCAAATACAATCTAACAAATACGCAGTGTGCATTTTCAGTGAAATTCCATAAAAATACACCAACTGGAAAGCAGATTTGGAAAGGAAACAAAACATTTTAAAGAGGAAGGCAAAAAGGAAAATGTGTCATGTTCAGGCGTTGCACATATTGTACATTTGTGGAGCTTTATCAAATCGGTTATAAAATCTATATTTGTGTGAATATCATCGGATTCTTGATCATTTATTTCCTTTTCTTAGGATATGTAGTTCCTCAGATGTTCATTTTTCAAAGCATTTTTAGAAGCATCCAGCATTATCTTTCCACTGTATAAAGTGAGGCATAAATTGAATCAAAACAGATCACTTAATACTAAATTTTTTTACGATTAGAGTGACTAAGTGATGCTCCAGTGAGCAGATATAAAACCAATATCTGCGCAGATTTACAGCACCTCGTGCCAAAGCATCCATTACATCATTCAACATCACACTCTATTTTATTTTGGTGTCTTGTAGCAATCGCAACCATCTCTTTGTTTCATTTTTTTTCAACTCATAAATTTTAAAGCATATATTTATTTCCAGATTCCACAAGCTGGCTGATAAGACGCTCAGGGAGCTTTTTCCCACTTTGCCTCGCTGGCTCAGCTGCTGAGGCATCGAGACACTCAATCCCTGTTCCTATGGCAACAGCATCTTAATAAATGCACGTGTTGAAGCAATTTCCTCTCTCATTTTGACGATCAAATCCTATATTTGTGACTGAAAGCATCCGTCCCAGTAAAAGTGGCCTCCCTTGAGTAAAAGAAACACTATGAACTACCCCTCTGATCAATTGCCTGTTTGCTTCATCTGTTTCGTGGCCTTGTTTAGCCCCGAGACCCTTGACAAAGCTTGAGCCGCTGAATAGCTTTTCTTTTTTGCCGGGGGGGGGGCATTCAATGTGGCCCCAGCTTCTTCTGCTCAGTAGAATGAAAGAGGCATGTTGGCCGCACTTGTATGGCTGCTCGGGCATATGCATAATCGCTGCCATCCTTAGTGAGGAACCAGGAGAAGGCGGAGACAGCGTGAAGAGAACTAATCTGACAAGTGAAAACGCTCCCAGAATGGCAGATGAGCACACGCAAACACACACATACACACCCCTACAATGCACATACGCATAAATAATGTCACGAGTGGCGACACAGCATCACATTGATCAATCACATGCCATTCAAAAAAAATGAACTACTACGGCAGTACTGGTAAGATAAGTCATATAGGGTGCACATGTATAGTCATGCTAAAGAATTATAGCAAAACATGCACTTAGCAGTCAGAATATTAGGCACCTTTGCACAGTCTCATGAGATCTAATGCAAAAGCTGTAGCAATCATTCTGCCCTTAGATGATGATGCTCGGAGAGCTTTTTTATTTAGATCTGCGAGTTACGAGTGCTATATTGATAAGGTGCAGCCGCTCACTGAGAAATGTTTATCGGCCTTGGCAGTGGGGCAGATCGAGGCTGTAAATGCACACAATTTGGTACACCATCCAAAGAGCCCGTTAATGCGGCGGGGGTGGGTGGGGGGTGGGGGGGGGGGGCACCATTTAGGCAAGCGAGACCGAATCAATACTGTCCAGCAGTCTCCCCAGCCGGTCCTGTGAGGTTTGGTCTTCATCTGGAAAGTGAGCCAAAGAGTGCTGCTTGCCCGAACGACAACTGAGATGTAAGCCAATGCAGGAAATGACTTCAAGCTCTATTTGTGTCTCGCTGGGAAAAAGTACAAATAATTTAAAAACAGCCAACCGAGAGTGCAATCACAGTGCTGCTATACATACAGTGGAAAGTCAAAATTCAAAACAGCTGAAAAGTCTTTGAATTGACAGGAAAACTCAAGGGGTTGAACCATCGTCGTGCAAGACATCAGCACATCGCCCGAGACTGGACGATTGCGTTTTCCTTTAGTTTTTGGGCGGGACCGATGAGGATTAGGGGGGAATAATGTAGTGCCGAGATTAGCATAAAACAGAGCTGGAAATCAAACTTGTTGCGATATTGCAGTCTCGTGTAGTACAGTATGTTAAACCTAAACCTTGAAAGCCTTTTTATTTAGTTACAGTCCAAGTGATATGTTGACAAGGTGGACCTACTCACACAGAAATATTTATGTATGTTTTTATTTCAGTGTTTCTTATGTTTATTTCTTTTTATTAGCATAGCAACGAAAGTGGAACATATCGGTCCTGGCTGAATCATATCGTGAAACGGCCAATAAATCAATAATGAAAGAAGAATGGAACGTGCATCATAAGCTTTATTTCATCTTAACGTTAAGAGACTCACCTGGCGTATAGCGTCATCAAAGTTGAAGTCTAAGCGGAAGCTTTATTAGCATTATTTGTCCCAAACTATGAGAAAGACCTACCGGTGCACATTAGACAAGCAGCCTCAATGTCCATTTTTAAAACACGTTTTTATTCCTTGCCCTTTATAATAGCATGAGACTCTGCCCTTGTTTTATGTCTCATTAATTTTTCCATACAATGGACACGGGAGTCTTTTTTTTTTTTTTTTTGGACTCGATACATTTTCATTGTCGTGGTAACGATTTTTTTTAACGGATTCAAATTTGGCAAGCTTTAAGACATCTTTTGAGCTTCTTTAGTGGTTTAATGACTCTATACCTATGTTCCAACTTATTTTTTTTTAAGGACAGGACCAGAGTTTGATTTAATTATATTTTTTATTTACTAGCTAAGATATTTTATTTATTGTTCTACATTACAATACCAGCGTTCAATGTTCTTTAGAATTGAAATTGTTCTTAAAAAGGATCTACTTGAATTATTATGCTCTATAACATCATTATATCAGCGGCATAAAAAACCACAACGATATTATCGTTTGTTGTGATAGTTTTGGGGAAAATATATTGTCCTAAAAATATATATTATGATAATATATTGAGAGAGAGCAAGAGCAATGGATAACACAACAATATGGTACAAATAAAAAGCAACAATCGTCATATAGCAGAGGATAACTGTATCTGTATTTCGGGATGACAAGTCGCAGGGACTCACTGTTCTGGGGATGGGACTCATTGTTTCCAGGCACATGCATCCTGGGACTCACATAGTGTCAAGTGTAAAATGATCTACGGATGTGTATTTGTGTACAGCACTTTGTTTCAGCTGCGGTTGTGTTCTATAAATAAAACGGAGTTGGGCTGAGACTGTGGTTAATTTCTTTTTACACTTGTGTGACTCTTAAGAGGGTAAAACCACATAGATGACGTCAAGGCGTCCTTCCCACGACATATGATAGATGATGTTATTGTTTTAACATATACATTACGTACATACGATTCACACTCGTACGAGAGTTAAGAATGTTACAATGTTACCTGGGGGGAAAAAAACGTCTGTGCATTTGATAACGGTTTTATGATGTGGACATTTTGAACCTGAACGGATGAATAAACATTTCCATTATTTCCTATGGGAGAATTGGTTTAAAAGTTGGACCAAATCGGAGGTTAATATATTTTCAGTCCACTGTAGTGCGATTACACTTTCAGACTGTGAGGATAAAAACAAAAACAACAACAAAAAACAGCTCTTTAACATGCTGAGACAGCCCTCTGTTTTTTCCTCCAGATTTCTTTTAATTTTTGTATTTTTATGATACCGCCATATGGTTTGATGCAAATCGAGCAGACCTTAAAAGAACATAGTAATAATGGCGAAGTACAGGTTAAATCCAGCTGACTACATCATAGCTACAGTAATTGTATACTGCGTGCAACAGTTGAATTGAAGTTGTTTAAATAAAAGGGATTTAAAGCAGTTAAATATTCCTGGAGTCACATTTTGAACTGTCCACTTCATAGTAACATGTCATTAAGTAGAATCATGTTTGATGATGCAGACAGAGAGTGATGTACATACCCTTATGAAGATCAGTGCACTGGAGTCTCCCACTTTGTACTTTCCTTCTGACACCTTGATCATGGGAAACTGAGCCGGACACGAACACCGGCCCAGAATCTCACGGACCTGAGAGGAACGAAAGACAACGCACGCGTTAGCGATTAGCTCCGCGGTGACCGCTTCCTGTGCCGCTGTGTCTGTGGCGCCAATATGAGGTCACGTTTGGTCAGGCGCCTGTAATTGTGGAAAAAAAAGCAACACAAGTCTGGATTATGTACGTTTGAAGCGTGCGTTATTTTCCTGCCAACGCCGCTCTTAGCATCTCGGTGTGCCACCTGTTTCTCTTACCACGTTAGGAGCACTTCCTTGCTTAATTTTCCATTTTTATTTTGGGGGAAAAAAAAAAAAACACACAAAAAAAACATGCCAATGAATACGCTCTGTACTATATGACATTGTATCTGGCAGTGGCATTATCAAGCGATGGTAGGGAGGGAGCCCAGAAACCGGAGTGGTAGCAGTGGGGGTGGTGATGATGATGATGAAGTCAGCAGGCCAGCGCCGCCAGCTGGATTTGAACTCGTGACGGCGAGCCATCGCCCTTGCTGTGGTCGGGGCTGCTTATTAGGCAACCGGAGTCAGACGCGACTGCCGGGTGGGGCGAGATCTGCCTGTGCTACTCCGCCTCGGGCGCGCTCAGGATTGGACGACTCGCGTGTTGTTCTTGGCATCTGTCGCAAACAAGTGGGCCGGATCTTGTTGGCTTACAGAACATAAATCAAGCAAAGGAAGAAGATTGCTAGAACCTTTTTTCTACGTGTGTGAACGGGGAAAACCCTACGTTTCGAAATAGCGGAGCACAATTCGTGAACGATGCAATAACTTAGCATTTTAATTAGGGCCCGATATATGGAGTTTATGAAAAAACAAAGTTTTTTTTTTTTTTTGTTGGTCCCTTAGGACTTACAACAATAAAGATATGAATTACAGGCAGAACATTTGACTTTGTCTTCCGTATTTGTTTAACTTTACAACAACGATGAATCAACAAAAATCAGCTGATTTTTGTTTTTGTTTTTTTAAATGTCATTATCCTTGTCTTCCAGTACGTTGTAATGTGATAATATGTGGGGGGGAAAAGGGAAAAGAATTGGACAATATTTGCCAATTTGAAAAGGGCTGATATCAACCGATTAATCAATCGGGCCCTAATTTTAATAATCAAAATCAATTCTAAAAAAAAAACACACATGGATATAATTTGATCAAAGCAAAGAGACAAAGAAAATACACTCGAGGTCGTGTGATGTAAGCAGACTCACATTCAAGTAATCGTGGCAGTCGCACATTGGAGGTTCGGTCCATTATTATTTATATTTCTGTATTGATGTCTGTTGGACGTGTCACGTCAGTCTATGCCTCCTATCTTTACTACCGCAATACGAATTTGCCTTTGTGTTTTAAATGTAACACCGAGCAGCAATTCAATTGTGAACTGAATGTGTTCTCCTCAAATTCTGCTTAGCAACAAATGCTGTTGATAAACTGTACCTCTGCTAGATACTTAAAATCATCTGTTATGATTTAAAATTCATCACAAATCATTTGTGTTGTCTGTGTTATTTATAATATTGTTACCGGGGGGGAGACAAATTGGAATTTAAATAAAACACAGCAGATCGTAAGAGAGAGAGAGAGAGAGAGCCCTGCCGTGACACCGCTGCTGGTGTCACCGGTACAATAACGTTCAAGTGGGTCAAATGAATCTGTGTTAAATAAAAAGATGTTTGACGCGGCGCCCGATGGCAATGAGCTATGAACATGCAGATGAGATTAGAATGCATCACGCCAACAACTCCCGTCCTTTATACATTGAGGCTGCAGCACAACAGGCTTATGGGATGAAAGAAGTGCCACCTTCACCTGTATTATGGTGTGTGGAGAAGACTCTAATTTCCTTTTTTTGGGTGGGGGGGGGGCTCCTGCAAAATGAAAAGGGTGGAATCACCCGCTGTGCTTTGTTTGCTTACATTGCTGCAGCGTATGTAAACGCCTGCCCTCTTTCTGTCTGCTCCGTCACTGCCATTTTCATTTTGTGAGTAGCCCTGTTTGGAAAAACCCCAGCCTGTGACTTAATGGAACCATTTCCATGGTAACAGGCACACACAGACACACACACACACACACACACACACGGCCTTCCCTTTTCAGTGTTTCAGTTTGCCATCATTTTTTTTTCTTCATTCTCTGCTTCTCTCAGCTGTTCAGCTGCATGAGGTCACATATTTTATTCCGAAGGCTGAGCCCCTCGACGTTTGTTGAAGTATTTCCCTCTTCAAATTAAATGTGTGCTCTTCCCAAGCGGGGGGGGGGGGGGGGGGGGGGGGGGGGAGAGAAAGACAAGGTCAGGTGGGAAATATTGGAAAGAAGCTGCTGAAAAACTGATGGATGAATTATAAATGAATGGTGGCCACATGAGATGCTCGGAGTAGAATCTGCAGATGTTCAAAAAAGAAAAAAAAAAAAAAAAGAGACAAACTGAACGATCCACAACATCCGAAGTTAGGAATGTCTCGCTGCAAAAAGATTATGAAAAGATCGCCCTGACAGCGCTTTTGGTTTAAATTACGGCTAAACCGGAATAACACTCGCTATCCCTGACAAGTCCTTTCTGCACAGTGCGAGTCAACTCGTCTTCATTCCTCGCCTCCCTGACCTGCAAACACACGAAGGAGAATTCGTGGCAGAGATAGACCGATAGCCTTCCCCTCGGGGACGGCGAACAGAGGAAACGCGAGGGGGGACGGGGACGGGGGGGACAGATCAAGATTTGGCATGCTAGTCCTCATTTTCTTCATGAATGTGTACGACTATTTCACTGTACGGGTTCTGTGCGAATAAGAGTCCATGAGTCAACAATCCATGTTGGCTTAGTGCTTTTCTTCAAACTTAGGTGCGCTCGCGTGCGGCGACACGAGCTGAGCGTTATACAAGAGATAATCATCGCCAAGCTTCGAGTAACTTCAACAAACTGGGTATGAGAGAAACTCCCCCCATTTCCACTATTTGCTGTCTGTGAGTCAATTGTAGGGAGGGACAGAACACAGTGTTTTCAAATGCAATTCAAATTGTGATGATGATATGGCAATTTTAAAAGGTGAAAGGCGAACAAATATTTGATCTCCTGTCATGAATGAAAATTCCTGCGTGGAAACTATGCCATATACCTACTTTACGGACATTCGAATTGAAGTTTTTTGGTTTTGTTTTTCCTTGTATTGGACTTGTAGGGAACATTGGGACAACTCAAATACCGGTCAGAAAACAAATTGGTTATCAGGGTCGGAAAATAATAACATGGAAAACATATAGGAAGCTGAATAACAGGTTGAACATTTTCCCATTATATGAAATTGTAACATTCATGCCATACGCTACATAAAGGAGCCAGCACCAATTTAGATGTTTTCATCTTACCGTGGTTGGCTTGTTTTTTCTTCGCGTATCTTAGTTTACAAAGGCTAAGTGAAATCATATTTCTTGCCCCGAGGCGAATTCAAGTAAGCAATGATTCTTATTTACAGCGACATAATAACTTGTCGCCTTTCAACATTTACGTGATTGACTGAAAAGATGGCGTTTCTGCCGAGTATGCTGAATTTTATCTGAACACATAGCTGGTTTAATGGACCCCAAAGCGAAAGGTTACGTCTTTAAATGTTACATAAGTCACTTTCCGATACTTCTTAGCTGTAGCGTGTGCTTATCTAGGCTGAAAATGTTATTATACCTGCACAGAGCAATCGAGTGATGACTGAGCCATTTCTCAACATTCCAAGAAGGTGTTTCCGTCCAAAGTCAACCACTTGAAGATGCTGCACAAGGCCGCCCAGATAAACGTGCAGTTAAACAGCCGTCACGTGGCCAATCAGCCGATCTCGTGAAACAAGTGTGATAAGAAGCCATAAAACAGACAACACGCCAATGAAATCAGATGTTTAACACAGCCAGGAGGAGAGACACATTCGGCACTGTGCGGAGAACCTTAAAAGCGGTGACACCTTAAAGGCGTGCGAGCATGTGACAATGGAGACAGAAGCAGCGAGTGGTGCCACGTTCTCCCAGCAAAGCGTGTGAGCCAATGCAAGGCAGGGATGACCTACTTTTCTCGCTCTCCACTGGAGCTCTTCCCTCTTCCCTCTTCCCGGCAGCATCCACTGCAGTCAGGTTTAGCCGAGTGTACAGTAAAGTCACTTGGGGCGCACGCGCTTTTGTCTGCTACGCTTTTTTTTTTGGTTTTGTTTTGTTTTGTTTTTTTATTTCCTCAATGCATGAGCTGGAGCACAAGTCTAAAGGCTACGGTCTATTCCCTCTTCTTCGCCCTGACCTCTGCTCCGATCTCCATCCAAACAAAGACTTTGATTGAAGTGACAAACGTTTAGTTACAGCACTGTCAGCAGTGACAGTCTATTCGTCTACCACAAGACACACTGTACTGTTTCTTGGCTTTATCTGGCAACGAGAGGTGGGGGATGGAAACGAAACGTATGACGCCTCGGGTTAGGGAAAAGATGAACCAGCAGGAAATATGTCGAAAGGATGGTGTTTTGTCTTCACATGTATACACGCAGCACACTGATGGCTACATGGGCACAATACGAGTACGCATTAGAAGCAGGGTGTTTGTATGTTTTCAAATGATAACATCATGGCATTGCACTGCCTGTATGAGTCGCTCAAGGCTTAACAGCAACCTAGAAAATATACAATACCGAAACGCATACAGTGGAATGTGAGTGGACTTGGAGTCAATGTCTTAATCTCTCTCTAGTGATGATGACATGATCAGATCTTTATAAATGCATCCATACGGATATGAATTGTTTGCATGAGTATTCCAATGATGTCACTCATATTCTTTGCGTTGCAGAACCACTGACGCACGGTGCCCCTGACTCAAGGTCTGACGAAGGAAATGAGTGGCCGTCTACTTCCTTAACTTTAAGCGTGTGGCGGTCCCACGGTGAGATGAGTAACGACAAAGGCGTCGCTGTATCACCGAAGAACGACAATGGTGAACGTGCGCAAGCGGCGAGTGGCAGCAACCGGGAAACAAACACGACGCCGGGCTCTGCGTCAACTGTTTGCTTTGAGGACATTTAAGCAGTTGGAACTACCATGCATAATATTTACCTTGTCAGTGGCTAACAGGACAACTGCATGTTTATAGAAGGCGGTCTAACTTTACAACTATTGTATTTGTTTCTTGGGGAAATCAACGATCCCGAGGTAACTGAAGACATTTCCTCATTAGCGAACGCAGACGTTAATGGAGAGGTCCTTTGCGAGTCGGTCGGAAAATGCCGCATTATTAGAAATCGATAGGTAAAGCGAGAGTCGTTAAGCGAACAGTGAAATGCATCCATCCTGTGCGATGCAGGAACTCTGTCTGCACGGCGGAGAGCAGAAGCCACCCAGTCTGCGCCGACAGCTGGGGGCCGATAAAATTAAGACCCGCAACTTTCTTTCGCTCCTTGTCCGACAGACATGACCAAACGCAATGAGGTTTCCAGTAATTATGGAACACTAATCTCGAGGCAGGCTGCGACTTTTAATAGGAACACAAAGGAAAGCCCCCGAACACTCTGCAGGATCAATTTGCGAGCCTCTCAAAACAACAAATGCATGGTCACAGATGAGCATAACGCGTGCCAGCGGACCAGACGCCACGATTGCCTCGTGCCTTTCGAACACACTCCACGTATGTTTACCCGACAACTTTTGAAACGCTTCACATACTGAAATGATGCTCTCGAAATGCGGCAACGTGTGTGCCAGGCCAGTCGTTAGCCATCCAGCTTTCCAACACTAAATACATTTGATGCCTTTATAAGCGCCACGGTGATTACAACGCTGTGTTCCATCATTTTTGTTTTTGGTTGCGACGTACTCATGCATGCCCAGACTGAACACTTAACATGCACGAACATGTTCTCTGCTTACAGACTACGGCTGTCAGAATTTACAACTTTTTCCATAAACATCATCTTAACTAATGGCCAGAAATACAGCATTTTTATCCACTTTTCGTTAGAAACATCTGATATATAAATGTCTGCCTCAGAGTGTAGTCGCTGTTGTTTTGTCAACACTTCAGCTTTCTCCTGTTTATGACCAAACCTGTTTGTTCATTCGCCAGTTGGAGTGTCTTTCTCATCACTAACGAATTGTGCACAATTTGAGCGATACATATTTTCCAATACTGTATTGTCACATGTTAGGCTGCCACTATCGAATTTTCTTAAAATGGATTTTCCTATTGAATATTGATCAAATAATCAAATAATAATTTCCCCAACACACTATTACAAACAAATATATTTTGGAAATGTATTATTAGAAAGTTATTATTACTAACTACTAACATGCAGTTTACTCTCATTTACGTTGGTACTGAGCGGATGGTATAAATTTGGTGTACAGAATTTTTAGATGGCAAAATGCTACATGCGGTTAGCCATCGTGATTAGCATTAGCGTGCTAGCGATGACCATTTGAGGTCAAAAACCGCTAACGATCACGCAGCTCGCTCGTACTCATCGTGTTATATGTACATTTCCCAGCGCTAGTCATATGAATGCAATTAGTCAAGGAATAAGAGGCAGTTTGCCAATCACTTGATAATAAGTTACATTACTCGTTCACAGTGCGCTACAAAATGCAGTTTACGCATGCTGGCGTGACAAGCAAATGAAAAAGCTCATTTTGAGAGAGGAAAAAAGTTGTTCCTTTGTCCTATAAGTGTCGTCGTATAAATCCTCAGTCAGATGAGTGTGTACACAGTCTGGAGAAATCGTCACGTCAGACCGGCACGACTGTCGATCGCCCCCCGCTCCCCCTCAAACCCTCTTCTATGTGCTGTCGTCTTTTCAGCGTCAAAGAGACACATTGTTTCGCTCATCAAGGCGCGAACATCAACTTCACGCTCGAGCGTGTCTGCCGCCGCGCTGCTTGGCCTCTAACGCGATCTTTGCCTATCTCATGCGCGGCCCCGGGAAGAGGTCAACAGGTTGAACCACAATGACAGGAAGGGAAATGCAATCAAAGCAAAGGCACACTGTTCACATCGACGATAGGGAACCAGTTGGACATCCGAAATACACAACCTTCCTGATTTGTGAGCGGCGCCGAAAGTTTGCACTATAGCAAAACCGATTATGACCGCTAATAAAGGCAGCCATGGCACGCAAATGACATGAAAGTTGACCACATCGCTCTCGTGCGAGTCGAGCTGCTCTACACACAACTAACCCTTCAGGTGAGATGGAACGTAACGCGCCTCTCACACGACCGCAGTGCAAAAAAAAACAACAACACTACTGGACACACACCGGGTGTCGATATCGGACAAGAATATTGTCACGTAATAATGAAGACCGTGAACTGAGAGCTACCCGATAGTGTCAATCGAGCTGACTTTAGAGCCCGCGAGATCGCTCGGTTGCATCTGACGTTGCATCCTAATGGCCGAGTTCTACGCCGCTCGTGTCAAACGCAAGACCCATTTTACCAATGAGGCAAAACTGTGCACCGGTTCAATTCTGCATGCTACTAGTACGACTAGTGAAGCGCTAGATGATAACTAGTGGAATTTTATAGTGTCGCTAGAAGCCCGTCGTGATCAACTCGTGCACAGTTTTGGCTCACTAGTAACGTGGTCGTTTTACTCGGGCACCCTCGGTGGGATATCGAAGACATCCCTAAACGTTTCGCCGTACAGCCGTTCGACACGGTGATTTAGAGAAGTGGACAAAACACAGCCACCAAAGATCTCATCAAAAAAAGTTGTTCTTAATTTGAAGGCAATTATTATGGTTTGAGTCTTAATTCACACGTTTAAAGAAAATTTCATTGTATTGAGCGCGTCCACTTTCCCTTCTCGTGCAATGGACTAGTCCATTTTGCTGCAAATGTGCAGGCCGGATTCAGAAAGAGGGTGACAATTAAAAAGATAAAAATAAAAATGTTGGCGCATCGTGAGGAAAGTGAAGCGGAGAAGCTGAGAGGGAAAACAATCAGGTATCGTTTGGTTTGGTTTTTTTTCACGATGACACCGAATGTGCGGAACCGGCAGCAGCGAGAGAGAGCCAGACCCGCTTGCCAGTCGCAGTAGCGCTGCTGTCAGTGTCCGCCGAGGCGGATGCAGTTTTGAGATTGAAATTGTAAACCATGTGAAGCGTTGATGAATGTACTTAAAATTGAGATGATCTACTTGTTCGGTGATAATCCTCAAGAGGAATTTGAAAGGGTTTGATCTACCTGAATGTTGTCAAGTTGAGACTTTTGAGTTGCTCTTTGCAGGACACACATGTGGAGGGCAGGAATGACGAAATACACTCCAACCCCCCCCCCCCCCCCCCCCCCGGTGACTTACCAACTCGTCCAAATTCCTCATGTCACACAAAACTCTCTTGTGGGGCCACACGAAAGGTTCCGGCTCGGGCTCGTCCTCCGTGCGCGCGAGGCACCCGCCGGGCGGGCTCTGCACCTCCGGCTCCCCGGGGTCCATCTGCAGGCCGCCCCGGTGGTCTCGGATCTCCTCTTCGATCTCCTCCTCCAGCTGGACGAGCATGGGGGCCGGCATGCCGAACTTGGCGCCGCGTCGCGCCACCTCCAGCAGGCACAGGACGAAATTCTTCTCGTTGCATCGCTCCACCAGGTCGTTGGTCTCGAACATGAGCACGTCCTTGATCCGCAGCTCCCGGCGGCACCAGCCGATGAAATTGGACACGTTGTCCCGGGCCAGGAAGGAGCCCGCGCTGACGTTGCGCGACTGGAAGACCACGTCGTTGCGGGGCAGCTTCATGGACTGGGCCGCCTCGGGGTGCTCCAGCCGGAAGTCCCGCGCGGCTCGGTTGACGTTGTTGGCGTGCCGGCACAGGGCGCAGCCGGTCTCCAGGCCATCGGCGAAGGTGTCCGCGCTCAGGTCCAGCTCGTGCAGGGTGTTGAGCCATTCGGCCAGGTCCTCCTTCATGGCGTACAGGTACTCTTCGCTGGATTTGAAGGGCCGGATGCTCTTGGAGGCGGCGGATTGGATGTTGCTCTGATCGGCCATATTGTCGGATTATGTATCGATACGAGTCTCGCTCCGAATCCTCATGTGCGAAAGAGCGTACGGACGCGCCCGTGCCGGCGTGCGTGTGCTTCGCGCCGCTGCCGCGGGCATAGCGGGATGATGCGCGTGCTCCGGATGCGTTTTGGGCTCCGCGACAGCAGTCGACGCGTCCGCGCGCGGCCGTGTGCGTGTCCGGTCCGAGATGGAATAATGGCGAGCTCCGAGCGGCGGCGGCGGCGACTCCACGCAGCGCCACGGGGAGACTCGGCCCATGTCGCGCCGCCTCCCGCCTTCAATATGTTGACCTGCCGCGGGGCTTAAAGCGGCCGAGCGACGCGGTGGCACATCCCATTATGCGGATCAACCGGCGAGGAGGAGGAGGAGGAGTAGGAGGAGGAGGAGGAGGAGGAGGACAATTTAACCCCATCGGTACCGGACCGACAGAAGGCTTGCAACAACTTCCACTTACTACTTGAAATGAGACGTAAGACGCTAACTCTCATTTGACGCCGACTCTGCGCGAATGAGCGATGAAAACGACTTTTCAGCTCAACTGAACAACTTGGACGTTTGCCCGCAAACCGTTCAAAGGCGAGGCCGGAAGAGATCAAAGACAAGCAGGTTGACGTCATTATCCCACGCTCGGGGGAGGGAGGGGCGTATTGGCGTGCTAAACATGCTAATATAGTCGATTTTTCGTAAAGCGACGTAATATGTTTATGAACCGACATGATTTAACTTGCACACTTTATGCACCACATTTTTTTGTGTCATATCTGTTAGCGCAAGCGGAAGCGCAGGGACTTCAGATCCATGTAGATGGCGTCGACGGCCACCGCATACGGCGGGGTACACCCTGCAAAGGCCGTCTTCAATGGACCTAACATGAATCTTTTGGGAATGTGGGAGGAAGTTGGAGGACCCAGGAAAAAAACAAACAAACAAACAAAAAAAACATGCATGAACATGGACAACATGTAAACTCCAGACCGGCGCAGATGTTTGAATCCAGAACGTGACCTGTGAGGCAGACGAGTCAACCTCTAGTGCTACCATTTGTGTTCTTTCCTGTCTTGGATCGTTGGTTTTGGAATATAAACATCAGGTCGTTTCTTTCTTTAGCATTTCAGCTTGCTAATAACATCTCTTTGAATTCACAATAGGCAGTGGTCAACAATGACACGTAAGGTTCAACACTGCAAATCAGAATCATCTTTATTTTGCCAAGTATGTCCCAAAAACACACAAGGAATTTGTCTCGGGTAGTCGGAGCCGCTCTAGTACGACAACAGACAGTCAATTGACAGAACACGTTGGAGACAAAGACATTGACAAAAAAAACAGTCACTGAGCAGTAAAGGGTTGCTAGTTATCTGGTAATGCCGGTACAAATTATATATATATTTTTTTTTACAATTGTGCAAAAAGATGTAGAGCCCTCTTAGAGCAGTTTGAATGACTAATATAGCAGTAGCCCGGTGCAAAGGACTTTAAAGGACAAACTCCTTGGCAAAGCTTAATTTTTTATTCGGCTCCCATACGAGAGGTTTATTTATAAATACACTCCCTGGTTTTCTTCTCACTATAATGAAGTCTTTGTGCGGCGTGTGAGGCCGAGGCCTCCTGGGCTCACGGGACTATCATCCCGCTGCAAATCTCCTCAAGCTACATGACCTTGACAAACGATTGTACGGTGCTTCGGCAGCGGCGTTTTGTCATTCCTGCTTTAATATGAGTGAGTGACACGTGACAGAGCCTATTTTAACAGCGGGAGATTGATCGGAAAAACTGGACAGCCGTTCATCTGTTATCTAGTCAACATATTTGAAGACAGAATAGTTCCTTGACTTTCATTTGGATCCCCTGTTATACATTTACAACACAAGCAAGTTTCTTTAGAGATCAATAAATGTTCAACAGTTGGGGCAGCAGACCTGATAATCAGGTTCTTTTGGAATGTTAACAAATAAGTGAAAACATCACCTGCTTGGGGCCTTAAGCAGTCTGTAAACAGAAAGTCTCGGTTGCCTTTAGGACCAGAAAGACGAGAACGCATGAAGATAAACTGCAAACAAAATAGTTTTGAACGCTTAAAACTGTCAGCAGTCTGGGGGTCATTTTTGAGGTTGAAGCTATATGGAAGAGTAACTGGCTTTTGAAAATAGGTACAATGTAACAAACAAACAAACAAACTTAAAACGTTTTATATTGCCTCTCCTCTATTGGAGCAGCTTGTAAGTTCTCGTTATGCGTGATAGTTTGAACTTCAGCAGCGCCTGCTGCCAAGGAGGAGGGCTTGTTTTGATTTAAAACCAGAGGGATGTGTCTGTTCAAGGAGGAGTGAGAGAAAGACGGGAAGGGAGGGGAGCGGAAGCGAGCCAGGGCAAGCGAACGGGGGGGCGGTGGGAATGGTGGTGATGAGATCATTTTCTGGGCCTGGATGAATCAGCTTCTGTCAGTAAAGCGTGCGTTCAAGTCCATCACTCATTGAGAACTGCTTCCTGTGTCCGCTTCAAAAGTGATTGTGTAGAAGGGAGTTGGGTCGAGGCAATTGCAAACATATTTGGAATTTGAAACCATCTGTTTGCAGACAGAATAAAGATTTCACATGCTCCACTTCTGAGAGCAGTAAGACAATTAAGACTGTGTACAAATATGCAGACACACTGGTTTTTAAAATAACCATTTGACTTTGACACAGTAGATGAACTATAGTTTAGGACTGTCACTACCAAATATTTTTAGACTCCACTAGTCCCATTAATCAGATAAATATTTTTGCCACTGTTCATTAACATTTTTTGTTATTTAACAATTAAAACATTAACGTTTTGTGCGACGGGCTACTTAATCGAATTACACCCCAAAGGTTGCTTCAGGTTCAACTAGTCAATTACAGGTTATTCATACTTCAGCTGCAAATGAAGATCTTATTCGTAAAAGAATAAACCGAGCCCTCCCCCCATAAATTGATTATTCAGTTACTGGTGTGGTCCGTAACACAATTGGAAAACAATGATCAACATTTTTACCCAAATAAAAGCAGATGTTTGCAAATGTCTTGATTAAACAAAATATAAATCTGCTTCATTTACTATTGAGAGGCTGAAATCAAAGGATTTGGACAATTCTAAGTTAATGACTAGTCTAAACGATTAATCGCTTGTCGAAATAATTGATTAATTTGATAATCCATTAGTTGTCAATCAAATTTTGACAGCTCTACCATAGTTTGTGTGATCCTGCACACCTAGTAAATTTGATTCAAAAACCCAACAAAGCATATCAATAAAAGATTTATTCCCCACAACAATTTTTGAAGGACAGGGGGCAGGCTGTTGCACATGTACTGCGTTGATACAATGACAAAACTAAGCAGCATTTAAAAAAAGGCATGCACATAAGTTGTCATATAAACAAACTAGAATAAGTAAAGTAAAAATGGAAGTGGAAACTGCAGAGGATGTTTGAAAGCAGTCTGATAACTGATCAACATATGGAACCATAAATTAAAAACGCTCATCTTAAAACAAATTCCATACAAGGAAGGTTTAAGAACTTCAATATGGTCTCTCTCTGCGCTCCTGGCGATGGTCCCTACAAGAAAGCAACGAAAAGCACAACTCAGCAAAAGGTGTCACATAACAGCTTTAAAGCTCTTAGGCTAGTTGCCCAAAAATATCGACTAATTGAGCTCTGGATGTACCTCATATCCATCTTGCCACCTGGTGGGCCCATTCCCCTTCCTCTGCCACCCATGGGCGGACCTCCACGGGAACCACGGAAACCACCTCTGTCCATGCCGCCGCGCCCCCTGAATCCACCACGATCGCCTCCCCAGCCTCCTCGGAAGCCTCCGGGACCACCTGCGGGCCCGCCGCGGTCCATTCCTCTGCCTCCTCGCATTCCCATTCCGCCTCTGCCTCGTTCACCTCCAGGAGCAAATGGAGGCCCACCGCTCATGCCCTCTGGTTTGGGAGCTTTGCACTGGTTGCACTCCATCCTCCAGGCAAAGTTTTGGTTGCCACAACCCCTGGAGGAAAAGCACATATTGAAGCAAGTGCCGCCCCCACTGTACAAGCGGGATAAAAAGATAACCAAAAACATACGGATTGGGACACTCCCAGTCCCCGGCCCTCTGCTGCATGTTGGCTCCTGTCGGCCCACCTCGGCCCATGCCACGTGGGCCGCCTCTGGGCATGAACCCGCCACGGTCGCCTCCGCGGCCCATCATACCTAATGGGGTATTTGGCACACTTGCAAAAGGAACTATAAACTCTGAAACGTGAAAAAGCAGAGAAGCCCTGTATGAAACCTACCTCCACGGCCCATCATGCCATCACGCATGGGGATCTGGGCTTTACGGCGTGCCATTGACACCTTGAGCCTGCGGCCCTGAAACTCCTTACCTGGGATTTGGATGATAAAAATAAGCATTTGAATTTCACACATGGCTGCTGAAAACTAGGCATGGGAAGTACCGATTTAAAGGCTATGCCACGGATTTAAAAGGTCAGTTACCCAAACTGCCCAGCACCGGTAACTTTATTATATAAAAAAAATAAAAATCTGCCAGCTGATCAATTAGTTAAATCAGTCAGTCAGTCACAGCTAGTTTTGAGTCTTCAAAAAAAGTTAGGCCACACCAGTGTACTACCAAACACGTTGACTCCCATTTGAGTTCTTAGCAGGACATCCCTCGCTGCAATAGTTACTTACACAATTACTATAAAATGATAAATTTTAAATTTACAATACAGCAATGTTGTTGCTCAAGGGCATCACATACTCAGAATCTGATACCGGCCTGTGCATATTGAAAATTAAACCGTCTCTTCTACCATCAAAGTACTCCACAGCAGCTTTGGCGCATGCTGGCTCCTCATAGGAGAGAGTGGCATCTCCCTTGGGCTTTCCCGAATCCTTGTCAGTGTAGATGTTAATGGCAAGCTGGCCGAGCCTGCGATTGAACTGGTTAGAAAAGAGCAGTTAGCCTCCTGTTTTTTTGTTTCAAGTCTTCCATGTGTGAGGCATTTCTTACTCTAATGGGCCCGACGTGTTTAAAGAATTCTGCCATCTCCTCAATGGTGGCCTTCTCAGTCAAGCCAGTCATGTAGATAGCGCAGTTCTCAGATTCGTCTTGCTCTTCAGGCCGTCCTAAAAGCATAAAAAAAAACATTTCAAGCAAAAATATCTCCACATTTTCAGTGTGTGACTTTTTAAGTCAATGCTCAAATTCAACAAACCCATCTCACGCTCTTCGCCGCCCATGTGTCCTATCGTCCAGTGAGTGGCGCCCAAAGGTGTTGGGGAAAGAAGAAAAAAAAAAAACAGTGAGCATATGCGACTCAAATCCAGTATAAAAGACCTGAAGAGTGCTACAAAACAGTCCAGACGTCATTACACACTGCGGGGCCATGTTAACCATCATAGTGTACACGCAATTGGAAAAGTAAAATACCTTTTGACCCCATGGAACAATAATTTTTTGTTCTTTGAAAAGCCTCTTAGACCAATAAATGCTCCCCAAAAAAACATAAGTAACATGATTTAAAAAAAATATATATTTTTTTAAAGTCATCCCAGTCAAGTGTGGCATTTTGTCATTAACCTTTGAAAACTGATCAAACCATAAGCGATGGCTGAATTACACCAAGAACATCAGCGAAAATGGTCTCAGGCATTGGACAAATTTCCCCCAATTAGGGTGTGCTCATAAATTGACGTGTCATACCACGATATCAAAATGAATACTCAAAACATACTCGGAAGTTACGAAGGCTTGTAAAGGACTAACCAGTGTAATTCTCGTTAACTTACCACCAGGCTTACTGAAGCCACCTCTGTCTCCAGCGCTGCTATGGGGGAATAAATGAAGATATGAAGGCCATTTCCTTTTTACAGCCACATCCATGGCTCGAGCAAAGTGGCTTGATTGAGGGAGTCAAAAACATTCGGTCGAAACTAACAGCAAGTCAAAGCCCCCAAATGTTATACAGAGTTAACTGAGGGGATCATGTGTTAATAGTAACTTGGTGAAAACAGGTGTGCATAGAAGCTTGGAAAGAATGTTACAGAAGCTAAACATTTGTAAAAATTTTAGATGCATTGAAGAAATGTACCAGTTTTTAACGTTAGGCTCTAGTTATTTACAGGCGATCCAGATAAAAACATCACATTAACCAGTGCATACAATAAAAAGGTACAAGAAAATATTACATAGGAAAAATGTAAAGAGTAGGGCTGCACGATATTGGACAAACATTTCTCCACTTTTAACCCTGAGATATATATTGAGATGTGAAAACACAGGATAACATACTTGTGACATGTTAAAACCAACACACTTCTTTTCCCCTCTCTGTATTGTTTGGTCAATTTATAATAGCTTCAGTAGAAAAGAAAGCGCAATACTGAATCATTTGTGTAAACTTTACCTGTACTTAAATATATTGAGCAGGTTGATTAAGTCAATCATTTTTCATGCCAGTTATACTGTAGTATTAATTTTTTTTTTTAATCAGTTATGCGTTACATTATGCATTAGTATTTCTGTCTCAATGCATTAGTTTAAGCAACACGTGCACACCTTAAGTTTGTCCCTTCAAAAATGCCTTAGCCCCCCGTAATCCGTTGCGACTTGCATTTGTTGGATTCAGAAGCGTGACACATTAAATGCAGATGTGATTGTTTCCACCGTGTCCTCATTAATAGTTATGGTACAAGAAGTATACAACACTCTTGGCTACTTTGTGTGTGTCGTTTGAAGGTTTATAATAATTACCAAAACATTGGTATCTCAGCATGCCTGGCTTTTCACTTGTGCAAGAAGTTAGCGCAGGAGCTTCAATTCTTTGTTTTACGTGTTACAGTAAACTATAACTGGGAGTGACAATTCTAAGCAAGAACATTTTGCCTCTTATTTGGATTTTTTTTTTTTTTTTTATTTACTGTCAAACTGTACACACCCACTCTGAGCGAACCTTGTGTACGATATGCACATTGCAGAAGTCGCAGTACCGCTACTTCCTTAACCACGTCCCAACAGGTCCCTCTGCTGGTCACTTAAACATTACAGTTGACTCACTGCATAGCAATACAGTGAACCCACACTATTCAAATGGGATAGGGAGGGGGCCACACCTCAAATAGCGAACATTGCATGGGGGGTGGGGGGGAATTCTTGAATAAGCCACCAATAAGTGTTTTTTGGGGGGGGGGGGTTGGTTCCACCCCACAAAAAGAAAATATTTTAAAAATTTTAAAATCCGCGGAAAGGCAAATCCGCAGGTGCCGATCCGCGAGTATGCGGGGGTCCGCTGTACACCTGCATCACAGGACCTGCAATGTGACTATTTTGCACACGTACATTGCGATGGAGACGCCCAAACGATATATCGTGCAGCCCTAGTAAAAAAGTACACATTTTACAGAAATGACCACTGACTTTTAAAACACTTTTTCAGGAATTAAAAATAAAATACAAAATATAACACCCAACATGCTCAGAAACACCACCGTCCTCAGTTGTTGGGGAAAAAAAGGCAGAGCCCCAATCTGTTTAAGATCCCTCCTGCGGGGCTTAAGTTGGCGCCTCTGCACTGAGTACAGATACTTTCTAGAGAAAAGATGCTTTTAAATGGCTCTGTTACCTGTACGGTACAAATGTGACAAAGCATGTTAAAAAGTGCTCAAGTGTTCAAACAGTTAATTCCAAAACACAAAATACAGTTTTAAACATTTCAAAATGACATTGTAACCAACCCACCTCCCCCTAACACCCCTGTGCAATGCTAAAATTCTGAACTGAAATACTTAGGTCTACACCCTATTTATCATTGTTGCTAACCTATAACACGTCCGATTCAATCAAATCGGCCTTTACTAAGAGTCCTGTATAATGGCCACATATAAAAAACAAGTCATGAATGGCATTTTTTATTTAATTTATTTTTTTAAAAAAAATGTGAACCCTTGAAAAGCAAAGCGTTCGACTACGCAAATCAAGTTTTCACTACAAATCATGTACACATGAAAGAAAGCACCTTTAAGTTCACCCTATAAGAAAAAAAACTAAGTTGAACCTCATTGACCTCTTTATCAAGACCTGGACTTAAAAAAAAATGTTTTCAAAAAACAACAGCCCACTCCAACCTAAAATATAGATTACCAAATAAAACATTAAAAGCAGGAATACTTAATAGTGGATTAGATAAGTGTATTATGGGATGGGTCAAACTAGTGAACATACATTTAGATTAGAGATGCCAACCTCTCGGGAACATTATAGATATTTTGTCAGAAACATTTTGATTTTGTCAGGAACATTTGCATGTCAGCCGAAACAAACAGGCTCTGAGAAAGACTCAGAATAAGACCAATACATTTAATATGAAGTTTAGTATCAACATATTATACATGTATATTAAATCTGTATGTTACAAGTTCAGCTGTTCAAGCACTGTTGAGGTTCTTGCTTGCAATTGCAATTCCTCAAAACGTCTGCTGAGCAGCATGAAATTAAATTTGTCCTTGATGATGACAGCTTCAAGTGTTCGGCGTTAAACACGCCTGTCTTCCTGACGAGAACACTTAAATGCAGCAATGTCACATCTGACAGTGTGCAGTCTCGAAGAATCCGACAAGACGCCCAAGAAGTGGATATAAGTCAAAATATTTGGGGTAAAAAGCATGAATGTGGGTGTGGGTGATTCATTCATTCATGGCCTAAAATCCTTATCACGTTATAAATTGAAGACCTCCATGGTAATGCTCGTGTAATAATGAAATAAAAAATTAAATGTAAGTATTTCTGAATGGGTCTTTTAATCCTTTAGCCCATTGTGCAGATCTCAAAAGTCCAACTCATCACTCGTGTAAACAAACAAAACAAAAAACCTGCTGATCTTATAAAATGTTTAATATACTATGAGGTGAAACTAACACGCAAAACGTCTTCTCGGAACATTTCTGAGTACTGCGTAACAGCAGAACACACCAACTTCCCGTAACAAAATGGGGACACTTGACATCTCTGCATTATGCACACCAACAAACACCATGTAAAATGGGCAAATGCGCATAGAGAGCAAATAAACAAGTGGCATTATGGCAAAAAAATATTTTTTCGCTAATACCAAATCACTATATACCACACAAAGATGCTTTCCCTTCGCAAATCCCATGACTTGTATACATTACCCTTAAAAAATTGGCAGCTGGTGTAATCCAGTGATTTAAAAAAAAATCTCCAAAAGCAGCTGGGTGACATGAAACCGCTGCTTTGAAGTTCAATAAACTGTGCATTACATTTGTTGGAGGCACCCCTTAAAAATTTGTTTAGGTTGGGGGCCCATAATAAAAACGGTTAGGCACAAACAAAAGTTGAAAAAACACCAAAGTAGCAAACTGGTAATGTTTCTTCTCTCATTTGACTAGCCTTTTGATACAATTCACATTTTTCGGCAACAAAAGCGCCTGTGCAATGGCTCAGTTCCCTTTCCTTTGTTGCCAATATTTAAATAGCCTCTTAAGGTAGACAAACTGTGAATGCTGTTGCAAAAACCAAACACTGAAGCAGGCCCGTTTTCACAAAGGCCAAACAATTTTAGGTAGGAATGTTGATAAATGACACCCCTCATGTATATTTTAGTGCATCGGACTGAATTTAACAAATCAGAAGCAAAACCCACTCACTCCATCTTTGATGCTAAACTTATCTAAAAACTAAACTTTCGCAATCACGTATCAGAATAATGTTCACAAATGTTATGTTTAAGGCTCCTCACCAACTTTCTGTACAGTACACCAGTGAAACACTGAATGGTGAATCTGTATGGTGCGTTGAAATACATGGAGCTGATATCCATTTGAAGAATAAGATCCGTCCATTCTTTTTGTATACCGTTTGTAACTAAAATCTGATTTTAAGAAACCCCTTGCTATTCAATTTGTTCAGATGATAAAACCTGTCTCTTCCTATATTATGCACAGGCCCCAATAAATGTATTGATAGAAAGTAAAAGATACTCCACTTACCCCAAGGCAACTTAGGGGCAGGGCTGAGAGAAACATTGGTGCAAAACAGTAACTTTGCTGGTAAGTAATTTAATTTAACAATAAATCAAAGTGTAAAATGAAAAAGCGCACTGGTCATCATCGCAGCATCTTGACTCATTTGCCTCAGCCCTGCCCTAAGCGGCCACGGCGCCTGCAAAGTCAAAAATAGAAATGTTGATCACGTGATAAAGAAAGACGCTTACCCCATGCCACGACCCATGCCGCCACGACCCATGCCGCCGCGGCCACGATGCATCATTCCTCCTCTGTCAAAACCGTCACGACCCCTGCCCTCTGAGTACCTTGAAGGTTCTGAGTAGCCAGAACCCCCACCCTGGCCATCCTGTCTGTAATTATCTATAAACAATAACAACCCAATCAGAATGTGTGTTTGCCTCTCTTTTTTTTCCTCAAGGGGCTGTAGTACAAAAACAAGGCAGCGGCTTACTGTAATGGTTGGACTGATAGCTGGGCGGTCCACCTTGTTGGCCATACTGGCTGGCTGCGGGCTGCCCATAGGAACCTGCAGCCTGGGGTGGGTAAGCAGGAGGGGCTTGTTGCTGGGCCTGCTGCTGGTACCCACCCTGCGGTTGGCTGTAGCTGCTCTGCTGGGCCTGGTAGCCAGACTGCTGCTGGCCATATCCTGCCTGTTGGGAGTAGCTGCTTTGGGTGTAACCAGCAGGCTGGCTGTTCGCACTGTAACTAATAGGAGACAGACAGACAAATAAATAAATGAAGCAAAAAGCTTTGCTGTATTCCAGATAGCCCGTTTCTTGTAAAGGGGTACAAACCTCTGTGGTGCAGCAGGAGCTGGCTGCTGGCCATAAGCAGGATATCCAGACTGAGCAGTATACCCCGGCTGAGACCCGTAAGACTGGGAAGCAGCTGGAGCAGCAGCAGCGGCGGCGGCGGCAGCAGCAGCAGGAGCGCCGTCATAAGCCTGTGCGCCATAAGCCTGGGACGACTGGGTGTAACTGTGAGCAGTCGACTGGGCAGCAGGATAGCCAGCTGAGGAGCATATAAGACAAAATGTTTGTCAAATAGTGCAGAGGCAAATGACAAACAACTTGAGGTTTGGTGACCCACTAATTGTGTCCAGAGCACTATTGCAATGGATCTGTTCTGATCACATACCTTGTGCTGGCTGGCCATAGGAGGAGCTGTATTGTTGCGGAGGTTGCGGTTGAGTGTAACTTCCAGCAGCGGGGGTTGCCTGGGTGAACGCATTGTCAGCCGCAGCAGCAGCAGGCTGGGCATAGGATCCATAACTTTGCTGGCCATAACTCTGCTGTGGCAGTAAAATCAAAACTAAATCAGTGATATCATAGAAAGCATAACTTATACCCTTGTGTAAACAAACTTCAACTTCCAAAATATTTAACCCATTCATTCACAGTCGTGGATGTTTATATTCATCTAGTGAAAGCCAACCATTTACTTCCACCTTGTTTAGATTTATTGTCTTCTAACTCCTCTTCAATGCTACTTTTCGTATGTTTGCATTTCGTTGGTTATTTTTACGTTATTTGTGTGCATGTGTGTGAATATTGCTTCTGTGATTTCCCTCGCGGGATAAATCAAGTATTCAATAAACCATGAGTGGGCATTTGAGAGCACAGAAACAGAATAATGGTTTACCTGGGCAGATTGTCCATAGGCTTGAGAGGCCGGAGCAGCATACGAAGCATACCTGCAAAGAAGGCAATTTAAGACTGACTCGAAAAGAGGGCACAATGGCGACAATGTACGAGCAAAGCACGTGCCCGCTCAACGATTACCGATTCCCAGCCCGGAATAATAATTACAGTCTGATAGTTGAACACTTACCCCGGCTGAGAACTTGACTGGCTGTAGGAACTGTAATCTGTTGAAAGTGGGGAGAAAAAAAACAAAAAAAAAACATTGGTTAGCTTTGAAGCGCCAGTAGCCACGATGCTAATGCTAACATCCCGTTCAACTGGCCCGCCGTTTTCAGCGCCATTCAACCGCGGCCGAACAATGACTGGCGAAGCTTCAACAATCATGCTGCGAACAATACGTGTAACTCGACACGTTCTGAATTCTGATATCAAAAGGGAGAGAAAACTAGAAAAACGAGACTAAATTTAGAGGATAGAGGGGGTAGAAAAAAAAGCGACTTACGTCGATGAATTACAATACGTTTTAGGCCTTGTGCCAGGCGGCAATACGCGGGGATCGATATTCGATTCAACAAAGCTAAAACACGAATTCATTAGACGCATTAGTAGTAAAACACTCGAGTATTAAAATATCATTAAACAGTTCGGACTCAAAATGAAGAAAATCATGCCAAATCGACACTTACCAGGAGCCGACGCCATTTTGTGTGCCTTGGTAGAGACGACTGGAGCAAGTGATTTGTTGGAGAGACGCCTTTGAGTGCGCAACAACCGCGAAACATCGCGAGACAGCAGACTCATCCTATGAAATCACGCGATACTTTGGTTGACCCACAAACACTACTACTACTACTACTACTACATAAGTGTCTTTCGAAACTTTTTTTTGTATGTGACGTGACCTTTATTTTGTATTTTTGTACGAAAATACAGCGTTCAATTTCCTGGCTCCTTATTCCGAAAAGACCAAAAAGAAACAGAACAACAACACAATAATTATTATTCAAAGCATTTACTTTCCCAAATCAAATGGTTCTTGACCATATTATTGAAATGGTAGATGAGAACAATTTTGGGAACTGATAGCTGGATTTTTTTTTTTTTTAAATTTATTAATATACATACATATATATAGTTAGAAAATAAACCAACTTTGGAAATCACTCCCTCACATTCAACTCCTCCTGTCTGTAATGGCCAAAGAACTAAATAAACAAACATTTCAAACTCTGGTTGTTTTACATCACAAAGACCACAAAGCATAAGTAGCTGATGCACACAAAATTGAAAGTGTGAAAAAGCTCATTTTTGTTTCCCCAAGTCCAAATCCTTGGATTTCTGCCTCTCAAATGAGATTACTTTTTGTCTCTGAGATGTTTCAAATTAAGCAAGAACCCTGTCATTCCCAAACTTAAAAGAGTCAGGCTTCAATTTTGAAATGTGTAAATCGTCTGAGACCCACCAAAACCTTAAATACAGTACAGCAGGCCTGCGGTACTGTAAATGCAACTTGTGTTACGCTGTAAGTCTCTGTATGTCCAATAGGTGGCAGTATCATTCTCTGTCACTCAATTGCCAGTGAAGAAGCGTTGACGTCAGGCGGAAGTAAGCATCGTATTAAAAACAAAACACGAAGCTTTCAAACCACACAGAAAAGTGTTCTTACTGAGCCCTGGATATTTTTTTTGCCTTCATTTTTTTGACATCTAATCAACGCATGGCGAGAAGATCAAACGACCATTTTCCTGCCAAGAACAGTTTTTAGTTGTGGTAGTCAGTCGATAGTAGATACTAGTAGTAGATGATTTCATGTTCCAACGATGAAAAACGACATCATGGCCACTTCACTCCAGACTAGTGTAACGGTGTAACGCCCCCTCAAAAACAAAACAAACAAAAAAGACAGTCCAGTCATTTAGGTGATGCGTTATCGTGTATTTTCAATCTGGTCCGCATCAGAGCGTCCAGGATTCGTTCTAGGAACAACCGTGCTGGTTGCACTTATCTTGTTGGTGTATGCTACAGGGCCCCAAGCAAGTCTCAGTTTGGGTCCAGGTGGACACTTTCCACGTTTCAGAGGTATCCATTCATGTACTGAATACTAGTTGCAGTTTTACTGTCACTATGCATAGCAAACAACAGTGTTCCTTTTCTCCCAACCCTTGTGTCTTGTAGATGTGTTCCTGTACGCTCTCAATCATGACGATTTGCCTTCTCTGCTGGTCGACGTTGTTGTGCTGCTCTTGCTTGGACCATGTCAGGAGCGACACTGGGGCACAGTCGCCTACGTGGCCCTCTCCACCCTGACAATGGCCATATTACCTCTCATTTACACCTTGGTCATCTTTGTCTTCAGCCTTGAGGCCAGTCGGGTCAGTGGCTATGCTGCCATTCATCTGGCATTGTTTACAGCCCAGTGCCGTCACTTGACAAAGCGACGGCTGCAAGGCTGTTTGCCAGTTTGGACTCTACCCTGGTTGCTGTTGCTGCTTTGTCTGATCGTGCTGCCCGGGACACCTGCCCTGCTTAATTTCTGTGCCATATGCATTGGTCATAACTGTATCCTTTTTTAAAATATCACCAAATCGTGTAATATTTGAAATAATATTCCATGGGAATGTAATATTAATGATAAGCAACACGCTCCTCCAAATCCAGATGAGGTGGCTCGGGCCTCTCGTTAGGATACCTCCTGGATGAGGTATTCAGGAGGCACATCCCGCTGGGAGGAGGCCCCGGCGACGACCCAGGACACACCGGAGAGACTTTTACGTCACCCGGTTGGCTTGGGAATGCCTCGGGATCCCCCGGAAGAGCGAGATGAAGTGACCGGGGAGAGAGAAGTCTGGCCTTCCTTGCTTAAGCTGCTGCCACCGCAACCCGAGCTCGGGTTAAGCAGAAGTCGATCGATGGATGACATGAAAAATTTGACTCTGAACAGTCAGCCTCAAACTAGTGAATGCATATGTATACTACTTATACCTTTGGAATTATGTTATTTCTTATTTTAATCAAAATTTAGTCATAACAATTAATAAAATCTCAAGTTATAATACCATATTATGCTTGAAGCAAGTGAAATCCTCTTACACAAAGACTTTGTGAATTTTAACAATGTAAATAATATAAGCATATTTTCCCATAATTTGATCTATTTACGTAATCACAGTTTGAGTTTAGTTGTTACAGTATAATCATTTGTATACAATTTTCGTGACTATCTCTGTTCCTGAACACAAATACATACAGTATACTGTATTTAGTTTCAAGCCTTCAGAATGTGTAGGATAACTACTGTTTCAGCCACTTTTTGAGTTCTTTGCCAGCGAATGTATATCCCCATTGTAAAGTAGAAAACAATTGCTCGATCACCGTGTGAAACCGTTAAAAGTTTTCTTTTCTTTTCAAATTGCTGTCACATCTTAATAAACCTTTCAGATAGTCACGGTTTCATTGGGATGCTTCAGGAGCTGGAGGAAGCCAATGTCCTGACCTTCATTCCCGCTTCTGTGTATATTCCCACTTCATCCAGAATTAGATTGCCAACCTACAGCTCCTCACAGACGTATGAGTCCATTCATCCATTGAATATCCACTCTCACCTCCACCATATTTAAGATCGTTTTACTATTTTAATATATTCCCTCTCAAAGGTCGAGATCAGTGTCTCAGTTTGTACATGGAGATCGTGCAGCACCACCTCCCATGAGGGACCCCTTGACATCGAACCACCACTGCTGGGAGGAGCCCCCGTCTGCCTGGAGGCAAGAGTCTGAAGCAGAGATGTTGGAAGAACAGATGCTGAAGGCCGGAATACTTGCGTCCTTACAGGATGCCCCAGAGGAAGTGAATGGAAAAGTCGAAGTGCCAAAATCATCTGTTTCTGCACTGAGGTCACTAACTACAAAAATCCCCACATTGTCTTTCTTGCACATGATTGATGATGGTTTAAGATTTGGCGGGAGGGTGACCACGCTTGTTTCTTGGTAGACTCCAGCAGCTGGAGAAGATGGGCTTTCCCACAGAAAAAGCTGTGGTGGCGCTCGCAGCCTCAAAAGAGCTAGGTGGCGCTATCTCCTTGCTCATAGATGACCGTGTCGGACAGCACGCTGTGGTTACAGCCAAGGGGAAGAAGACCACGCCATCCAAAGGCCCAGAGGTGACTCAACGCTACACCTGACATGGAGCCTGAAACACTGTTTGCCTTTACACAGCAAATTAGACTTATATTTGGATTCTGCAGCGCTTCAACATACATTTTTCCCCCCCCAATGTGTAATAAATCTGTATTGAACATTGTTTTAGACTAGGGATAGGAATTTTACTACATTTCCTTCAAGCACAATGAAAATTAATGATCACTTAATCAATGGATTGTTATTTTCTAAATTTCAATGGGGCCTTGGAATCTCTCTGAATGTTCGGAACTGCGGTTAAAATGCCATTGCCACATTGAAGACAAAAATGTAAAATGGATGCAGCTCAACTTCACATCACCGTGAGCCGTTTTGAGACCACAAACTAGCAAAGACAGAGCCAACTTGGCCTTAATTGCTTGTAGACACCCTGAGTTCCCATTCAGCATCCATACTTTCTATGAGATGCTACACTTAAAAATGCACGTGTGCAGGTCACTGATAAATTCACAAAAATTCTGCCACAAGTGAGTCTTAATCATAAGTGTGAAGTCTATTCTTGTGTTCGCTGAGAAACAGATCAAGTCCTCCTCAAATGGGTTGGACTCATTTATCCATTCCACACAATCAACATAATAAAATAGCTAATTCATTCACCAATTGCGCCCATCCCTATTTCAGAGTGAATGTCTCAGAATATGAAGTCATGTTAGCATTTTGTGCTGATGCAATGTGACGTAACATGTTTTTTAAAAAAAAAAAACAGTGAACATTGTTTTATTACAGCGATGATCAGGAGACAGGATTATATTAGCACTAACACATTTGCAGGAAATAAAAATTCAAAATAGGAACTGGTTATACGACAGCATACAAAAGAAACTACCATAGACAATTTTAAATACTTCACAATAAATTTGATTTACGATGATTTAAAAAAAAAAAAAGTCTTCCATGACAGCACCAACATCAGTGGTTCCAGTTTTGCCATTTCCTGTGTTGAGTTTTTTTCTCAATTATTTTCAGAATTAAATCAAATCCATTGGATCATAGGATATGCAAAAAAAAAAATGTAAATATGTTTTAGTATATTGGATCACTTTTTCAGTGTGTATTTTACTTGGAAAACACGTCACACTCACATATAGCAACACATCTCAACTGAAGTAGCGACGACTGTTTTTCAGTGCACTACATAACACTGAGTTTAACAATATAAGAGATATAGCAAAATGAATAATAGAAGTTTATCTGTGTAGTTCTGCAAATTGTACTTGCTCAATATACTTAAATAATGAGATCTCATGGCATTTCTGTTACATTGAGAAAGAATTACAAAAGCGAGTCCAGTCTCTTATGTTACATCTCGACAAATGGACCCCGATCGCCCCGACGTGTGGGCCGAGGAGCACCACAGGTAATTCGGAGCTTCCTTTTGTCAAAGGTGTGAGAGGCGGGCAGCTGCAGCTGGAAGAGGTTATGGTGACGGGGGATGTCAAACAAGTTGTCACAGGTGCAGGAGGACATGGTGGAGTATCATTGGCATTTCCCTGAGGTGTCCCCCGACCGAAATCTGACAGGAAAGCCCCCTCAAAAAGGCTATCAAATACGCGTGGAGTGCTGATGCGACCTATAGGAAGGGGAGCCAACCCAGACTGCAGTCCTCGGGGTGGGGGGAGGGTGGGTTACTTCCCTCGAACCTTGGTGTCGGAGGACAGAGGAGAAGCAAGTCGATATGGAAGCGGACCTGCACGCTTATCTCTGTAGAAACTAGGGGAGGCTGTGCCAAAGGGTCCATCCGCAGAGCCTAGATCAGGTTCTGTTGAAGAAAGAAAGCAGTTGGAACAGGGCCTCCCTGCCCAGCACTGTGTTTGACCACGTGTGCGCTGTTGTCTTTATCTCACTTAACTGGAGTTACCATAGGCATGGGCACATTTTGATTGGACACATTTTTTTTTTTTTTATTACATTACTTTGCCCGTCCTGTCTTGTCTTAGAAGGGATCAAAGGGTCTTCCGCACTAGGAAGCGCAAGTACACTCTTTTTTTGTGCTTTCATCCAAGTGTGTAAGAGAATTTATGACAAATCAAGATATCTGGTGGGATACATAGTGGTTGTCTGTGACCAAGCGTTTCAAGTTATTGACAGTCTCAAAACGAAGATGATTAAAGAAGAAAAAAAAAAAATCATCTAAATCCTCACAAGCAATGCAAAATTTTTTGTTTTCTTTGAGCAAATAGTAATTTTGCTTCATGACTACAGCATTGATGTGTTTGTGAGAGTAAGTGTTTGATATGTTGTCTTTCAATCCAAATGTTGCAACACTACTCTCCAGACTAGCACATGAGATATACACTGAAACACATTAACCCACAACGTTTTTCATGAATTAAGAGCAATATCTTTGCTTGATCGTAAAAGTCTCCCCGAAATGACAATTGTACACAAAATTGCATTACTACAAAACATCTACAGTACTTGAAAGTAACTGCATCAAGATTCCACAGTTCTAAAAGTTCAGAATCTGTCATGTCATGCTTCCAAGACTCCCTCGGTTTTCTAGACTGGATGTTTTCTTTTTCTTGTGTGTGTGTGTGTGTGTGTCTATTTGAGGGCCAGCAGAGCGGTGGGTGAGGATGTCTCATCGTTACCTGGCCAGATGATAGCCTCCAGCAGCGTCACCCTACGAGCCAGAAGCTCAAGTTCAGCCTGCAAGTCGCGGAACATCTGCGAGCTAAAGTCCTATCAGAGAGCAGTGACAGGGGGTGCTGTGTGAGGGGGTGTGGAAACACCAGCCTGCGTCCTGGGGGCTGCTCGTGACTGTTCCCACTCCCTGTCCCGGTAGCAAGCGGTGCAGTGGGATTTTGAGCCCCCTACCTTGACCCCTGCCTTACACTGACCCTGCCTCAGGCCTCCTACTCACCATGAATACCGATCATAGTCTCGAGGATTAAAACCCTCTCAGCTAAGATCTTCAGCGCCTCTCTGATCTGATGTATTCCGTCCCCCTGTGAAGATAGATACAGCCGTCATGGTTAGGAGCGCAAGCTTAAGAACTGCTCGCCAAGATGCAGGCCATTTGCGGTCCCCCCCCCCCCCCCCCCCCCCCTCAGTACAGTTCAGAAGTTAGAAGGTTAAACAGTCCACACATCTGTCCAGCATTGTCTGCTTCCTACGTGTCTCTGCATCTCCCTCATTCTCTGGCCATGCTGCTACAGTATGACGCCAGTGTCTGCCATGCTGGGCGGGACAACAGCAGCATGCACGTCACAGCAGTCACACGTTTGACACACCTGGACCAAACTCTTCCAGGATTTAGATGTGCTCATGCTACGTATGCATTATTGTTTCTTTCTGCAACGCAGTCAGGAAAGGATTTTCAGCACCACTGCATATTTGATCTTATTGTGGTCATAAAATTCCCATCTGGCTGAGAGATGCCAGTATGCTCTGCATACTGTGCATTCACTGGATACTTCATGAGGTACACCAAGATAATGAGATAAAAATTGATCCCATTATCCCTTCTTATATCCCCACACAATTATATAATTTATTATATAAATTATAATAACATTTTCATATATGTACAGTATAGTAAATCCCCGCTATATCGCAGTTCACGCTTCGCGGTCCCGCTATATTGTGGATTTACAGTTGTTACTCTATTTGTTTATCCTGTGTACAAAATCTTTGCGTGATCCATTGCTCTTGCTCTCTCTACATATTATATAATATACAGTATTGTATGTGTTTACATGTGTTTATCGTTTTCAAAAGTGTGTTTAAAGACCTAAAAAAAAATGTCAAGTGCTGTAAATGTTTGTTGCTATAGCTCTTCAGTTTGCAGTGTGCAGGGAGTATGCAAGAGTACCGAAGAGCGTGTCCAGTCAGTGTACATTCAAATCTTGTCAGACACTTTTTGGGTTTAAACGTAAGGCAATGGTTTTGTGAGTTACTTTAAAACGTAATTCATCATCCCAAAAAGAAGGCATGCAAATGGGAGGTTGCATGGTTAAAATGTTCGGATTAGTCAGACAGAAATGGCAATGGTTTATGTTTGTTGTAAAAAACCTTCAGCCAATGCAGACTGAGTAATTTAAAGCAGAAACAAATGTAGTATAATGTGGGGGAACTTTGCCTAACTTCAATGTAGCAGCCTTGTTATGCGCTTGTTAATATCGACATGCAGAAAATGAGTCTTTTGCAAGATGGGATAAAAGAGGGTAGCTGTATCCACTCCACAACACCTCTGAACCCAACAGAATCCACGACTGACACATAAATGGAATGATTTGGCATATGCATCTCATGCATTTACTTTCATTTGTTACACCAAACATGATTGATTCTTAAGAGAGAAGACGATCAATTTAGAAGATCATGAATTTAGTCAATGTACTCAAGGATTCAGCCTTCTCCTCTCTGTCTTGGTTGTTGTGTATTCTTGCAACAGGATTGATGGTGGTGATGCTATTTTGACATATATGCCAAAGTCAGATGCTGCCAAAGTGACTGTGAAAGGTAGCCATAGCTTGCAGAGGGAGTCAAGACAGCTTCAGGGTCAAAAGGACAGTGTCATGACGGGGGGCCGCAGTCCGGAGCGCACCCCGAGGACCAACAACACAAAAACGCATAAAGACTGACTTTCCCCACACACAAACGCATACGGTTCACCAGCTGAAATCACATGTACAAAAAAAACAAACAAAAAAAAACACATGGTGGGTGAGAAGACATGAGAGGACAAGAAAACATCTAGCCTATACACTTATCCTGAATAGAAAATATCTTACATTTAGATTGCTCTTGTAAAATGAAAAAGAGGTCAAAGAAAAAGAAGGATTAGACAGACAGAGGAAATCTAATACTTAACAAGGGGATATTAAAATAGTTCTTAAAAGCAAAAACCGGGCTTTTTTCCCCAACCAAATGTGCTTGTACACGACCACTAAATGAGCTACTTCCTCACCGGTAAGCCCTTCTCTCCAGACTCTCCTTTGGGACCCGGTGAGCCCTGAAAAAGAATTGGACAACAGAGTGTGACTTAACGACAATGAAATAGTTTCATTACGTTTCAAAGAGACAATTATCACGATGCTCATAATCCTAAAAACGGAGGTTGGGGTTGGGGTTGGCTTACCGGCTCGCCCCTGAAGCCCCTATCTCCCGGGTAACCTGATGGACCCTGAATCCAAAATGTAGCACACCGTTTTGTTTCAGCATGAAGGATGAACAAAGAGAAAAGCTGCTGAATAGAATCACTGGTACTTAACTCTTTCCCCACGCTCTCCCTTTGGCCCCATAGGACCCTGTGTTCCAGGTGTGCCAGGTTTACCCTGTCAAGATAAACAGCCAAAGTTACAACAACTCCTTTTCTAATTTGGTGTCTGTCAGCAAGCTTACGTTCTGTCCCTGTGGGCCAGGAGGTCCTGCTGGGCCTTTTGGACCTGTGGGACCTGAAAAAATTGGACATCAAGCATGAAATGTCCTCGAGTCAATATTAAAACACAAATGCAGTTCTTTCGGTACATTTGTGCAAAGATGCTCGGCTTACGTTGACTGTTTCAAAGAGCTGCGTCTGTATCAATATGTTTATTATTGTGGCTGTGTAGAACAGCACCGGATCATAATGAAGAGTTTCTAATATTTTGGTTACATTAGAGCTACATGAGCTGGATGATGGATGATTGTGCAGGTGTAACTAATGTCATGGCTGCTGAGTGTTCAATAAATTCTTTTTTGGATGATTTATGGAGCTGTTGTATAATAATATAACTGAGCTGATCTCAGGTAATTCTGAGATATACACATTTTGGAACAAAGTATGTATGGCAGGGAATGTGAAATGCTGGGCCTCTTGTCAATATGAGATCACTGACAATACCTGCTGTGTACAGTCATACCTAAAAAATGAACTCCAATTCCAAATTTGGCCAAGGTTTTGGGCTGTGTATTGCTGCATGTATTTGAAAGAGTAAACCCTCCTGTCCAGTTCCATTCCTTTTATGCAGCAAAAAAAAAAAAAAGACACTAACCAAGCGGTCCAGGGGGTCCCTGAGGTCCTGGTGTGGAATCATGGAAAGTGTTGGTGAAGAAGGGGTCCTTTCCACTATCTGGAAATAAAATGAAAGAGATGTTAAAGGAAAGCGACTATTGTGGTAATAGTTTCTATGATATTTGAATGATCAGTTACCCCCCAAACATTGGTATCGTTGAATGAATTGCAGTTCTGAAGTAGGGTCAATTGTAAACTGTGCATGAATCAGATTTGTTTCCCAATTAGTCTTTAAAACTTTTCAGTGGACATGTAAAATATTCTCAAATAAGATTTGTTCCCTGATAAAGTGTTTGTCCACGACTGTACAAATCCAATACAAATGCTATACCTCTCTATTCCACAAAATAGCCCCGTGTCACAAATAATTCCAGTGATTAAATTGCGCAAGCTTGAACATCTAAAATTCTGTTTTGATTTTGATCAAGTCTGATATTTTAGTTACGTCGATTAATTATATGAGAGTCCAAATTCTAAGGGGCAGCTCTCAGTATGATGCAGTACAGTTCTGCAAACTACAACCCCAATAATGAATTGACTGGTTGAATTTAAACATATCTGACATTGTCAAAGGAAATGGAGTTCAATGGAGTTTTCCAGCAATCAACCTTGTGAGTATAGGAAAGCCAAATAACAATACTAATGTGTCTAAGAACAGTTAATCACTCATTTTCATTCATTAAAAAAGTAGCTTGCTTTGTGAAACAGCACAGACTGGACCGAAAAGGACACGAAAGTATGAGTGAGAGGAAGTCCAGAGGGTCTTGGAGATGAAACAGCACAGATCCAATTCGAGTTTTTGATTTCAGGGAGAGACAGACGAGAAGGAGGAATGATGACAGGAAACATCACCCATCTGAAAATCATTGAAGGTCTCCAATTGAGTTAGACATCCAAACCAGGCCAGTTGTCGCTCTGTAATGTCTGCATGTCTGCTCTTTGTATTTTCAAAGTGTGATCTTGAACAACTCCACCTCCAGGTGAACAGTGCTTGTCATCATTTGTAACACACTCGGTGCAAGTTTTAAGCACCAGCGGTCCACAAGAGGGACATTATATCCCCCTCGTGGATACATATAAGCCAAATAAACTGGTGTTTTCCCAAGTAAGGTCAGCACAGAATGGCCCGCCCTCCTTCCCGTCCCGACATTCCCTGCTGTTCCTTTGAAGTGAAAGAAACGGCTCCCGGTCTCATCACGCCAACCCTAATACCTACAAAGGAAGCTCACGCTGACAAATCAGTACTTAGAATTTTTTAAAACAGTGAATCAACAAATAAAAGGTGCTGATGCATTGACGTTGAGAGGAGTGAGGAGCCTACATCTGGAAGCAGTTGAGTGACATCAGAGCTGGACAGGTTCTCATCACAGCATGTAAAGTCTGTGTCAATCTCACACCGTCCCTTGCCTTCAATCTCTACCGCCTTTTGAGTCTGTTCTACTTGGCACGGCGGCAAAATGGGGCAGGTAGCACTTAAAAAGGCTTTTAAAAAGTCTTAAAATTTAAAGTGACAATTTTCTTCCTCTTCCTTTTGTTTAGGATCTAGCCTGCAACTTTCATTGGATGAAAGCAGCATAAAAACATCCTTTACCCTGTCTGAGAACCCACGTTGGCAAGCACATTGTGAGATGCAGTGTGATAATGTGCGTGGATGGGCGGGTGCCAGGTTCACGATAATCTCATTATGTCAGAACATGAGGGCACCTTAGCTAGTCCAAACTACAGATGAGATTTTATTTGTCTTGTCGAAAAAGTTCCTGCCTTTATGATGGTGGCATTTTAGGATGGAATTGAATCAATTTCCATTATTTCCTTGGAAATCAAACGGCGTCATGGAATGTATTGCGTTTGGAGGCCCCACTGTAACAGCATTCGCGGTGAGTGTTTATGATTGGCTCTTACTGTCTGGCGCGGGGATGCGGGCACTAGCATGAGCAGGTGGTCCTGGAGGACCTGGGAGGCCCCTCTCTCCTGGAAGTCCTGGGGGACCCCGAGGGCCTGAGAGGGGAGAGGAAAGAAAATACAGTGTGTGTGTGTGCGCACAGGGAGAGATGCTGACCATAAAGACAGCTTTAGGGTCAAGAGGACAGGAGGAAGAGGTGGTGATTTTGCCTAACAGCTAAATGTGGCTGTACTTCACCAGACCCACAGATGGCACTGTTGTAAATAAGATTGTCGCAATAATTTCCCCTCAAAGACATATATAGTGCAAATAAAATCCTCTGGCTCAAATTGGCTAGGAAACAGCCTAGTGACCATGACTAAGACTATATGTGACTAGGGGGGAAAAAAAAAATCGAATCAATTTACATTGTTAGCTCGACTGAATTTCAGAAGGAAAGTTATGAGTTGTAATGAGTCGCATATATTTGTAGTCTGTACGCTTTGGGCAAACATTTTTGGCAATGACTTAGATTTGGTGTTCTTCTAATTGAGCTTTTTTTCTAAACTGCATGAAGCTTGTGAATGTCCAAGTGAATTAGAGAAGTACTGAATTTGAAATGGTAAACGTTGACTTTTTAGGTGAGTTGGAGCCTATCCCAGCTGACTTTGGGCGTGAGGCAGGATACACCCTGTACTGGTCACCAGCCAATCACAGGACACATCCTGACATTTTCACCTATGGACAATTGAAAGTATCAGGCTTTTGGAATGTAGGAGGAGAACCACGGAGAAAACCCATGCAAGGAGCATGCAAACTCCACATAGGAGGGCCTGAACCCAGGATTGTCAACCCCTAATCTACTGTATTGCCACACATTTGATTCATTTTCCCCTTAGTGCTTTTTATGATACATGTCAAATATTATTCAATAAAAATGCTGAAGCAGCAGAGCTAGTGTCACTACTAAAACCACGACTGTAGTTTTTAGTTTTTCTATCTTGTACCTTCATACCTCATCAATCTTTGTATAAATAACACCAATGAGGTTAAGAGGAGGACCAAAAATGAAATTTGTGGTTGATACATGATTGCGCCAATGTCTTCCCGGGGTGTACATGACTGACTTTGTTTTTCTGTAATTAACAGGAGGACGGTCCCTAATGAAACTCAAATAAGCACAATTTTCTTTGCAATGAAGTGTTACAGGCACTAATTCACATTAAACATGGATAAGCTTGCATGGGCCAATCAGAGGTAGCGTACCCTCTCATGCAGCTTTTCAACGGTGGAAACAAGGCAGTACTATAACATCATTTGACATCATTGTTTGGATTTAAGACGTAATGTGGCCACTTCTCTTTGCTGTGGCACCTCACCTTACAACAACTGACAGGCGCAGTCTGAGAATTATTACTTTGCAAGGTAATGTTATTATAACCGCGATTTGACACCCATATAGGTCATTTTCACTTAAAGTTGGAACATAAGCAGCTCTGGTGATTTGGGACCATGGGAGGGACGTCTGAGCTTTAATATAGCATAATGATACAAATGACCTGCTTACCTGGACCAGATACAATGTCAAAATATATTCAGCCATCTTTGCATTTGTCATTATAATCTATAATAACATAAAGTTCAATTTATTCCAATTTCCCCATGAACGTCTCTTGAAATTGTCTTTGTATTATATTGGTCACAGTCCAGGTCCATGTTTATCTTTCTAAAAAAAATAAGTACAATGAGGAAATGATATCTTAGGATACAATTTGTAGCACTGGTTTTGGGTGGCTATGAAGTAATGAAGAAAGAAAAACAATAACATCAGAGCCACATGGAAAGCATAAGGACCTGAGATTTGTGTACATATAGCTCATATTCATTTTAAGTTGAATTCACATGGCGTTCCTGGGAGAGTAAAAAAAAAAGAAATAAAAAAAAAAAAAAAAAAAATTGGTCAATGTCTGGTCATTACCCATCAGCATGTTCACAACACGGGTCATCCACATTTCAGAGGCCTTCATGATCCAGAGCGGAGAAATAACAGCGTGCGTCGAGAGCAGATGTTATGACACACATGCACCACTATTTGCTTTATTATCATTCAAGTCACAGCTGCCTGTGGATTTACTTTTTCCTACAGTTGATTTATTCGGGGTCTGAATACATAGAGCAGGTTTATTCCTCTGTTTATACTCTGATTGGTGACCGTGAGCTGCAGCAGCATGTGCCGGCGCAAGTTGACTTTTCATGCCGACTGAAAAAGCACTCTTTCCAACCATCCGCTGAAATGAAACAAACGGTCCAAATTCAGCAAGTTAGCAGACCAACTGTCCTGAATACTCTCCTAGTTACAGCTGACGCTTCTTTTGGGAGGACCGAGTGGTTTAAGTGAAAGAAAAACACCCCAAATACGGATCTCATAGCTCAGTCGTGTTTCCTCAAGTGTTTAGTTAACGGTGAGGCAATCAAATGCCTCAAAAGTTGAGAGGCAAGAAATACTGTACACTCTCTCGCTCCAAGTTGCACAAATATAGGACAAAGTTTAAAATCCGCTGAAAAGGCTGATTCTGTGGCGTGTATGTTCCGTGAGGCCCGGTCTGACCTGCGGGTCCTGAGGTTCCCTTCAAACCAGGGCTTCCAGCTGGACCCCTTGCGCCCGCTTCACCCCGAGGCCCAACGGGACCTGGCAAGCCTCGAGATCCTGCTTTCCCTTAGAGGCCAAGACAGTCATCACTAATCATAAAGACGATATGATTTGGGTTTAATATCAAGTGTGAGTGGAAATTACCATCTCTGCCCGGAAGACCATCGTAGCCCTTTTCACCCTGAGGACCTGGAATAGAAGGACTTAATTGAGTTGTTGTTAATTACCTCCTTCCACCTCATTCAAGTTACGTTCGGAAGGCTAATTGTTGCCCTAACTGGGAGCTTTCTTTGAATGATTCACGTGACCTGTGACATACCGCTTTTGTAATTAAAACACATTTGATCAATTTCTAGTTAATAATTTGATGTGAGGAACTCAACGATTGTTCCTTCTTGTCTAGGCCGTGTTATCGTTCGTTGCGGCAGGGTTCATGCGTTCAATTGTTTTGCAGGAGCCAGGTCTCGGCTCAGGTCCAGGAAAGAAGAGGTGAAGTGCTTGCCTTGAGCTCTGTAAGCGTGCACCTCAAATGACTCTCTTTGTCAGACTGGAGGAAATGAGTGTATGTGGAGAGGAGGAAATAGGATATATAATAAGCGCACATGTGAGCAGGTAGAGAGAGCAAAATAAGAGTTGTTGATGATGGTGAAAGATTATTAAATGTGTGGACTTTCACTTATTTCAAGGATCAATAATCTAACATTAGAGCTATTCACAGAAGTCCGCAAATTATACCTACCGGGAGGTCCCCGCTCACCGGGAGCCCCCGGAGCAGCCGCGGCCCCCCCCAACAGTAAGGCGCTCTCAGGTGTAACTCTTCCTCTAGACAGAGGGTGCCGTTGCGATACGGATGGCAAGGCGGTGAGTACTTGGACCTGGTGATGGGAAACACATTTACTCACACACTTCAAAATCTGAGCTTGCATGAGTGCACAAACCTTTGCCTCCAGCGAGCTCAGCCTGTCATTCATTGCTGTGATTCGGCTGCAGTTGAGACAGGCTAGAAAACAGAAAAAAGTCATTTACATCCACAGCAGCCTTTTCTTACTGGCCGAGTCTTAACACATAGCAGCTCTTACATGAAAGGGCCTCCCCTGTGCGTGCAGGTGGGCGACGCAGTGTGGATGCTTTTCTTACTGCCTCTTGAGCCGCCTGTTGTTTCCCGGCATCTGTCGAAGATAAAGACAGAGGGTGATGTCACTTTTTTGTCATTTAGACTTGAAGTCACAATGTACTCTGATGCGGATCGTTCGAAGTCCCTTTGAATTTGAAGTCCCGATTACTTGACAAATAAATTGGTATTAATGATATTGTGATCAAAAGTCCAATGCAAACATATACGAGATTTGCGACCATGAGATTCTTTTACATTTTCTTTTTCACGTTGGGCCTCACCACATCATGGGTCCTTCGAATTCTTATATAGTGATAAGAATGTACCCTCCCCTTACAGTGTCCCCACACACGTGTAACCACAATCCCAATTTTCCACATGAATCATTCATTTAGTGTAAACTGAATAGCTCTACATTACTGTCCTTCCAATTTGGATGAACGTGATTCTCATCGTCATCCACAATCAAACTTTCCAGAGTCTTGAATTTCTGACGTGTCCGGAATTCCTGAACTAAGTGCTACCATGCAGAATTTGACCATGATTATCAGTTCAATATATTCCTCTGCAATCACACTAACTATGCCTATGTTTAGCTTTTTCTTTGGTTTCTTTTTTTTTTTTGCAACACTTATTCCAAGACGGCTGACATCAGAATGACATCGCAACGACATACGAATGACATCAGAACGTCTTCAGCATACCTCAGTTCATCAGTAATGGATTAACATTGTGCATGTTTTGCTTTTCCTTTGGCTTTTTTTGTTGTTGCAACACCTATTCAAAAGAAGGATCAGCCTTAACAAGGTGTGTTAAAAGAACATCAGAAGAATCTACACTCGAGGAATAAGTTGACTCACATTGTAAGCTTTAGGCATGTCCCAATACCTTTTGCCCAGTGAGATCATGTGCAACCTAACAACGTTAATTAAGTGTTTCTACAATTTACAATGGTTCGCTTCTTTGTACACTTGTGTGACAGTCAAGAATATTAAAAACGGGTTTGGAGGTTTATGCTGGGATATCTAGTTCCATTATTTCCTATGGGAAATGTTTCTCAAAATCTGATGGTTGGAATTACACATTGTGTTTTTAAAACCACCACCAACTGGAGCTTTGCCTTAGCCCGCTCATCTTAATGCTAACAAACAATGCCAAACACCATTGATGAGCTAACGAATAGCATCGGTGTCGCGGTGGCATAACCCTTTAAGTAACGGATATTTGAACACAAAGGGTGAAGCAATGCATGTAGACAGACAATATAACAATGCTCAAAGGCATTTATTCTTTATCGTCTATGTAGAACGACTAATATTACCGTAGCTTACTGAGGAGCTGTGACCGTCTCCGATGTATAGCCACATGTCCGTATTATACTGCCCCCAGGTTGTCAAGGCGCACACGCAAGAAGGAGCAGCACAATAGCCATTGAATTGCAGCAAAACAAATATACTGTAGCCGGGATGAACTAAAGATAGTTCATCCCGGCTACAACATCGCCATTTTTTTCTTCTCTGCCACTTTAGAAAGAGACAACTGTGTACAGCATGCGTTCTCGTTTTCCTTTTTCTATTGTTCCCTGTTTAGATTCGTCAGTAGAACATCGGGAAGCCATGGAAGCAAGTGTAAACAATAGCTTGCTTGTGCAAAGAGAATGAGCTCACATTGTGTCCTGCCTTCAATTTATGAAGTGTGGGAGTTTGTGTCTGTGGTTGCTGGATGTTTTCAAAGGGCTTTGTGGTACTGCCCAACTCCTTTTCGCCGTTTTTGTCTGGATCTGCTTAGCCCAGGTGCTCCTGCTCCAAACATGTGGTTGAGCTGAGCACCTCATTAGCAACCAGGAAGTCGTACTTCCTTGTATTCTGCCACAAGCAGCCACCTACACTAGACGCATGTAAAAGCACCTGCAGCTACGAGTTGCAAAGGTCATGTTCATTAACGTAATACTTACTGCAATTTCACATTTCGCAGTCTCCCACGAGTGCAAAGGATCTTGGCGGCACATCCCAATAACATGCGTGGTAGGTTAATTGACAACTCTAAATTGCCCGTAGGTGTGAATGTGAGTGCGAATGGTTGCTTGTTTATGTGTGCCGTCCAATTGGCTGGCAACCAGTTCAGGGTGTACCCCGCCTCCTGCCCGATAGTGGCTGGGATAGGCTCCAGCACTCCCGCGACCCTTGTGAGGATAAGCGGCTCAGAAAATGGATGGCATTTGGGATCTTGAGTGATTACCCCAAAAATTGTATGGTGGTGGTAAGAAAGTTAGACACAGCACATGCTTTGTGGGAAACTGAAGCCCCTTCCTCAAACCATGCTTATGGTTTGAGCGTTTTGGGTTGTGGGTATTTTTTTTCTGAGGATTATAAGTAAAGACAGATTTAAGCAGCGTAAGGTGTGGAAAATGCGGCAACCCCCTCCATGTTTAGACAACAATGTCAACTGAGGAGCAGTCGAGGCAAACACAAACTTGGACGTGTTGGACATTCTGCAGTGATGCACTGCGTAGTGTAGTGGTGTGTTTATTAACAAATCATGGCTGGTTTTAGTGACCAAAAATGGGCTTTGCACTGGAAATGTACACATCACCCCTTGCAAGCATCTCTTCTCCTTCTCTTGAGTTAAAGCTTCAATTTCCCCACCCACATATAGGTTACTGTATGAGCCAGAAACCGGATTTGGCACAAGGACAACTGTCTCCCACACACAATTACAATTTTTACACAATGACGCTCAGTCTTGTTATCATCAAAGGTGAAATAAATCTTTTCGCCAGCTCCTGTGTGAGGTAAATGAAAGGCAGGCAGGAACAGTCTGAGGCTTCACATGAGATCCAACACCCGCAAAATGAAGCCAGGACGCCTTTTCAACGACATTCAATGTGCCTAGTCTTTGCTTCTCAGTGGGCTAATTGCCCCAACAGGGGGGCGGGTGTCAAATCAACGTGTGAATATATTTGACCTCTTTCCCTCGTGGTGCACTGGGCCCTAATGACTGAGTCAGTTAGGGCTAGTCATTGAAGAAATACCAAAATACCCCCGCTGAGAGTTCAGTAGGCCAGAGGCCGTCGTGAGATTGGCTCCGGATCTCGTTCTACTCGACTGCACATGCCGTCTTTGTCATTTCTTTGTAAACACGCTTTGAATCATTTCTTCCTCTGCTGCTGCTGCAAAATAGAAATGGAGATTAACAGGCGCCACAGTGAAATCCAATGTGACCTGCCCACCAGAATGATGTCTGCACTGTTCATTGTATCCTATACGTGAAGACGCAGCATAGTGATTTCAGCAAATATCTCCTCTCGCCTCATTTATCAAACCTCAGAGGGCTTATTAAAAAGTCATGAGTCTGCCTGTGGGCTGCCTTACGTCATGCGTATAGTTGAGGGTGAAGGTCAGACAGACTGGCGAATCGTTTAGCCAGAATCTCACTAATATGCCTTCCAAGCCACACGTGCAGCTCTTTCAAATGGAACTTTCTTGCAATTACTTTCTCTTCTTCGCATTCGTGATTCATTGTGTGAAAAATGCAGACAATTGGCACTGACCTTGTCATAATAACAGCAAATATAAAACCTCTGAGCTTAAATGGCTAAAAGTTGAAATCCAGTTTGAATTGATAAGAATCCTACAACTGTCATGGCGTATTTTCTGGTGTACGCTACAACTGGCAGCTAGTAGGGTACTTCCTGGTTCCTGATGAAAAGTATCCTTTAGTTTGGGGTAAAGGGATCACAACTTTATCCACATCTCCACCAAATGTCTTTTTCTGTTGACCATTTTATTACATCAACACACTTACTGTGAAAAGATATAAATGGCTTTTGTGTATTTCATATCATAGTTAGCAGAGAATGTGTCCGAAAACATCAGATGTTCTTGCTACATACATGAATTTATATTTTTCATATAAATATTGGATTGGCTTGTTTGTAGTTCCGCTCAAAGTTTGGACATGGAGATCCAGCATAAAAGTGTAAAGCTCAAAGGACCTGTGTGTATGCACGACAATAAACACACACTCACACACAGCTCGCAGACACAGCAGAGTGTAAAGTTCCTGATCCATCTCCGTCTACTCAATTAGCTGAGCTCAGCGCTGCAGCATCATTAGCGGGCGCTGTGGGTGTTTGTCTCTGTCTCTGCACACCCTCGGACAGGATGGATAGCACTGCTGCTGCGCGCGCGCACACACACACACCCCCATCACCGAGAACACAACCCCTCCAACTGGGATGAGCCAGGCTGAACAAAGTTACTTTGCAGTCCATACGTATGCTTAGCGGGCATTTTGTATCGTCCGTTTTAAAAGGGACAAAAAGTACCTTATTTTGTTCAGTATTGCTTGGCGTTGTGTACTACTGCACTGCATTATACTGAGAGATTACTGTAATAATTGTAAATGTTTACTTTTATATTTGTATTTTTGTATACGCTCTACACTTCCTTTTTTGTTTCTTTCCCATGGCTCGCCAACTGATATTGGAGCAGCTTGGCAAAATTGCTGCCAGGTAAGTTTTTGTTTTTGTGTCCCCACTGCAGTTGAGCCCCACTGTGAGAAGCTTTACGTCCGTCACACTGCTCCGAGGCGCAGTACGATTTACGCTATCCATGGCAAGTTTCTTGAAACAGAATCTGTTCTTGACGGAAGGCTCCCACCATTGATGAAAACGGCAAACCTCGAGAGCAGGCGTTGACGCGAAGCCAGAGAAAGTGATAAAGTTTTACCAGCGTCGACGTCAGGTTATTCAGCATCATAATCTTCCACTTGAAGCCTTTACCCTAACCCAGTTTTTAATAATTAACAAAATAAAGAGCAAATAGACATTCTAATAGAACTGCTTCTCCCTAAAAGGATTTTTGAATTTGTGTATTATGCTATAATATGGATCATTTTCAAAACTACATGCCAATAGTTTACAGCTCTGTCTTACTGCTCAGTGCTCAGCGCTAAACTTGAGTGTTTATTGTGTTTTCCCATGGCAACACATTTTGTGAATTAGGTGACTGTCACACTTCATTATCCCCTTCCTCCACAAGTGCAACTCTACCTCCTCTTCGTCAGAGAAAAGGTGCAAAGCCCACACACTGGCTAGACTTTGCTGTAATTACAGGTGAGGGCCACATAATTGATCCCCAAGGAAAATACAAGTTAAACTAAACAGATACCTTATGTTTAAATTGTGTTGGAAAACAAGTGCACATGGCGGCAGCTGCGCCTGCATATATTCCGCTTCACAAGTGTTGGGGAGGTGCTGCGAAGGAAGCCTCCAGGACCTTGAGGCGAGAGCATGGAGGGTCAGCGAGGTGCCCGCCTCCAGCACACACATCTCACCTCATCAATCAGCACAGACACTTGAGCCAAGGCAGCGTCTGGTAATAAGGATGCTCAAGGACAGAAATAATTCCTCAAAATTAGGTACACCTGCACAATCGGTTTCGATTCAAAGTCAACTCCCCACCTTGACAAAAGCTATAAAGCTCAGATTTGATTAGCCTGTATGTAGCAGTGCAGTGTAGTTTTACGTCACTGACAACTACAACTACAATAATAATCCAGTTTTTTTGTGGCATACAGTGCTCAGCATTTACTGAACACCAGCAGAACAGTAAATCACAAACACGATGAGCATACTCACACAGGAGCTGCTGTTGCCCACCGGTCACACCCAGGCACTCACACACAGACTCACCAATGTCACACACATGCAACAGGTCCCGCCTCTCAAAGGCACACACATGTATCTAAACACACAGGCACTTCAATATGTGCAGTATTTCCTATACCCTTTATACTTTCATTTTTTTGGGGTTGTGTTCAAATGCTTTTGTGTTTAAAAAGTGTGTTTGAATACCTTGAAGTGTGTTTGAATAAAATTGTGTTTAAAGCGTGTAACTTTCAGCACCGAGTCCTTGTGTGCTATTGAACTAATGAGTCCCACTCCTTCCTTTGGGACAATTCTCACATGTGTCCAGGCCATGCAGATGTGCTCAACCACAAACCACCTATCATCTCTTACAGGAAGGAGGAGGTTTCTCACCTCTTTACCTCACCTTGCCTCTCACTCTCTCTTCCCCATGTCTTGCTGTTTTCCCAACTCATGCATTTCGTGATGCTGACGGCACTGACAGGCTCTCAGTCTCCCCCCTCTTCCACCAGCAGGCTGTGGTGTGTAATTACAGAGCCGCACCAAGCCCTGTGGTCAGACTGGTGGGGTGGCTGCTGACAGGCGCGCTTGTTTAGCCGACGGACACGAGAGCCCATTGGCACTCGCAGACAGGAGCTGCGGGGTATGCCTTCCATAAATCTCCCCCTTTCTCCACTAATTCTCCCACTTCCTCAGCAGAGGTTTTCATCGGGGGGGGGGGGGAAACGCCCCATAGAGCTTTAGGCCAGATGGATGAGAATACCTGCAAATAATACTAATCATGGGAAAACTGAGTGCCGCCGACAGTTACCACCTTCTTCTCTAATTACGCAGTAGGTAGTCCAGCTTTTATGCTTTGGGTTTTGTTGGGGTGTGCCAGTGTGATGGTGGCCTGTATTTCTATACAAGACACTTTTATGTTGTTTCGTGACCCATTTGAACTAAAAACAAATAGAAAATGGCCTGCTTTTGGATGTTTCATTCACATGGCAACAGTTTTCTTTTGAAGCCTGAAAATATGGGGTAATAAAGTGTAGCTACTGTTTAACAAATTGATTCGACCTGTCACAGTCTATCAGCCACACTCACATATTTAAGGCTTTGTTGATGTCGCACTCATTGTCAGATTGTTCGACACTCATCCGCGCAAGACGCTACAAAACTACCCCGTCAATCCCCTCTGCATTCTGCCTCCGACCGCAAGTTCTGCCTTTGCACATTTGTTTGCCTGTCCACACGGGATTTGGGGATTCTGCTCCAAAGACAACAAAGTGTGAGTTTCCCTGTCCTGCTCTCTGTAAATTGTGGATTAAAACAGCATCGCTGGCCTGCTACCTGTGGATTACGGAGCATTACATGACTTTGGCCCAAGACAAATTATCGATCTTCAAAGTCTCACCATCTCGACTGTGAAGTTAACTGCTTTGTATGCGGGTTTTGAAGCTACCTGTCACAGTTGCTATTAAAGTAATTTCCAATTATTCCGGTGGTTCGCTGTGCTGCACTTGGGTCCTACACAACACCCCGTGTCAGCACCAAATGTAAGATTTATGGCACAGCTGCTCTAAATCTTGATAGTTACCAAAATAACAAAATCATGTTTCTGTAATAATTAATATGCCAATATGTAGAAGGACATGTTGGAGAGACTGTCTCTCGGCTGGCCTGGGAACGCCTCGGGATCCCCCCGGAAGAGCTGGATGAAGTGGCTGGAGAGAGGGAAGTCCGTGCGTCACTGCTAAAGCTACTGCCCCCGCGACCCGACCTCGGATAAGCGGGAGAAAATAGATGGATGGATGGATGTCGAAGCCAGTGTGAGCCAGCACAAATTTGAGGCTATAAAGGTCAATTGAGTTTCCTAATTTTTGCTCAAAATGGCAAAATGTTGAGAGCTCACTGAAATTGTACGAGTCTGTGTTAAAAGCTTTTGATGATGCTGGGTGGTCTCTTCTTGCATTTATGACTGTTGGCTAGATGAATTTGCTAAGCACTGCTCAGGCAAGGGATTTGTAGGTCATGAAAGGATTACTGAGAAGTCTCAGGATTCTGACAGAAAATAAAACGGGAGTGTTGTTGACATGTAAACATTACTGGACTGACTGTCTCCAGACAGTCACTTTTAAGTCGGAAGTGTCTCTCACACACAGTTGTGGGTTGATGTGTGCCTTTAAGGGGTGAGGCCTAGTGAGGATCTGGAATCAGTCGGTTTGGTTGTTTACTATGTGGTTAGTTTGGTGCGATTGTCTGCTCCATGCTCCTTCCGAGTTTTCATTTTCTATTTGGGTGTTTGACTGTTTGTCCTGTTCAATAAATGGATGAAGGTGCATCAGCGACTGCGGCACAGGTCAAGGTACCACTGTAACGTCTAAACAGAAACACAGATGAACAGTATTTAAAAGACATTTTCAGATAAGACTCAAGAAAACATTTATTTTTTTATTTTTTCGGAAACACCAACTATACTGGTCTGGCATGCACATTACAGCACCAAATAGCCACAGTAGTGACTCTGGTGTTTACATCAAATCCAAGAATCTTAAGTGAAATTGTATTTTTTTTATTTTGGTAATAAAGAAATTGCAGTTGCTCGTGTCACAGTCTTACCCACAACCAGTGACCCAGAAACCATTTTCTTAATGCCATACAAGCAAACAAAAGTGTGGTTTCTGTAAAGTGGCTAAAATTAGCAGTGGGGATGTAGAACTGTAGAATTGCAGAGCTAAGTTTGAATGTGGTGGGACAGGCCGCACCAACCCAGCCAACAGTCTTAAAACATTTCCTGCACTTGAAAGGAGCATATGTATAAAAGCGTGTGACAGGCTGACGACATGGCACGCACACTTCACTTTTATTAAGAGAGACAGACACCTGAAGAATGCCTCCCTGGTGACCCTGATCGACCTCAAACATTCCCTCTGTGACTCTCTCTCTTTCAAAACGCGTGCATGGCGTCTTTTCCCTCTTTCTCTTGATCCCGCGGTCACTAGTGGAAGCAGCAAAAACAAGAAACCACACACTCCACCGCTGGTTTGGTGTGGCAGGGAGGAGGCTATAGCGCGGGTGACCTCTCTATATAAAACGCTCCCAACACACCGCAGACTTGAATCCTCCGTCCACAATACGCTGCCACAGCTGGCCAACGCGCAGGAGCTCGAAAAACAACGCAGACCAGAAAAAGACATCCAACATAAACGCGCCAGAGCAATATATTTCTTGCTGTTGAAATATTAGATGGGTTGCTTGGAGCTGCACTCTGGGACTAAAATAATGAACTATATAAATTAATGTTGCTGTAGCTGGTTGTGTTTCACTGTAACTGTTCTTGTTTTCATAGTGGTTCATAATGTCATCATTCATCGTTAGTCTTGCCATCTGGAAACATAGACATATCTGGCTGTGAAATTCAATGGTGAAAGAACACAAACAGTCTGGAAATCTGACAGGCGATAATCAGGCCAAAAGCTGAACAAAAAAAAGTTTCAGCGTAACCAAAATGCTGCTAGTAATCCCTGATTTTATGTAGCAGTGTTTGCTATTTACACAACTGCTTTTGAAAAGTCTCATGTTATCGTTCTTTCTGGTACTTTCGTAAAAAGAGTGTATTATTTTTAGCCCTTTTTATACTACGTCTCAGAGGGAGATATTGTGTGTTTTACGACACCGCATTTATTTGACAGCTGTAGTTATAGTGTATGAAACGCCAACATATAGCAAACCATAACAGCAACTTTTTCCCTGGGTTGCAGATCCTATTACGCCGTCTGTACTAGAAAAGGTCGACGTTCAAAATGTGAAAAGCAAAGCTGATAAGATCTGACCTCAAAATAACGAAATGAACAAAAATCATTTTGATGGCTTGCCTCAAGTATAGTGTTTCAGCGGTCTCCATAGCGAACTCAGATCATCGACTTTAGGGGTCATTAATAATGGTAGCTCAGCCACGACACTTGTCATATCATCTTAGCATCAGCGTGTAGCGTACACTTCTTGGATAAACGTTCCTTTCCCACTTGCATTCTATAAATTAGGCACTTTTGACCCTGGTTTAATGTGAAAAGTGTGAATTATTGAATGATTTCTGTATTTGTTGGTATGTTTTGTAACAGTTTTAAGTCACCTGTCAAGGGACTCCGAATGTAAATCAGCTGTGCATAAGCTAACATCGTCACATTGTACTGATGTTCATTAATGTACATTGTCCATTTTAAAAAAATAAAATTGAATTGAAATTGACACACATTATAGAGAGCGGAAAATGCTCATCAATGCCACCAAACAAACAAAAAAAGAAGTGTTAGTTAGCATGTTTCCCCTGCCTCCAGAATGCAAATGCCGGAGTGATGTCCACTTTGTTAGAGGATTCTCTTTTCTCTTTTTGTTCTACCTGCTTGTTTGTCATGTTGTGCCAGGAGTTAACTCGCTGTCAGCAGGACATACCGTAGATCCGTGGCTTTTGTGTTTGAATGTGACTCTTGGTGGCACGGCGGCCGACTGGTCAGCACATCTGTCTCACAGTTCTGAGGACCCGGGATCAAATCCCAGCCACAGCTCTGTGGAGTTTGCATGTTCTCCCCGTGCCTGCTTGGATTTTCCCCGGGTACTCCGGTTTCCTCCCACATCCCAAAAACATGGGCGGTAGGTTAATTGAAGACTCTAAATTGGCCGTAAGTGTGAACATGTGCGCGAAGGGTTGTTTGTTTCTATGTGCGCTGCGATTGGCTGGTGACCAGTTCTGGGTGTACCCTCTCGCCCGAAGATAGCTGGGATAGGCTCCCGCGGCCCGTGTGAGGATAATCGTTACAGAAAATTTATGTTTTTATCTCAGTGAAACACTTTGGGTTGTGTATATATATATATATATATATATATATATATATATATATATATATATATATGAATAGTGCTATCTCAATAAAATTTGATTTGATCATCAGGTGTGCTGTGGGATTTCATTGAAGTTGTCCAAAAATGATTTACTTACTACAAATAAGGAATCTGTGTTGCACTCTCTACGCCAGCGAGGTATAGTGACATGCAGAGGAATTGAATGCTCTTCCACTAGATGGAAAAATGGCACAATTACATAATTAACCCATCCATCCATTTTTTTTGTTTGGTGGTGTGCCATGAGCTCTCTTTTGTGAAATATGTGCATTGGCTCTGGGAAAAAACTGGACTAGAAAGCCAATGGAGTTATTTAAAAAAAAAAAAAAAAAAAAATAAAAAAAAAAAAAAACAAGGTCTAAATAATATCAAATGTGGCATGTAGGTCCAGCTTGCTACAGGAGAAACTGCTCTCAACAAACAATGCCGCTGAATTCCTGGCCAGTAAACCTCTTCCTCTGACCGTAATTACTTCACAGAGGTTAACAAGCGCTCCAGCTCTGTGGCTTCAGCTGTAGCCAAGCATGCTTCAATCCACAAAGCTTCAGCTGAGCACGGCTCATGTCGTCTGCCGTACACACTCGGGAAGTGGCTGAGAGAATCGTTGGCCTGCGGCGTTTGAAGAACACTTCCACTCTAACAGCGTTTATTTGTTCGAGGCTGCTTTGAACACAATGTCTCCTGTTGGCCACAGCCGACATATGCGATTCCCCTCCTAATATGACATGAGTAAGTGTATGTACACATTAGAGTGGAGTTTCATTAAGCTACATTTGTCCATAGCCACCTATGTAAGCAATATGAACAGTTGAGTCCCCTCTGACAAACGTGCAGACATATCCATGGCAACTGGGCACCAAAGTGCTTGTTGAGCACATCCACTGTGTGATTGTGACTGCGGGCGTCATTCTAGAGCCAAGACGCCAAACTGCAGTCATTAGGATCATATAATAAATGATGAATTGTGCTTTCATAGCAAACCACAAACCTGCTGCTTCTCTACGCAGGGCTCCAAATGAACTCCGAGCAGAACGTGTGTCATGTTTTTCTTGTGATTTAACTTCTCTTGGACAGCATTGGCCAATTCCACCACAATTGGATATTTCATTTACCTTGGGAACATTTCTTATAACACCCAAATTCTCCTTGGATCATTCTCTGGGCCCTGCTCTGGGATTTGTCAGGATGAAAAATGTTCAATGACACTTTCTGAAATTGCTGTCAGACTGCAGAAGTAGGAAAAAGGCATTTGATTTACTGGCCTTATTAAATGACTCTGCCCAAAATTACAGTTCGTAAAGATTTGCATTCGGCAGTATTGTAAAAATACAAAATGTCAACATTCTATTTCAGTTCTGTTTGTGCACATCAATATTTTAGAAAACAAGTTAAGGCAACCAACCCTACTTCCCACACATGAAGATGATTTTAATTTGACATACAGATGTAAAAAATGGAGTTTGTTTGAGACATATTCATTGTGCAACTGTATCCGTACTGAGTTGCGGAAGTTGGACTTGCAAGTCTACTCACCGCAGCCCCCGACCGACACTGTCGCATTCATTAGGCGGAATGAAAATCCGACTGATCAAAGCGTAGCTGTCTGCGTGTTCGACATTCTGCAAGTAGGTGTGGGGACTCTTTTGTTGTGGGCTTGTTTAGGACATGTGATATCTATTGTTGTGCATATACGAGCTTGGCAGACCCACAGGGTCTTTGATTTAGACAGCTCCTATTCTTTCCCCAAATAGAAAGCTCAAACAACATGTCAGAAAACCACGAGGAGGAGCAGTTGCTAAGAATAGCTTCGGTTTACGAGATTATAAAATATCACAGACACGACATATAATCAACTTAATGACTCTTTTACATATGAATACACTGTAAGGATCAACATTTCTCACTCCAAAGCCATGTAGTGATTTATTTTGATGAGTGTACCGCCTCAATATTTTACAGAATGTAGATAACAGTAATTGGCAATTATACCCCCCTCGCCCCCAGCTATAAGAGCTTACACATTGTATAACATTTTTGTCCGTTCATCCAGAAGAACATTTGAAAGGCAAAAGATTAGCGATATTGGATTGTTTGATGGGGTTTAGGTCAGAAGTTTTTTTTTTTTTTTTTTTTTTTTTTTTTTTTAAACACCAAACTAAAGCACCCACGCATTTATCTTTTTTTCATTTTTTTGCACTGGGACAGATTCATGCTCAAAGAGAAGGGCAATGCCCAAAGTGTTTCTGCAAAAGTTGGCAGCATAGAAAATGTCTTGGTGAGATAAGGAATTAGGGAACTAAAATGTCAAAGCCATTATTGATTTATTCCTTATGTGATTAACAAATATACAAATTCTGATTCTGATTCTGAAATAACAAATATACAGTACATGTATCTCACGCAATACTTTGATTTACATATGGTATTCTCATGAGAACTCAGTGATGGGGTAGTGATTAGCGTGGCTGCCTCACAGTCGCGAGGTCCCAGGTTCGATTTAGGACCATCTGTGAGGAGTTTGCACATGTTCAGACTAAGCCATAATTGTTTTACAGTATAAAATCAATGTTTGTAAAATATGTAGGTATGTGTAAATAAATGTGATGTCAGTGTTTACTCAGAATAATCTAAATAGATGCATAGCATTTTGGGAAACAGCTTTTAATATATAAATAATAGACTTATAGGTTTAGACTGATGGATTGGTATTAGCATTTAATAAAGTGAAGATGAAAAAATATCAAAGTGCTTTGATTTTTCTGTATGTGACCTTAATGCAGCCTCACGTTCATGCCAAACTTCCACGTACAGGTACGCACAAAAGTACGTGCAGAAGTGCACAGACACCCCAAAGACCCCCACATGAGTATATGCAGGAAGAGTGAGTGAGGTAAATGAGAGTGTGATGCTGAGCTCAGTCTAATCCCTGGGTGAATGGCGTGCTGTGTGCCAGGCATTCCTCTGTGTCTTTTTAAGGCTCTTGGGAATTAGAGCCCACTTACTTGCAAGGCCGCAGGTTGGGATCAAAGACGACTTGACTTTTTCAGGCTCAGCTTGTGGAACATTCAGGTGGCACCGTGGAACAGAACACCACGGGCCAAAATGCGAGACGCTGACACAGGTCGTACGCACCCGGTGGGGGTCAAATTTGCGTTAATCCAGCACAGCACTCACTGTCAACCTGCCCATTGATGGCTGGCTCGGAGGTTTTAGTGGCAATAACACCGGTGTGATGGACTTCACATGAAAGATGTTACACAAATATGAAACATAACTGAAAATGATTTTGACCAGGGCTGCCTCCTATTAAATAAAAAAAAATCTGGACCGCATTCCCACAGCGTAGCCATTCCAAGGCTGAATTTATATTCAGCAAAACAGACTACAGACAAACAAACCTGATTTCAGGTGACCTCGGATTAACTGTACGGATCTGTATAATATCTGACCTTTACCCTGTTACAACAAACATGGCTTCTTCTTTAATCCGCCGCAAAAGAGGTGTTGCTAAATCTGCTTTCATGGGCGTGTGTGACTCAGCTCCAGGAGCTGCATGCGCGGGATGACACTAATTACTGGAATTTGGGAAGGTATCTCTAGCATCTCAGTGTCGATGACGAGTACTTAACCTAACTGGTGTAACTACACATTTCCCCCCAGGAAATACGCACAATGATGTCTGGGGGATTTCAGCATAGCAAACTGCGGATAAACATCATGATAACAGGTTTGGGCCTGCACAAATAAAGCCCCCCACTGGTTGGGTTTGGATTATCTTCTTCGTCCCATTCTTTCTCTTTTTTACACATGTGGACGGCCATCATCCTTGACAGCCAATTGTGTGCCTCATATAACATCCGCGCACATAGTTTTAAATCTACATGTTCCGTGTCTGCTTTTTCTGGACACATACACACACACACACACAGTCACCCAAACCCAAAATGACGACACAGCCGGTCTGGCAAATGTTTCTGCGGCATGAGGTTCTGTCTCGTGTCTATATCCTCTGAGAAGAAAGTGGGCCTTCATGCATGCAGGGACTTGGTGTGTTTGTGTTTTGCACCACTGCAGATAAGTATGCATGCACTCCGTGCTCAACAAAGGGATGGTAAAGTAAAAAAGCACAGACACAACGGCTGGGGAGGGAGATTTCTTTTACTTCTCTAGATGAGGATCATGGAGTGTTCAGTCAGGCACCCATATGAGAAAAGTGGGTAAAAGCAATAAAAAGTATAAGGGGTGGGGTACGGGGGGGGGGGGGGGGGGGGGGGGGGGATGAAGAATCAGTGATGCATCAACAAACTGGTTGGTCTCTTTTCAGGGGTAAAAATAAAATAAAATAAAATGCTGTTCAAAAGTCTTCCACTAGCTTTGTTGTTTTAATTACCTTTTTAAAAGCAGTCATTTTGAAATAATAAAACAGCAAATAGCAGGACAGAGACACGAGTTAGCAATGACATAATTTCGGTTTGAGTCCATTTTTGGTTTGCCTTAATCGTTTATATTATTAGGTAACAGTTTTAGGAGGAATGGTTCAAATGCAAATTCCATTCCATATTATAGAAGTATGTATGTGAAAAATAATGCAACATATCACACGAATGCATGAAAAGTTATTTCTCAACTATTAAACGCATGCGTTGCATATTGCGATTAAAGTTTGAGAAGAAAAAAGCTGGAACCATTCATCCTCACATGGAGACAAAATGCATTTTGTCTCTTTTACTGATTGCATCCATTAAACAAGTCCAAAAAGGATGAATAATACAAAAAATGGTTGCATCCAAATAATAAAAATCAACAGTGGTTTCCCTTTGGACATTTTCAGTTTCAAAGAGAGATTTATGAGCTGAAGAAGGAGTACTTCTAGTTCTAGAGCAGATGTAGGGATCTTTTTTTTTTTGGGGGGCCTCATTTCTTGGCAAAGGGGCACGGGACTGATGATGCAGTCGAGGAAGACTCTTGGTGACACATTGTTCCTCCTTCACTGTTATTTCAATGGCCAAGGATGCTGCTAAACAATGTGATAACTCTTAAAAGAGCGCTGCAAATCCTAATCTTTGCGATAGAATGAGTCGGAAAGGAGTAACGATTACTCAAGACGCGAGGAGAGGAGATAGAGGAAGGAAGTGTTCTCACTCCCTTCATCGTCTTTCCCCTTCTGCCTTCACACCAGAATGCTGGTCTTATCAGTACAACATGTCCACAGTTGACTGTGTGAAGACATGCAGACGATGATGAAAGAACATACACACAAACACAGGGGGAGCGAGGGGAGGGGGCTTTGCAGAGGACTGGAAACTGATTACAGGAGGAGCAGTGGAGCGGGGAAACAGATGAAAACTTAGCCGAGCCGTCAGCGCCTCTTCATCGCGGACAAACAACAGGCCAGATGAGAAGCTAACAAACTACACCATCAATCCCGCTGCTCATGTCAGCTAATAAAAGAGACCGTGTGATGGGTGCGGGTCCATGAGGGTCTGCCGACCCCGCCGGTCTCCAGTCGGGCCTGGTGCGGTGCACATACAAAAGCACACAAGCTCCCCCTCTCCTTAACGCCTCTATGCTGGTATCCAAAACATTAAAAAAAACAATAACAGTCTTTCCCTACACTCCTTCACACCCACCGTGTGAGAAAAGTGCTGATGGAGGCAAAGAAAAAGTCCAAGAAAAACTCCACAGTGGACACTCTTGCAACATCCAGAATTCCCTTGCATGAGTACAAGTTGCTTTGTTCGCATCCAACCAGCAGATTCCTAATTTCCAAAATGTGGTGCCACGAATGAGAAGGAAAAAACAACAACAACACATCTGAAAATAAAAAGCTCGTTGAATTTTATTTGACCACATCAGAATATGAGCACTGGAACCTGTAGTTCATCAGCTCGGTCTTCTAACCGTAGACTGATTTCCACATCTCGCACAAGACCTCAGCTCAGCCATTACAATTGTAAAGGGTTAACATCGCAAGTGTGCTTTGCGTTTTGGGATACTCATTCCTGATGCCCACTACAAATGGCATGACCACCAAAAAAAAACGGAAATCAAAAGAGAAAAAGTATTTTGTCCTGGCTGCGCGATACAATTTGGAGAAAATGACAATAAAGCGACAAGAAGAATGCACCATATTGTACACTAGAAAGTCGGCTATTTTGTGTTAATGTGAAGAGACTCAAATTGAAATCAGGAATCTCTCTCTCTGATTACTGAAGCTCCATTTCAATTATTTCGTGGGATAACGATACTTTCTGATACTCTTATGTAAAAACATTTACGTCGACTAATTTGTCTTTTGTTAATTGTTTCACTGATTCAGCACCACATAGAAATGAAAAAAACTACACTGGTTTTAAACAAATAAATAAAATGAGAAAAAATATAGCATTTGGAAACAATTAGAAACTGAGATACACTGCAGATGGCTTTGTGATTTCATTATTATTGCATCAGTACAAACATAATTTAGGGCTCGGCGGTTGCATTTAGTCAACGAGGTCAACGTAAATGATCAAAGTTTCATGAACATAGAGCGAAAAGGGGAGGTTGTGTTCTTTTGAGACTTTTGGGGCCTAGATCATGTGTCTGGTCATGGCGGCCGGTGGCGCCATGCAGAACACTGACACATCCAGAAATAAAACATTTGGACTACCTCAACTAAATATGTCTCCAACCATGCTCAAAGTGTTTGTGTCATGTACGGGTGTGTGTGTGTGTGTGTGCGTGTGTTCCTCCCACTCCGGTGTCGTTATCAGACTGCGTGTTGCGTACGCAGGCCAAACCAGCAGGTCTTCTGCAAATATTTTGCACTGTGGTATAAAACAGTAAAACTGTACTCACATGATGGACCGTCACTGTGTCACGTGTTGTGTGAAAGTACCCATGCAACCAGGTAACAATTTGGGTCAGATCAACTCTTAAAACGCAGACGCCCCATCCGGATAAACGGGTTATGACTATTTCCAGGTCACTATAAAAACGTATCACTCTTTAAAGTCCTGTAATTATACACGACATCATCTGTGGTGAGATAATAAGTCTCCAAGGCAAGTGGAAAATGAAAGTTATTTTATAGTTTCATCTCGGAGTTCCTCCAGCCTCCCTGTGTGGCTATGAGACTTAAAACTCCTTGGCTTATCATTATTCATACATACGAGGTGTATAAGAAAGGTTCCAGAACTGGTGTCACAAAAGATACTTCTTCAATTTCAAACCCAAACTACAAGTTTTCCTCTTCAATGTGGGCCAGACGATCCACCAGCACGTCTACCAGGAGAGTCTGCGGCATTTGCCAAAATGTGTATGGGGTGAGGGTTATGTCATCAATGATGACACAGGATGGTGATGTCATCAGTTGCGACGCTAGAGTCTTCTCTAACCAGAGCCTTGAACCTAACACTATTACCAGGATTGAACCACTGAAGATGTTCTGCTGCGCCTTTGCTTGTCACGGAGGTCACTCAAAGCAGGCTTTCGGTCTTGGCCTTTGATCGTGGACACCCCCTTTTTGACTGTGTTTTAGCCTATTGCAGCTTCCCCGTACACCTTTTGCAACCTTGTGAAAATGTTTCGTGGTGGTTCCCCTTCCAAAGCAAGAAATTCAATCACAGACCTCTTCTTCAGGCGGCCATCCAACAATGGTCTAATTTCTATAATGGCTGACAGGCTTGAACAAAACTTTATAGAAAGAAACCTTCAAACAAGTATTTAAACTACAAACCGTGAACTTTGCAGAAAAAATAAATCTATTTGTAGCTTAAATAAATTGGGTTCATTATGTTTTGACTGCCCCTCGTGAATAGATGAATACGCCTATCCAACATTTGTTTTTTTGCTCCCATACAACTCTCCATCCATCAATCCTTTAACCCGACATCATTCCAAAAGAAATACGTACATTTTCTTCCAGTCATCCATTCATTCCTCCACTTATACAGTATGTATACGTTTTTTTTATACATCAGTCATCTATCCATCCATGTTTCTATTGATCCATCATTCCTGCCATAGTTAACAGTGTAATATCAGCAGAGTGTTGCTGTGTAAAGCGGAAGGTGACAGACACAGAGAAATCCATCCAACATTCACATCGTTCTCAACCTTGTTGTAGTTGTCAGCAAGCTTCTGAGCAGCCAGGGAGCTGCTGGCTGCCCAACTGCTTCATCATAACAAATTATTACCAACGTCAGACAGAGTGCGCACAATACAACCAACCCTTTCTCCTGTGCACAGCTTCTCATGACTTCCCATGAATTTTGATGTCTAAGTCACGAGTGCCATGGTAGAGTCTGTATAAATTATGTGCACCTTGTTTGAAATGATATTTAGACTGGAATAATGTCAGAGTGGAGGAGCCAAAATGAGGACATACTTTGGACATACTTGGCAAATAAAGATGATTCTGATTCTGATTTTGAAAACATAGAAAACAAAAGTCTGGGAAACCCTGGTAATCATGAAAATTTTATGTAATACACGTAATCTTGTTTTCTGCTATCTCTGGCAATCTTGCTAAATGTTGGGGCGCTGTCTTTGATTTGATTTGCTGATACGCCATCACTAATTAGGGACACACTATACTCACTCCATGGGATCTAACACTAACCCTGAAGAAACGTGTTTGTACAGCGCTACCACTCAAAGACGAATACTGCACATTCTATTATTCTGGACGAATGCGCACCTCCAATTGTTTCTTACTTGCAGAGACCCAATTTCATCCTGGAGGTTAGGACTGTAAAACACTGCAAGAGCCTTATATGTAATTTGGAATGAAACATTTCACCATAACAGCGAAGTTGTGGCTCATAAAGTCTGCACATTATGAATGACTATGTTGATTATGGTTATTATTTCTGTCTTTTCTTTGTAGTTTAGAAAATGTTAAAAGCCACCGTCCCTAAGTCCCCTTTTCCTTCACAATCAGAGGATAACAATGCCATCTGATTGCCTTTTATTTTTTATTTTTTAAACAACGTAGCAATTGAGTAAATAGGCGCCTGTTGATTGATGCTGTTCTCCATTTAGATTGGAAAGGAACTAGATCCCCAGTTCTCCTGCTCTGACCACAAGTAGGGAAGGAATAATAAAGAGCTCCAACTTTTAGACCAGACTCTTATCCTCCGGCTTTGTCTTGGTGCCAGATGCCATCTGGCTAGAGATCTACTAACTCTCCCTTAACTGGTCTTTGTTTACCCAAGTCACTCAAGTCGTTTGTACAGGAACATGAAGGGTTCATATTAAAAGTCTTAGCTGAGGATAAGCCATGAGGTCTAAATTGGATATAATGATAGTTAATGCCCAAACCAGCTGAGGGTCACTTGTGTGCTCAGAATCAGATCCTTCTCTGTATGTTTATTTTCTGACATACTTCAAAATTACTTCACTTCAGATATACATACTATAATGCTGTTAATAATTTAGGCCTGCGTATGGGAACGAAGGGTGTGTTCATAGTTGACAAGTGCGATTCAGTTAAAAGCCAACTAACTAAATGTGAGCAACAGTTATCCGATAGAGCGGTTTATTCTTCTTCTGCTTTTTCATGTTCTTCATATTCATGTGCCCGGTCAACTTTCCATCCAAAGTTAAAGAAGCCAGTGTGAATGTTAAATGAAAATGCGCAATGTACCATAAACTGCTTTAGTCCAGAGCAAAGAACCAAACTCCTCCATGTAAACCAGGGGCAGACACCCGCGGACTGAACTGGACTGACATGTGCTTGGTAAAGTGGAACCATGCCAAAATAAGCCTGAGTCCTTCTCTTTGACAGAATATAGTGAAATGTCATCTATTGGGCATCAGTACAGGTTGAAATATTTTTTGGTCTGTGGAGTGCTACGGCCACATCCTGTTTCTTCGCGATTCTTTCTGACCATTCACACCACACACTTTAATGTGAACTTCAGAAGGGAAAAAATACCAATACCATACAGTAGACAGGGCAGGCTCTGGACTGCTCAAGGGGGAAAAACTGCTCAAATTGCCAATTTTGAAATGTTTTATTTGTTTTTATTATTTTGACAAAGGTGGAGGGAAAATGGGAACTAGCTACTGGTACAGATGTGATCCAAATGAGCTGCTCAACAAAACTACTGGTGCTTTCGAAGGCCACTCCACTCCTGGTGTGAACAAAGCTTGAAGCTCATCTTAAGTAGTTCAGTGACACAGACTGTCATGACTACTTCTTTCTAACACAGTGAGTGATAAATCATAAACGCAATTATAAAAGCTTAACACTGGATGTGGTTTTTCCAGAACCAATTCAGTTTGACACAACGTTTTCACCCACTTTTACCTCCATCGACGTACAACAACGGAACATCACAGTCGTAGATTTGGCTCGAGCTAAGTGATGTATGTGCTACATGGTGTCTCTGAAGAGCTTGGACAGAACGTGAAGGTCTGCCAAAAGAAATAATAGTGCATGACATAATCTCTGTCCATCATGGTTTCATCCACAGCACAGCCCTCTCCAAATCTGGAACATTAGCTGCGATTTACTGCCAATCTGTCACTGAGAACAAATGCAGCTGTGTGTGTGTGCGTGCTTGTGATAAAAGACAGGCAATAAAATGAGTACGTATGTCATGTATTGGACCTTTTTTTTTTTTTTTTTTAATACTTTGACTGAGTAAGCAGAGCGTTCTTTCTTTGTGTGTATGTGTGTGTGCTGATAAGAACAGGTATGTTTTTTGGAATGTGTGTTCGCAGCCAGGCCTCGTACTGTGAGCTCAGCATGACGGGTTGGCATTAACACCTGAGGAAGCAGCAACAGGCAGACAGACACACTCGCTGGACTTTTTATTTATGGTGCTGATGGAAGCGGGGGAGGTCATCATGCACAATGCTGGCTGCACGTTGTGGACGTGGCATGAGTCCAAGCAAAACAATAGCCCTGCTGCAGGCCCCCCCCCCCACACCCCTCCCCATATGAGTCCCATGGGGGCAGTGGAAAGGCCGGGATTCAGGCCTGGGGTTAGAGGTTCAAGGGTACGTCCTGTAGTTAATGAGATCGCCCTGCTGGGCCCCGAACATTGTCTTAGCAGCACTGCAACAACGTCCTCCTGATGTGGACCGCTAAAGTACAAAGTGCACAACGCTCCCCCGAGGTAATCAGAACAAGATGTCCCTCGAAGGAGGACGGTGCCAGAAAGTGCCATGCTCTAGATGCCAACTTGCACCTGGAAGCCTGTACTGGCTAATTTGTACAAGTAAAAAGGACATGACCCGAGGAAATGCCTAGGACCACAGCAGAAACAAACACTTTCCTTAATGGTGCATGCCTTACATGGTCTATTAATGCAAATGGTACTTCATGTGTTATGAAACACAACAAAGTGGTGGGATTCTCTGCATGATAGCGAAATGGACTGTAGACTTAAAATAATCCCCCAAATTATTGAGCATTACAATGAAAGTGAAATTAGAAGGATTAAACATGGTCGCACAAGAATTTAGTAGTAGTTTGTGGAACTGGGGCTGCTGAGGGCAAGTGCCCCTGAGGTCATACATTGGAATTCAGATCAAATTTCTGCCTCTAAAGTTGTACAACAGCTCAGATTTCGAACCACTGCCATGCGTGACATCACATGAGGCATCAGCATGAGGCCTCACAAGATATCAGTGTTTTGCTTATCCTTTGGCTTTTGTGGTATTTTTGTGACACATGCATAGCAGCTGTACACCTTCACCACAGTGAAGGTCGCCTCCATCTGTAGCAGTCCCAACTGTAGTTTGAGTCCTTGGAGGTGCGCTTAATGCTCACGCGGGCAATGCCAGTGAGACCTGAAAGGCATGATTGAGAGGAACGGGTCCCTGACCTAAACCCGAGTGGCGCTTTGTTATTGGAGCTATACTTGAGGTCGCCGGCAAGGTGGTTAAAAAGCTCCTCGGAGGGAGGGCCCAGGGTAGAACGTGATCTGCCCAGAGTTTCTCAAGTCTGGGCCTCTCGGCATCGACTGCTGCCCCTCCGACTCAACCCAAGTTAAGCATAAGATAGATGTAAAAATTTAAAGTTTTTGTAGTAATCTAATGTTTGTGTATATTTGTGTATGACTGCATCACTTTGGTGGCTTGTGGAGCTCATGCAGGCACACTTAAAAAAAATGTCCTTGAAAAATAGTCCAGTTGGAACATAATATAGTGAGGTTTTAATCCCGAAACAATTATATGACTATTATTGGAGCAATTATTCGTGTCATTTTATAGATAGATCATCGGTTTCATTCGGTAAGAAACGATGTGCGCATTGCCGTCAACTGGGCCAACATTACGCCACAGTCCTTGGGCAAAGATTCATTCATACATTTGTGAGTGTTTGTCGAACGATTTGATACTTGGCACCATGCAAAACCTGCAAAATTGCACACTCCTGTCATCATGTGTTTCTCACACCTGCTGTAAATCCCCCATTTGTTTGCCAGGTAACGCAACAGCTTAATACAGTATATCAGTCATTCGAGCTTTAGAGGCATGTACTGTTGTGCACCACTCCACTCTCTTCTGGCCCTTCAAGTGGTGTTATTTATCTTTGCGGGAGACTATTGAAAGCCAAGCAGGCAGATCATCTTCACTCGCCTTTTGTCCAGAACTAATCGTAACCATCAGCACTGCTCATCTCATCCCTGCTCCCCACTCAGCACCGAATGAAGAACCACGTGAACAGATGGAAACAAATGTTAAAGCAAAGCAGCAGTTAAACTCACAACACCAGCACAGGCAACAGTTGTATCCAAAACTTGGCTGGGAGGAGGTGACTAAACCCAAAGAGGTGTGGGGGTGGGGGGGAGGTCTACGATTGAGAGCCCATAAATGATGTCACCACTACTAACCACAGCAAAATCCGTGTGATGTGGCTTGTTTGCGGTTGAGAGTACATGGGAGTGGAGGCTTCAAGGTTGACTCCGTAATATCCCACCCAGTTAGAAGCAACAGTCGAGCCTTGCCGACGTGGTGCAATGTGTGTTTAAGAGCTCAGAACAGCCAAACAAGCGCACGCATCATGAAAACTAGTGACCTGTAGAAAACCACTGACCAATACAGCAAAAGAGAAGTGCTCTTTGTCTAAACTAAATTCTAGTATGTTAGTAGGTAAGTAAATATTTCCCACGAAAACAAATGTCACATCCAAAATTTAGGAGTCTCTTAAAAAAGCAATTTCTGTTTCTCAATTTTGTGGGGACATCACAAGTTGGAGCTACAGAACGTGTTTTTCACTGGACAGTGATAATGTAAAATATGAAAAATTGGCATGTATAAATAAAGTAGCTGGACCCATTGGCATTGCTCTTGTAAAATCAAAAGTTAGGCTTGTACGAATCCTGTGCACAGCTTTATTAAAGCTGAAGATGAACATAAGCAGAAAAGTATCAATCCATCCATCCATTTTCTTCCGCTTAGCCGAGGTCGGGTTGTTTACGCTTTTCCTGATTGGCAAAATATGACCGTCGTGTATTCAAAGCCTCGAGTAAGCAGCCGAATATGAGCCTTAAAACAGATAGATCTATTTTGGTAGGTGTCAGGTCAGAGAGAAAAAAATACCACGAACATTGTTGTGTTCCAATGTTCAGATCGCCATCCAAATCCAACGCCTCCACAACGATGTTGAACTCGCTCATGATTATTGCTCTCTCAGGACTTTTTACTCGTCACCACATTTCATGAAAACAAATTAAAAGGACAAATAGACTCAATAAAGAGATTCAGGAACTAAAAAATTAACTCCACATCTGGATTACAAAGTTTCGCCAGATCCGAAGATGACATTCGATTCTATACAAGGTAAGATGGGAAAAAGCTATCCAAAATGTTCATCAATAAATCAAACATTTCTTACTCTACTGTGGCTTTACATAAAATAAAAAACCATAACACACATTGTCACCCTCAGATGAAAGGGAATAACAAGGCAGGTACCAGCAAGGCCCAAGCTTGCCATCAACTGCTAAGTGAAGCGACTTCTACGTCGCCACGGTTGCCACCAAGAAAGAAGCCCAAGCTACAAAATCGACACCTTCAAGCTTGACTGAAATTTTCCGCTGCCCACGTGGCCAAGCCAAATGCGTTTCGGGACAACATTTTTATAGTCTGACAAGAAATAGATTGAGTTATTTCACCGCATAAAAAAGTAAGTTTGGACGAGTCAAGGTGAGGCTTTCAAACCAAACAACACTGTGCCAACTGTCAAGTATGACGGTGGTAGCCTCACGGTTTGGGGCAGACAGTGGTACGGATGGACCCCATAAAGTGGATGCAGCAATAATAATTGAGGAGGACTAACTCACAAATAAACTTCAAATCAACACACACCACAACTCTCGACACAATTTGGTGTTCCAATAGGACTGTGCTCCTGAACGCGCTCAAAAAACAGTTTTGAAATGGACAAAACTGGCTAACATTAAGCTTCTGGAACGGCCTTCCCAAAGACCGCAATCCTATTTAACATTTGGGGACGACACTTAAAAGCCAGGTCTGTTCCAGGAAACCGACCAATCTAAATTAGACTTCAGCGATTCTGCCAAGAAGAGTGTTTAGAGATCCAGCTACAAAAAAAAAAAAAAAAAGTCTGGTAGAGGGGATACTTGCAACGGGACATCTAACCCAATAGTGACATTGTATATTTCAGTATCTATTTTGTATGTATATGTCTATATCTAAAAAATATAAAATATTGTTCCTTTTGTTGTGGCGGCACGGTGGAGACTGGGGTTCAATCCCCGGGCCCGCCTGTGTGGAGTTTGCATGTTCTCCCCGTGCCTGTGTGGGTTTTCTCCGGGCACTCCGGTTTCCTCCCACATCCCAAAAACATCCATGGTAGGTTAATTGAAGTCTCTAAATTGCCCCTAGGTGTGAATGTAAGTGCGAATGGTTGGTTGTTTATGTGTGCCCTGCGACCCTTGTGAGGATAAGCGGCTCAGAAAATGGAAGGTTGGATGGATTATTATGTTGTCATTCCACTTAGGAAAAAGAGAAGGTTAAATAAATCATTATAGCCTCAAATTAATATGATATTCTTGCCCATGATGACTGAGTGAACGTCTAACCGCAACTGTGAGCACACACCATGCAGGGCATTAGCTGCAGCTTTATGGGGGATACCAGAACACGCGCGCGTTTGTATCTATTTTCAAGCCCGAAAGTGTTGTGTTTTTTTTGTTTTTTTTTTGCACTGCTGACGAGGCCTACTTTCTTTCTAACTGTAGGAAAAACAGATTTGAATGAGCTCCCGGGGGAAGTGCTGGGAAATAATAAATAAATCAGTGAGCGGAATTGCCGTTTCCAGCCCGTGAGCCAGATACATAAAACTTAACTCAGATTCAAGGCGGACTGACCTGGAAAGTTTGTACGCCATATGGAATCTCTAAAATGTGCTATGCCATAAAGTGTGGGACAAAATATTGAAATCGATCACACATATTGTCGGTGAACAGCTCGTTACGTCTGTGATGTGCTGTGTGGGTCATTCATCTCCAAGTACACCACTGTGAGGTCTTTCACATTTTAAAAATGTGTTCTGATTTGAAAAAATCTTGATGTGCATACGCCGCTTAAGGGTGAAACCTTGAACACAACCAAGAGTCAGTATGTATGTGCCTCAACAGAGGTAGACAGACGGTAGAGACAAATGATGCAATGAGGGAAGGGCTGCAGAAGAAAGCCCAAAATAATATTAGTACTACAAGTAGGAAAATGGGAACAATATGATGATTTGAAAACTGATGTACAGTATTGTGCTGAAGTCATGGGTCATCATAGGTTTTGTTGTTTTAGCAATGCTATAATGATCATATACATTAGCCCTAAAGCCCAATATAATTGTGCTTCTTTGTTCATCTGGAGCAGGTTAATCCCTGTTTTACAGAGGACGAGTGGTACAGTTGAGGTCATGTCATCGTGACAAAATAGTGAAAATAAATTCCTGATTCTTGGATTCTATTTATCATGCCAACTTGAAAGCTGTAAAATTAAAAATGTTTTTAAATTAAATTGAATTTAAAAAAAAAACTATTCCCTATAACAACAAAGCTAATGGTACCCTAAGAACTACACTGCCCCCCCCCCCACACACACACACACACACAATTGGAGAACTGTGTGCACGAGAGGGTAAGAACAGGTGCTAAGTAATACTTTAAGAAGTGTTTTTTCATCAGTTTAAATTTGTTTTAAAACGGTAGTGTTTTTAGACTGTGAGGGAGGGGTTAAAATATATATTTAAAAGAATTGTGTATGGTCTATGATACAGATGTTCACTTACTGCGATTTATGGCTCTGGAAATTGTCGGGGGTTCACTCACTGCTAATAACAATTGACAGTCCATGACCCTAATTCGGTGGAGGATCTGTTCCTTTAATAACTATTCTGACACTTCCCCTGAGAGACGCCTGGTGGGCCGGAGAAGACTGCTTGCTCATCTGCAGTTGTGAGGCCGCATCACCTCGGGTTCAGCTGCTTCCAATTTGGGTCTCAGCACTCGCCATTGCCTTTTCCATTGAAATAATAAAGATCAGCTGCTGTGTGGCCATTCTGCAGCTGCCTACCTCAATGCACGTTTGCATTTTGTAGACTTCGGATGTACATCGAGAATATGTGGGGGGCGGGGTTGTGGATCAAATGTGACATTAAGCCAAGCAAAACACAGAAACATCGGAAACGCTTCCGTGAGAGTCTGACATTTGAATGCAAGATGTGTCGCCAGGCTTACGATTTCCATAGCTTTGCTGTTGCGGACAACACCGTCACCTGCTCTCGTTCTCGGCTCCTAAAGCCTGGCACCTTGCAGCAGCTAATCACCCTGAACAGCTGCATCTTTCACTGAACAAATCCCCGTACGGAACACTTCCCGCCTCCAAACCCACATTCCCACTTTGGCAGGCAGACATACGTCCATACATACATAACATGCATGCACACTCCCACTCTGCCTTTGCAAAGTGTGTCTGAATGATGTTTAAAGCATCGGGTTTAGTGTGTAGGCCCGTGATAAGGCCGGGCAGAGCTATGAAAACACAGATTAAGTTTCCGTGGCTTATTAAGGACGACGCGCTTCAGCCTCACAGCCTTACCGCAAATTGCATCTGAGGAGAAAAAAAAAAAAAAAAAAAAAAAACAGCCCCCGCGTGGCTGTGAGATATGCCTTGATGGGTACCCCCTGCGGCCGAGCTTTGACAGCCATGCTAATTCGCGCCAACGTTCCCCCATATGCCGTGTGCAGCCTGGCAGCCCCCCTCCTGTGATAAGGTTCCCTTATTTCTTTGATGGCTCTCATCCAAACGTCAATTCACAACCAAGATATCGAGTGTTGCTGATAGTCATGGTCTCCGGAGAAGATGCATGTTTAGATAAGTTTGCATATTGGCAAACACCATCTCTGTTGTTGATAGAATAAAATATTTAAAATCCAACTTCAAAAGTTCAATTCGTCCTGAGATCACTACTTTTCTGTTAATGAGGACTTATTTTGATATTTCTGTCGGATGAGATGCAATCTGAAAAGAAGCATTTACTTCCTTGCTAAATGCTAAATCTAACCAAGCATACGTTAAATCCCCGCTCCTGGCAGGCTATGAAATTTCCTCCATCTGCAAATACTTAACATTTTTTTTTTTCTTCTTCTTTGGACTCAATCAGCGATAAAGACCATTATGTTCCCGGTCCAGAGGTAAGACAATATCTCCCAAACCTCATAGAAAACAATTAGAACTCAGTAATTACACCACTGGCCTGGAATTCCAAAGCCTGAGGTCAGGGTGAGATAGTCGAAAAAGAGTACATGTGAGCGGTGCCTGTCGGATGTAGTGTTATCTTACCCCGCATGGACTCTGAAGGAGTGCATGCTTGGTTCTGAACCCTGATGTGATGTAATGTTTTGCTTTAGTAGTACGAATATAATAGGCCTGAAATCCTGGATGACAGCATGGCACCATCATTACACATTACCCTCCATCATTTATCTCAGCATGCTGCGGCTACTGCCTTGGTTTGGGGAAATGCAAAACTAAAACAGAGACACGTTATCTCCACTGGTCCAGCTGATTTATATTTGTTGATCACTGGAGGGCAGGGGGGTGGTGAGAATGGACGGACACAAGAGAAAACAAGTCTCTCGTCATCTCCATTTCACCACATCTGTGAGTGCACCTTCAGCGTGCGCACAGCCGATGCTCACTTTGCACCTTAAGGCAGCCGAGATGTTAACACTGTAACAATGCACACCGGGACTGTGAGTCAGTGGTGGCCTGGAGTGGCCCGATGAGAGAACGATGGGGGTCAAACTAAATGAACAGATCATGCACATTTTCCACAGTCTGACAAGCAGCACAAAGGGGATGAAGGAAACGCGAGGTCTCTCAAAGGTATATCGTTCCGCCTCTTAAGTCGAATGTTACTAATGTTTTGCTCAGAAAGTGGATTTTAAAAGACATACTGCAATGTTAGGGCTTTGTTTATGTAAGTATGTATGTTAAATTCCAGCTAAGGGTAAAAGAAACATTTAAAAAAATAAATAAATAAGTGAAAAGCAGATGGAATCCCAAACAGGTATTAAGATCTTGCCTTTCAAACTTGCACTCATTGAACTGCGTGTGCAGCTTTCACTTCAATCTGCGGCAACAGATTTAAGCCCACACCGGGGTTCGGCTTTGCCAGTGTGGCCAGCTTTTATTTTGGCTTCAAGCTGTGAATGAGGCGGGAGGCAGCAGCGCTTTCAGGTTCTGAGGTCCTCTTAGCGGTTCTGCTCACATGGCGCGGACAGAACAAAGCGCCGGTGGCCCTGGATAGCGTCCGCGGTGCCAGAGAGTAAGGCCCCCGTGAATGGAAACTGTCACTTCTGCTCAGCGCGGCCTGTGATCTGAGCCACCCGAAACAGCGCTCAGTTAAGTGGCTAATCCCGGCACCCCTGCTGGCTCGACAGCCCCCTGCTGCCATGACAACCGGAGGGGAATCTCCTTTGGCAACAACTTAATTGGATAATTTCCTCTCTCCTCTGCTTTTGTTAAGTAAAGTCTAGTCCGCTGGTGAACTTTGCATTATGGTGGGTGAGGTTGTATTGTGACTGTTGTGATCAACCTGCATGCTGTTGGTCAAACAGGCCCTTGCTTTTACTACCACCACAAAGTGACCACAATAAATATTTATTGGGCTTTGTGCCACAAAAGCCTGAACATTTATGTTACACCCAGTCGAGTGGCGGCCCAAATAGACACTCCGCCCTCCTTCCTAGACAGTCGGTGCAGAGATGCCTACGCCAGTAGGGAAGTCATTACGCATGTGTGTGTGTGTGTGTGTGTGTGTGTGTGTGTGTGCGTGCGCGCACGTGTATGTGTATGCGTGCATGCATGCATCTCAAGCAGCTGCTGTGGTCACAAAAAGAAAACAGCAGCGCTAACATGGCACTTTGAGAGGATGATGACAATGTTCCAGTCACACCACAAAACCATACAAAAGAACGTAATGTAACATAATGCAGCAGCAATAAGCTCATTTACCCTGATCAATTGACACCAGGCTGAAGTGATTAATTCTTTACACATTATTATTCATTAATAAGATAATACATTTTATTTACAGGGCATCCAAAGATGCTTTAGATGGGTAAACTGTTAAACAAGAGATGCAACCTTGAGTGCACCCCAGTTTGATTTTATGATCGTGTTTAAAAAGAAGAATTGTATAATATCATTAATTCAGCTAACTTCCTTCATAAAACCATTTCCTGGGTCAGAATCTCTGACTTCCTGTTTGGACTTACCATCTTCACAGGCGGTCCCGCTGAATCCTGGACAGCATTTCCACTCCAGTGAGGTCACAGTGCGGTACACCATTTTATAGGAAGGTCTGACAACTGTCCTGTAGCTGAAAAACACAAAATGCAAAAGCATTACACACTTGAATTCACCACAGTAAAGCTTGGAACAATAAACCTTTATCTGCCTTTTGTTTTCACTGAGGGCCTGTGATGCTTGCGCCAACTAAATACACTTGAATGCCTATAAATTTAACAAAGGAACAGGACTAGGGAGGCGACAAAGTAAACAAAGGTAAAAATGAGGACATCCAACATTTCATGCTCTTTCTTCTTGAAATGTGTCCATTTCCTGAACGAAGATAAGCTTCGTTCGATCAATGGCAACTTTTGCGTTCTTCACATTCTCTTTCTTTCACCACCCACATCTTGGGGACAATGTCGACTAATCAACAGATTTCATGTGCATTGCTGCACATTTTGGGTACAACACCACCAATGTTCCCTCTAATTTTTCATGTGTCTGAGCAAACACACTAAGCCCCTGAGCGGGTCCCTTAGAGCACCGTGAGCAACATCAGACGTGTGCACTGTGGTCAGTCAGGTCAGTGTCACATCCATTGAGGTTACATGGCTTATTAAAAGAATCAGATGACAGAATTTACATTCCCATCAGAACACTTAAGTGCTTTTGCAAACTTACAATGAAAATGTCAACACACTTTTCTTTCAACTACAGAAAAAAACACATTGCTAACCGAACCAAGCCAACTATAAACTATGAAGTATAAATTTGAAAGCCCGCTTCCAAATGTATTTCAATTTTTGTTCTTAATTCAAAATGATATTCCCGTCGGTTTTTCTTGTCTCTCCAGTGTTTGCACATGTTGTCCAGGTCGATGGCCTCGTCTGCTTGCAGTTTTGACTTTATGCGCATCAGCTGCTGCAAGACGATTTCTGGATGCTGTTTTGATGTGATTCATTAAACTAAAGCCTCTTTCACAATCTGCACTGGATGCTTGAAATGTAGCACAAATATCCACCAGCTGAGAGATGTTTTTTTAGCTCCTCGCATTTTAGTGTTCCAGCCACCATATCTGAGAATGTGCTGATTGACCCTTGTTTAAGTTTTTGCCTCATTATCTACTTGAATTCACCATATTCCCTGTTAATGGCCCCTAACGAATGTGGGTGATGAAGAATGGCCTCGTACTTCTTTGCCAATGTGGCAACATCTGCTGTTCCATACTCAAAATTATTAAAGTATTGGGAACGCAACTTCTCAATCTTTACGCTTGCAAAGCAGTGCCCTTCCATCACAGTCAGGTTGTGTCTTTGAAAAAAAAGACAGATGTGTGCTAGCTCATCCAAAACATCTCCCAGAGCAAAGAGAGTAACTTTGAACTTTGGATCAGTCAGTTTTTTGTAAAAGTATTTTGCCACTGGCTTCTCTCTTGCAGTATTTCTCCAGCACAGAGTAGCTCCTCAAAACAGCATTCACAGCTTGGTGCCAAGACAGCCATCGCTCTTCGTTCAGAGGCCTGAATGACAATGTATCCTCATCAAGAATTTTTGCCAGGTCTTCCAATTTTCCCCTCTTTATTGTAGAGCTTGAGGAAATGGAATAAACCGTTCTAAGAAGACTTTCCACATCATCAATGCACAGGTCCTCTCTATGGCTCACACAGTGTTGTTCAGTTAGGTGTGAGATTTGTCGCTTCACTCTGTTGTGTTTTCCTAGCATTACTGAGGCATCATCGGAGGTCAGCATCACCATTCTCTGTAGGTCCAGTTCATGCTTTGTGTAAAATTATCAATTATTGCCTGCACAATATCTTTCGCAGTGCATGCTGACACCTGAATGACGCTGCCAAACACAGTTTTATGGTGAAGGTTATTTTCCTCCCTGTATTTAAAATACAGAACTAGCATTTTGTGCACTGTAATGTGTGCTTTCATCTATGATGAGGGAGTGCCAAGGTGCATTTTTAACATTACACAGTTTCATCCTGCACTATTTGATCGATTGAATTCAAAAATTAAAAGGCATAATTTTTGCTACGCCAGCTTTCTGGTATACTCGGTTACTTTGCCATGTGATTGTGAATTTGTTGAACCGACAGCAGAGATGCATTCATGTTGATGGCTCGCAGAATATTGTCGATGATGATTTTCAACTTGCTCTGGGTTCGATTCGCTTACCAGTGTCAGCTCGTTCCTCTTCTCTCTGTCTTTGGCGCTCTCCCCCAACAAGGTGGCGATCCCCATTCCCATCTTACATCTGCGTACAATTCCAACTGCATTCAAATGACTTTTGTGCGGAATCTGACGCTTGAGGTAGTCCAGCTTCCATTCTGTCCACACTTTTCCTTCCGAAAACTCGCTTGCTATTTTGGCTTCGCAACACGTTTTGTAGACCAGGCCTTTCTCGCTCGAAAAAGAGAAAATCACGTCCAGTTTCACCGCTTTTTCTTCTATTTGCACATACTCCGACAGCCATTCCATCTTAAAAGAACAGCATTTCTTTTTTACTTTGGCTTGGTTTGAGGATATGTCACTGCCCGGTGGTATTATACCACCGTAGTTGGTACCCAAATGGGAGGGTGCCAAACTGGGGTTTCGAGCTGCACTGTATCATACAGAGATAGTTTTAACAAAACCCAAGAGACTTTTTGTACAGTAGGATGTATGTGCATCTTATGTTGTGACCAGTGAGTGTCAGTAATGCAAAAAACAACTTCTGAAATAAAAATCGGCATCTTCGTACCAACTTGTATTTCGTTCACTAAATTTGGAAATTCCTGGATAATAATTCTATTTTGGCATAAATCATATCATTTAGGTTAAACAGCTAGCTACTCATATTCATCCCTGTAAGTATGGTTGCTACTTCTGCTCACCTGCCGCCTGTACATCCCTGTGGCCAGCGGCACGTCTGGTAGACTCGCTGCACGACGGTCCCATTCTGCACCTGGCAACTCACGGTCTTCGTGACTGTATGCGGACACCAGTTTCTAAAGGCAGACACAAAAAGAAATCTGAAGACAAGGGTGCGGAATATCTGTCCTTCAGATACACGAAAATAGCATTTGAGGATGTAAATAATTCAAGTAGCACAACATTTGAAAACAGTAACAAGGACACTCACTCCGCATCACGCTTACGGCAGGAAATTCGCCTCAGTCACACATTCGCTATCCTCTCGTCTACATTCAGTTCTCCAACCCCCTACCCCTTTGTTTTGAAATTCCTTCATAGTGTTTACACAGTTTTAATCAGCCACGAGATATGCAGAAGTGCATTGTTAAGCCCTACTGACACTGTTGTGTCCATTCATTTGCATTCAGCTCGCAGATAATGTCACCCTGGAGAGCAGACAAGGTCCCATACTGTGATGGCAGTGTGTCAGCACATGCCAACGCAAGGTCAGGAGTCCCCTCTGTGTCCACAGAAGCTTTGTAAGACATTACCGCAAGTGCCTGAGACACAGTGAAAAAGAACAAGCTGCCATGAAAATAAACTGATTCAGGGTCAGTGCTTGATATCTGCTAGTGAGCTTGACCCCCAAAAATAAGATAAAATAAAATAAATAACTCAACATTGTTCTCATCGCATCTTACAATTCTGGGTTACACGTCGCACAAAAACCCCCACAATGAGGCATGTGTTACCATGATTTTTATTAACAATGACATGTGTACAAAGCCCCCGATTACATTCACATGGTGATAGCCGGAGGACAAACGTGGCAAACTATTACCATGGAGTGTGTTTACACAATCAATCAATAACTGTGCAGCTCTGTAACTGTGAGCTCCGTTTAGAAACCACAAAGGAAACTGCAGGCCACTTAGCGGCGCAGAACCTTGTGTGTTCTGCTGCCAAGGTGTTTGCAAGCGTAGGAGGGGGGGCACCACCGTCTGTTTGTCAATATGCATGCGTGACCATATGTTCGTGTGTGAGAGAGATTCAAAGAAAGGGCCAAAGGCAAAGGATGCTAAGAAGCTCCCATTAACAATCCCCACATGCGCTGGCGGCCGCACACATAGCTCTACAGATTGAAGTCAAGATGCACGCTGCTATAGCTCTTTGTGTACACTCCCCAGGCACTTGATTAGGTATACCTTGCTATGACTGGTTGGACCTGTTTTTCTTCGGAGCTAGAATTGGAAACAGTCCTCATAGATTTTACTTCATATTGTTCTCATAGCATTTCAAAGTTGACGCAGCTTTCGACGGAGATCTGATGCCTGTGAAGGCAACTTGACAACAACTCCAATTCAGAGAAGAGTTTGATGATGATTTGAGCTTCGTGAAGCGTTATCCTGCTCTCGACGTCAGATGCTGGTACGCTGTGGTCAGAAAGCATTCAGTTGCTTTTGCAAGTGGCTTACTGCAGTGTAAATGAAAAGAATGTATATAGCCATATACAATTCACAAACTATCTTGTTACTTCTGTCACATCATCAGTATCGTATGTTCCTATGTCATAACATTGCATCCATGTTTGACGCACGCTGTGGTATGTTCCATTCCTCCTCTAAACTTTCCTTCTCCCATCACTCATACATGATTGCTGACCTTGGTTTCTTCTGTCAGTCAATGTCACTCTGCGTTTTTTTCATGAAAAGTTGAATCTGTCCTTCTACAGAACATTCTTGATTTTTTTTTCATGTTAAGTTTTTTTAATCACGGAGAAAATAATTCTGCCATCCTCCAATTTAGACGTCTTCTGTGGTGTTGCAGGCATTTTCAAACGGGTTTTTGCTATTTGCTTTACAATGTTTAGTTCCAGTCAAACAAAATCAACTCAAACAATGAAATGACATTTTAAGTTACACTTTAATTAAAAGTTAAGCCTTGAAAGTATAAGGAACCCAGCGATCATGAACCTAATTTGAAAAAGATTTTCTGTAAGCATAATGTTAAATTGTTGTATGGCCATTAGGTAAGACAATAGCTATAAGATTAGAGCGTGACATCACTTTGTCTTCACGGGGATAGAGGGGGAACATTTCTAGTCATTAGTGAAAAATGTTAGATTGTGAAGGTGATCCAGTTGAGCGGCATAATGTAGGGGCGGTCTTTTCCCGTCCCTTTATCACCCACAACCAACTGATAAAGATCAACTTCCCAGGCTCAGGGGAAGTATGCCGAGGTACACCTGGGAACAGCTACAGACTGCGACTAGCGGGGGGTAACTTTTATGGCCTCCTGCTCTCTTTGCTTTGCACTTATGTAATTATCACAGAGGAAACACCAACTTTGGTGACTGTAATAACAAGAGTACTACATTTTACAATTTCCGAACTAGCTTACCTTAATGAGCAATGACGTAAGACAAGACAAAGACCAATACTTTCTCTATGCATGGGAGCATACAAGGATACATTCCTTCTTTGTACCTGAAAAGCTTAAAGATAATGTCTGTCTTCCTAGAGCACAATTATCTCCGGTGGGATCTAAATGAATAAAGTTATATAACAAGGTTATAAAATGCCATATAGCCAGTCAAGTCCCCTCATTTCATTTCCAATAGCTATTACACAATGATTATCTGACATTTTTGGCGCTGTCTTTATGGATGATAATGGTCACATGGGTTTTTAAAGAGCTCTCATTTCAAAACAGTCAACAACTTGCCCCCACTGGAGTGGGTCCGATGTGTGCATCATATCCCGAAAACACATGTCACACTGCTGTGCCGCAATATAAATAAATCAACCTTCTCTTGCAGCCAACCGTATGAAAATTACATTCTAGTGAATCCTCAGCTTTGGCCCATCTGGTCTCCTTACAGCTCAAGCAGCCTGCATCTTTCATGATACTGCTTGGAACACGTCGTACTGAAGACTGGGAGAGGAAAAAGCTGGCAGACAAAGCCAAGGGGGCTGGCACGGGCAATATTGTTGCATGGGCAGATGCTGGTGGAAAACGTGTCAGTAACTTTTAAGACGAAGGGAAGAGGCTGACTAATGTGCAAAAGTCTTGGAACAGCATTAGATGCATGTTGTTTTTGGCAACAGTGTAATGATAAAATGGGTGTGAGGGTGTTGTTATATAAAAAAATAAAAAATAAAAAGAACAAACAATGAAACAGGCTTAAGAGTGTGTTTAGGGGCCACATCCAAAAACCTCAGGGAATCTGTATTTATTTGTGTCTGAGGGGATAGCTGCTTGGAGAAGACAAAGCACAGACATGGGCATAAAGAAAGGAGGACTTTGGTCATAAGGGTCACAGAAGTAGCATCCCATGGGAACACAGTCAGAGGGGCAAAGAGAGACAGACTTAAATCCATAGGATGGAAGAAGCATAAGACACAAATGTGCTGAGGACACATTGCAAAGCCATGAATAAAGCGAGCGGCTGTCACAATCTGATGATGCTGCTCGAAAAGCCAAAAGACAAATTGAGAACTGAAATGAGCAATAGAGGAGCTGTATCCCTTTTACCCTGGAACAGTTTTACTGACGTACTGAAACCCGGACCGACACCCGCACTCTCCAGACCCCTCACCAGCCCCCCAAGAGAACCCTGAGTATGTGTGTGTGCCCGGATGTGACTGGTGAAAATAATATTTACAGTGAATGGTGTGAATCTGTGCTAATTGAGTGATTAAGAGGCCTGGCTCATCTGGCGGGACAACCATCAGGAGAGAAGACCGCCACACCAAACCCCGGGAATCCCCTCCCCCCGATTCCAGCCAGCACCCACTACCCACTCCCGAGTGCAGACCCAGACCAGGAAGGGACAAAAAAAACCCACAGTAGCCTGTTCCTCTGCGAGAAGAGGTGGAGGCAACCACAGCCGGACGCAAGGACCAGAGAGAAGAGGAGGAGCAAGCCCGGGGAGCAACAGGGGGGCCCCACCGCCCTCCACCAGCAGCCAGAACGGGGGACCAAGGCGGACGCACCCGCTGAACATGGGCGAATCCACCACCAATGCATGCTGGGAGGCCTGCCCGGTAATTCCCCCCCCCCCCCTCCCTCCAGAGGTCAGGAAGGAGTAAAGAAAGTCCCACCCCCACAGATGCCCGAACCGCAAGCGAAGGGTCAAGAAGAGAAGATCTCCAATTTTTTTTTTTTTTTTTTGTGCCCCGTTCGGCTGTTAGGTCAAGCAGAATGGAAAATCTGTATCCCTTTTATGCCGAAACAGTTTCACTCTGTCACAGTAGAGTTTTGAAGCTTCCGCTGCGGTATTATAATTGAGGTTTATTGAGAAAGAAACAAAGGCAAAAGACAAAGCACTAATTGTAAACAGGATGAGTGAAGAAAATTACATTACATTAGAAGAGAAGATCCCCAATCCATGCACGTGTCCTTTCATCGTGCAAATCAGTCTAACGTGTAAGAATGAGAAAAAGCACATTTTAGATCTGGTTTTCCTCAGAGGGCCATTATGATCGTAAAACCATATCAATGTTTAATCGCTTCATCATATTATTACACGTAGACAACAAATTGATGGATAACTACTTTTGAAATCAGAAGTCAAGGATAACACTTTGTTCAACGATTGTTCAAGTAACTGTAAAATGGGTTTGGAGACAAAACATGATTACAATAGTTCATTACTATTTATTACATATGAATATTATACAAAATTTGGAACAGATTTTAGCAAGAATCATGGAAGTTCACACACATGATTTGCTTTCGCGGGCCACATAAAATGATGTGGCAGGCCAGATCTGGCCCCCGGGCCTTGAGTTTGACACCTGTGATTTATATTGAAGTAGGGTGACCAGCTGTCTGTGTAATTAGGTAATTGATTTTTTCATTCCGCAGATATTATTTCTAATGCAATTTACTCTGTGATGAGATTTAACCAGTGATTAATATTGCTTATTTTTCCAGTTGAATAAACGTGTTTTCTTAGCGGTTGCTGATGCAACGAGTACTGATTGTGAATATTTATTTGGGAGGTCGATTATGTGTGCACAATCTTGGGGGAGGTGGAATCCTGCAGTTCAAAATATACGATAGTTTCTGCGTAACCTAAGTCCAAAAGCATTGAATTGGTGTGCGTTCCCATATAGCATGAAAATAGGTGTCTGGGGTATTTTTAATGCATTGCTTAAGACACAGAAGGGATGGTGACCCATTAAATGAGCAGTAGAAGATACGGCACACCAGGGACGGTGGCTCTTTCTGCTCCAAGTTCGAAGCATGTGAGTGTGTGTGCGCAGTTGTGCAGATGACAAGCAGAGAACCCTAAAGGGCATCAAAGGTCACATGGAAGTGTCTCTTCACAGCAGCAACGGAGAAACAAGGAAAACCCTCATTTGTCTTTGTCTGTCTGGCCCTTTCAGGTGTGGACACCTGCAGCCTTTGAGTGCGTCACGGGTGTGTGCATCTTTGAAGTGTTCGCAAGTGAGAAGGCGGATTCACCTGGAGTGCCGTCATGTGTCTCACATGTGGACGGATCGCTTGGGGAAAAAAAAAAAACACTCATCTGCCAAAATGGTGAGCACACTAGCTCGCTTCAGTAAGATGTATTCAGAAGCTGTATTAGAAACGTGCCTTTAGATATGTGACTCAAATACATGGTTGTGGATGACTATGATTTCAGTTACATCTAAATATGTTCATTATTATGGTTGTACGTTACAGTAATGTATGTACCAGCACTGCACTGCAGCTGCTTCTAAATTAGCTTTATTTAGCTACATGTGCGGAGCAAAACAATAATCATTTTTAGAATCAATTTTGTATCGACTATTCCGTCAAGTACCCGTGGAATCGCCCCCCAAAAAATCTTTTTTTTTTTTTTTTTTTAACTCCTTTTTTAACTTTTTTTTTTAAAACTACTATCATGTATTTTATTCTCATTTGTAAAGGCTGAACTTCTATCCTTAAACTGCATATCTTGATACTGAGTGCATGGTATAAACTTTGAAACTTTGGTATAAAGAATTCGAGAGAACAAAATTAGCCTTTGCTAAACGTTAGCATTCGCGATTAGTATTAGCGTGCTAGCGATTACCATTTTAGGTAAAAAAACAAAAAAACAAAACGATAACTACCATTCAGCTGACTCATACATCATGTTATATGTACATTATACATCTAATAGTGTCTTAAAAACCACTTACAGACACTCCTCTGTCGTGTTTTGCAATGTTTTTCACTGGTGCAACGCTGCGTCCATCAGCAACAAACATGGACAGTGGCCAAACATTGTTCCGGCCGGCCCAAATATGCTTTTATTCGTATTTTTTCATTGCCTCGAGGCAGAAATTTTTGCGGCGACCAATCTTTGTGGTCAATTTTTTTTCACAGCCCTACACGTGGGCGTGGTTTCATTCGGCGGCCATGCCCACAGCGTCTGACAGCGGAAAGAACGGCTTGATTTGTCACGTCTTTGAAACCTAATTTTATATACTTGATTTTTTTCATTCAAATTTAATCATTCAAATTCTCCTTTGTGTGTCCAATTTACATGACATTTATTTTCACTTTATATGGACTTTAAATTGATTGAAGACTCTAAATTGCCAGTAGGTGTGAATGTGAGCGCAAATGGCTCTATGTGCCCTGCGATTGGCTGGCGACCGGTTCAGGGTGTACCCCGCCTCCCGCCCGGACATAGCTGGGATAGGCTCCAGCAGCCCGCGACCCTAGTGGGGAGAAGCGGTACAGTAAATGGATGGATGGAATGGACTTTTGAATTCAAACTAACCAGTGTTGTGATGTCGCTGCTTTCAAATAAACCTGTATTTTCATTGGAGTTGATTGAGTCAACTCCTTAGCCATTCTGCTTGAAGCCCCTGGAATCCCAGTCTTCTCTGTTCCCATACTTCAAGAGACGTAGACATGGTTAAGATGGATGAGGAATGAGGCAGGCCGTAGGGCTCAGACTGCCTGTCAGACCATGACAAGTGCTCAAGGGGAAGATAAAGAAATGGACGAGATACCAAATAAAGCCACTTACCCCCCCCCCCACACACACACACACACTAACACCCCCCCCCACCCCTCCAGAGTACTGAGCTCGGTAGTTTTAAAAGGACAAAAGCAGTACGAGGGTGAATGAGCACTTTATCAGCTCTGCACTGGCGTGAGCGCACCAGTCGCGAAATTACTCAAGTAGTGTTAATCCCCTTTCATTTGCGTAATGCTGGGGTGGGAATGCATTCCTCTATTCTCCCTCTTGCTAATATGCGAACGTCTGAACTTCATTGTGCAGATTCTCTTTCTGGGAGACAATGGACTCAGCAGGCCAAAACAATTACATAAGAGCAAAATGTTGCGTTTACAAAATAAGAACAAATAAATAGGTTCAGCTTTGATTCACAGCATCAAAGAAGTCAATTTAATAATGCATTTGCGTTTATGATTGTAGCTTGCAGTGGTGTCTAACTGGACTGAATTTTACTAGGTGTGTAATATTTTTAAGATTTCCCCCTTTTATGTGGCAAAAAAACAAAACAAGCAAAATATTAGTTTCCAAAAATGTCGTTTGCGGCTGTTTAAACATGATCCACTTTCCTTTCCGACTCTGGCTCAATCCCATGACTCCTTAAACCCCCTGACCCTTGTGGACGCCGCGGCAGCTCCTGTCCCACAAATGCGATCGACCACTTACAGACCCACTGTAAACTTCTCAACTTTCAAGGGAAGAAAGTGAGCCCAGATGCAATGAACTCCCAGATGCTTTGTGTTTAGTAAATATGTCGACAAGCCCGAGGCCGTGAGTGACAAGGGGGCCGAGCGGCGAAGAGGGCCGGTGCAGCAGGAGCTATTGGAGCCATGAAAGCCACCTGGACATGCCCGGGAGAGTGGGCCTCCTTGTTATTCACCGTTGAAGCCCCCCAGAGCCACAAACCCTATCTGACTACACTGAGGTAAATTTGGACTGGTGACCACGCTACCAAAACGATTTACAGCCCAATTGTTGTCGAACTGATTATTTATAGGTGTTGCAAATTTAGATATATATATATATATATATATATATCATTCCAATTTATAATTAATCCCAGTATCATTAACAGGATGACTGTCTGTAAATAGAGGAAGATCATCAATTGTAGGTAATTTGAGCCAATTTGTTATTCAGAGGTGTGTAGAGTGTATTAGCCATCCGCATTAATCAGTACCAAAGAAGAATCCCAGTTTTAAAAAGGTCGGGGACCACTGATTTAGTGTCTTCAATGAAAACAATCTTACATGCGCTCACAATCTTGAGGAGACCACACAGACTCCACATGCGAGTCAAACCCGAGGTTGAATGAGGGTGCATGTGAGGTTACCACTAAATTATTGAAGATTCAAACTCAGGACTGTGAAGCAGATGTGCTAACTCCTCGTCGCCCCAATAAGGTTTCACCAAACAGATCAAATCGTGATCACAGTGGACATTGCATTCATTTCATTGCAACAACCCTAATCAAAAAGCCGAGAATGGGGGAAAAAAACAAATCGACCCCTGTGGAGGGGCGTTGCTTTAGATTAACAACCAACCACTCTGCAAAACCATTTGAAAGCATTGTCTTATTCAAACAAACCCCCCAGGGACTGCATAAATACAGTACATAAATCATGACTGAAACACATGTGCAAACAATATTTCGCATCTAAAATGTGGTGAGAGGGCAATCGTGGCTTTATAGTAAAGTTTCACTATTTGCCCGCATGGTCATATTTAAACATTGCTGGTGGATCATCACTTGTGCAGAGTTGCAGACCATGACAGCATAAATATTTGGAAGATGGGGAAACGTCCCCTCGGAGTACAGGGTTCAACAGTTTGCGTGTCCAATAAAGAAGCACATTTTTTGTTTAAAAGACGTGAAGATGTGGAGTAAAATACAACTTTAGAAAATGTTGCATCCTGTTGCGGACCAGAGACGGGCACGCGCTCTCACCGGGGTGGGACAACTTCAGGATGAGAGCGCAGGAAAAGGGAACAATGAGCCCTCGTAGATGGATGGAGGGCAAAGCAGCACGCATCTACACAATGTTGAGTGCTGCAGGGTTTAAAAATAGCGGACTGGTCATCCCCGTACTCGCAGAAAGACCAAGTGAATAAAAGATGCTTACCTTTTTTGATAGACGGCGGGATGAGAGGCTGCAGCTTGCGCTCTGCTTTTGTAAAGTCCAGTCTTCCAGGTTCCGTCAGCGGGCGTGCACAGCCAGAGCACCAGCACGGTCCAAAGCAAACTTTTCCAGCAACGCGCAAACACGTTCTCCCTTTGGCAAAGTCCCATTGCCGTGGCATCAAACGCCGACAAGCAAGTAAGCAAATAAATAAATAAATAAATAAATGAGGAGCAGCCACGAACGGTTCGATGAGCCACACTTCCCCCGCCTGGGAAAAGCCAGCCAGCTCGGGAGAAAGTTAAAGGAGAGGTGTGTCAAACAGAGGCAGTTACACAACACAACACACGTGCAATATTATTTTAGTATGCCGAGAAGCATTGAAAGCGATGGGCGTGATGATTTAATCCCCCAGAGCGGACATGTTGGCGTTAATTGCTCTCCTCGGCGTTGACTGCGCACACGGAGCTGAAACATCAGCGGGCATGAAAGCACTTTTTATAGGTTCCTCGGGTCTCTTTAAAGCACAGCCTACTTAGTCCTTCCACCCTGCCCAGTTTCTATGTGCCTCCCCCCCTCTCTTGAGGACAAAGCATGCTCATGTCAAGAGCAGTTGATGCTCACCGTCATGACAGGCAAGAAAAACAATGCATTTGCAAAGGTAACAATGCTCAGATTTAATTGGCCGGCAGTATTGCAAAGTTAACAAAATATTCACAATTGTGGCTGAAGTGTAATGACAAATAGTGCTGCAGGCAGTATTTCCCAACGTTTACTGAGGCTCATACTAAAGAAAACTCTCGTGTCACTCCACCAAACAGAAATGTTAACAAAGTAGAAAGTATACTTAAAAGTGTTAATTGGACCTTATGCCATCTAGTGGAGAAGCATGTAATTGTTCAGGGTGTCACTATACGTCGCTGGCATTAATACATGAACAAGGATAAGACGTTAAGTAAATAAATAAGAATTTGAGGACCAGTTGTAAAGTAAGATAATTTCCCGTGGCACAGCTGGTGATCTCTCACGACCCTTTAATGTGGTTGGAAACGACTGGCTTAAAATAACTCGTTGCAGCCTTTTCGGAGCCAAGCTTCTGGAGGTACTGTTCCAAAACACTCCAGCATGAAGCCATGACATGACACATGTTCTAATATGCTCATCGAGCTAAATATGGTAACTGCAGATTGATAGTGGAGCACTACACAACCACAATAATGAAACATCGTGTTGAACAAATGACTATGAAGGCGTGTGAATACAAAACAGCATTATAAACATGTAAAATTACTATTTTTGATACAGCTCTTGTATTGTAAACTCATGTGTACCTCATCCTGTGGGCCGTGAGGGTGTTTGCCCTCACCATTCAAACGCTACCTGACACGAGATTTTTAGTTCAATTATGCACATGCAGCACCATCACCGCATGTATATTTGGTGTCCGAGTCATCAGTGCCCATGCAGACAGACAGAATGTGGGAGGAAAGCAGCCACCTGCCCAAACACGTGGGACAAGTGGCCACTAACCACGGAGCTGCACTTCTGATCCAAACTAAACACCTGCTGCTCAAACTAAGGACCACGACCCAAGATGTGAATGTGCGGTTCGGGCGACTTCACTTCTCACGTGTCACGAAACATGATCACGTTGATGCTGCGCTGACTACCCTGGAGTTGGACAATCTGGTAATTCATCCATCCATCCATCCATCCATCCATTTTCTGAGCCGCTTCTCCTCACGAGGGTCGCGGGCGTGCTGGAGCCTATCCCAGCTGTCATCGGGCAGGAGGCGGGGTACACCCCGAACTGGTTGCCAGCCAATCGCAGGGCACATAGAAACAAACAACTATTCGCACTCACAGTCATGCCAACAGGCAATTTAGAGTCTCCAATTCACGCATGCTTTTGGGATGTGGGAGGAAACCGGAGTGCCCGGAGAAAACCCACGCAGGCACAGGGAGAACATGCAAACTCCACACAGGCGGGGCCGGGGATTGAACCCCAGTCCTCAGAACTGTGAGGCTGACGCTCTAACCAGTCGTCCACCGTGCCACACAATCTGGTAATTGAAAGAGATAAAGGATTAGTGCTGTTAAATGTTTTGACATGCAGAGGTATTCAGAGAATTGGGATAGGTGGTGGGGGCAGATGAGTTGAATGAGCACACAACCATCAGGAAGCTGGTTAGGCTGATGGCGGATTGGGGTCTGCATATTGCGGAATTAACTTAAGTAAATCCCTCCACTCACAAGCAGCTGAAAATAATTTTGCCTTCTGTGGAAGGGGTTGGGTGTCGACTCCATTGAATTCTTTTTTCTTGTCTGTTTTGAGTAGCTGCTCTCCTGGTTCCTGCAAACACATTACATATGCTTTGTGTAGGTGTGCGCGGATGAAAGATCTGACTTTCATTTCGGTAGTTCGGATTCATGACAGAAAACAATTTCCTTTTTTCCTCCAGGACGGACATTTGGATGTGCAAAATGTTCAAATCCTAAAAAAAAAATAAAAAAAAAAGAAATCCTGATGTCTGCATAAGGTCAGCAAGGGAACGAAGATATAAGAAACAATATTTTTATACATAAAAAGCAGAAGGAAACTAATTAATTGGTTGTATATTTTTTACTGATGAAAACACCTACACATGAGCAGTTGGGATTGGAGTCTGTCGTCCACTGAAACAGACCCTCGTGGCTTCTGCAGCTGAGTGAAGTGCTGCCATCTAGTGAGCAAAGGATGAATTCAAACCTTCTCTGACGCAATTAACTCAAAAGCTCAAACTCTATCATCATTTACCACTTTTACCATGTATCACTAACCACCAAAGGCTGTCTTTAGTCAGTATTGAGGGATAAACAAACACCCTGGAGCACCCAGTGGGAGAGGTGCTCTGTGGTGAACAGATCAGCCTCAAATACCAAACCCACACCCATTGCATTCCTCCGTAACGATGTGGTGTACAAAGGGGTCCTCAGTGTTTTCTGTGGAACACAACACGTACAACCGTTGCCAAAATCAATAAAATAGCTGATACACGCAACATGAATTGTGGTTCATACCTGTAACCTGAGGCGTCGGGTCTCAATGGGGATGACTCTGAGAATGGGCAGCTGAACCTCCAGAACTTTCGGTTTACTCTTGACCAGGCAGCCAACATCTATGTCCCAGTCAGCTCCCTCCAGGTACAAACCAGACACAAAACAGCCTGCAAGATATGACTCACATGAATCAGCTTCGACAGTTTAACGAGTGACACTTGAGTCCAAGGTATTCTAAACTTTTACTTTCAATACATACAAATCAAAGGTTGCAAGGGCCACTATGACATTCTTTACTTTTAATTGATTTAACACACGAAAGCCAATCCATCAGTGCAGCTAAAGATATGCTAGGCAATTATATATTTAAAAAAAAACAAAAAACAGCTAAGTGATAATCCAAAAAGTCAATAATTTTCAAGGATTTTGGGGTGGCCAGCAGAGTGCAAAGTAGACTCGAGTGTATCTGCCCCTGTACTGAGCAGTTGCAGTAGCATAACTCGACTTTAAGAACCAAAACAATCTGTACTAGTCTGACTTTGACACGGAACAGAAAGTGGAAAAAACTATTGCTAATGTCGCTACTTGCTGCTTTAACTGAATTTTCTTTGCTCTTTATTCGTCAGGGCGTTATGAATGAAAATTTTGTCACCTTTTTACTTGAAGTTTCTTTGCATTTTTGGTAACCTAGAAAATCTCTACAGTATATAAAACAAATGTATTATTATTATTAGCAGTAGTACTAAAAGTCAGGGTCATCGCAACTAATATAAGTAGTACTATATAATGCAGGCGTATGGCATGTCAATTATTAATTTTAGTATATTTTGTGGGCTTGTAAAAAAACAGACAATGCGCCACAATTGTTTGGACACCCTTGCTCTCCAAAGAGTTTCAGTCCATTACCCTGTGCAGGTCTGTCATTGACTTCTTCGTCTTCCCGGTAGCGGGTCACCTCAGTGTAAAGCGTGGAAAGATCCAGAGGCCAACCATTTTGTCTGCATGCAGCTTGAACTAGGGCAGTCAGGTAGGATTCTGGGATGTGGAGTCCTGACAACCACATGACCTTAGGCTCTGCCGCATCCACCTTTTGATAAAGCAAATGTAAATGATACTGTAACCCAAATGGAGATTACTTCACGTGAATTCTTCCTCACCCATGATTTATACTGCTCAAATCGCCTCTTGAAATGTATCATCCAGTTGCCCAGGGACTTGAGTGTGTCAGGTGCCAATTTCTTCCAAATAGCAGGGATCTGACCATTAAAAAGGGCCCGGGCAACTTCATCCAGCTCACTGCTCATGCCCACCTCGCCAGCCAAGGCCTACACACACCAGGCGATCAAAACCAAAGTAAGTCTGTGAGGGAGACAAAAAGACACAACAAGTGTGTGTCCATCCCTCTCACCCTCTGCAGCTCAGCAAGAGACCGTTTCATGCGGACCACGAGCTTGTTGAAGCGCTCCAGTTCTTGAAGCAGCACCACAGACGTAGGGGAGATCTCCGTGCCAAACTGCTTGCGGATAACATCCAGGTCAAATAACGCGGGCAACTTGTTCTGAATGTCCTGGGCCACCTGAGTGATGTACTCATCCCTGCTGATGCTTCCACCAGACTCACCTGAACCAGAGGAGGTTGTGATTTTGTAAAAAGCAACATACAATACAAATGAGGCAAATGGAAGGGCAAAACAAAAACTGCTACAGCTTACCCGTCTGTGGTTGCAAGTCTATAAGATGCAACCACATGTCTTTGGCTGCTTGGGTGTAGTATCCTATCTCTGCATTGGAATGAAGACCCATCACCTCGGGGGTGTTTGCCAACGGCAGAGACTCAATCTCATCTGTCATCAATAATGAGTCGTAAAGGCTGACTGCTGAACTCTTATAAGGTAATATAGAAAAATGCAAATAAAAGCTGACCAATATATTTTGTCTTGGGTCCATTTGGAGGAACCTTGTAGTCTACTTCATTGTTTTTGAAGAAGTGAAACCGGCAAAAGTCATAAAAGAGGAAGTCTCCAAAATACTCATCCATGTAGACATTCAGGATCCTGCGGTCAAAACTATCGATGACTCGTCCACCATACATCACCTGTGAAATGTGTGCATTTCAATTTGCGGCAGAATTTAGAAAAACAATAAATAATGCACAAAAGCTTTCCCGAACCTCGCCGATAAGGTACTTGATACTCCCCCAGGGAATGTTGTTCTCTCTTTGTTTGTGAGCTTTGGTCAGGTAGGTGTTCAAGATCTCCAAACACACCTGGTGAGCCCAAGTGCAACACTGAGCTAACTCAAACCAGTCCAGCCTGGTCCAAATAGTTCTTTGTACCACTTACCAAGAAGTCCGACTCGCTGAAGTCATAAGGGACGTTCCAGCCAATTTTGCCGTACTTGCGCCTCTCTTGCACCACGGCATGGAAGAAAGACAGCACATAGACCAGGCTGCGGAAGGCAGAGTGTGGGCATCCAGTCATAGTCTCATGGGAGATTTTAGAGTAGGTGGCTCTCATGTTGAGCTTGAGACCATTTGGCGCCTCAGTGACAACCTGCAGCACATGACAGCATACAGGCTTTATTGGTGCGGAATTGCCGTATGTAAGAAGTAGGAAAGGGATAATGAATCCAGTTCATGTTTCAAATGGTTCCAATTACCGGAGACAAATTCCTTGTGTGTTTTTTGGACATACTTGGCAAATAAAGATGATTCTGAATCTGATTCGGATTCTGAAATAATACTGCTAAAAGTGAAGAGAGTTGGTCATTTCACCTTAAGAGACTTTTGAAGAATGCCAATGGGAAAGTCATCGATTGGGTTGGTTGTCAACCAAAGGCGAAAGTTGGGGTGAGGTTTGGTGACCCTCTCGATGCACTTCTCCAAATCTTTCAGCCATTTCACCAGCAGATGGCAGTTCTGTAGCATCAACCACTGACCACGAGCTGCTGCCAGTTCCAGAAGGTGCAACGCAATCTTGAGAAGGAGAACAAAAAAGATTGCCTTGCACGTTTTGATCTACTTCTGGAGTTTAAATAGTGGACATCGGTTACTAACACAGCCAATAGCTGTAAATGAGGTACGAGTTCTTCAAAAATTATTGGTGAGAATTATAAAACCTTTTTTTCATGACATTCGTCTAAAAAAAAGATGATAGTCCCTTAATGGTTCCACAAAGTATCGTGGTTGTCTCTTTCGTCTCATGTTCATGTCATTATTTGTGGGGTTATGTTCCGCTCTTCCATTTGTCATCTTTTCTTAGTTTTTATTTTTTTATTTTGGGGATAGTTGATTTGGCTGTTCCTTCCTAATCCCTGTTTATTTTTTCCCTTTTCTTGCTTTTCTGTACATTGCCCAGCCCTTGTCAGATTTGTTTGCTACTTTAGATTTTCTTCTGGTATTAACCGACTTTCCGAATATTAATACGTATCCTGTTCTACGTATCTGTATATATCAACGCCGTGCTGTTGGGTACAGCCTTTCCTATTCAGAGGTAAAAAGGTGGGTAAATTCACAATGAACACATTATCAGTACAACCTTCAGATAAAACGAAGTTGCACGAAGGTCTGGGGAGTTATATGAGGTCCAACCATGAATCCTATAACTGCAGATAGCCATTATAACCCTCAGCAATTTCACCTTAAAAACATAAGAGCACCTGGTACTACCAAAGTGGTCTTATAAACGAATTGACCGTTTCTCCACTTAGATTCTGAGCTCAGTTCATGTACAAGAGGTACGGAAAATACAACCACGGTACCTTTTCCTGGCCTTGGCCCATTGCAAGGAACTTGAACTTGCTCCCAAAGCCTGTCCTGTCAGCTAGTTTCATAAGGTCAGCACCAGGGTCAGAGCCAGGGCTCAAGATGAAGACGATGGGGGAGAACGGAGTGCTCTGTTCGTAGATAACGTCAAAACTGATCACAGGAGGTTGAACGTATCTAAGAAAGATATGAAAAACATTGTTTTTACAAGCTTGTTCCCATTTCTGCAGTGAAATACACAAGTACGTTGAATTGGTTAGATAAACGAAACACCTCTCGCCCATGGTGACAGTGACATAGTCGGTGATGGCTCTGTAGACTCTGTCTACACGGAAACAGCGCAGCAGGAGCAGCTTCTGAAAGTCTGTTAGCTTCTCGTCATATCTCATTGGCAGCGGAGCCTGTTCTGGTACATCGAGGTCATACCACTGCGAACAAACACAAGGCCCGCTAGTCAGTCGATTGGGGAAAAGACGGCCGGTGATTCTCACCATAAATAAGTAGCCGCTACTTACAGACTGCCACTCTGATGAATTTCTGCTAACATCATCAGGCAAAGAGTCAAACTGCCCAGGAAAAAGCTCAGACAGTTTCACTACGTCTTCCCAGCCAGAATCAGTCAGCCAGTTACAAGTCTTTTGGCGCGAGCTCTTTTCCAGGGACAGATTACCTTAAACAAGAGAAAGACAGTCTGCTGTGAGTGCTAATGCTCACTGCGATGTACGCTAACCTCAGGAGAGGTTTTAGGATGTAGTATATCACCTTTGATGAAAAACTCTAGTTCCTCCTGAGGCACTCGATCTTCTGCCTGCTCAATCTTGACGGTCATGTTGAATGAGAAGAGAAGCTTATGTTTCTCAAACAGACCTGTGAATAAAGTATCCCTGGTTATACTGCGAAATAAAACAAATCGCTAACGTTAAACGTGCATTACCTGTGCAACCATAATTATAAACATTGTATGTCAGGCCGTTCATGATGTTATTCAGTCTTTTGGGCAGAGCTGCATTTGGTGGAGACTTGCGCAGGGAAAAGTCAAAGACTTCCAGATAAGAGGCGAGAGAATACTGGTACATGCTGTTTACCAGAGCCATTTCTGTCAGCGCAAAGAATAAAATAGCGCCGCGCTTGGCGGCTGGTCGGTAGCCGTTTCGGAGCACATCAATGTCCACTGATGTTGTCACAGCCAACTTAAGTTTCTCAAATACCTGATGATCACATATCAGACAGTCAAACATGACGACCAGCTTGATGATGACATTCAAAGTATTCTTCCCCGCTGAGACTTGGTGTTTGGCAAACTGACCTCGCTGGATTTGGACTTAGTTTCCTCCAGTGTATAGACCAGCTCTGTGTTATCCAACATGTTGCCCGTGGACGTGGCCAGCTCCCTGAGCAGGGTGTCACCGAGGTTCTTCAGCAGCTTCTTATTGTCGCTCGTCTCTTGAATCAAAAACTCACGCTGCTCTTCCAGCTCCTTCTTCTCAAAGCCCATTATAACACTGAGCAACTGGTCCTCCAGTCCCTTAAGGGTCACTACATGTAACGTGATGGGAAAAAAATCAACGTATTAGCCGGGGACATAACGCACACGAAAATGGTTGTTGTCGAAACAAATGGTCTTACCGGTATAATTTATAACCATGGCTTTTCCAAACACAGATGGAGAAAATTTGGGGTTTCCCAGTTTAGTGTTGAGGTAAAGTCTGAAGTTGGGATCATAGTCCACCACTTTGTCACCTAGCATGACAACCTGCCTGCCCTCAGCTCCTTGCAAATTCTTCTCCAGGACATTGTCAATCACAGGGTCAATGTACTCATCTACATCTTGGAAAAGGAACGGGAACCCGTATTTAATGGCCATCTCCAGCTGTTTCAAGAAGTCTGGATCATTGAAAGATGAGATCTGCGGACAACATAAGGTTTCACTGTCACAATTTTGGGGGCTGTCTCTGATTGTGTGCAAAATAGCTATTTTGAAAATCGTGAAGAGCAACACTGAAATTCACGGAAGAGTATAGGGCTTCTTTTTGCACCTTGAGGTTATTGCTTGCCTCCTTCTTCTTAATCCAGTTGAGAGCTTGCTGTTGAGGGTCGATACACATGGGGAAACGGCTGCCTCTGGTTGTGAGGATTCCATTCTGCACTGACAGTTCATCTGGGGGCAAGCCCTCTGACCCCCATCTGTAAGCCAAGGTAATATAGTAAATGAATGATACATTTCCATGTGGTCAGTGGGATGTCCAGCCAAAATGAAGACAAGAACAGGTAGTTCTTTCCAAGCATCTTTGTGCCTTCTCACCTGCTGATTTCCACCTCATCGGTTAGTAAGTTGTCCACTTTAAAAGGTTGACTTAAGGGAATGCTTCTCTCCTGTACGTCTTCAACCCATGTTTGGTACACCATCTCATTCCTGAAGTCCCAGCTGAAGGCTCCCTCGTAGCTCAGGAAGGCAGCAGAGAGTAGACAGTCTCCGAGGAGACGCACACGCCGCTGCTTCAACCCCTCTAAATCGTGTGTCCACCTGAAGACAGAAATCACAAAAATGAATTTTAGAACACAAATATGCATCTCTTATGGAGTGCTGCTTCGAGTTTTCGTTGCCATCTCACCTCACATTTTCAGAGCTTAAGCCTGAGATAAGTTTGTCAGCAGCTATTAATCTTCTCTCCATGAGCTCAGCCTCCTCTTGTAGTTTTTGTTTTTCCGCAATAGCAGTTTGATATTTGTCCCCGAGAGTCTTAAGTTCTCTCTGGATATTACTAAGCTCACTTTGAATGAGCTCCAGCTCTTTCTTACTCTGAAAGAAATTTCTTTCGAGGCGTGCCACCTGCGAAGTGCGAGTCATGTTACTGTTTATTCTAGAAACATAATTCTCTTTTCTGGTTTGACATTACTTTGTCCCTTTTAGGCTTGATCTCCCTGGCAACTTCACAGTAACCCACGACAGCCTCCACAAATTTAAACATTCCTGAGCCCGCTTTGCTGATGGCTTGCATTTCCTCAAGGCTGGTCCCGAGGGCTTTCAGGAAGCCTATGAAGCAGAATGCTCAAGGAAATCACAGCAGCAGACAGCATATTTAGCAATGCAAATTTGACCATCACATACAAGGTTATTTTAATTTATTAATGCAATTGAACTGATCAGGAAGTGGACCTACCTCTGACAGTCTTAACCTGATTGCCACTGATAGCATCACAGTCCATCTCCATCAGTGAACGCAGAAACCCAGGATCTGACATCATCGCCTTAGCGGCTTGCCAGCTAATTTCCTTTTTTTTACACAGCACCAGAATACACTCACACACCACCTGCACCTGCTTAGGGGGCTTTGCAAACGATCTGAATGAACGAGCAGCAGAAAATAAGGAGATGGCAGGATCAGAGCACGATTCAACTTCATGCTTTAAAATGAGTGTTGACCAGTTGATTTGGACAAGTCATCCTGTGAGTGAACACGAGAGGGTTTACCGGATCTCAGTGACATCAGATTTATCGAGGTCTTGTAAGGCAATGCGAGCTGCTTCTAATGCTGGTAAAGCTTCAGCCAGGGAAGTTTCTGCTTCTGCCTTTTCAACAGCAATCACTTTGTTTTGCTCTTCAATCTCTTTGGCTTTTTCTTCTGCCAGTGTCTTTTTCTCCTCAGCTAGAAGGAAGAGGTTTTTTTTTAATTACATGTGTGAAAGAAACAAACAGCATCCTGTTTTTCAGCCATGACGTTGTTAGTGCTGGAGGTCTTCACTGACCCACAGTGGTATTTGAGGCAATCTCAACCAGCATGATCTCACAGGCTGCAGACTTTTCAGCGAGGACCACCTTCTGTTCTGCCAGTTTAATGTTCAGCTCATCCAGTTGAACACTGGCTTCCTTCAGCTTATCCAACCCCCCCTCAAGATGTTTGCACTGCGCTGGAAGACAAACTTACTGTCAGTTTCCAACTGCAAACTTAAATGATACTTTTATTTATCATCCTCTTACCCAGAATATACTGGTCCTTTTCCTGCAGGAGGCCAGAATATGTGCTGATGAAGTCCAAGTAATTCTTTGGGGTTACAAAGTTAGCACGTCTAAGTTTTTGCAGGAACAGGATGCTGTAGTCTCCGACAGATTTATGGACCATGCAGACATGTTCGATAACAGCAGGTGCGTGTTCCTTCGGAATCATTTCACTTTCACCTGTGCAATTGACAAAAGCAAAGCACGCTATAAAGATCATGTAGAACCAACAACAAAACAAGCAGTGGAGCAAGTAGTCAACCAGCCACCATATGCCAGCTACTATCAAAGACTCTCACAGTTGATTAAACAAAGTATACCATCATCTTTTTCTTCTTTTCCTTTGGGCTAGTCCCGTCAGCACGTCATCCTTTTCCATGTAAACCTATCTCCTAAACGCCTCCTCCTCTCTAACATCAACTGCCCTCATGTCTTCCCTCACTACATCCATCAAACTTCCCTTTCGTCTTCCTCTCGCTCTCTTGCTCGGCAGCTCCATCCTCATCATCCTTCTACCAATATACTCAATCTCTCTCCTCTGGATGTGTCCAAACCATTGAGCCGTTAACATTGCATCATCAAAGAGAGAAAGTCATTTACACTACACTTTCGTGTGGTCAACAGGGGAATGACCAATAGTATCAATATATGAAAAAATAAACTGTTTATTGGCGGTGTATTTTGCAGCTTAATTATGCTATTCTCCCTCTTATTCATGCTTTTTTTTTTGAAAAACAATGCAAAACTAAATTCCCGCAGCAATTATAATGAACAATTATTCGCGAATCTGCGCTATTCACGGGGCTGGTCTCTATCCCCCGCGAATAGCATGGGGGCCACTATATAGCTGTCAATGGCAGTGAATAAGTTGTTAAAAGAATGCCATAGAAATATTGAATCTGAAAGGAAACTCAAGGTTTTATAACAAATCTGTTGTTGTGTGCTCATTTACTTTGAGCACTATTATGTCCCTTATGATATTGAATAAGTTTTTCTGGCTGTAACGTTTTTCTGGCTGTAACCTGTGGTTATTTGATTCAGTGTCTCGATAGAAACAAACCAAAATGTATGGATCTATGAAACTGATTGGCATGAGAGTACTAAACTAAGGCAACACCAACCGAGGAAAGACTCAGCTACAGCAAGTAGCGCCTGCGGTGGCCATGGCAAGAACCAATCTATCACAGTGTTGTTCATTAGTCCTGTAAAGGAATCACAATAGGTGACAAATTATTATAAACAATATTACAGTATATTGAAAAAAGATAAATAATTTTCTAATTTTACCTGGAAAGTTTCTGCAGCGTGTTCTCAAGGTATCTCCGACAGGAGACATGCCTAAAACAATGTGCAGATTGCTGGCACTTTTATTGACAAAATATTGCCACACACTGTCTTTAGAAGGACCTGATCCCATTGTGAGGGCTTCTTCACGAAGTTGGTTGAGAACCGCTTCTTTCTCATCGTCAGGAAACAATGCAGGAACAATGCCTATCAGAAGACAGCATGATCACAGGGCAACAGGTCTCTTCTTTCTTAAGGGAACTAAATATAGTATGAACTGCAACATTAAGATGTCCAACCTGACGTAAGCATGTTGTTGATGAGTTCCAAAAAACCTTCCTCCGCAACATGAGCATCAGTGAAGAGAAACACTGTCTTCTTATTTTCAATGCCAAGCTTTAAATACAGTACTTTCAAGTCGTCACGAAAGCTTGACTCACAATAACCTCTGCTGAGGGTTATTTCAAAGACCTGAGGATTCAATGAAAAAAATCATCTATTAGAACTTGAAAGGCCTACCCATCCACCTTCCACTTTTGGTCCGAAGATTACCGCCACAGTAGGTAACACCTACGGTTGGACACCTCAACAGGCACGGAACAATTGCACACTCAGAATCAATGTCCCCCACCTCTCATGGGACGTGGTCAAAGTTTTGCCAGACATGAGAGTTTAAACTCCTGATAGGGGAAGCAGTTAGACGTTCCCAGCAGACTCTCACGAGACATTTGGGTGTGCTAGGTATGACTGCCGGTTCGCAAATATCTCTGGTGGTGATCAGTTAACAGTTGGACCTCTCGCATCACCCAAATGTCCAAGACATGCGCTCGCAAGTCCAATGGCATACCCAAAAAAGTTATCGAACTGCAGCCTACGGTGTCCTGGTGTCAAGTGCACATATGGACACCATTTTTGCCTGACATGTCTGTTATGGACAATTCACGACAGGCAGAGAAGCCCAATAATAAAGCACAGGTTGTGTTCAGATTGTGTAGGAAGGTCCTTCCAATCAAGCCCTTCCAGGTCTCACTGTCATTGCCCGTGTGAGCATTGAAGCCCAACCCTCCCCCACTCGCCCCACACACACCAGGGGGAGGCGGGAAGCTAGACCTTCGTCCACTGGGGTGAACCCTAATGTAAGGTCACCGAGCCGGGGTGGGAGGGCAAGAAGTGTGTGAACGCCAGCTGACAATATCTAGTCAGAACCTCTTGACCTTGCACACCGGCTGACGCTGCTTGCCTGCCAGAGAGGTGATGTTCCACATTCCCGGAGTCAGCGTCTGCAACCAAACACCAGACAGCCACTGTCCCTGCTTTCAACTATGACCAAGATCACCCAGCCCCCTTATCCCCTCCCACGGGTGGTGAGCCCAAAACAAGCTTAAAAGATGTCATTTCAAAGCTTTCAAAAGCTAGATGTCAACCGATTTGAATTTAAAACAAATAGTTTCACTACCTCACAGTCAGCAGTGAAGGCCGCAAGCCTGGTGATAGATTGCTTGCCGGAGCCTCCCACACCCACAAGCAGAGCATGACCACGATCAATGCGAACGATGCGGTGCACGCGAGTCAGATGTTCCAGGGCATCATCAAACAGTACCAGATTCATCCTCGACATTCTATCATTGTATTCCTCTAGAATTTCCTGTAGAATGCAAAAATGGTCTCTCAAAATCTTTTAAACTCCATTAAATTTAAAGTGATGCCATCATCATACCTGAAATAGAGCTTTAGAAGTTTCAAAGTCCTGTAAGTCCTCATAAACTCTTGGTTCTGTCTCACTCAGGGCTGTCCTGTAGTCTCCAAAAAGAACTGGGTCTCTCATAACATCCTCCATGTTTGCCTTGAAATGTTCCTCAACTAAGTTCTTTATAAGGCCCTGAACCTGTTGGAGAAAAAAATAAAATGATTATGATGTTATTTGATAAATTGTAGATTAATTCGGTCATCATTTATATTGTTGTGGTGAATAAAATGGATGATCATTGTTCAAATTTACCAGGTTTTTGTCTTTTTCATCAATGAGTCGATCGTGGAAAATCCTCAGACACTCATTTCTCCAAACCCGTACAAATATAGTCACTGTTGAAAATCTGTTATAAAGCAAAAATTAAGTCCACAGATAACGACACAATGTACAACACAACACAACACAACACAACAAAATATCTGTCAAGAGAATTTGTTGCCTTTCGCAGACCTTGTAGTCTCGGTGAGTGTCAGTCCATTGTACACCCTTGATAGGTCTCGCAGGTTAAAGATGTAGTGAAACTTTGCTGGAGTAGGTGGCAGGTCTTTGACAAGGCTGTTGTACAGTTCCAGTGTGCAGAAGGTGACTTTATCACAAACCTTCTGTACCACATCCTCAAAGAGCTAAAATATTCAATTAAATGTATTATACATGCCATGAGGTGCACTGAGATCAGCATAACCTTTATGTAAAGATGCTACTCACTTTGGTGTGGCCTTTGATAATGGAGGAATAGATCAGGTGGAGAGACTCTACTGCTGGGAAAGGGATGCTGAAGACACTGAAGAGTGAAACGAAGCGGGTATCCACCTCGTTCCTCCCACCTCCTGCCTTCCCCATGGCAGCAATGAAGCCAAGATCCTTGAGAGTTTTGTAGGTGAGCTCTTTCCCTCGATCATAGATGCCTCCTCGGTCCAATAAAAGCTTCAGCAGCGCAATTGGCTGCTGTGTGCCATAGCTATCCACCTGGTCAGGAAGAAAGAATAGTTAAATAGCATACATTCACTTCAAACCCTGTGGTCGAAGTAGATTGGAGATACCTTTGGCATATTCATGTCATCTATATAGACCAACAGTCTCTTGCCCATTGGAGGACCGTATATCTCTTTGGTCCTTTTCTCTACATTGGCCTCCAGGTTCCTCTGGAGGTCCATTGATGTTGTCCTGGATGAAAGGTTGATGGTCAAAGTAATCTGGTGGAAAACAACATCATCAGTAACAGCTACAGTCAGCAATGTAGTCAAACCTGGCTGGATATTTAACTCACACTTGAATCTCCACTTAGGTTTTTCAGAAAGTTACTAATGGTCGCTGTTTTGGAGGTTCCCGAGTCTCCAACCAAAAGCACAGACCTCTTTATCTTCACCATCTGTTCCAATATCCAGCTGGTTCTGGTGGTGTCCACAGTTGGGACTGAGGCAAAGACGGAATATTAGCGAGTCAAAGAAAAACAAGCTCGGTCAAAAAGCTACATTTCCGTCCGGCAGTATGTTTGGGTTTTGCTTCCATTGTAAAGGTTTCTAGAATATCTAACCCATACCATCCCATTTTTCCAGACCTTGTCTTTGGAGTACCGGTTCCAGACGTACATTGCAATACACTAGTTCTAAAAACCTAGTTAAACAAACAGCAGACCATTGATTGACAGAGAATTTTGATTTCGAAAAATGGGAAAGAATGGAATGGGCCGACTGAGAAGGAACAGAACTGAGGTAAATGTCATGCTTGGTGGACATGTGAGTCAAAATCTCTACACATTTGGAATTGCTATATTTGCATATCCTCAACAATTAGCTCACAATGAACACTTACCCAGAATATCAGCAAACTTCATTTCAGGGTTGTGGACGTATTTGGTGACCAAAGAAGTCCAGGGAACCCACTTCTGCTTCGTGTCATTAAAATGGAAATCATATAGTGTTGGCAGGTGTCCTGTATGAATGATATCTATTAAAACGCACTGGAACCAACTCATATACTGTGAATAACACCACATTTCATGCACAACAACGTTTTCATTATATTTGATAACAAATGCTTAAACTAAAACCGTGATCTTCTTGAAGGAAAACACCATCAGAAGACCTTACACTTAGTGAAACTTTATATACAGTAAATAAAAAAACATGAAAGCGGCATCATCCAGTCAAAATTCATCTTTTACCTGGGATCTCACCAGGTCCAGCCAGTTTTTTTTCATCACACACAGTGGTTAAGCCACAAAGTCTTTTGATTAAATCATCAAATTTTTCTCTTCCATCATCCACCAATGTTGCCCCAAGAGAGCAGTACAGAGCTTCCAAGAAGTAACACTCCAAGACTGAAGCACTTAAGTTCTCAGTTTCAAGTAGGGCATCAAGGGTCATGCAGAGCTGAGACACCTGAACATAGGTCCAACACAATAAGAACCACCGTCAGTTGTCTGGATCATGGATGATACTAACCTTCCTGCACAAATGAAGCAAAATAGGTTTCAGGAGAACGTGATCATCCTACCATATTTAGATCAGTCTGAGGGACAACAGTCTTCAGTTTCTGCCCTTGTTTACCATCAACAATACCTTCCACAATCATGTCAATCAAGCTATGCACATACTTTTCAAAAAGGTTATTAAGTTCTTCTTGTTCCTAAATATATATAAAACAAAAAAAGAAAAGTTCAAGGATGACAGAAAGTGTGAATACAGTTCCAATACAATGAGGATAGTCACTTTGACAGGTCTGTTTGTCAACCATTTCTGCCAGTATGGGGTGTATCGCAGGTTTTTGGGGTCCACAAAAACCATTCCACAGCGGGAGACAGTAGCAGGGGAAGCATACTGCAGATCTCCAACCTGCGATCAATGAAACAAACATTGCAAGTTATTAACAAATAGAGCATGTATGTATGGCATCCGTAATTCATACAGACCTCAAACAGCATGGCACAGTGACCTTGTAAACGGATTCGTTCGCCATTAGCCAGCGTAAGAAGCTTGTTATCATCCATTACTGAATTCATGTTCTCAACCCACAGAGCATCCACATCCCCATCAAACAGGATATATCTGCGAGTTCAAGTTCATATGTTCATTGTAGGCTAAATTACAATATAATTTATATCAATACTTATCGTAGTAGACGAGACATGTTGTAATGTGATGTACTGTATGACCTTATCGCCATCAAATGTTTTAGTCTCACCTCCTCTCTTGTTTGTCAGTAGGCTTGTTGATATCACGGAAAATGTTGGATAAGACTCCATCAGTCCAGTCTCGAGTGTCAGGATCCAGAATACCATACAGTTCAATGACACTCACAGCTTTGGGGTTCAGGGGATATAATTTAGTGTAAAATCCCAATCTGGTGGCAAGATATTGCTAGAATGAACACATAAATGCAACAAAGAAACCTGACAGAAGTTTGAAGTTTTAAAACTGACCTGGTTTGAGCTTGACACAATGTGCTGATTACAACCGATTTCCCTCCACCTGTTGGGCCCACTATCATAGTTGTGTGTCGTGTCATCATAGTTTCATACATTTGCACCACTTTATCCACCTAAAAGTGTGGAAAGGGTTTCACAAGACTCAAACTGAAGTTCATTATTATTTTGTTACTGTTTCAGCTGCATGCAGTGGAACCCCAGAAACTAATCACTATAACTGTGAATTACACAAACCTGGACAGGCAGCAAGATGTATTTGTTGTCTTTTAGGTTGTCTTCTACAGCATCATTAAAGTTTGGATAGCGAACGCGAGGGCATTCCAGCCCTGGGAACAGGTCTGAGATCAGTCCAAGGAACAGCGGTACATCCTCAAATATAAATTTTGGCAGATTCATATCCCTCAAAGCTCGCATCAAGACCACATCCTACAGAGAAAGGAGGGAACCTCTTAAAAAGCTATTGTTGCATAGAATGCTCATCTTTTGTTTGAAATAACAGTAACCACTGCATAAAACTGCAAATAATGTAATCAAGGAAAACAACATATTCATACAATCCTCTGGAGGAAGTTGAAATTCTTAAGAAATAATTAAAGCTTGTTCAAGGACACATTCTGTGAATATTTTTTGAAATGATAAGACTTAATGATGATTTTACCTCGGTTATGTCTGGTGAGCCTCTTTTCAGTTCTCCTGCCATCACGAGGACAGATTTCAAAGCTCGCAGGCCAAAGTCGTAATGAGACTGCTTGGACAGCTGCTCTCGAGCCAACTTATAGAGTACAGTCATCTTCTTTGCAAGGACCTGAATTTTAAAAAAAAGTGGGCAGAGGTCTTTAGTTCTTGAGGAGCATATGTGTTAAGTTGCTGTCTTGATATACATGCAAATAGTGGGACAGAAATGTGATCAAATTAGTCAATTCATCCATACTCAAGACTCACTTCCTATTCACTTGGTTTGCCATATCATTTGCCATTTTAAGTGATGTGTTATGTTCTGTTATTTTTATTGTACTGCTTCATCTCTTTTGACTATGTTTGCACAGTGACCTTACGTTACCTTGGCCATTAGGAATCCCTCAGAAAAGAGCATGATCTCACAAATTTGTTGCAAGTCAGGCACAATGACCACCACAGGCCTGAAGAGAGCTTTGACGGATTCGGGCAGCTCTGTGCGCCCTGCATAGCCGGGGTTCATGGTGATGAAGATCCCAATTCGGCTATCCAGGGTAATCTCATGACCTTCAAACTGATGTCCAAAACGACAAGGTGGGAGTTGGCGAAAGTACATGACAACAATTTTTAAAAATAAAAATCATAATGTATGGTAATTATGTAGCAAAGACTTGCATTAAATATTTTAAGGTACAGCATGAGAGCATTGCGAATGGTTTGGATTTGGGAAGAGATCACTGAAAGGACTGAGGCATCAATACGGTTGAATTCATCAAAGCAGCCCCAAGCTCCGCATTGACACAGGCCAGACAAGATTTTCCCAACAGCCTGCACAAGGAAGAGGATGATTAAGGAAAACACATCAAAAATCTGTAAGCGGATGCAATTGGATTTACATAAGGCAAAACAATCGTCTCTAGTGATTGCCAGATTAGTTTCTCACCATGTAGTCCATGCCTTCACCACAGTTGGTAACCACACAGAGCAGGCCCAAAGCTTTGGCCAGATCTTTGGTGGACTCTGTCTTTCCAGTACCAGCTGGTCCAGCAGGAGCTCCACCCAGGAACATGGAGAGAGCCTTCACCACAAATACACACCCATACCAAGAAATTAAGAACTGTTTGTTTGCTTGAAGTGTTGCAACTGTTCACAAACCTGTGTGATCGTGAGATAGATCCTGTCTGTCAGGGGAGTTATAACCAATCGACCGTTCAACCCCATGTATTCGTAGCCGTAACTAAAAGATGCACTACACTGGCGCACAAAAAGATTGTCTTCATCCTGGACCCAGTAGAATCTTAATTGGCTTTCCCACTCGAACTCCTCAGCATCTGTTATACTGCAGAGAGCATCACAAGATTCAAGTTCACCTTGACACATACATGAAAAAGGTTGTAATAGTTGACAGTGGCAGTAGCAGGACCATACATTATGAGAGCTGTACCTGTTCAAGACAAAGCTGTCGACAATATCTCTTGCATGGACATCTATGATAAGGACAGTGTTGATCTTCCGTCTGTCATTTGTCTTCATAGGTTGCGTTATACGTGTTACCAACTCATCAATCTGCTGGTGCATTTTTGTCGCATAGTTCTTTAGGGCATATTTTTCTCCTTTTTTCAAGTTGCTAAAAACATCCTCCACCTCCCATGTCCACCACACTTGATTTGTAGCCAGTACCACCATGCCCTGGAACAGCAACATCCAGTCCACCCTGAGTGACAAGGAGACTCATGGTGGGAAAGGTTTTACTACTCATAGACAGGGATAAAATGCTCACAATCTACACACACCTGCCTCTGTCCTCACAATAGCGAAAGATTGCTTCCTTAGTGATGAGTCGATTAGTTCTCCTCATCTCATGTAAAACCCCTGTCATCCATTCCTCCACCCTTCCTTTGATTTGGACGGGCTTTTGAAACTCCATCACTTCCCCCTCAGCAGACACCATGGCTCCTGCTGCTGTCTCCCCGCTGCTCTCCGAGTCAAACCGCAGTGATGCGATATTATCATACATCTTGTGGAATAAGGTGGTGACAGGGTGGAACAGGTTTCTCATACCGTATTTGATTACACACCTTAACAAATCATACCAGGGCAGGTTCAGTCATACTTTGAATGACAATGCTCTTCCACTCGTACCTTTATCATATGTTCCTGCACACAATCATGGTGACTACTCCCCAAAATGCTGAGCAGTTCATCATCAGAGATGAAGAAGAAACGTGGGAATGCATCCCGCTTCGAATCTAAGTAGTCGTTGAGACTCTTCTGGCACCTCTCTAGGTTCTCACTGAGGGTCTGCAGGTCCATTAGCCGGTTAGGAATCACGCAACAACGCTTAATATTTGGGTTGACCTGTGCGTCATTCATTATCTACACACAACCAAAAAAAAAAATAATAAAATAAAATAAATAAAAAAATAAATTGTATACCATTCACAGTTCAGTGGTTAATTCTACAACCCCAATTCCAATAAAGTTGGGACGTTGTGTTAAACATAAAAAAAGAATACAATGATTAGCAAATCATGCTCAACCTATATTTAATTGAATACACTACAAAGACAAGATATTTAATGTTCAATCTGATAAACTTGATTGTTTTTTAACAAATAATCATTAACTTAAACTTTTATGGCTGCAATACGTTCCAAAAAAGCTGGGACAGGTGGTAAAAAAGACTGAGAAAGGTGAGGAATGCTCATCAAACACCTGGTTGGAACATCCCACAGGTGAACAGGCTAATTGGGAACAGGTGGGTGCCATGATTGGGTATAAAAGGAGCTTCCCTGAATTGCTCAGTCATTCACAAGCAAAGACGGGGTAAGGTTCACCTCTTTGTGAACATCTACGGTCCATAATATCATCAAAAGGTCCAGAGAATCTGGAGAAATCACTGCAAGGAAACGGCAAGGCCGAAAACCAACATTAAATGCCCATGACCTTCGATCCCTCAGGCGGCACTGCATCAAAAACCGACATCAACGTGTAAAGGATATCACCACATGGGCACAGGAACACTTCGGAGAACCAATGTCAGTAAATACAGTTCGGCGCTACATCCGTAAGTGAAACTCTACTATGCAAACCAAAAGCCATTTATCAACAACACCCAGAAACGCCGCCGGCTTCTCTGGGCCCGAGCTCATCTAAGATGGACTGATGCAAAGTGGAAAAGTGTTATGTGGTCCGACAAGTCCACATTTCAAATTGTTTTTGGACATTGTGTCCTCCGTGCCAAAGAGGAAAAGAACCAGCCGGACTGTTATGGATGCAAAGTTCAAAAGCCAGCATCTGTGATGGTATGGGGCTGTGTTAGTGCCAATGGCATGGGTAACTTACACATCTGTGAATGCACCATTAACGCGGAAAAGTACATACAGGTTTTGGAAACATATACTGCCATCCAAGCAACGTCTTTTTCATGGACGCCCCTGCTTATTACAGCAAGACAATGCCAAACCGCATTCTGCACGTGTTACAATAGCATGGCTTCGTAGTAAAAGAGTGCGAGTACTAGACTGGCCTGGCTGCAGACCTGTCTCCCATTGAAAATGTGTGGAGTAAAATACGACAACAGAGACCCCGGACTGTTGAACAGCTGAAGCTGTACATCAAGCAAGAATGGGAAAGAGTTCCACCTACAAAGCTTCAACAATTAGTGTCCTCAGTTTCCAGACGTTTATTGAATGTTGTAAAAAGAAAAGGTGATGTAACACAGCGGTAAACATGCCCCCTGTCCCAGTTTTTTTGGAACGTGTTGCAGCCATACAATTCTAAGTTAATGATTATTTGATAAAAACAATAAAGCTTTTGAACATTAAATATCTTGTTTTTGTAGTGTATTCAATTAAATATAGGTCGAACGTGATCTTCAAATCATTAAGTTTAACACAACGTCTCAACTTCATTGGAATTGGGGTTGTATTAATGTTAGGAAAACGCAACACTCACTTCTTTAAACTTTTTGTCAATGATGTCAAATTTTTTGGCTTCCTCTGGTAACTGTGAGGAAATATCACCACCAATGAATATGCTCTCCAAGTACATCCATTTCCGTTGTACCAGCAACCAAACCTGTGTCAGATATTTTTTTATTTAAAACATTTATCGATCTAGCGTTAATGGGAGATTAAGCCACAGTGTCTGACCTCTATGGTTTCACTGATAAGAGACAGGTCTTTCTCCCATTGTTGTATGGTGCCTAGGAAGGGTCCAACAAAACGACTGCCAGCCATGCTCTGCAAATTCATGGCATCGTTGTCCACAATCAACAGGATCTCATCCACTGCACCCAAGACAGCACACTGCTGATGGGGACCTTTACTATAGGGTTGTATAATGAATTGCATGTTTCCCCAGGTTTCTACCACCTCTTTCACACCCTGAGAGAGACATACAAATATTTATAGATCATCATCTATCTTTTAAAATCATTTGTCCAATTTTAATCCTTTAGCAAGAACAAGGCTTACCTTTTCAATACCAAGCTCTTTCGAAGCTGAAGTAACAATTTCACAGATGACATCGGCATATTTATGAAGCTCCATTGCAAACATGTTCTCAAGAGTGAAGGTGCTAGGGTTCATGTCAAAGCTCGTACCAGTCCGATCCATCAATTCCTTCCAGTGTCTGTTGGAAGAAATGTTTCAGTTTGGTTGTGGGTTATTAATTACATCTGATTCTGTGCATTTAACGTGTAATATATGTCATGTCAGTTTTTTGTTTTTCTGTCAATTGGCTCTTAACTGTGTTTTTTGTTTTGTTCCTTTTCAGTTGCACGGTGAGCTGGGTGGAGTGAGCAAGGACGCGCACCTGGAACGTATTGTTAATCAGCTCCCAGTCTTAAGCTCTGCCCCACACTACGAAGAAGCCACAGCATTCATCTTGTTTCCTTATTTGAGTCCCACTGCAGTCGTGTATTCTATTTGACTCCAGTGATAATTTTGGTACCACTCCCTGTTAGATACTCCCCATTTTTTTCCCACTTGTCCCATGAGGTTTTGGGGAACTGATCCAGGACCCTACAATCTCCTATACAGTGCAGCACGGTGGCTTGAGATTTAGTTGAATGATGCGTACACTCCAAAAAGGCAGTGAAAAATAACATCAAGTTCACACGTGAGGATTTCGAAGGCAATAAGTTGCCTTTTTTGGACCGTGATGTCCACATTGGAGACTACGGGGCCCTCCATGTTGGGGTTTCCAGAAAACCCATACACACTAACCAATGAAAAACAAACTGGACACTATCCATACCCTACAACAAAGAGCTGATAATGTTCCAACCAGTACAAAGGCCAAAGAGAAAGACCTGCCGGCTCAAATTGTTGTCTTGTGGTGGAACAAACACTATGAGTGATCAACCCAATATTGAGTTACTCCCAAACTGCACACAAATGACCTTTCCCCATCAAGGAATCAGTGTGTATGTAATGCCAAAATTTCCCTGTGTGATGAGAATCAGGGGGTCACAGTTCAAGTCGTGGAGCAGAAGAAAAATGAAAAAATAGAATAAAATGGCAACTAGTTGCTGGAGAAATACTAGTCTTTTCCTGATTGCTGTCAAGATGCCCTCATTGAGTAAGGCAACAATCCTAACTTTCAACCCTCGCTCAAGAGGTGCAGCCCTATTTGACCACCTCTTCACTCTTATCTCTCTTTCCATGCCTGCATTTGTGGTAACAAAAAAAAAAAAAAGTATATACAGCAGTGTAAATTGAATTTTACCTTCATGGATTAAAATAACCATAAATGAAAATTAAAATGGAGTTGAAATGAAGGGGGTGTAGCTGTCATAATAAACCCCTTCAAGTTTGGGGTACACTTGCACACTGACCTTTCTCTGAGGGCTTCATTCTTTAGATCCAACAAAAGAGGAAGTGAATCTCTGAATTCTTTCATTCTGCCCTCTAGGATGCAGGCCACACGTAGTGATCGCACATCTTTGGGCAACTTTTTCAAATCTTTGATAAATCCTTCAGTACCCTCCTGGAGCAAGAGGATATTTAAGTCTGCCCACAAGGTCTGAGACCACTTATTTTTTGTAGCCTGTGAAGCAAAATAAGGATCCACAGACATGAGGTGTGCCAGAATGTTGAGGGTTATCACAGGTTTTAAAATGAAAACCCTTTAATCCGACCTTTTGCTCCTGATAGATGTCATAAACCAGCCTGAAGCCATTCATGTCTTTTTGTATGCTGACAATCTCTGGATACACAGTGATGGGAAGGTCCAACAGTTTCTCAGCATTAGCAAGGTCCTGCCGTCCCTCCACCGCCTTGGTAAGCTCAGCTTCATATGACTCCATTTTTGATAGGCCTGGAAGGAAAAGAGACCAATGCTATTTCCTTGAAGAATATACAAAATATTATTGTGATGGTTACAGACACATTTCCAAATACCTTGATCTAAATCCTCTCCAACAGCTCCAGGACCATCCATATTAAAGTTTCCAACAAAGATGGACAAACTCTGCTGAAACTCTTCAGTCATCCCCTTGGTAGTCTTTGATAATGGAATTGTAACCGTAAATGTACATTTTGGTAGTGGCTGAGGTGAAAATATGCAATTGCAGTAGGTTCTAACCTCTTTAAATGATATCTTGACATGTGTTAAACTCCGATCCACTCGTTTGGATTCTGCAAATAGCTCACTCCAAATCTGGTTAATATTTTCCATTAGTTCTTTTTCCTCCTCTACAACCTACACATAGGGGGCAAACTCAGGAAGTGCAAAATTTGAAACATAGTGATCATGAAATTGTAAGATTTAAAAAGCCCTGAACTACAGTACCTCCACTTTGTACATAGCCAGTGTTCTGTATCTTTCTTGAATATCTGTGATGCTTAATGTCACATTTAAAGACATGTCTCGAATGTCTGAGATAGTCCCAAGGACATTCTTCAAGTTATCAAAAGTATCAGGACTCTGTTTAAGCTTCTCTGAGAGTTGCTGTTGAACACACGACATAAGATAGGAACTTTACCTGCTGTACATTAGTAAGAAGGTACCAAAGTTAGTCAAATGAGTCATATTTGGTGAAGCATAAATGCACATTACCATGAGTTCATCTTTCAAGTTGAAGAGTTCTTCTTTAGCTGATTTGTTGAGCAAAATCCCCAGTGAACTGATCCAGGACTCTGCAATCTCCTGCACAGTGCGGCCCAGTGGCTCGAGGTTTAGTTGAATGATGTGTACATTTTTAAAAAGAGACTCCAGTACTACCCTCTGATTTATTTGAGCATAGAACTGCAGCCTCTGATCATACATAACACATGATGGGTTTGCCTCAGCAAACTTTTCACAGACTGTGGCATTGTCCTTTTCCCAAAGAGGCCGGTACTGTTTCCAGTGGTTGAGGTACTGGTCTACAGAAAGCATCAACTGCTGAATATTCTGGGATACAGCAAGGGCACTTTCATTGATTTGAGGATGATAACAAACTTCCTCGAAGAAGCTAAAAGTCACAAAATCATCACCGCTGACTTGTTGTGGAGGGCACTCAATGCAGCTTCCACTCATCCAACGCACAAACTCCTGGAACAGAAACATGGGTGTGGATCAGGCCACGCAGCTATTATTATAACAGCACACTTAAGTGTAAAATGTCCAATGGTTCACAGAAGAGGAAATAATGGTCCTACTTTGGTGCTCTCGACACACTCTCTGACACACTGTATAAGTATTCGGGAGATCTCATTTGTTTTGGGCTGCAACAAAATTTTGGGGGGAGAAAGGATGGCATCAACACGGAAGAGAGGGGTGCTCCCCATCAGCACAACATTGAAAGCCTTGATGTTCCTAAACGTGAAAATTAACAGAATGTTTGTTGCAGAGAACAAGCCACCTGTCGGACGATCGTTCAAATACAATGATTGAAATGAGAATGTTACATGTTCAATAATTGTTATAATACTTGTTACAGCTCACTGGATATTACCTCACCACCATGTTAATGAGAGCATCGTGCACCTTCTGCTCCCAGTATGCATAGTAACTTGACATACTGTTGGACTTGCCAGTGTTCGTTTCCAAGATCAAGTGTTCTACCTTAGAGATGACTGGTCCAATGTCAGCGTATTTGCTTCTTAACAAATTTACTGTCTTGATCCGTTCTCGATCAATACATTCATAAAACTCCCTGACACCTGAAAAAAAATGTGTATGACGACAATCACTATGATTTATGGCATTTGATTAAAACGTTTTAATTAAACATACTTGGTAAAAGGTCTGTCTTATATGGAGCTGGGCATTTCAGCAGATCTGCCATCATTATGGATTTCAACTTGGCTTCAATATCGAGCTCGTTGTTCTGTATTTGATTAACAACTGACTCAAACTTTGAGAGCTCTGGGTTGCCATTGTTGATGAAATCTGCAATTGCTAAATTCAAACATACAAACAGAAGTCTCATCCCATCTAGAACGTACATGTATGAAATCATCGAAACATTTTAGCACCATACCCAAGGAGTTCCAGTTCAGTCTTTTGCATCCCGGAAATAACACCGTTTCCACTCTTTTGATGTTTTGAGACAACATGGCAATTTTTGCATCACTCAGACTATCAACTGTAGAGTTGTAACGGCTGACAAGCTTGTGTAGTTCTTCACTGTACCTAAAGCAAATGTGAAATGCGGAGGTTAAAGTGATGTGCGTTTTTGTGGTGTGTTCTTGTCTTTGGTAAGTCTGACTACCTTATAAAGTTGGACTCCTGTAGAGTCACGTTTCGAGCCACCTCGGACATGGAGAAAGACATTGAAATCAAGTTTTTTGTTTCTGCAATTGCTGTCATGATCTCTTGTGGAAAGTTTAAACGGTATCGCCTATCCCTTTGTCCCTTGATGTCAGGTTTGGCTGGGACGGCCTTAAAATTAGAAGGAAAAAAAACAGTAGAGGAAAAAAAAAAATCTGTATTATTTGCCCTGTATTTGTGAGAATATACAATCAAGTCTATACATACCAACTCTCGTTGGTTTTCCTTCGAAATTATGACCAAGATGTTTTTTCTCATTAACAATGGCAAGTTGTGTTCAATATCAGCTATCCATGACTTATACTTCTTCACTCCATAGTCACTTATTTTTTTTGCCATTTCCAAGTATTTGTTTTTCGCCTGAGCAAAATACAAAAATGTCCAAAAATAATTTTTACCATGTCAAACATCTGATAGTTCTCTGCGCCTAAATGCATACACATGCGCCAATACAATTGTGAAAAAGTGCAGTCACTTACTAATTTGCCCATTTCACTATCCAATAAATCTGGCATGGTCAGGAGAGGAAGCATGCCACCTTTTATGCGCTGAAAAAGGGAATGCGTCCACCTGACGCCTCCTGCCAGGGGAGGCTCATTCTTATTAATTTGTGGTTTATCTCTCTTTTCCTCAAATATTTCATTTATAGTGTCCACCTATAACAAAGACAAGTGACAAAATCCTTTGCCCTACGTGCAACATCTTCAGCATTGTTACTCAACACTACATTTCAACTTAGGTTTGACAGTGATTTCAGACAAACCTCTTTGCAATACTGAGCCAGAACGTCATTCGTCTTTTTCATCAAATGACTATTGATGGCTGGTCGAGAGCGAATGTCTTTGAATTTTACAAGCATTCCAAAGGCAGCAGTTGAGGAGCGCAGTGTCTTAAAGGACTGGTCAATAAAGGCGATGACCTCCCTCTCAATGGCCTGATCAAACACAAATACAAGGCTAAGAAAATCAACAATTAAATTGATAATGCTCTTTAATTTCAATGTAGAAGTATCTGACTCATTATATATTTCCAGAAATCAAGTAAAATGGCATCCTGAACTTACATAAACTGTACTGTTGAAGTTCTGCATAATGATTTTCCAGCTGCTAATCTTACAACTACTGAAAGGATCAAAAGTGGCTTCCTCAAAAGGCACGATGAGGTTGTCCACTTTGACCTGCATTTCATCAAAACGTTTTGGATCCCAGGTTACACTTTTTACTTCCCGGCTGAAGATGTTGTAAAACTCTTCCAAATTCTGTGCACACAAAGAAACAATACATTGAATATCGAGCTTCTTTACGATTTGTCATGTGCTGAGTCCTGATGCAGCAGGTGACAATGTGTGAATATGCAAGATCACTGACATGCAAAACATTGGACAAGTCCTGGCAGATGGCAGCCATGTAATCAGTTTTCTCAAAGAGCTTTCTTCTATCAAACTCCCAGCGTTTACCAGTGCCTCCTTGTTCAATTTCAGCGCGCACTTCGTAGTAAGAGGACTTCCACAATTCCAGAACTTGCCTGGCATCATCCACCTTGGATTTGGCCACCTCTCTCTCATCTCTGCCAAAGACACACAAACAGAGTGTCATGACACAGCACTGGCGACACTTAATATCCATCCAACCATTTTCTTCAACTCATCGGGGTTCAGGTCATGTGGGCAGCAGCTGAAGCAGGGTAGCCCAGACTTCCCTCTCCCCAACCACTTCGTGCAGCTCTTCCAGGGGGATCCCGAGGCATTCCCAGGCCAGCCAGGAGACAAAGTCTCTCCGTCGTGTCTTGGTTTGTCCCTGGGTTCTCCTTCTGGTGGGACGTGCCCGGAACACCTCACCAGGGAGGCATCCAGGGGGAGGGGTGGGGTGAGGACCGTCCCCTGTCATCTACTGGGGTGCACCCCAACGTACAGGCATTGAGCCGTGGGGCAATAAGTAAACCCACACCTGCTTGGAGTCTCTCACCGTAGGCAACTCCAAAGTAGAGTCCAACCTCTCTCAAGAAGATTGGTACGAAAGCACAAGCTGTGTTTTGAGAGAAGCCTTGCACACCAGCTCAGGCTTTTTCCCTGCCAGAAAGGGCCTACAGCTAGCTTCTGTAGCTGGGGATCGGGCCACCAAGGCCTTAGGCCACCACCCTGCTCACACTGCACCCGACCCCGTTGGCCCTTCGCACAGGTGGTGAGCCCATGGGAAGGGGGACCCACGCTGCCTCTTCGGGCTGTGCCCGGCCAGCCCCCATGGGTGCAGACCCAGCCACCAGGCGCTCGCCATCCTGCCCCACCTCCAGGTCTGGCTCCAGAGGGGTGCCCGGGTGACTCGCGTCCGAGCAAGGGAAAATGTCCAAAAATGTTACTATTATAGAGGGTCTTTGAGCTGTGCTTTTTCTGGTCCCTCACCTAAGATCTGCTTGCAATAGGTGACCCTGCCAGGGACAAAAAGCCCCAGACAACTTAGCTTCTAGGACCATTGGGACACACAAACCCCTTCACCACAATAAGGTGACGGCTCAAGAAGGGGGGCAACACTTAAATTTACACTACCGGTCAAAAGAAACAGAACACCCCAATTTTTCCAGCTTTTGTTTTTAAATGAAATTTATACAGTTCAAGTTCTCATTTGACTTCAATATGAAAGCACAGAACAAATAACTATTCAAGTTGCAGAAGAAATCAGGAATCATTCTACAAAACGAAAATGCATTCAAAACCTTTGATTCAAAGTAGCCACCTTGAGCAAATATGACAGCTGAACACATTTGTGGCATTTTTGCTAAAATGGAAATCAAATATTCTTCCGAAGGTTCTTCCCAACTCTGTTGGGAAAGTTCCCATAAATGTGTGACACTTGTAGGTTGTGTTGCTTTCATTCTTTTCTCCAGTTTCAAGTTAAAGACTGGAGGCTTATTGTATAATTCTGATTCATTACTTTTCAGTTGTGGGTAACCTTGCTGATTTTTTTTCAACCTCTGGAATGTCACCATTTATCTTAGTCTGTACCATTTCAAGGTAAACTTGCACTGCCTGTACATTTTGAGGGTAATGAATTCACATCAAATACAAAAAAATAAAAATGGGAAAAAAATGTTCTTCATGTTCTTTTTACCAGCAGTTTAAGTTTAATTGAAAATCCACCTACTTGAACAGCACATGGATATCAATGACTTGAGCCACACGCTCAGACAGTTGCCAAACAATGCGCTCCATCAAAGGGACCATGCGATCATTCCTGTTATAGTGGCAGGAGATTAACCACACAACTTGTAGGCTGTTCATCAGAGGTGGGATGGTCTCCAGAATCACACTAAAGTTTGCTCCTGTAGCCAGATTCTACAAGACAAAACACTTCTATCAATAAAGGTTCAGCTGTCCACTTTATGAAAGACGTTAACATCTACCAAATTTGGGTCAAATATATTGCTCACCATGAAATGTCTTTCCAGCGTTTTGAGGAAGCGTACATTTTCATCTGCCTCCAAAGAGTATTTAACAAGTTTAGTCACTGAAGCCTCCATAGTGGGAATCACAACTGCTTGTGCTTTGGTCAATACCAGCAAAATCTTCTTTACCACAGGTTGATTAAGCTTGGCTGTCAGAGCACTCAGGATCGAGGAACGCTCCTGCCAAAAAATTATTTCTGCCATCGGACTTGGTGTCTGTGGCTTCTTCTGTTCTTGCTCCTCAATAAGAGTGTTAAGCTGAGTCTGCCAGTTCGTCACACAATGCTGCAGCTCCTCTACCAGCTCTAAATTGATCATCAGTATATTGACATCTGGCTCCATGTCTAGCTCGGGGATGTGCAGTGCAATCTCATCTGCAATAAAAAGGTTACTTGGTTAATCAAAAGAGGATTTAGTCTGTGGCCAGAGGTTTATATACACTCGCCAGGGAAATGGAAGCTTTGCTTTGGATTTCAGTTATTTATAAATACCCACTAAAATAGTTACCGACATGAATTTTTGCTCGGCAGCTTTCATGGGAATGCCCTTTTCCGCCATTTAATATAACTGACGGTAGGATATGGTATATAGAAATGATACATAGTTTTCAAACTTTTATAAATAAAAATCTGAAAAATGTGGTGTAAATTAATCTTCAGCCCTGCTTTGTCAGTATGTTGTTGAGTCACCTTTTGCAGTAATTACAGCTCCAAGTCTTTTGGGATATGTTTCTACTAGCTTTGCACATCTATATTCTTGACATTTTTGCCTATTCGTCTTTGCAAAATAGCTCAGCCAGATTGGATGGAGAGAGTCTGTGAACAGCAATTGTTAAGTCTCCCAACAGATGCTCAATGGGATTTAGGTCTGGATTTTAACTGGGCCATCGTAACACTTGAATATTCGTTGATCTAAACTTTTTCCATTGTAGCTCTGGCTTTATGTTTATGGTCATGGTAAATGAACTTCCTTCCCAGTCTCAAGTGTTTTGCAGTCCCCCAACAAGGTTTTCTTCCAGGATTTCCCTGTATTTTCAGATGTGGACAAAATTGTTTGTACCCCTCTATTAATGAAAGAAAACCCCACAGTGGTCACAGAAATACATTTAATCTGACAAAAGTAAAAATAACTGAAAGAAAAATGAAAAAGAGACAAGCATGGTAAAGGTAAAGGCTATAAGACCATCTCCAAGCAGCTTGATGTTCCTGTGACTACAGATGCGCATATCGTTCAGAAATTTAAGATCCACAGGACTATAGTCAACCTCCCTGATCCCGTCGATGCGCTTCACAATTATATACTACTGTGTCTTGGTTTATCACATAAAATCTCAGCAAAATACATTTAAGTTTGTCATTGTCAGGTCACAAAATGTGAAAATGTTTAAGAGGTAATAATACTTTTTCAAGGCACTCTATGTGATGAACAAACCTTGAGCTTTAAGCTGTTGAATAGTTGTGTTGACCACTTCCAAGAACTTGTGCGTGCTGTTAAGTAACTCATCCCGAATAGCTGCGTGATCACTTGGCTTGGTTGGAGTCTCTTTACCATCACTGGCCTCTTCATTGGGAGAAGCTTCTTCAGCCGGAGGAGAAGCTTCTTCAGCCGGAGGAGAAGCTTCTTCAGCCGGAGGAGAAGCTTCTTCAGCCGGAGGAGAAGCTTCTTCAGCCTGAGGAGAAGCTTCTTCAGCCTGACAGTCTACCTTAGTTATCTTCATCTGATGTGCAGTCATTAATGGAATATAGATCTGAAAAGAAATACAATGGCAACCCAAGTTGTGGATTCTCTTAGTAGGTAATACATGCACCAACACCTCATGGGGTTGGTTGTGTTAGCAAGATTGGCAAAAATTAAATAACTAATAATGAACTCATTGCATTTTGTGGGTGGCTAGATAATCACCTGCAAAATATCCATGGTTGGAATGGTTTGTGCTTATTTGTAGCAGGATTAGGTTCAACCAGGGGCGATTCTAGGAACAGAGGTTTATGGGTGCTGAATTTCACTCTTTTGTACATTTTGACACAATTTCATTCCCACTTTTTGTTGTTAAAATATTACATTTCATCCAAGTAGTGTACGGCTATGTACTTTACTGGATTGTTTAAAGAGGACATACAGTAAAAATAAAAATAATGATCTCTCAAATTTTAGGGGTGCTGAGATTCACTTTAAGCACCCCCCAAAATGGGCAAGAAACAGTAAGCGGCTCAGCCTAAACTTCCTGGATAGTCATTTCCTTGGTGTGAACAATCCTTTAACTTTTGATGTGGATCTGGATAAAGTTTTTATATTTTTCTTCTTTTTAAAATCTATCAAATTAGGCTGGTTTGGTCTTAGTGGAGGTCTATACGCTACTGAGTGTCATTCTATAGACAGCAAAAATAAAATGCAACATTTGTTTTGAGGTTGAAAGATGTGAGATGACCTCCATGCAAACAAAATCCTTCTCTCGTTCAAATCTGGTTAGTAGTACTATTTCTTATTAGTGAGCACTGCAGTAATACAATAGTAAATGCAGCCACCTGACATGTCGGACATAAACATGTTTGTTAGAGGCCAAAAGTATAGTGGGTTCACTGCAAGAGGTTACATTACATGTGCAACGGCTATGGCATATTACACAGTGAAAGTGTCTTGAGTTCTGATACCCCAAAAATGCTCATGTGAAGCTTCAGTTAGCTTAATTTTAGTACAAATGTGTGCTTTTCAACAGAACATTTTTTAGTGAAGCAGAATGGTGACTTAGTGGTTCGCTTAAGAGTCAGCAGGTATGGGTTAGAATCTCCGTTGGACCATCTCTGTGTAGCGTTTGCAGGTCTCCCCATGCTTGCGTTTCTTTTCTCTGAGTGATCAAGTTTATCCTTATACTACTCACAGAAAGTTACACTATAACCTTTAACTTAATTCAGCCTTCTCTAAATTTGCACACATCCAACTGTTCAATGTTTCAGTACTTTTTTGTACAACTTACTGTTTTCTAACAACAGCAAAATTCACCACAGGCGTTTGATCCATGACTCGACAAACACGTTTTGAAGGACGCCCACTTGTATGCCTTTCTGTGACTCTTCCAGTCTCTCTGTTGCAACCTGCTGATGACACCATTATGACATTCTAAGCGTTGTGGCCACCGAGCTCTAAATACATCCGGTTGGAAGGCTCGCAATGGCTAAGGTGCTGTTGATCAATTGTTAGGTGTCATCTTGATCTCATGTTGTTAAAATGTGAACAGCATACTGACGAGGACTGTTTAAATAACAATTCTAATTAAACCATGAAATGTATTGGTCGATTCATGGATGAAAGACCAATTGTGAATTTTGCCTTTGTTAGCATGAAGACAAATTCGAATTGTGGACAGTGTCCTTTGTGATTGCTGCGACGTTCACTTACATGAACAAGTTTTTTCTGCAGTGATTTCAGGGTGTATTCGTTACTCCTGAAAATCTCCACGGGACTCGGCGACGAGTATTCGCCCTCATCCGTTTCAGGTGACTGATCATTGAATTCTAAACATAAGAGTGTCAAAGTTAAGAAGAGTTTGGAGCTTCTTGTTTGATATTACATGGACGTTGGAAAGAAACTCACCCTCTTCGTCTAAAAGAATTTGGGAGCCCGACTCGTCAGGATCCTCGGGATTCGAATTCGAGTCTTCTTGTTGGTTCTCCTCCATTTTTCAACACCGCTACGCTAGTAAACCTCCGCAATAATTCGCCAATTATATCATGTACAACCCACCACTTTATTGTAAATACCGACATGTAAAAACAAAGCGAGCTTGTACAAAATGACCAACGGGAATTCTGTGCATAGACGTCGACAAACGAATCAATTTAAGTAGGCTACCTACCGTCGAGTGGCACAACTGACACAAGGTGACGCCAAAGTACGTGTAAGGTGACGCAAAAAGGCCCCCGACATTTGACTTTTCGTTTATTCAAGCAAACTTTATTTTGAGACAATTTACACACAGCGTTAAGACAAAACGAATGAACGGGGGGAATCATGTCGTTAGCCTAATAGCATAGTTGGCTATATGATTTTTAACCAACTGTCACAATATCAATAAATAAATAAAAAATTACCAATGTGCTTGCGAAAAAAAAAACAACATTATTATTATAATTTTATTTTTTGTACGTCTGCGTCATCCAGGTCACGGTAATCGCCAAAGGTTAAATAAATTCAACGAGATTCTTCTTGTGTGTCGTTTTGTCCAAAAACGTTCAAAACAGGCATTGGAAATGATGCTGTTAGGCTAACAATATGTATACACAATAAGTATCCCTAGGTAAAAACATTTTGAGGGTAATGAATTCACATCAGAATATAACTTTGCTTTTGTAAAACCAAATGTAAAATCTTATAAAGCAGCGCCTTGCACCATGGCCTGGGGAAGATGCCCAGGATCACAGGATCTTGCTTGTGCGTGTGTGAATTTCTGGTCTGTGTATACATGGCGTGTTCTATATGAAGTGAAGAGTAAAACTACCCCCCAAGGTAATAACTATTTGTTCTTCAAAATATACGACTATGTCACATAAGTGTCTCTTTAGTAATCCTCTATTACAGAAAGGAACTGTTCCAAGCTTGCCGGATTTGC